>NC_133470.1:44528902-45130569 GCF_048565385.1 Saimiri boliviensis
CTGAGGCACACCCACCCAACTCACATGTGAACCTGGAGCAGAATCAATGAGGATGTAAGTCAGGGATCTGGCTACTCTAGTGTCTCTCTGGAGGACCCCTTGCCCTGCCATCAGTCCCACTGAGACCCCCGACTGTCCTTCCTCCAGGACAAATTCACATATCTAATGGACTCCATGGAGAGCCCTCCCGAAGCAAAAAGTCGGGAACTGCAGGCTAATGCTTCCCTCCCACTGCACAGGCCTGGGGAAGACTGGGAAGGGGCTAAGGGAAGTAGAGAAACTGCCCCCTCTGCCCAAGAGCAACGGACACATCTGCAGGGCAGGAGTGAGGGACCCCCATCTGACACACTTGGGATTGGGCTTCAGAAAGTATCCCCTCCCTGTGCTGTTTGTGTCTCAGCAGTTGATTTTGTCCGAGCCTCTTCCCCCAGGTACCAGGATGTACCAGCTGCACTAGCAGGTTCAAAGGCCTCAGGAGACGACCCTGTGTCCCAGATTTCTCAGCAAATGGTCTAAGCTACTTTGCTTTGCAGCTCTGCAGGCTGAAAGGAATTACCCCTAGGGGCCAGGGGCCAATGAAGCTGTGGGAACTTCTGGGCCAAAGGAGGAAGAGCACTTGATGAATTATTCGGGATTTGATGGATATTGGCATCTGAATTTTACTATCAGCAGGCAGTGCAGATCTCAACGTTCACCTGAAAAAGATGCTGAGCCTGGGCACCAGTGCCACCACTTTTCAAGGATGCTGTGCTTGGTGGTCCGGCTGGGTTGGGCTGCTGTCATAGAAACCCAAGTTACACAGCCCCACTAACACATCAGTTTTGCCAGAACGTTCAGGCCACGGGGCTGGGTCACCATCTGGACGTTAAGCCCCCAGGTGCTGAGGAGGTTGCTGATGCAAAAAAAAGGAGCAGCAAGGTCACTGAAAGTAGAGAGTGTTTCAGCCAAGGATGCTCATAAATTCAGTCCTTCACTCAGCTCACCCTGCCTATCCTTCAGAGGCTCAGCTGAGAAGCTATTCACCTCCGCTCCCATTCTTCCAGTCTCTGGACTAACCCAGTTTCACAGAAACGCCTCCTGAAATGGATAATCTGATTCCACACCATGAATTTATCTTAACTTGATAAATCAGCTAGAAAACCTGATTTATCAGCCTAAGAGCACCAAGAACAAACCCGTAATCTGACAATGTCAAGTTTATTAACCCTTTGCAATGAGGGAGGCTGCACACCAGAAGGACCATGGAATGTCTCACCAAACAAGGAAAGGATAAAGATCTTATAGGATCCAAGGAAAGGTTGAAACTTATGTGAAATTACACAAACCCTGCCACATCTGCCCATGCCATGTTGTCTACCAAGTATATTAATTGTGAGGAGCACATCTGTTTATCTACTTCTAACGCAGAGTTTCTCAGCCTCAATGCTATTGACATTTTATGCTGGATAATTCTTTGTTGTGAGGGCTGTCTTGTATATGGTTGGATATTTAGCAGCAACTCTGACCTCCACCCACTAGATGCCAGTGCACTCCCAGTCCCAGTTATGACAAATGAAAATTTCCTAGATATTGCCAAATGTCCCTTGGAAAGCAAAATTACCCCTGGTTGAGAACCACTGCTCTAATAGTTTATTGATAGCGGTAGTGAGTACTAAGTAAAAGGTTTTGTGGAATGGCTTCTATTTTTAGGAAAAAAAAAATTAAATGAGGGGCACATTAAAATAACAAATTTGTGGTTAAAGATAAGCTCATTGTTAAAATTAAAAAATAATGTCAGCTGGGTGCGGTGGCTCATGCCTGTAATCCCAACACTTTGGGAGGCTGAGGCGGGCAGATCACAAGGACAGGTGTTTGAGACCAGCCTGGTCAATATAATGAAATCCCGTCTCTACTAAAAAATACAAAAATTAGCTGGGCATGGTGGCAAATGTCTAGAGTCCTAGCCACTTGGGAGGCTGAGGCAGAAGAATCACTGGAATCTGGGAGGCAGAAGTTGCTGTGAGCTGAGATTGCACCACTGCGCTCCAGACTGGGCGACAGAGTGAGACTCCATCTCAAAATAATAATAATAATAATAATAATAATAATAGGTCAGGCACAGTGGCTCACTCCTGTAATCCTAGCACTTTGGGAGGCCAAGACAGGAAGCCTGAGGTCAGGAGTTCAAGACCAGCCTGGGCAACATGGGGAAATCCTGGTCTCTACTAAAATACAAAAAATTAGCCAGGCGTGATGGTGCATGCCTGTAGTCCCAGCTACTCAGGAGGCTGAGGCTTAAGAATTGCTTGAACCCAAGAAGTGGAGATTGCAGTGAGCCGAGATTGTGCCACTGCCCTCCAGCCTGGGTGACAGGAAGAGATCCTGTCTCAAAACAAACAAACAAACAAAATAGCCAGCACAGCACAGTGGCTCATGCCTGTAATCCCAATACTTTGGGAGGCCAAGGTGGGCAGATCACTTGAGGTCTGGAATTTGAGACCAGCCTGGGTAACATGGTAAAATGCTGTCTCTACTAAAAATATAAAAATTAGCCACATGTGGTGGTGCTCACCTGTAGTCCCAGCTACTTGGGAGGCTGAAGCACTAGAATCTCTTGAACCTGGGGGCTGAGGTTGCAGTGAGTCGAGATCATGCCGTTGCACTCCAGCCTGGGCCACAGAGCTAGACCCTGTCTCAAAATAAATTAAAAAAAAAAAAAAGCATTTACGATAGCATCAAAAATGTGAAATACCTGAGGTTCAATCTGACAAAGGATGTGCAAGACCTGTACACTGAAAATTACAGAATTGCTGAGAGAAACTAAGATCTAAATAAATGAAGAGCTATAGCTCGTTCACTGGCTGAAAGAGTCGATATTGTTTAGATGTCAGTTCTCCCCAAATTTAATCTATGGGTTTAACACAATATCAACCAGAACTCTACCAAGATTTTTGGTAAAAATGGCAAGCTGATTCTGAAATTTATATGGAAATACAAAGGATCAAGAGTAGAAAAAACAACTCTTAAAAGCAGGAAAACAAAGCTAGAGGGTTTAACACTACCCGACTCAATAATTATTATAAAGCTGTAGTAATCAACACTGTGTGATACTGGTATTAAAATCAAATAAATAGAGCAAAGTAGACACTCCAGACATAACCCATACGTATATGGACAGCCCTTTCTTAAGGTGCAAAGGCAGTGATGGAGAAAGGATAGCCTTTTCCACAAATGGTGCTGGAAAAACTAGATAGCTTTATGCAAAAGAATGTGCCTGGATTTCTACCTCACACATCACATACAAAAATTAACTCCAAATGGATTTTAGGCCTACATGTAAAACCTAAGCATATAAAACTTCTAGAAGAAATGACAGGAAATAAAGTTTGTGACCTTGGATCCGGCAAAGATTTCTTACATGCGACACCAAAAGCACAACCCAGAGAACAAATTGATAAACTGGATTTCATCAAAACAAACAAAAAAATCTGCTGTTTAGAGGACACAGTTAAGACAATGAAAAAAGAAAGCCACGTGTTAGGGAAAAGAATTTTTGTAAAGCACGTAACTGTTAAAGGACTTGTATCCACAATATAGAAAGGATTCGCAAAACTCAAATATAAGAAAGTAACCCAATACAAAAGCCAAAAAGATTTGAGCAGAAAATATATAGATAACAAATAAGTACATGAAAAGCTACCCAACATCATTGTCATTAGGGATATATAAAAATATAATGATACGCCACTATACACTCATTAAAATGGCTAAATTTAGGCCAGGCGCAGTGGCTCACACCCTAATCCCGGCACTTTGGGAGGCCGAGGCAAGAGGATCACTTGAGTCCAGGAGTTCAAGATCAGCCTGGAGCAACTTGGTGAAACCCCATCTCTACCAAAAATACAAAAATTAGCTGTGCATGGTGGCTCGTGCCTGTAGTCCCAGCTATTCAGGCTGGGATGGGAGAATCATTTGAACTCAGGAGGCAGTGACCCACTGCACTCCAGCCTGGGTGACAGAGCGAGACTGTCTCCAAAAAAAAAAAAAAAAAAAAAATGGCCAACCATAGCAAATGTTGGCATAGATGTGTGGGAGCTGGGATTCTCATACACAGCTATTTGGAATGTAAAATGGTACAAAGGTATTTTTAAAAACCTTTATAGATAATAACAAAATCTCTCCAGTGATGATCTATTATGCCAGAAATACATACAAGAAGGTCTGAGTTGGCCAGGCCCGGTGGCTCACACCTGCAATCTCAATATTTTCGGAGGCCAGGGAGGGAAGATTCCTTGAGGCCAGGACTTGAGACCAGCATGGACAACATAGCAAGACCCTGTCTCTACAAAAAATAAAAATATATGTAAAAAAAGAATGAAAGTCTAAGTTATTGAACTATAAAACTGGCAGACGTATTTTTCTTTTTCTTTGTTTTATTTTATTAGTATTATTATTTTGGTTTTTGTTTTTTGGCTCTTTTTTGTTGTTTTGAGACGGAGTCTTGCTCTGTCGCCCAGGCTGGAATGCAGTGGCGCGACCTCAGTTCACTGAAACCTCTGCCTCCCAGGTTCGAGCAATTCTTGTGCCTCAGCCTCCAAAGTAGCTGGGATTACAGGCACATACCACCATGCCCAGCTAATTTTTGTATTTTTAGTAGAGACGGAGTTTCACCATGTTGGCCAGGCTGGTCCCAAACTCCTAGCCTCAGGTAATCCACCCACCCCCGGGCCTTCCAAAGTGCTGAGATTACAGGTATGAGCCACTGTGCCCAGCCTGACAGATATATTTTTCTGATGTCTTACTTGACAGCAATGGTTTACCTTGAGGAAGACAACACCATCACCCACATCTTGGGTTTTCCCACTCTTTTCAAGTGATATAGTTGCTATTTGTGCGATATTTCATCAATGTAAAGTTTACTTCTTTTCTTTTCTTTTTTTTTTTTTTTTTTTTTTTTTTTTTTGAGACAGGGTCTTGTTCTGTCGCCTAGGCTGGCATGCAGTGGTGCAATCTCAGCTCACTGCAACCTCTGCCTCCCAGGTTCAAGCAATTCACCTGCCTCAGCCTCCCAAGTAGCTGGGACTACAGGTGTGCACCACCATCCCTGGCTAATTTTTGTATTTTTAGTAGAGACAGGGTTTCACCATGTTGACCCAGCTGATCTCGAACTCCTGGGCTCAGGTGATCTGCCTGCCTCAGCCTCCCAAAGTACTGAAGTACTGAGATTACAGGCATGAGCCACCATGGCCAAAGTTTACTTTAAAAAAAAAAAAAAAAAAAAAAAAGAACTGAAAATATATTATGGATTGGGGCTCAATAAATAATATTCTTGGGTAATCATGGGGAACTCCAGGAGCTACATAATGCTGGCCTTTTTTTTTTTTTTTTTTTTTTTTTTTGAGACGGAGTTTCGCTCGTTACCCAGGCTGGAGTGCAATGGCGCGATTTCGGCTCACCGCAACCTCCGCCTCCTGGGTTCAGGCAATTCTCCTGCCTCAGCCTCCTGAGTAGCTGGGATTACAGGCACGCGCCACCATGCCCAGCTGATTTTTTGTATTTTTAGTAGAGATGGGGTTTCACCATGTTGACCAGGATGGTCTCAATCTCTTGACCTCGGATCCACCCGCCTCGGCCTCCCAAAGTGCTGGGATTACAGGCTTGAGCCACCGTGCCCGGCCCTTTTTTTTTTTTTTTAAGATGGAGTCTCGCCATGTTGGCCAGGCTGGTCTCAAACTCATGGGCCCAAGTGATCTGTCCACCTTGGCCTCTCAAAGTACTGGAGGATTACAGGCATGAGCCACAAGGCCCAGCCAATGCTGGCTTTTTTATCCATCCGCCCTTGGGTCAGAAGGTCTGCAGCATCCTGGGTCCCAGGGTAGGCCCTGCCCTCACGCAGAGATTTGTTGCCACCACCAGGGCAGAGGGTCTCTGCTGTTCTCTGTGGAAAAGTGCTGAACAAAAAGATCTCCACCATTCTGGTTTCTCACACCACAGTCTGCAGCCCTGACAGTCAGCAAGTCCCTCCACACAGCTGGCCACAGACTTTCCTGCCTGTAGATGTGTCCCTGTCATTTACACATGCTCTCTGCAGACACTGGAGTTTAGAATCTCCTATGGTGGAGAGTATCGTTGTGGGGAAGAATCAGCCAGACAGGTCTTTGTCTTTCCTCTATTGTTTGTCGACTGTTTAACTTTGGACAAATCTTAGTCTCTGAGTCTACATCTGTGGCATGGGGCAATAAGGCCATCTACATTGCATGTTTCTGGGGATTATGTTTTACAATTCCCTGTGAACCTGAAACAGAGCAGGAACAGAGTAAATGCGTAGTATTATTCTCATGTTTGCAATTTAATAATAACAGCTAATTGTTTTTTGATCACTCACAATGTTCCCAGTCCTATGCTAAGGGCTTTGCAAGCACACCTTACAACAGCCCTGTATGGCAAGTGCAATCATTGCCTCATTTCAGAGGAGGAATTAGAGGGCCTGGGAGGTTGAGTGACCTGTCCAAGGTCATCAAACGTTGGGGCTGGGAAGTGAACTCAAGTTTGTGTGACTACAGAGCTCATATCCCTCCTGTGTTAGTCTGTTCTCACACTACTATAAGGACATACCTGAGACGGGGTAATTGATAAAGGAAAGAGGCTTAATTGACTCACAGTTCCACATGGCTGGGGCGGCCTCACAATCATGGTGGGTGGAAAAGGAGAAGCAACGGTACATCTTACATGGTAGCAGGCAAGAGAGCATGTGCAGGGGAACTCCCCTTTATAGAACCATCAGATCTCATTAGACTTATTTGCTATCACAAGAACAGCACAGGAAAAGCCCACCCCCGCGATTCAATTACATCCTACCAGATCCCTCCCACGACACATGGGGATTATGGGAGCTACAATTCAAGATGAGATTTGGGTGAGGACACAGCCAAATCATATCATTTCCCAACAGGCTGGACTGCTTACCACCCCATGTGACCTCAAACAACTCCAGTCACCCCTTTACAAACCCAATCACCCTAGAACTTTAGAACAACGTTTCTGACTTACTCCTTGTAATAGGCTAAATAATGACTCCCAAAGATATTAGGGTTTAATCCCCAGAACCTATAAATATTACCTTATTTGGAAAATGGTTCTTGGCAGATGTGATAAGTTAAGGATACGGACATACAGAGATTATCTAGACTATCTGAGTGTGTGTACTGGTCAGGGCTCTTCAGAGGACAGAGCCAATAGGATATATGTATATATAAAAGGGAGTTTATTAGGGAGAATTGGCTTACATGACTACAAGGTGAAGTCCCATGACAGGCCGTCTGCAAACTGGGGAAAGAGAGAAACTACTTACATAGCTTAGTCCAAATCCAAAAGCCTCAAAACTAGAGAAGCTGACAGTACAGGCCCTAGTCTGAGGCTAAAGGTCCAAGAGCCCCTGAGAGGCTGCTGGTGCAAGTCCCAGAGTCCAAAGGTCAACACACCGGAAGTCTGGTGTCCAAAGGCAGGAGGAGAGGAAGCCGAGAGGAAGAGAGAGAGCAAACAGACTCAGCAAGCAAACTGCTGTTCTTCTACCTGCTTTCTTCTAGCTGAACTGGCAGCCAATTGCATGGTGCCCATCCACACTGAGGGTGGGTCTTCCTCTAACAAACAGTCAAATACCGACTCAAATGTCAGTCTCCTCTGGCAACACCCGCACAGACACACCCAGAAACAATGCTTCACCAGCCATCTATGCAGTCCTTAATCTTGTCAAGTTGACACCTAATAGTAACCATGACAGTGGGCTCTAAATGCAATCACGTGTATCCTTATTAAAAAAAGAGGCAGAGGGAGATTTGAAGAGGTATACAGAGGAGAAGACAATGTGAAGATGGAGGAGAGAGAAATTTGGACTTCAGGATTGGAGTGATTGATATGGTTTGGATGTTTGTCCCCTCCAAATCTCAGGTTGAAATGTGATCCTTGATGTTGGAGGTGGGGCTTGGTGGGAGGTACTTGGGTCATGGGGGCAGATCCCTCATGACTGGCTTGGTGCCCTTTGCACAGTAATGAGTGAGTTCTCCCTGTTCGTTCACACGAGAGCTGGTTGTTTAAAAGAAATGCCATTTGACCCAGCAATCCCATTACTGGGTATATACCCAAAGGATTATAAATCGTTCTATTATAAAGACACATACACACGTATGTTCATTCTGGCACTGTTTACAATACCAAAGACCTGGAACCAACCCAAATGTCCATCAATGACAGACTGGGTAAAGAAAATGTGGCACATGTACACCAGGGAATACTGTGCAGCCATTAAAAAGGATGAGTTCATGTCCTTTGCAGGGACATGGATGAATCTGGAAACCATCATTCTCAGCAAACTGACACAAGAACAGAAAACCAAACACCACATGTTCTCACTCACAGGCGGGTGTTGAACAATGAGAACCCATGGACACGGGGTGGAGAACATCACACGCTGGGGTCTGTTGCGGGTAGGGAGCTAGGGGAGGGATAGCAGGGGGTGGGGAGGTTGGGGAGGGATAGCATTGGAAGAAATGCCTGATGTAGGTGACAGGGGGATGGAGGCAGCAAACCACCATGGCATGTGTGTACCTATGCAACAATCCTGCAAGATCTGCACGTGTACCCCAGAACTTAAAGTACAATAAAAAATAAATAATAAATAAATAAAAGAGCATGGCATCTCTCTTGCTCCATCTCTCTGCCATGTGACATGCCTCCTCCCCCTTCACCTTCCACCATGATTGGAAGGTTCCCGAAGCCCTCACTAGAAACAGATGCTGGTGCTATGCTTGTACAGTCTGCAGAACTGTGAGCCCAGTGAGCCTCTTTTCTTTATAAATCAATCAGTCTCAGGTATTCCTTTATAACAATGCAAAACGCACTGAGATGGTAATGCCGTCAGAAGCCCAGGAATGCCAACAGCCACCAAAAGCTGGAAAAGGCAAGAAAGGATTCTCACCAGACATGGTGGTTCACACTTGTAATCCCAGCACTTTGGGAGGCCAAGGTGGGTGGATTGCCTGAGCTCAACAGTTTGAGACCAGCCTGAGCAACATGGTAAAACCCTGTCTCTATCAAAAATACAAAAAATTAGCTTGGTGTGTTTATGCATGTCTGTGGTCCCAGGTTCTTAGGAGGCTAAGGTGGGAAAATCACTTGAACCTGGGAGGTGGAGGTTGCGGTGAGCCGAGATTTCACCACTGCACTCCAACCTGGGTGACAGAGTGAGATTCTCATCTCAAAAAAAAAAAAAAAAAGAAAAGAAAGGATTCTTCCTAGAGCCTAAGAAGGGAGCATGGCCCTTCTAACACCTTGGTTTTGCCCTAGCAAAACTGTTTTCAGACTTCTGATCTCCAGAACTCTGAGAGAAGAAACGTGTGTTGTTTTCTGCCACCAAGTTTGCGGCAATTTATTACAGTAATCACCAGAAGTTCATACCAATTTTGGCACCTAGAGGGGAAGTGCTGCTGTAGCAGATACCTAAAAATGTGAAGGTGGCTTTAAAATTGAATAATGGCTAGGTAGGGGCCAGAAGAATGTTGAAGAACTCGATAGAAAAAGCCTCAACTTACGTGAACAGACTGTTGGTAGAAATGTAAACATTGAGGGCAGTTCTGATGAGGGCTCAGAAAGAAGTGAGGAACATGGGAAAGAAAGCCAATATCATCTTCAAGAACACAGACATCATCATAAGCAGAATGCTGGTAGAAATAGTAATATCAAAGGTGTGTTAATAAGGGCTCAGAAGGAAATGAGGAGCATGTTATCGGGAACCAGAGGAAAGGCAACCCTAGTTACATACTGATAGAAAACTTAACTGAATGGTGTCCTACAGTTAGGTGGAAAGTAGAAATTACAAGCAATGTGTGTTATTTATCTGAAATTTGGATTTCTCTTTGGATTTCAAGTGATGATCTTGGATATTTACCTAAAGAGGTACTACAAGCAAAGGGTTAAAGGGTATGGCCTGATTTCATCTTGCTGCTTATAGTAAAATGTGAGAGGAAAGAGAGAAACTGAGGAAAGGACAATTAAGCAAAAAGGATCCAGGACTTGATGATTTGGGAAATTCTCAGCCTATCAAGATGGCATCACACCTGTAATCCCAGCACTTTGGGAGGCCGAGGTGGGCAGATCACGTGGTCAGGAGATCAAGATTATCCTGGCCAACACAGTGAAACCCGATCTCTACTAAAAATACAAAAAATTAGCCAGACATGGTGGCACATGCCTGTAGTCCCAACTACTCGGGAAGCTGAGAGTCGCTTGAACCTGGGAGGTGGAGGTTGCAGTGAGCCGAGATCACACCACTGCACTCCAGCCTGGGCAATAGAGTGAGACTCCGTCTAAAAAAAAAAAAAAGAACCGCAAAAGACACTAAACTTAAAAGAGGCACTGTTAGGAATTATGCTCTAGAGCAGGCGTCCCCAGACATTTTACACAGGGGGCCAGTTCACTGTCCCTCAGACCGCTGGAGGGCCGCCACATACTGTGCTCCTCTCACTGACCACCAATGAAAGAGGTGCCCCTTCCTGAAGTGCGGCGGGGGGGCCGGATAAATGGCCTCAGGGGGCCGCATGCGGCCCGTGGGCCGTAGTTTGGGGACGCCTGTTCTAGAGACAAAGTCAAGAATGTTTGCTAGTGCTGAAGAGATTAGGCACGTGACTCAAGGAGCTCTTCCACTGTGCTCAGCCATAGCCAGTAATAGAAATGATATCATCTGGGAAAGATACACAAAAGACCTGCTGGTCTAAAGGTGTGAATCCCTATGACATCCATTCTGAGAGGAGGGCCATAGGAGCAGAGGGAGAGCTTCAAGCTACAGAGGATTATTCTGAGTCCTTGAAACCAAATGGAATTTGTCCTGCTAGATTTCAAAATGGTTGGAAGCAGCGACTGCTTCCTTTCTTCCATTTTCTCCTATTTGAAATGAAAATATCTGTAACTACTAACCTACACTTTTCCCACCACTGTATTTTTGGAACAGATAACTTGTTTTCTAGTGTCACAAATTCACAGCAGGAAAATTTTGCCCCAGGATGTTTCGTAACCAGAGTCTCACCCATACCTATTTTAGATGAGGGGATCTGATACTTTTGAGCTGATCGTATTTGGATAAGATATTGGACTTCAGCTAATGTTGCATGGGTTGAGACATTTGAGGATTTGGGGATGGGGTACATGTATTTTGCATGTGGGAGAGATGTGAATCCTTGGGGGCCAGAGGGCAGACTGTGGTAGACTGAATAATGCCCCTCCAAAAGAAAGCCACATAGTAAGCCCTGGAACCTGTGAGTGTTAACGTACAACAACAAAAGTGATTATGTTAAAGATCTTGAGATGGGGAGATTCTCCTGGATGATCTGGGTGGGCCCTAAATGTAAGAATGAGTGTTCTTATCAGATTGAGGCAGGGAGATCTGACACCGACGTAAGAGAAGAAGGCAGGATGACTGCCATGGCTTGAATGTCCCCGCCAGAACTTGAGTTGAAATTTAACTGCCATTGTAACAATATTAAGAGGTGGAGCTTTTAGGAAATGATTAATGCTATCATCACAAGAGTGGATTCGTTATCACGAGACTGGATTTGTTATAAAAGAGAGCGTAGGCACATTTTCTCTGTCTGTCTCCTGCACCCTCACCAGTTACCAGCACCACACTCCTGGACTCCCCCCAGCCTCTTGAACTGTACTCCAAATAAACTTCTATCCTTTATAAATTACCCAGTTTGTGGTATTCCATTATGGTAACAGAAAACAAACGAAGGCAATGACCATGGAGATAGAGATTAGAGTGATGCAGCCACGTATTAGTCCATTCCCACACTGCTATAAAGAGCTGCCCAAGCTGGGTGCAGTGGCTCACACCTGTAATTCCAGCACTTTAGGAGGCTGAGGCAGGAGGATCACCTGAGGACAGGAGTTCGAGACCAGCCTGGCCAACATGGTGAAACCCCGTCTCCATTAAAAATACAAAATTAGCCGGGCATGGTGGTGGGCGCCTGTAGTCCCAGCTACCCAGAAGGCTGACGCAGGAGAATCTCTAGAACCCAGGAGGTGGAGGTTGCAGTGAGCAGAGATTGTACCACTGCACTCCAGCTTGGGTGACAGAGTGAAACTCTGTCAAACAAACAAACAAACAAACAAACAAACAAAAAAGCAGAACTGCCCAAGACTGGGTAATTTATAAAGGAAAGAGATTTAATTGACTCACAGTTCCACATGGCTGGGGAAACCTCAGGAAACTTATAATCGTGGCCAAAAGTGAAGAGGAGAGGAAGCGAGGGCTTTCTTCACATGGTGCCAGGAAAGAGAAGTGCAAGCAGGGGAAATGCCAGATGCTTATAAAACCATCAGATCTCATGAGAACTCACTCACTGTCACAAGAACAGCATGGGGAAAACTGCCCCCATGGGGATTTGTAATCCATAGGGATTACGATTTGAGATGAGATTTGAGTGGGGAAAAAGAGCCAAACCATATAAAGCCACAAACCAAGAAATGCTGGCAATCACCAGAAGCTGGAAGAGGCAAGGAACAGATTCTCTTTTAGAGCCTCTGCAGGAGTGCAGCCCTGCTGACAACTTGATTTCAACTCAGTGAAACTGATTTCAGATTTCTGGCCTCCCAAATTGTGAAAGAACAAATTTATGTTGTTTATGCCACAAAGTTTGTGGTAATTTGTTATAGTAGCCGGAGGGAATTTGAGGTGACTGTAAGGAGTTATGTAAATTATGTTAAAGAACCTTTGCAGTTGTAAGATGCATTCATTCATTCAACAAATAGTCGAGGCAATATAGAAGAGTAATTAGAAGCACAGTCTTTGAGACCGGGTGTGGGGTGGTTCATTCCTGTAATCTGTGTTTTGGGAGGCCAAGGCAGGAGGATTGCTTGAGGCCAGGAGTTCCTTCCAAATCAGCAAGGGAAACATAGCAGAACCCCATGTCTACAAAAAAAAAAGTTTTAATTAAAAATAAATAAATACATAAATAAAAGCACAGACTTTGGACTCAGTTCATCTTGGGGGTGAATCACAGCTGTGTCACCCACTGACTATGTGACCTTGAGCAGATTGCTTAATTTTCTGAGCTTCAGTCTCAACATCTGCAGACTGGGGATGATAATAGTATTTAACTCAAGGGAAGACTGTGGAAATTAATGGGAAGATGCACATAAAGGGCTTTGTGCTGAGCCCAAGAGCCACTGCCCTGTCCCTGCACTAAGAGAGCTCACTGTCATTCTGGGAGAATCTTAGAGAGATCAGGGCTGTTGATGGAAAGCCCAGGAAGAAATGGGGAATTGTTGGAAGTGCTAGGGATGAGGGTAGGAGAGACTTTTTAGAGAAATTGACTTATGAGCTCCCTGAGGAACACAGTAAGCCCTAATTACATATCCTTTTTAATACTATTATTGCACATATTATTAGTATCGATGGGTAAAATATATTTCTGGTTCTTTGGTCTTCTAGAAAAAAACATATATGGAAGTGGTTTTTTTTTAGGTTTAAATTTCTTTAAAAAAAAAAACAAGAAGTTTTTAGGCTGAGCGCAGTGGCTCACACCTGTAATCCCAGCACTTAGGGAGGCAGATCACCTGAGGTCGGCAGTTTGAGACCAGCCTGACCAATATGGAGAAACCCCGTCTCTACTAAAATTACAAAATTAGCCGGGCTTGGTGGTGCACGCCTGTAATCCCAGCTACTCAGGAGGCTGAGGCAGAAGAATCACTTGAACCCGGGAGGCGGAGGCGGAGCTTGTGGTGAACCAAGGTTGTGCCACTGCACTCCAGCCTGGGCAACAAGAGAAACTCTACCTAAAAAAAAAAAAAAAAAAACTGTGTTGTCCAGATTGTTCTAGAACTCCTGGCCTTAAGTGATCCTTCCACCTCCTGCCTTAGCCTTTCAAAGTGTTGGGACTACAGGCATGAGCTCATTTAAATCAATGTCCTGTCCTCCCCTCCCCTGCCCTCCCCTCCCCTCCCCTCCCGACAAGATCTTGCTCCGTGGCCCACTCTCTCTCTCTCTCTCTCTTTTTTTTTTTTTTTTTTTTTTTGAGACGGAGTTTTCCTCTTGTTACCCAGGCTGGAGTGCAATGGCGCGATCTCGGCTCACCGCAACCTCCGCCTCCTGGGTTCAGGCAATTCTCCTGCCTCAGCCTCCTGAGTAGCTGGGATTACAGGCACACACCACCATGCCCAGCTAATTTTTTGTATTTTTAGTAGAGACGGGGTTTCACCATGTTGACCAGGATGGTCTCGATCTCTTGACCTCGTGATCCACCCGCCTCGGCCTCCCAAAGTGCTGGGATTACAGGCTTGAGCCACCGCGCCCGGCCTCTTTTTTTTTTTTTTTAACACAACATCTTGCTCTGGCTCAGGTAGACAGCAGTGTCTGGATCATGGCTCACTGCAACCTTGTACTCCTGGGCTCAAGCGATCCTCCTACCTCAGCCCCCTGAGTAACTGGGACTACAGGCACACCACACCGCCTTGCTAATTTTTTATTTTTTATTTTTTTGTAGAGATACATTTCTTTTTTTTCTTTTCTTTTCTTTCTTTTTTTTTTTTTTTCTTTTTGAGGCAGGATCTCACTCTGTTGCCCAGGCTGGGGTACAGTTGCATGTCATGGCTCGCTGCTTCCTGAGTTCAAGCAATTCTGCCTCAGCCTCCCGAGAAGCCGGGATTACAGGTGCCCACCACCACACCTGGCTAATTTTTGTACTTCTAGTAGAGACGAGGTTTCACCATGTTGGTCAGGCTGGTCTCAAACTCCTGACCTTATGATCCGCCAGCCTCGGCCTCCCAAAGTGCTAGGATTATAGGCATGAGCCACTGCCCCGGCCACCAAATTTCTTTCTTTCTTTCTTTTTCCTTTCTTTCCTTTCTCTTTCTTCCTTTTTTCTTTTTGATATGGAGTCTCAGTCTATCGCCACCAAATTTCTTTCTTTCTTTTTCCTTTCTTTCCTTTCTCTTTCTTTCTTTCTTCCTTCCTTTCTTCCCTTTTTTTTTTTTTTTTTTTTTTTTTTTTTTGATATGGAGTCTCAGTCTATGGCCAGACTGGAGTGCAGTGGTGAGATCTCGGCTCACTGCAACCTCTGCCTCCCGGGTTCAAGTGATTCCCCTGCCTCAGCCTCCCAAGTAGCTGACATTACAGGCGTGCATCGACACGCCTGCCTAATTTTTTGTATTTTAGTAGAGACAGCGTTTCACCATGTTGGCCAGGATGGTCTCAATCTCCTGACCTCATGATCCGCCCGCCTCAGCCTCCCAAAGTGCTGGGATTACAAGTGTGAGCCACTGCGCCTGGCCTGCCAAATTTCTTGTTACTACAGAGTTCCTAGGAAAAATTCCATACCTGAAAAAGTTAGAAACTGACAGGAAGAATTTAAGATGGCAACCTGCCTCACACACACAATGAGTATATTGAAACTAGATAACAAATGCACGGGTGGCGGGGGTGGGGCGCATGGAGAATGGAAAGAGAAAATCGGCGCCTGCGTACTCTGATTTTGAAGAATCGAAATTGAAAATCAGACCATGCTACTCTGAACTTGGAGTAGCCAATCCCGAGAGATGCTTTAGGCGGGAAAATCAGAGCATTCTGTCCCTGGGCCCTGGACTGAGAGACCCCACACCGACTGTGCTTGTCCCGCCTACTGTTCTGACTTCTGATTGGCCAGATGGAGTTCACTCCCCACCCTGATTGGTCCGTCATCTTTGGGTGGTGACGTTGCAGAATATTATCTCCTCCTACAGCCATACTTTACAGCCATTTTTGCGGACCGCGCCGCTTGCTGCAGACAGAGCTTTCTCTGTTGCAGACCTTGCTACCGCTGCTTTGTCTCTGAGGTAGGTTATCTTTTAGGAACACCCTAGATGGGCTAAGTGGGGCAGATAGAAAAGTGGGAAGCCTCTTGAGATCACTCAATTGCTTGGGGTTCTGGAAATCTTGAGCACAAAGACAGCTAGTCCTCTAGCCTTTCAGGACCGCCATGATGGAGGGTCCTCCCGCCTAGGCCTCAGGCCTACAGGCCCGTGCCATCCCGCCCCGAGAGTTTATTTTTTTGTAGTTTAATAGAGACGGGGTTTCGCTCTGTTGGTCAGGCCAGTTGCAACCTCCTAGGCTCAAGCAATCCTTCCACCTCGGCCTTGGGACTACAGGCACAGGCCACCCCACTTATGCTGTTTTGATTTTTTTAAAGCAGAAATGGGGTTTCGCCATGTTAGCCAGGCTGGCCTTGACTTCGGGGCTCAAGCAATCCTCCTGTCTCGGCCACAGAACTGCAGGCGTGCACCACCCCGACCCCGCTAAGGTTTTTTTTTTTTCTTTTTTTTTTTTTCGTTACGGGAGTTGTTACACAATCCTCAGCAGATCCCGACTTCCATGACCACCGTCCTGCTAATTTTTTATTTTTTTTGGTAGAAATGGTTTTGCTATATTGGCCGGAATGGTCTCGACCTTCTAGTCTCAAGCTATCCTCCTGCCTTGGCCTCGGGACTACAGATATGCACCACCCTGCCCGTGGCATTTTTTTTTTTTTTTTTTTTTTTTTTTTTTTTTTTTTGTAGAAACCGGTTTCACTATGTTGGCCAGGCTGGCCTCAACCTCTTGGGCTCAAGCGCTACTCCCACCTTGGCCTCAGGACTACAGGCATGTGCCATTCCGCCCCTGCTACTGCTAGTTGTTGGTTTTTTTGGGGGTCTTTTTTGCTTTTTTATTTTTTTTCTTCTGTAGAGATGGGATTTCGCTGTGTTGCCCAGGCTGGTCTCACCTCCTGGGCCCAAGCAATCCTCCCACCTCAGCCTTGGAACTACAGGCCGGAGCCACCCTGCCCACGGTACATTTTTGTTGTTATTGTTAGTAGAAATGGGATTCCCCTGTGTTGGCTAGGCTGGCTTTGACCTCCTGTCTCCTGGTCTCAAGCAATCCTCCCGCCTCAGCCTTAGGACTATAGGCGAACACCACCCTGCCCCTACTAATTATTTATTTATTTATTGAGACAGTCTCACTCTGTCGCCAGGCTGGAGTGCAATGGCGCCACCTAGGCTCACTGCAACCTCCGCCTCCAGGGTTCAAGTGATATCTCCTGCCTCAGCCTCCCAAGTAGCTGGAACTACAGGCGTGTGCCACCACTTCCAGCTAATTTTCGTAGTTTTGGTAGAGACAGGGTTTTACCATGTTGGCCAGTATTGTCTCGATTCTTGATCTTGGGATCCCCCTGCCTTGGCCTCCCAAAGTGCTGGGATGTTAGAGGCCTACACCACCACCCCCAGCTAATTTTTTTTTTTTTTTTGGTAGAGATGGGGGTTTTGCTGTTTCCCAGGCTGGTCTCGACCTCCTGGACTCAAGTGATCTGCATGCCTTGGCCTCCCAAAGTGCTGGGATTACAGGCCTGAGCTACTGCACCTGGCTGATTGCTGCATCTTGAAATGCCCCACATTCTCTCCAAGTGATGGCAGGCTCTCGTAGTCTCAGAGATTCTAGCTCTCTTCCTCCTAATAATTTACACATAGCCCAGTAATAGCCTCTAAATCAGGCGTCCCCAAACTACGGCCCACAAGCCTCATGCAGCCCCCTGAGGCCATTTATCCGGCCCCCTGCCGCACTTTAGGAAGGGGCACCTCTTTCATTGGTGGTCAGTGAGAGGAGCACAACATGTGGCGGCCCTCCAGCGGTCTGAGGGACAATGAACTGGTCCCCTTTGTAAAAAGTTTGAGGACGCCTGCTCTAAATCCATTCATATTAGCAATGTTCATTTCTCTCATTTCTCTTCAACAGAACAGAACCCCCCCTGCCTCCCTCTGCCTGATCAGATCCATCAGCAGAGAGACCATGTGATCTCTGGGACTCACTTCGCTTTAGTGAATTGAGGTGTCAGAATGCCCCCACTCAATAAAATTACACAGTCATGTCCCTGCCTCCCCAACAAGGGTCTGTACATCTTTTAGGGTAAATCTACCTCTAGGGAAACAACAACCGTAGCCAACCCCCTCCCAAAGACTTAAGGCTGCTTTGCCCTTAGGAAAGCTGTCATCCCCAATCAATACTTCTCCCGGAGACCCTTGGCTCCCTGTTTTCATCTGACTTCTCCCCATGTCCTTACTTGGGGACAGATAAGCCACTGCCACGGATGGAGAAAGGCAGCACCTGACCCCAGGTGACTGTGGCCGGTCTTCAGTGATTTCCCCCTCCACAGGGCCTTTAACTCAGGCTGTTTCTCTTACAGGTCAGACTGCTCCCAGAGCCATGAACGGCGACGACAGCTCTGCAAAGAAACCCGGTGATGAAGAGCAAATATCGGAGAGTAAACGCAAGGTGAGGTGACCTGGAGGGGCAGAGTAGTGGCCCAGGGGACAGTGTAGGGTGACCAAGTTTCTGAGGAGGGGAGGACAGAGGTGCTGGGGACAAGGAGCAGGGTCTCCGGGAGATCTGGGCCCTTGAGAGTCTCCCACCCTCGCTCTGTCATCACCTAGCATCCTTGGGGACAAGTCTGTTACCTGGCACTACATTTGGTGACTCTCAGTCCATTCTGGAAGGTGGAAAGAGAGCTAGCCAGCAATATTGAAGCTAGGGAAGATCGCCTGTGCCGTCGTCTCAGCTGTGGCATCAACCAGGAGGGATTACCATCCCCACATCCAGCACACAGGAAGCGGTTCCCCCTGGATGGCAGACATGCCTAGCTGAGTGACTGCCAGAATTTCTTTTCCTTTTTATTTTCTAGGCCTTTGATGATATTGCCCAATACTTCTCTAAGAACGAGTGGGAAAAGCTGCAGTACTCGCAGAAAATCACCTATGTGTACATGAAGAGGAACTATGAGGCCATGAGTAGACTAGGTAACAGAAAGTTCTAGATACAGCCAAGTCCGGGGACACATGAGCATCCCTTTTCCTGCTTTGGCTACTTCTCAGGCTGCTGAAAGTACCCCACATGTTCCTTTTGTGCAGGGAAAAATCCCAAGCCAGCTTCTGGGTGTTCTGCTCCTCTGTAGCCTGTCAGGGCTGAGGGCAGGAACTGGCCAGTGGAGCTCATACCTGGGCCTGCGTGGTTCCCCTGTAGGCATCTGTTCTGATGAGCACAACTGTCCTTGACATCCTGGCCCCCCACTCTCGGCTACTCTCTCTCTCTCTCTCTCTTTCTTTCTTTCTCTCTCTTTCAGTTTCTTTCTCTCTCTCTCTCTTTTTTTTTGTTTTTTGTTTTTTGTTTTTTGAGTCAGAGTCTCACTCTGTCACCCAGGCTAGAGTGTGGTAGTGCAATCATAGCTCAACTGCAGCCTCAAACTCCTGCAGCAGTCCTCCTGCCCCAGACTCTGGCGTAGCCGGGCTACAGGCATGTGCCACCATGCCCAACTAATTTTATTTTATGTTTTGTAGATACGGGGTCTTTATGTTGCCCAGGTTTGTCTTGAGCGCTTGGCTTCAAACAGTCCTCCCGCCTCAGCCTCCCAAAGTGCTGGTACTACAGACATGAGCCACCGTGCCAGGCCTAAGCTTGTCTCTTAAGGAATAAGCATTTTTCTTTTTTCTAGGTTTCCAGGTCACCGTCCCACTTTTCATGCGTAATAAACAGGCCAAAGACATCCAGGAGGATGATTCTGATAGAGACTCTAACCCCGGGAATCTGGGTGAGTACATGGGAAGGGCTGGAAAGGGTCTCTTCAAGCCTAGCTGCTTTTCTGCTCAGCTACCTGGGAAAGATCCTCAGGCATTTGCCGCCTCATCAGGGCTGAGTGAAAAAAAAATCCATTCAGAAAGTTCTACAGAGGCCACTCATATAAAATTCTAAAACATGCAAAACAATAATATATATTATGGATAATAAATAAGTAAATAGTAAATGTATTAAAACATAAATGCGAACAAAAAGCCATCAGACTCAGGAGACTGGCTGTAAGTGGAGTAGAGAGCGTAGGGATTGGTGAGGGCTGCACAGACAGCTTCAGCTGTGTCTTGTTTATAGTGGTTTGGGGTTTTTTTTTGTTTTGTTTTGTTTCTTTTTTTTGAGATGGAGTCTTGCTCTGTCGCCAGGCTGGAATGCAATGGCACAATGTCAGCTGACTGCAACCTCCACCTCCCAGGTTCAAGCGATTCTCCTGCCTCAGCCTCCGAAGTAGCTGGGATTACAGGCACCCACCACCACGCCTGGCTAATTTTTGTATTTTTAGTAGAGACAGGGTTTCACTATATTGGTCAGGCTGGTCTCGAACTCCTGACCTTGTGATCTGCCCGCCTCGGCCTTCCAAAGTGCTGGATTACAGGCGTGAGCCACTGCGCCTGGCCTTTATAGTGTTTCTAATATTCTGAATAAATAAATCAGATCTAACATAGTTGTGGGATAATGTTGAGATCTGACTGGACTCAATATTATTCCACATACTTTTCTGTGTGTTTGAAATACTTCTTTTAGGCCAGGCACGGTGGCTCATGCCTGTAATCCCAGCACTTTGGGAGGCCAAGGTGGGTGGATCACGAGGTCAAGAGATCGAGACCATCCTGGTCAACAAGGTGAAACCCCATCTCTACTAAAAATACAAAACATTAGCTGGGCATGGTGGCACTTGCCTGTAGTCCCAGCTACTCAGGAGGCTGAGGCAGGAGAATTGCTTGAATCCAGGAGGCAGAGGTTGCAGTGAGCCGAGATTGCGCCATTGCACTTCAGCCTGGGTAACAAGCGAAACTCAGTCTCAAAAAAAAAAAAAAAAAAGTGAAAAGTGAAAAGAAAATGTTAAAAGTGTAGATCCGCCAAAATCTTCCAGAGTTTGTTTGATTAACAGCATGTAGGTATTAATAAATTTCTTACGAAAGAGAATGATAAACACATTATGTAACAAAGATTGCTGTTTATCTGTATTTTATCAAAACCAAATAGTCTTCTGATTCCCAAACAACCCCGATTCTCCATGTTGAGCTTGGAAGAGGGTTTGAAAGAGTGATCCCTCATCCAGCATACAGAGAGCTTTCCCACTACTCAGTGAGCAGAGATAATGTAGGGAGAAAAAAGATTCCAGGTTAGAGATCTTTGTGCATTTCAGTATATAAAGGGAACATATGTGTTTACTTGCTCTTCTGCTCTGACAAGGTCAGAATGTCACAACTGTCCGGTAGACCTATTACTCCCCAGCTAAACAAGCCAAATGCTACAATCTCCTGTAATCACCATAAGAGGTCTGAAAATTCAGTGCTTGAGTATCTGCCAAGTTTCTGACATTAAAGGAGTGTCTTTCTACTGAAAGTATTTCGGAGCCACTGGACTGAATCATCCAGGGTTCATCACACATTTCACAGCTTAATTGACATACCATAAGATTCACCCATTTTAAGTGTACAGTGATTTTTAGTTGTTTCATATCTTGAGTGGATCCAGTTCAGATTCCCAACCAATTTAATCATTTGGGGAAAAGTAAAAGACATGCAATGGAATAAGATGAGACTGTGATGGCTTTAGTCCCCATTTGCTAAACGATGAGAAGGAAAATTCTGAATTGATGCCACAGGTAAGTGCACCAACCACTGCTGAAGATAACTCAGAAGCAAATCGCAAATCTCAACTCCTCAACAATGAGTAGACTCGTAACCCTCTGCTGCAGAATACCCTGATGCTGTGGAAGTCTCTCTAGAGCAGGCGTCCCCAAACTTTTTACACAGGGGGCCAGTTCACTGTCCCTCAGACCGTTGGAGGGCCGCCACATACTGTGCTCCTCTCACTGACCACCAATGAAAGAGGTGCCCCTTCCTGAAGTGCGGCGGGGGGCCGGATAAATGGCCTCAGGGGGCCGCATGCAGCCCATGGGCCGCAGTTTGGGGACGCCTGCTCTAGAGTTTGGAAATACTTACTGACAAAGGAAAATTCTGATATATTCTCTTTCAGTTAAACGTCATACACTGACTCTCAGCATGTTCCAGGGACTCTTCTCGCAGGTGAGTATCTCCCAAATCTAAAGTACCAGAGAACCTTAGAGTGGAAGAATATCAAAAATGCCCTCACTGCCTCCTTCTCCCCATGTTTATCACAACACCTGATGTAGTATCGATGGCTTGACAATACCTAACAGTTGTGATGGTTAATACTTCTTTTGTTTTCATAGTGATGCCAGATGTTATTTTAAGCAGTTCACATGGATTAGTTTATTTAATCCTTAAGAAAACCTCCATAACGTTGTTTCTATTATTATCTCCAAATAATGAGTCACACACTTCAGTTATCCATAAAAAAGACATGCGACTTGACACAAATCTTCTATTTCTCTGAGCTCCAGATTCCTGGTCCATGAAATGGAAGTAAAGAATCATAGTTGGCCAGGCACCATGGCTCACATCTGTAATCCTAGTACTTTGAGAGGCCGAGGTGGGCACATCATGAAGTCAGGAGATCGAGATCATCCTGGCTAACACCGTGAAACCCTGTCTCTTAAAAATACAAAAAATTAGCCAGACGTAGTGGTATGTGCCTGTAGTCCCAGCTACTCTAGAGGCTGAGGCAGGAGAATAGTTTTAACCTGGGAGGCAGAGGGTGCAGTGAGCTGAGATTGCGCCAGTGCACTCCAGCCTGGGTGACAGAGCAAGACTCCGTCTCAAAAAGAAATAAGAATCGTAGTTCATGTTATAGTTCATAGTTATCAGCAGAATCATAAAATGAGGCTATCGTGGTACAGAGATAGATGTTAAATAATTTACCTGAGGCACAGTAGCAGTGATAGTCTAATCCAGAGCTCCAAGGCATTTAAAGCTCATTCACGTTTTCATTGGTTGATGAAGTTCAGTTGTTGCTCAGTAGGGCTTTACCCCATAGGGCCTGCTGGTGCTTCCATTTAGACACCCACTCTGCAACAGAAAGGACCAGCTGGCCTCTGCTCTATTACCCGGGCCATTCACATGAATTAGGAATCACTTTCACTATTGGCCCCTCCCTATTGTGAGCTGCTTGAGGGCCTTGTCTGCACCTGGGGCATCTGGGAAGCCCCGGTCCCAGCCAGGGGATCCCTCAGAGGCCCCTGAATGAGTGACCCCAAAACTGCAGATTCAACTCTTAGAGGGTAAAGGGATCTGGGAGTTGGGTTGCCAGTGTGGAGACTGAATTCAAAGAGGGATCGTGAAAGATAGTAACTTTTATTATTACTACATTCAAATGGTGTTTACCAGCTCAGAGAGGACTTTCCCTTAGCCTATTTTACATGTATTATTTCACTGTTTCATAAGTGAGGAAGCTGAATAAAGTACCTTGAGATTGTTGGTCAGCGGCACATCCCAGTGCAACCAAAGTTGGTATGGGTGCCACCTCAGTTAATTCCACATTCACTGTTGGTGCCTCGGTAGGTGGTACGCCATATCCGGTACTGCTTTCTTTGCTGCCTAGACTAATTTCTGCAAACCATTTATTTGCCTCTCCCTTCCCTGTATTCATCTCCCTACACCATCTTTTCCAGCAGTGTTTTGTCCCCTCTCTCTGTTTTTACATTTACTCAGCAGCTGTCTACAAGCTTATATGGGATACCTTGTATTTTATAGAAGCTCTTCCTTTTGTAGACCTTGTGAATTCTTAGAGTGCTATTCTTTTCCAAATCTGTACACCATACTCTCAATGACATGGAGATTTTTGCTGTTGGCAAGGATGTCAGTCTCAAAAGAGTGTGAAGATAAGCATTCTAGCACTGGAAACCCCATTTGTTTAGGCCATTCTTTTCCCTTCTAACTTCCCAGGTTTCTCCTAATTTAGGTATGTATAACTCTCCCAGCGTTGTTGAGAACATTGATTAATGTAATGCCTGTGAAGAAACTTTATAAGTTCTAAAGCACTATAGAAATGCCACTGATACTGTTTATCCATGATCTCCACATTACAAAGATCATGCCCAGGGACCCACCAAAGGAAGAAGAAAATCATTCGGAGGCAGTGCCAGCAACATCTGGCGCCCAAAATGATGTGAAACTGCTGTGCTACCCACAGTGCACCCCGATGTACTCTGCAAAGCCAAGTACCCCTGAGAAGATTAACAAGATAACTGGTAAGAGGAAATAATTTGGGAACAACCCCTCTGGCTTCCCTGGCTATGTTCAGGTGTGTGGATTGGGTGTGTGGCATGGACCCCAGAAAAGCCTGGGTCCAGGCTGGGCTGAGGAGCTTGCCCAGCTCCAGATGAGATGTTAGACATGACGTCTAGAGACACAGACTTGAGTTGTCATCCATATTAAAAAAAAAAACATGTGACCTGGGGCAAGTCTTCTAAATTTTTTTGAGCTCCAGATTTCTAGTCCATAAGATGGAAATAATCATAGCTGATAAATTGTTTGGAGGCATTAAATTAATCTAGAAGGCCTGATGACATGAAAGGTGCTCAAGCAATTCTATCTGTGATAACCTGGGATCATATCTTACTCAGCTCAATGTCTGATAACCAATACAGCCTCAGAGATATTGCAGGTTCGGTTCCAGACCACTGCAATAAAATGAGTCACACATTTTTTTCGCAGTGCATAAAAACATTATGTTTACGCTATACTGTAGTCTACTAAATGTGCAATAGCATTATGTCTAAAAATGTACATAGCTTAATTTTAAAATAATTTATTGTTTAAAATGCTAACAATCTTCTGAGTCTTCAGTGAGTCACACTCTCTTTGCTGGTGGAGGGTCTTGCCTCGGTGTTGATGGCTGCTGGCTGATCAAGGTGGTGGTTGCTGAAGTTTGGAGTGGCTGTGGCAGTTTCTTGAAAACAATGAAATTTGCCACATCGATTAGCTTTCCCTTTCATGAAAGATTTCTCTGTAGTAGGTGGTGCTGTTTGATAGCATTTTACCCACAGTAGAACTACTTTCAAAGTTGAAGTCAATCCTCTCTAGCTATGAAAGTCCAAGATGGCATCTTCTTCCAGTATAAGGCAATTTTATCTAGACTGAAAATCTGTTGTTCAGTGTAGCCCCCTTCATCAATGATCTTAACTAGATCTTCCGGATAACCTGCTGCAGCTTCTCCGTCAGTACTTGCTGTTTCACCTTGCACTTCTGTATCATGGAGACAGCTTCTTCCCTTAAACCTCACAAACCAGCCTCTGCTAGCTTTACATGTTTCTTCTGCAGCTTCTTCACCTCTCTCAGCTTTCATAGACTTCAAAAGTGTTTGACTCTTGCTCTGAATGAGACTTCGGCTTAAAGAAATGTGGTGGCTAGTTTGATCTTCTATCCTGACCACTCAGACTTTCTCTATTTCAGCAGTAAGGCTGTTTTGCTTTCTTATTTGTGTGTTCACCAGAGTATACCTCAAGAACTTTTCCTTTGCATTCACAGCTTGGCTGTTTGGTGCAAGAGGTCTAGCTTTCAGCCTATCTTGGCTTTCACCATGCCTTCCTCACTAAGCTTTGCCATTTCTAGCTTCTGATTTAAAGTGAGAGACGTGATTCTTTCTTTTATTTGAACACTTCGCGGCCATTATAGGGTTGTTAATTGTCCTAATTTCAGTATTGCTGTGTCTCAGGACATAGGGAGGCCCAAGAAAAGGAAGAGAGACGGTGAACGGCTCATCGGTGGAGCAGTCAGAACACACACAACATTGATTGATTAAGTTTGTCATCTTTTATGGGTGCAGTTCCCGGTACCCCCAAAACAATTACACACAACAGGGTGACTATAGGCAATAATAACTTAATTGTACATTGAAAAATAACTAAAAGAATCTAATGGATTGTTTGTAACACAAAGGATAAATGCTTGAGGGGATAGATACCTTATTTTCCATGATTTGCATGCCTCTATCAAAACATCTCCCATACCCCGCAAGTATATACGCCTACTGTGTGCCCACAACCATAAAAAACAAAAATTATCTTAAAAGACTAAAAAACAATTAGAATAATAACATCAAAGCTCACTGATCACAGATCACCATAACGGATATAATAATAATGGAAAAGTATAAAATTGGTGAGAACTTCCAAAAAAAATTGCAGTTTCTGTGAAGCACTATAAAAATGTGGTGCTATAAAAAAGGTATGCCTGTGTGCCCTTAACAAATACCTGCTGAATGAAAGAAGGTATGGGTGAATGTTCCCACATATGAAGAGGTTGAGAATCTAAAGCTGACAACGGAAGGAGCCCAAAGCTAAAACTTTAATTGGCATTTGGCCTGTATTGGTGTGGGTCTAAGGTCTCAGCCTCTCTAAGCCAGAGAAAGTGAAAAACTGGATAAAGAAGGCCCATGGGCACTTGGGAGAGGGGAGGCATCTCCTCCTTTTGAGAAAACAGAGCCTCCTTTTGAGAAAACAGAGCCTAACACTCAAATCTACCCAACTCTCATATCCCAACTCTTCATCATAGCACCCAAAAGGGCAAAACATGCCTGGAGCCATAGACTGCGTGAGAGAAAGAATCTGGTGACCTATGAAGAGATCAGCGACCCTGAGGAAGATGACGAATAACTCTGTAAGTGAATTTTCAGCTCATCCCCCACATCCCTGCGGATATGCAATTCTGTTACAGTACTGGTATCCCATCTTGTCACTTGTTCCCCAAATCATTCCCTTCTCATAATTTTCTGGGGTACAGAACTGAGGCTGAATGGTGAGATTTCCCATACTCTTTATACTCCCTGCCCTGAATATCCAGGGATCCTCCCTACCCAGGATGCTGTGGGTTCCCAAATCCCATGTCAGCCTCAGCCCTGATATGTGGGCCACACCTTCCTCTAGCCTAGGAATTGATAAACCAGGCGAGGAGGTCACTGTGGCATGAGCACATTGTTCACTTCGAGGAACAGTGGAGGGTGCATGCAGGGTCTGCAGGTCAAGAGTTGAGATTGAGTTATCGGGCAATGGGAAGTCACTGCCACTTTTTTCTTTCTCTCTTCTTGCCTCAGCCTCAGGGATATGACACATGCCCATGATGAGAAGCAGAACTTGGTGACCTTTCATGAACATGGGCATGGCTGCGAACACCTCGTCATCAGGTGTATAGCAAGTGTTCACGACAGTGAAAAGTTGAACGTCATTTTTCTTAGTGTGCCAAGACTTTGATGTTAGTGTTTCCGTTGTATTTTCTTATCGTGTGCTATTGGTAGATACTAGCGTTTCCGTTGATGAGCAAGATATACTTAATACATATTTCGATTTGTGTATCCATGCACCTACCTTAGAAAGCAAGTATAGTATTGTCAGGTATTTTATGCATAGAACAGCACTACCCTTCCAGATGTGACTACTGAGGGCTGTTCTGAATGTTTAATTTCAGATTCTTTCCTCTGCATTTACACACCACACACACACACACACACACACACACACACACACACCCCAAGTACCACTGTAAGCATCTCACATCTGCTTTTCCCCACTGCCATGTGTCCTGGTTAAGCCTCCCTCACTCTGTTTCCTGTTCAACATGGACTCCCTGCTGCAGACTTCCCTCGATGATTCCCTGTATCTGTTACAGTTAATAAACATTTGCAAACTTTCCCCAGTTGTTTGTGCCTCTCATTGTGCACAGTACTGGGCACGTGTGTATTTCTTTAGGACAGATTCTTAAAAGTGGAATTGCTGCGTCAAAGGAGTCATTTATTCAATGAAAACCTAATGAGTGCATACTGCTTCTGAGCGCTGTTCTAGGTGCTGGAGAGACATCAGGGAACAAGGCCATGTTCCTGACTACCATTCTAGAAGAGGATGTTTCCAGTTGTTGGGTTTTTGTTTTTTCTAGAGACGGGGTCTTGCTCTGTCCAAGCTGGAGTGCAGTGGTGTGATTATAGCTCAATGCAGCCTTGAACTCCTGGGCTCAAGCAGTTCTCCCACCTCAGTCTCTGGGGTAGCTGTGACTATAGGCACACACCATCATGCCCCACTAATTTTTTTAAGATTTTTTTCAAGAGTGTCTCACTATGTTGCCCAGGCTGGTCTCAAAACTCCTGGGCTCAAGCGATCCACCTTGGCCTCCTAAAGTGCTGAGATTACAGGTGTGAGCCACTGTACTTGGCCTCCAGTTTTTATTTTGATAGAGCCTATACACTTCAGTCCTAGAGCAGGATTCTGCAGCAGCTGGTTAGGCATCTTGGCCTTTGCTCTCTAAATGATTTTTGGGTTCAGGGGCTGGGATGGTCCATTTGGAAGTATGTAGGAGGAGACATAGATGAAATTGTCAACTGCAGAACGTGGAGGAATCCGAAAGATGTGTCCACTGTAGACCCTATGGTGGACAGGGAATAGAAGAGTCCATTTAGTCTCCATGCAGTGGAGCAAACATGGAAAGTCCACTGTACAGAAGCATGAGGCTGCCCACCAAGGGTCTCGCCAACTAAGGGCCTGGGGGCTGGGATGGGGACGATGATTTGGGAATGGGACAGTTCTTTCTCCGATGTACCATTGCGTGGTGCGGAGGTGAAACAGTTCTGGGGAAGGGAAGGGCAGAGGGGAGTCTATTTTAGAACAAATCGCGTGTGAATGGAAACATTAAGGCTTCATTCACCCACAACGAACTTGAAACACCAGCCCCAGGTGGAGGCAGGATTGGAGCTGGGTTTTTGTTGTTGTTGTTGCTGCTGTTGTTGTTTTTGAGACAGAGTTTTGCTCTTGTTTCCCAGGCTGGAGTGCAATGGCACGATCTCAGCTCACTGTAACCTCCACCTCCTGGATTCAAGCCATTCTCCTGCCTCAGCCTCTCGAGTAGCTCGGATTACAGACACCTGTCACCACGTCCGGTTAATGTTTGTATTTTTGGTAGAGGCAGGGTTTCACCATATTGGTCAGGCTGGTCTTGAACTCCTGACCTTGTGATCTACCCGCCTTGTTCTCCTAAAGTGCTGGGATTACAGGCATGAGCCACCGCACCCAGCCACTTGGAGCTGTTTTGACCGTCCATGGCCCATCACCTTGGCCTCCTGGCTTTTCCCCAGCCTTGGAAGGAGGACACTATCATCATTATGCCTATATTATAGATGAGAGATAAGAGTCCCAGCGAGATGGTAGGCATCTAGTCAGAGGTCCTACAGCTGGCAGGTGCAGGAGAGGCTGAGTTTGGAGCTCAATGACTTTAGAAACATTCAGGACAGGGGTGTGTGGTGGAAGGAGAGAGAATTGAACAAGCCCCAAGTTCTGTCCCCAGTTGCAAGGTAGAGGCTGTGGGATCATTTTCCCAAAACAAGGAGCCCTTGGAGAGGGAGGACACAGGGAGGGAGAGGCAATCCTGGCCATAGTGGGGACAGTGGGAGACAGAGACACATAGGGCGGGCAGAAGAGGGGCAGGCAAAGAAGCAGAGGAGATCCAAGGCCAAGTGTGGGCTATCACAGCCAGCAGAGGGAGCAGGTGCCGGGAAGGAGATTGCGGGTCTTCAGGGAGCAGCAGAGGTTCCCCAGATCTGCGAGCATGCTCTGCCTGGAACTGTCGGGAGAGGCGGCTGCCACCCAGGTCACTGTGGACGTACCTCTACCTGTGGCTCAAAGGAAACAAATTCTGTTTTATCCCAGTATAGTTCTGTATTACACAGATGTAACATTCAGCTACTAGATATGAGTGCCGCATCCTCCACGCAAATAGAGAAGAGGATACCCCAAAAGAGATACTGACGGATTTGATTTTTCTTTCTCCCTGGGAAAATGGGATTCATAAGTTAGGTCCCCCAGCCCACAAGACAGGTGCAAGGAAGGGCAGCTGGAAGATTATGTCATGACAGGGAACATTTTTTCTTGGGTTCCTTGGGAATATAAAGCGTCCGACAATCTGTCTATCATGGATAAAGAGTGAACATGGTCCCCTATCCACAAATGTGTTTCTCTCCTTCAGTGAAGGGCTGAAGTTATATCAAGTTCTGATACATTACTTTTTTTTTTTTTTTTTTTTTTTTTTTGAGACAGGATCACACTCTGTCGCCCAGGCTGGAGTGCAGTGATGCAGTTACAGCTCACTGCAGCCTCGATGTCCCAGGCTCAAGGGATTCTCCCACTTCAGCTTTCAAACTAGCTGGGACCACAGGCACACACCATCACATCCAGCTAATTTTTGCATTTTTTGTCGAGACGGGATCCCACTATTTTGCCCAGGCTGGTCTCGATCTCTTGATCTCAGACAGTCCTCCTGCCTCAGCCTCCCAAAGTGCTGGTATTACAAGTGTGAGCCACCTCGCCAGGCCTTCACTTTCTTTAATGAACAATTAATCAGAGTTTCATCTTAGAGGCAAAAGTGGCTACTGCCAGCCAATCTGTGTGGTGTTGGAGGGGAATCTGGCTGATTCAGACGTTTCTAACAAAATTTCAGATTAATCTACCTGATGATTATCCTAAGGTCCATTCCTGCTCCGTGTTTCTTTTTTATTCTGGGTTTGGAGTTTTTCAGAGGCTTTGTTACAAAGAGCATCTCTTGGCCTGACGTGGTGACTGATGCTGTAATTCCAGCACTTTGGGAGGCCAAGGCAGGCAGATCACTTGAGGTCAGGAATTTGAGGTCAGCCTGGCCAACATGGCGAACCCCTCATCTCTACTGCAAATACAAAAATTAGCTGGCCATGGTGGCAGATGCCTGTGAATCCCAGTTACTGAGGGGGACTGAGGCAGGAGAATCACTTGAATCCAGGAGGCACAGTGAGCCGAGATCACACCACTGCACTCTAGCCTGGGTGACAGAGTAAGACTCTGTCTCAGAAAACAAAAGAGCATCTCTTGCCTACGGTGATTTGAGCTGTGGTCTTGTCTCCTTGGGTTTCTCTGTCAGTCTGACCCCATCTACTCTATCTCCCAGGAATGCCTCGATATTTCTGGTGTACCACTGACACGTTTTCTTATTTTCCTATACTGTTAAGAATTTACCCTTAAACATTTTCTTCCCAGTTCAATGGAATGTTGAGTGGGGCATGAGATGTATCTGCCATCTTGCCCCAATCATCTGTTTTTAGATTTTTTTTTTGTATTTTTGTCACTATATAAGTGTAATTTTTCTCAATTTGGTATTCTAAATGGTTATTATTGCTATGTGGAAAACCTATCTATTACTGTATATAATATTTTGTTACCTGTCTGGGTGCAGCTTCCCCTGCATTTTGGCACAAGATTCAATCTGTTTTATTCTCCAAAAGAAAATTGACAGGCTGGGTGCGGTGGCTCACGCCTGTAATCACAGCACTTTGGGAGGCCAAGGCAGGTGGATCACCTGAGTTCAGGAGTTCGAGACCAGCCTGGCCGAGCTGGTGAAACCCCCATCTCCACTAAAAATACAAAAAAATAAAATAAAATAGCCAGGCATTGGTGGCACACCTGTAGTAGGGCAGCTGAGGCAGGAGGATCACTTTAACTCCAGAGGTAGAGTTTGCAGTGAGCCGAGACTGTGCCACTGCACTCAATCCAGCCTGGGTGATAGAGTCTCTATCTCTTAAAAAAAAAAAAATTTACTTCATAGGCAATAGATAGTTATAAAAGGACAATTTATGAAAGATTTCATAGAGGAGCCTGATGGAAAGAAAGGAAGTATGTAACAATGCTCCTGCCTCAGCCTCCTGAGTAGCTGGGATTACAGGCACGCACCACCACGCCCAGCTAATTTTTTGTATTTTTAGTAGAGACGGGGTTTCACCATGTTGGTCAGGCTGGTCTCGAACTCCTGAGCTCAGGTGATCCGCCCACCTCGGCCTCCCAAAGTGCTGGGATTATAGGCATGAGCCACCACCCCCGGCTGAAAGGAAGTATGTATGTTACAGAGCTGAGCAGTTCACTGCAAAAATCACCAGAACTGCTTTTTTCTCCAAAAATATTACCCTTAAGATATTCTACTACTGGCTCTTCTAGTCCTTCCCTCTTTTCCAAATCCTCAAATTTTCCATTTCCTTATTGTGATAATTTTCCTCTGCCTAGATCTGGGTCCTCCACAACACTTAACACTGTGAGTGTTTGAATGCCCATTGTTTTAGCTCAGGTTCCCAAGGAAACAAGGCTTTGGGCCATATAGGACACCTCTAGACAGACTATACTGAGAAACCATACTTGGAACAGTGCATGGGGACAGGAGAGGAGAGGGAATTTATGGGCCTGGCTCTCACTCCTGGTTTATTTTCTTATTGGTCAAAATTTACCCCACAGGCATGAACTCCCCCCACACTTCTAGACTGCATCATCTGCCCCTTTGGCAGCTGACTGGGAAGGCAGATCCCACACTTTGAAGTGTAGTGTTTCATACAATCCAAAGGTGGTAGCAGAGGCCAGGCGTGGTGCTCACACGTGTAATCCCAGCACTTTGGAAGGCCAAGGCAGGCGGATCACGAGGTCAGTAGTTCGAGACCAGCCTGGCCAACATGGTGAAACTCTGTCTCTACTAAAAATACAAAAATTAGCTGAGCATTGTGGTAAATACCTGTAATCCCAGCTACTTGGGAGGCTGAGACAGGAGAATCGCTTGAACCCGGGAGGCAGAGGTTGCAGTGAGCTGAGATCACACCACTGCACTCCAGCCTGGGCGACGGAGCGAGACTCTGTCTCCAAAAAACGAAGCAAACAAAAAAAAAGTGTTAGCAGAAACCAGAAAGTCCAGGTATGTAGCTAATTGGCCTAGTTGTACAACAGCAGCCAAGGGTGAAAACTACTCCTACGCAAGTCCTAAGTTCACATAGTGATTGGAGTAGCCATCTGTGCTAGTGAATTGCCTTTATCTGAAGGGAAAATAAAACTCATATCTCTATGACAAGCAGGTGCTTACAGCTTGGAGCAAGGCACCTAGGCTAAACTCCCCTGGTGACAGGGAGACAGCTTCCTCGATGTTCACATTTCAAAGAGATGGCTCCAAGGCCCTGAAGAAAGACATTCCTAGGGGCTGGGCGTGGTGACTCACGCCTGTAATCCCAACACTTTGGGAGGTTGAGGCTGGAGGATCACTTGAGGCCAAGGAGTTCAAGTTCAAGACATTCCTAGGTTATAGGCTGGCAAGAGGCTTATCTATCAAAGGAAGAATTTACAAACAAATTTTCTCAAGGAAATGCTCTAAGAAAAGTGAAACGGGGAAAGGACTCGTCCTTTTGGCATCAGGAAAAATTCAATTTTACGTTTAGTTACCCTTAAAATTTCCTCCTTTTGTTATTTTATAGTAATACGACAATTTTCTAATTATCTCCACTGCTGTTTCTTTCTCTGGATAGTTTACAGCCACCTAGATACCCAACAAGTCCATAGTAAGATGCAAAGCAAAGCAATTATCAGGATTACAATAGAATGATTTTTTTTTCTTTTTTCTTTTCTTTTTTTTTTTTGGGACGGAGTTTCGCTCTTGTTACCCAGGCTGGAGTGCAATGGCACGATCTCGGCTCACCGCAACCTCTGCCTCCTGGGTTCAGGCAATTCTCCTGCCTCAGCCTCCTGAGTAGCTGGGATTACAGGCACGCGCCACCATGCCCAGCTAATTTTTTGTATTTTTAGTAGAGACAGGGTTTCACCATGTTGACCAGGATGGTCTTGATCTCTTGACCTCGTGATCCACCCGCCTCGGCCTCCCAAAGTGCTGGGATTACAGGCATGAGCCACCGCGCCTGGCCATGAATTTTTTTTTTAGATGGAATTTCTCTCTTGTTCCCCAGGCTGGAGTGCAATGGCACGATCTCAGCTCACTTCAACCTCCATCTCCTGAGTTCAAGTGATTCTTCTGCCTTAGCCTCCCTAGTAGCTGGGATTACAGGCATGCACCACCATGCCCAGCTAATTTTGTATTTTTAGTAGAGGTGGGGTTTCACCATGTTAGCCAGGCTGGTCTTGAACTCCTCGTCTCAGGTGATCCATCCACTTTGGCCTCCCAAAGTGCTGGGATTACAGACGTGAGCCACCATGCCCGGCCTAGAATGAATTTTTAAATACAGTATAATACCTTGTCGGGGTTGGGGGAACCTTTAAACACATCGCACTGGTTAATTGTATCAAAGTCAAAATAAATTATAGAGACAAATCCCTAAATCAAATGCTCTATTTGGGAATCACAAAATTGCAATTCAGGGCATACACACAACACTGGGGTGGTCTTCAGTATGTCCAATGAACAAAGATAAGCTGGAAGTTTTATTAGAAAGAAAAACGTTACATATTGTTTTGAAATAGGGCTCATTGGCACTGGAGAAGCTGGTTCATTCACACAGTCAGCTTTCACATTCCCTCTTTTGATCAAGATCTTTCTTTGAAAACCTCACTGATCAACCATCTTAAAGTTAAGCTTAATTGTCCCTACATGCCAAGATGGACCCGTGGCGGTTGTCTTTGTCCGATGTCAAGGGAAAGGTAAGAGAGTCTATATCAGGGACATGGGCCACATTTGAGCAACGAAAAGGCCAGAAGGAAAAACAAAAATTCAGGCAGGTTTGTCTGGAGTTTAGCATCAAGTTCCATCTTATTAGTCCCATCTATACTAGCAAATATCTTGAAGCACTGGGCCAACATTATCCTGTTGGGAGAACTGGCTTAACAAATATTAGACAGGCAACAAGAACGGAGTTCAAAGATCATAATACAAAAATAATTAGCAATCATCTTATTTTATTAAGATGGAGTCTTGCTCTGTCGCCCAGGCTGGAGTCTAGTGGTGCCATCCCAGCTCACTGCAGCCTCCACCTCCTCAGTTCAAATGATTCTTGTGCCTCAGCCTCCCAAGTAGCTGGGATTACAGGTGCACACCACCACACCCGGTTAATTTTTGTACTTTTGGTAGAGATGGGGTTTCACCATGTTGGCCAGCCTGGTCTCAAACTCCTGACCTCAAGTGATCCGCGCCCCCTTGGCATCCCAAAGCGCTGGGATTACCGGCATGAACCACCACACCCAGCTGTAATTAGCAATAGTATAATACATTTAGTTTGTACAGTGGTTTTGAACCTAGATCGCACCACTAGGGGCCACCAGCTAAACAAATCAAAAGACCATGTGGGAACTGAATGAGACCTGATGGAGTCTTTGAGAGCATTTTAGGACTGGGTTGAATTAAAGCTGAGTGCCAATTTTATAAAAGGGACCACTAGGTGAATTAAAGGATTTGGGGGTCAGGTTCTGTCAAGTAAAAAATACAGACATTGTGGGGTAAGAGTCTCATGATGATAAGAAGACTTACTCTGACATCTTGGGAAAAGCTGTCGACAGTGTGGAAACATCGGCTTCTCATCCTGATCTTTCGTTCGAATGTCTCTGGTTATGGCATTGGACAGTTTGGTGATCTTTCTGTGTGGTCCATACATCAGGCACGAGACTTGGTCCTTAAAATTTATGCAGTTTTATCCTATAAGACTTGCAAACCAAAAATAAAATCCTAAGCACCCCTGCCCCGCCTCCCACAACCATCTGAATGGACTTCCTTCTCAGCCAGGGCTCTTTTAAAATTGAACTTGAGAGACTGTTTCAGGCCGTGACAGGAAGTGGGGGCCAAACGTGCCTCATTATACCTCTCTGGCATCAACATCAACACAAACTTTAAGTCTGATAAGAAACATATTACAACCTATTCTCTCTGAAGCCCAGTACCTGAAGGCTTCCTCTGAATATAAGAACTTAGGTCTCCACAATCCTTTATCTTAACTCAGGCATTCCTTTCTGTTGATCCTAGGGTTTTGTTTTGTTTTTGTTTTGAGAGGAACTCTCACTCTGTTGCCCTGGATGGGGTGCAATGGCGTGATCTTGGCTCACTGCAACCTCTGTCTCCCGGGTTCAAGTAATTCTCGTGTCTCAAGTAGCTGGGACTACAGGTGTGGGCCACCATGCCCAGCTAATTTTTTGTCCTTTTAGTAGACAGGGTTTTGCCATGTTGCTCAGGGTGGTCTTGATCTCCTGGCCTCAAGTAATCCGCCTGCCTTGGCCTCCCAAAGGCCCCTGAGTCCAGCATACCCACCACCTCATGCAGGCCCTGCCTACAGGCAGTAATAAAATCATACTTTTCTTATCTTCTTTTGTCTTTTCTTTTCTTCCTTTCCTTTCCTCTGTCTCTCTTTCTTTTTCTTTCTTTCTTTCTCTCTCGTTATGCCCCCTTTTTTTAAACACGAAAAAAAAATCTGCTCTCTCTTTAGAGAAGCATACAATGAAAAACATTGGTTATAAGGCTGGGCGCAGTGGCTCACACCTGTAATCCCAGCACTTTGAGAGGCTGATGCGGGTGGAACACCTGAGGTCAGGAGTTTGAGACCAGCCTGGCCAAAACACATCTCTACCAAAAATACAAAAAAAATTTAGCTGGGTGTGGTGGTGCACACCTGTACCCTAGCTACTCAGGAGGCTGAGACAGGAGAATTGCTTGAACCCAGCAGGTGGAGGCTGCAGTGAGCTGAGATCTTACCACTGCACGCCAGCCTGGGTGACAGAGCAAGACCCTATCTCAAAAAGAAAAAAAAAAAAAAAACATTGGTTATCTTACCAAGGCTTTCATCAAAATGCATGGAATGCCTGACTTCAAGTGTTTTTAGCTTTACAGTGAGTAAATAAAAATAGCCCTTTCTGGCAGGCCCAGAAACCTTAAGAATGCAGGTGAAATCTAAAGTCTGCCTTGGTTTGACTTTCTATCCTCAACAGGTTTTCAAATCTGAGATTCCTAAGTGATCAATATATAGAGAAAAATTAAGTTTCTATGTTTCTAAAGAGAAGCTCTAATAGACCAGTTATTAGATTGTAGCTCTGTGCATTGTTTCGAGGTTGTTTTTTTGTTTTTGTTTTTGTTTTCCCCCCGAGATGGAGTCTCGCTCTGCTGCTAGTCTGGAGTGCAGTGGTGCAATCTGGGTTCGCTCCAACCTCCACCTCCCAGGTTCAAGCGATTCTCCTGCCTCAGCCTCCCGAGTAGCTGGGACTACAGGCACGTACCACCATGCCTGGCTAATTTTTGTATTTTTAGTAGAGATGGGGTTTCACCATGTTGGCCAGGATGGTCTTGATCTCTTGACCTTGTGATCTGCCTGCCTCGGCCTCCCAAAGTGCTGGGATTACAGGCGTGAGCCACTATGCCTGGCCGAGTTCTTGTTATCTACATGTAGACTAGACTAGATCCAACTTTTTCCCATAAAATTACTAAAACCAGAAACTGCTCTGTTCCTAACATCTGCTGATGAAAACAGTCAAACTCTGGAAAACATTTGAAGAGATTTATTCTGAACCAAATAGGAGTATGATGGCCCATGACACAGCCTCAGGAGGTCCTGAGGTGCCCAAGATGGTCAGGGTGCAGCTTGGTTTTTTACATTTTATGGAGACTCAATCAAATATATTTAAGAAATATATTGATTTGGTCCAGAAATGCAGGACAACTCGAAGCAGGGACTTACAGCATATAGGTAGATTTTAAAATTTTTCTAGTTGAAAATTGGTTGGGTTTATCTAGAAACCTAGGATTGGCCAGGTACGGTGGCTCATGCCTGGAGTCCCAGCACTTTGGGAGGCCAAGGCAGGCAGATCACCGGAGGACAGGAGTTCGAGCCTAACCCGGCCAACATGGTGAAACCCCGTCTCTACTAAAAATACAAAAAGAATAGCCAGGTGTGGTGGCAGGCACCCGTAATCCCAGCTACTGAGGAGGCTGACACAGGAGAATTGCTTTAATCTGGGAGACGGAGGTTGCAGTGAGCCAAAATCACACCATGGCACTCTAGCCTGGGCAACAGAGTGAGACTCCCTCTCAAAACAAAAACAAAACAAAACCCTAGGATCAACAGAAAGGAATGCCTGAGTTAAGATAAAGGATTGTGGAGACCTAAGTTCTTATTTTCAGAGGAAGCCTTCAGGTACTGGGCTTCAGAGAGAATAGGTTGTAATATGTTTCTTATCAGACTTAAAGTTTGTGTTGATGTTGATGCCAGAGAGGTATAATGAGGCACGTTTGGCCCCCACTTTCTGTGACAGCCTGAAACAGTCTCTAAGGTTCAATTTTAAGAGAGCCTTGGCTGAGAAGGAAGTCCATTCAGATGGTTGTGGGAGGCGGGGCAGGGGTGCTTAGGATTTTATTTTTGGTTTGCAAGTCCTATAGGATAAAACTGCATAAATTTTTTTTTTTTTTTTTTTTGGAGACGGAGTTTCGCTCTTGTTACCCAGGCTGGAGTGCAATGGCGCGATCTCGGCTCACTGCAAACTCCGCCTCCTGGGTTCAGGCAATTCTCCTGCCTCAGCCGCCTGAGTAGCTGGGATTACAGGCACGCGCCACCATGCCCAGCTAACTTTTTGTATTTTTTAGTAGAGACGGGGTTTCACCATGTTGACCAGGATGGTCTTGATCTCTCGACCTCGTGATCCACCCGCCTCGGCCTCCCAAAGTGCTGGGATTACAGGCTTGAGCCACCACGCCCGGCCTAAAACTGCATAAATTTTAAGGAACAAATCCCGTGCCTGATGTATGGACCACACAGAAAGATCACCAAACTGTCCAATGCCATAACCAGAGACATTTGAACGACAGATCAGGATGAGAAGTCAATGTTTCCACACTGTCGACAGCTTTTCCCTATCATCATGAGACTCTTACCCCACAATGTCTGTATTTTTTACTTAACAAAACCTGACCCCCAAATCCTTTAATTCACCTAGTGGTCCCTTTTATAAAATTGGCACTCAGCTTTAATTCAACCCAGTCCTAAAATGCTCTCAAAGACTCCATCAGGTCTCATTCAGTTCCCACATGGTCTTTTGATTTGTTTAGCTGGTGGCCCCTAGTGGTGCGATCTAGGTTCAAAACCACTGTACAAACTAAATGTATTATACTATTGTTAATTACAGCTGGGTGTGGTGGTTCATGCCGGTAATCCCAGCGCTTTGGGATGCCAAGGGGGCGCGGATCACTTGAGGTCAGGAGTTTGAGACCAGGCTGGCCAACATGGTGAAACCCCATCTCTACCAAAAATACAAAAATTAACCGGGTGTGGTGGTGTGCACCTGTAATCCCAGCTACTTGGGAGGCTGAGGCACAAGAATCACTTGTACACAGGAGGTGGAGGTTGCAGTGAGCTGGGATCACACCACTGTACTCCAGCCTGGGCGACAGAGGGAGACTCCACCTCAGGAAAAAAAAAAAAAAAGTCTAATAAATACAGTTAAGAAACTACCTTAAAACACAAAATCTCCTTTTTTTTAGACATTATTTTAAAAGTAAAGAAAAGCAGATCAACGTGTTAAGAAAGCTTATTTCAAACATCGAGGAGCAGACTCACCCTGCTTCAGTGCACCCTTGACACTAATGTTCCATTTTTAGAAAAACTGATAAACAATTTCATTTCAATCCCAATCAGCCTGATCATATATAAGACTCCCTTTACAAGGCTCATCCTTCATAGACCCTCAACAACTTGCCTAGATGTTCCATAAATTTTTTACCCCCAGTCTTAATTCTATAATTTTTCACTTTTGTATATTCGACTCCAATCCAAGTACTAACCAAACCCGACCCTGTTTAACTTCTGAGATCAGACAAGATTTGATGCATTCAGGGTTGTATGGCCGTGGACTATTTTTTATATTAAAACAACTGATCATTTTATTTTAGGATAAAAATGTATTTATTGGCCAGGCACAGTGGCTCACGCCTGTAATTTCAGCACTTTGGGAGCCCAAGTTGGGCAAATCACCTGAAGTCAGGAAGTCAAGACCAGCCTGGCCAGCATGGTGAAACCATGTCTCTGCTAAATATACAAAAATTAGGCAGGTGTGGTGGTGTGCGCCTGTAATTCCAGCCACTCGGGAGGCTGAGACAAGAGAATTGCTTGAACCCAGGAGGCGGAGGTTGCAGTGAGTCGATATCATGCCATTGCACTACAGCCTGGGTAACAAGAACAAAACTGTCTTAAAAACAAAACAAAACGAAAAAGATTTTTCTCTTCAATACGTAATCTTATGAAGGTGGTGACCCAAATTTTGGGTAAAGCAGTTTGAATCAGTTACCAACATACTGAATTAGACAAAGAATAGTTAACTGAAAAAAATGTGACTGAATTATGGGAAGAGGCCCAAAAGATAAGAGGTATTCTAATAAGCTTTGTATACAGTTCTCTTGGTCTCAATTCCTCATCACTGAAGATAAGAGTGCTGTCTTTCCTTTTAGTGTAAGAAGGAGATTTTTTTCCATGGGAATTTCATCTTTTGCTTTTAAGAAACAATACAAAGGTCAGTGATTTTATTTATTTATTAATTATTTATTTTGTATCTGCTGTTTTTCAAGTGTCTTTGATAGTATGTCAGAGTAGTTGAAGAGTTTTGGAAAAAGAGTTTTGCTTAAAGAAGAATAAAGGGGAAGTGGTATAGGAAGGAGAGGGGAGGGCTTTGGAGAAGAAAGTCCCAGCTAAATTTAGACAGCATTTTGCAGTGAGGCAGTCTTTGAGTCTTGAATGTGTTTTGGAGCCTCAAGATACCAACTAAGATAGGAGTCCCATTTGGACAGTATTATTTTAGTTTAGTTTGAGGAAAACAGACTGCGTGAATGATCCCCGTAATGTTGACACATATTATCAGCTGGCGTCCCAGAAAGAGGGAACTCCGTTGGGATGCCTTTGAATTTTGAGAGCCTGTTTGTAAATAAATTAATCTAGGTGATTTGGTTTAATGCCTAATACACAAAAGTCAAACTAAACTCTAAGCATGCAAATGATTCAGAAAATAAAGTACAAACTTACCAGGAAGTATGATAAGCCTTTTATAACAGACAAATCCCTGTAACCAGACCTAATAACCAGGAGGGAAAAAAATCCCTCTTAAACAAGCAGTCTCTGGATGGAAGCAGTGGCTCATGCCTGCAATCCCAGCACCTTGGGAGGCCGAGACAGGTGGATCACTTGAGCTCAGGAGTTCAAGACCAGCATGGCTAATAGGATGAAACTCTGTCTCTACTAAAAAATGCAAAAATTAGCCTGGCGCAGTGGTGCACGCCTATAATCCCAGCTACTTGGGAAGCCAATGCGTGAGAATCACTTGAGCCTAGGAGGCGAAGGTTGCAGTGAGCCGAGATCACGCCACTGCACTGCAGCCTGGGCGACAGAGTGAGACCTTATCAAAAAAAAAAAAAGAGAGAGAGAGAAGAAAAGAAAAAAGAGAAAAGAGGAGGTTTCGTAACCAGGAGAGAGAGAAAGACCCTAACAAATTCCCAAATAAAACTGAACTCACCCCCGCCCCTGCCTCCAAAAATGTAGTTTGATCCAAGAGACACTCACCATGGGGGAAAGAGGCAATCACAAAAGCAAAAGGTTCAAGTGGCCCAAGTGTGCAGATCTCAAGCCTTAGTTCCAGGGGTCATTGATCTCTCCAAGGTGAGTCTGCTTTGAACTCCACTTCTGACACCACAAATATCAAAATCAAAAACTATGGAGATGAATCTCTTCTTTTAATTATAATATTAAGGATGTTATTTTATGGGTTTTTCTTCTTTTGGAGACAGTCTTGCTCTGTCACCCTGGCTGGATTGCAGTGATGCAACCTCAGCTCATTGCAACCTCTGCCTGGGTTCAAGCGATTCTCCTGCCTCAGCCTCCTGAGTAGCTGGGATCACAGGCATCTACCACCAAGCCCAGTTAACTTTTTGTATTTTAGTAGAGATGGGGTTTCACCATATTGGCCAGGCTGGTCTCAAACTCCTGACCTTGTGATCCACCCCCCTCAGCCTCCCAAAGTGCTGGGATTACAGGCATGAGCCACCACGCCCAGCTAGTTGTTGTTGTTGTTGTTGTTTATTTATTATTTTTCTTCTTTTTTAACACCAACCCTGATTCTGGTCTAGCATGGCCAGTTTTTTTTTTTTTTTTTTTTTTTTAAGACGGGGTCTCACTCTGTGGCCCACCCTGGAGTGCAGTGGTGCAGTCTCGGCTCACTGCAACCTCTGCCTTCCCAACTCAGTCTCTGGAATAGCTGGGATTACAGGCATGCACCACCACATCCAGCTAATTTTTTTATTTTTTGTAGAAACAGGGTTTCACCACATTGCCCAGGCTTGTCTCAAAAACCTGGGCTCAAGCAATTTGCTGGCCTCAGTCTCCCACGGTGCTGGGATTACAGGCGTGAGCCACCATGCCCAGCCATGAATCTCTAAACATTTTATTCAAGAATCATAGAATTGTAATCTGAGGCATACATACAAACTGGGTAGTCTTCGGTATGTCCAAAGAACAAAGAGAAAGTTGAGAGTTTTATTAGAAAAATGTTACCTATATTTTTTAAAGAAAGTCCATTGGCACCAGAGCTTTTGGGAGCTGGCAAGTTCTGATTGGTGAGTGTGGACAACAGGTAAAACAAACCTTAGAGTCATTACAGTTTGTTTCAGCAGTTACTAGGTAAAATTGGTCTTAGGGTGGCAGTAGGCCATTTCAGCCACCAGCCTTGTGTCAAATTCAATTCTTGGAGCAAGTGCAATGTGCCCTGAGTGCTTTTGCCCCTGGCCCCTCAACTCTGACCAGTTGTGTATGTCAAGAATGACCCAATTCAGGCAGGGCACAGTGGCACACACCTGTAATCCCAGCACTTCAGGAGGCTAAGGCAGGCAGATCACTTGAGGTCAGGAGTTTGAGACCAGCCTGGTCAACATGGCAAAACACCGTCTCTAGTGAAAATACAAAATTAGCCGGGTTTGGTGGCACATGTCTGTAGTCCCAGCTACTCGGGAGGCTGAGGCAGGAGACTCACTTAAACTCGGGAATCTGAGGTTGCAGTGAGCCGAGATCATGCACTGCACTCCAGCCTGGGTGACACAGCGAGACTCCATCTCAAAAAAACAAAAAACAAAAAACAGAATGATTCAATTCACAGACTCAACTTTCACAATAGTTAAAGCAGATTCCTTCTTAGCAATGCACAAAAATTCTCCTTTGTCATCCTTTCATTTTATTGCTTATGCTTTCAGATAAAGACACTCTCCTTTGACCAAACCTGAGTTGGGCTCCTGAGTCCTGTTTCTGACGAGGTTCCAACCATGGCTCTATCCTTCATCCAGGGACTCTGCCCATTTAGTCTGTTTTAGCAAACATCCTGTGAAGTCAGTTTAGCCCGAATCCCCCTGCACCTCATGCTTCTCCTAGTGATTTCCCATCTTCTGACCCCCAATCCTACTCCTCGACTATAAATTCCCACTTGTCCTTGGTGGGATCTAAGTCGAACCCAATATCACTCTCCCACTGCAAGACCCATTGCAGCGGTCCCTGTACTTGTCAGAGTAGTCCCCTCTAAGTAAAATCTTTCTTTCGATCTTTTTTTTTTTTTTTTTTTTTTTCCCCAGAGACAAAGTCTTACTTTGTCACTCAGGCTGGAGTGCAGTGACCCAGTCCTAGCTCACTGCAGCCTCAAACTCCAAGCAATCCTCCTGCTCCAGCCTCCCAAGTAGCTGGGACTACAGGTACAAACCACCACACCCAGGTATTTTTTTTAATTCTCTACAGGAATTTGATATGCCCAGCTAATTTTTGTGTTTTTTGTAGACAGGGTTTCACTGTGTCGCCCAGGCTGGTCTTGAACTCCTGAGCTCAACCAGTCCTCTTGCCTTGGACTCGCAAAGTGCTGGGATTTCAGGCATGAGCCACTGCACCTGGCCCTTCCTTACAGTCTTTAATAAGTGTCATAGATACTTGTTTGCTTTAGCATTTCCCTATGTCTTCAATCTCCTGAAGTCTTATATGCCTGACATTGTCCTTACTCCACCCGATATAAAAATCCCTTTCTTTCGCCGGGCACAGTGGCTTACACCTGTAATCCCAGCACTTTGGGAGGCCAAGGCGGGCAGATCACCTGAGATTAGGAGTTTGAGACCAGCCTGGCCAACATGGCCAAACCCCGTCTCTGTTAAAAGTATAAAAATTAGCCAGGTGTGGTGATATGCACCTGTAGCCCCAGCTACTTGGAGGCAGAGGCAGGAGAATCACTTGAACATGGGAGGTGGAGGTTGCAGTGAGCCGAGATCATGCCACTGCGCTCCAGCCTGGGCGACAAAGTGAGACTTTGTCTCAAAAAAAACAAAACAAAACAAAACAAAACTTCTTTCTTTCAACACTTTGGAGTTATTATACCATTGCCTCCAGTGTGGCATTTGAGAGATCCAGTGTCAGTTTAATTATTTTTCCTCTGTAAGTAGCCTGCTATTTCTCTTTGATTGTTTTTAAAGTATTTTTTGTGTTCACAACTTTACATTCTACTGTTCGTGTGTGTGTGTGTGTGTGTGTGTGTGTGTGTGTATGTGTGTACTATGATCCCTTTAAATCTTAAGTCATTTGTATAAATCTGAGAAATTCTCATTCATATAAGGCTACTATTAAATGTGTTTTGACACTTATTCTTCTATCCTCCCTATTAACTTTTCTTTCATTTACTTTATCTCTATCCATTATCAATTACTTTTATGAATTCTTTAGACTCATTTCCTCAGTTCAGTAATTGCTTTTTCAACAATATCCGTTTTAATATCCAACCTGTTCCACGGAATTATTTATTTGAGCAGTTAATGTTTTCATATCCAATCTATCCAATAGGTTTTCTTTTTATTTATTTATTTGAGACGGAGTCTTGCTCTGTCTCCCAGGCTGGAGTGCAGTGGCATGATCTTGGCTCACTGCACCTCTGCCTCCTGAGTCCAAGCAATTCTCCTGCCTCAGCCTCCTGAGTAGCTGGGATTACAGATGCATGGCACCACACCTGGCTAATTTTTGTATTTTTAGTAGGAACAGGGTTTCATCATGTTGACCAGGGTGGTCTCGAACTCCTGACCTCAGGTGATCCGCCCATCTCAGCCTCCCAAAGTGCTGGGATTACAGGCTTGAGCCACCGGGCCCAGCCATTTTTTTCTTTTTCTTTTTCTTTTTCTTTTTTTTTTTAAGACAGAATTTCACTCTTGTTACCCAGGCTGGAGTGCAATGGTGTGATCTCGGCTCACTGCAACCTCTGCCTCCCAGGTTCAAGTGGTTCTCCTGCCCCAGCCTCCTGAGTAGCTGGGGTTGCAGGAGTGCACCCCCACCACGACCAGCTAATTTTGTATTTTTAATAGAGATGGGGTGTCAACATGTAGCCCAGTCTGGTCTTTCAAACTCCTGAACTCACGTGATCCTCCCACTTGGGCCTTCCATAGTGCTGGGATTACAGGCATGATCTATGGCACCCAGCCTAGCCAGTAGTTTTTCTGTATCACTCTTTGTTCCTGGGAAAATGTGTAAGCCCAGACACTCCACGTGAGTTGCAGCGTTTGTAGACTAATAGGTCTTAGGGTACAGAGCCTCTAGTGCTGAGCTGAGCCAATTCTTTCCAGTCCCCAGCCTATGAGCCCCCAGAGAAGCTTCCAGGATTTCTGCCTTCCAGTGTGGAGGGAGTCTACGGGTGAGTGATATTTGTTTTAATTGCCTAGCCCAGAGGGCAGAGGGAGGGGTAGGAACGGAATGCTCAGTTACTGGCCAGCTTGGATGAGACTGCACTTTTTCTAGGAGCTTTCCAACTCCACTATTCCTTAATGCTATCACGCCACTTTGGGCTAGCACTGAACCAGCCCTGCCAAGCGTCTGGTGTATAGTGTTTGCAGAACAGGTAATAAGCCTTCCAGAAAACAAGGAGAAGAAAATAATGCAATTTGGAAAGCTCCACCTGGAGGCCAGGAGCGGTGGCTCATGCCTGTAATCCCAGCACTTTGGGAGGCCGAGGTGGGTGGATCACGTGAGGTCAGGAGTTCGAGATCAGCCTGTCCAACATGGTGAAACCCTGTCTCTATTAAAAAAAAAAAAAAAAAAAAAAAAAAAAAAAAAGAAAGAAAGAAAAGAAAGAAAGCAAGCTCCGTCTGGGCTGATCCTCCATCTGTGGCCTTCTGACTCTAAGTCATCTCATCCCCCAGTGGGGACCAAACCATCCAGGGTTTTGTTACTAGGAACTGTTCTGAACGCCAGCCACTTCTTCTCCTCTTCTGTGGCATCTGCAGGGTTGGGTTTAGGAAGGAAGCTAGCAGCTATTGCTGGTTCACCATCTTCTTCTGGAACCAGATATGCCTTTACATTTTAAAAGTAATTTGAAGTCATTGCAAACAACAACTAAAATATATATACCACTTAACCGCATGACAGTAAGTGCTTTGTATGTATTTACCCATTTAATCATAACAATCAAATGAGTGAGATAATATAGTTATCCCCAGTTTACCCTTCAGTAGCCTGAGACACAGAAGGGTTATATGACTTACACAAGGTCACACAGCTTAATAAGTTGAGAAGCCAGAAACTGAACACAAGCTGCGTGTCTCCAGAGTCTGTACTCTAAAATGCTAGCATTAACAGGACACAGTGGCTCATGCCTATAATCCCACAACTTTGAGAGGCCGAGGTAGGAGGATTACTTTAGGACAAGAGTTCAAGATCAGCCTGGGCAACATAGCAAGACCTTGTTTCTACCAAAAAAAAATTTTTTTTTTAAATTAGCCAGGCATGGTGGTGCACGCCTGTAGTCCCAGCTACATGGGAGGCTGAGGCAGGAGGATCACTTGAGCTGAGGAGGCTAGGGCTACAGTGAGCTATGATTCTGCTATGGAACTCTAGCCTGGAAAACAGAGTGAGGCCTTGTCTAAAATAAAACAAAATAAAATGCTAGCGCTTCTAACCATTCTACCATTCTATCATTCATTAGCATCTGTGTCCATTCCTTGAACAACAAAAGAATTTCTTTTTTCTTTCCTGTCCCTCCTCCTATCTTCCATGTTTATAATACCTGGAATTTTAGTTCAAGACTATAATTTTTTTTTTTTTGAGATGGAGTTTTGCTTTTGTTACCCAGGCTGGAGTGCAATGGCAAGATCTCGGCTCACCTAAACCTCCGCCTCCCGGGTTCAGGCAGTTCTCCTGCCTCAGCCTCCTGAGTAGCTCGGATTACAGGCACGTGCCACCATGCCCAGCTAATTTTTTGTATTTTTAATAGAGACGGGGTTTCACCATGTTGACCAGGATGGTCTCGATCTCTTGACCTCGTGATCCACCCGCCTCAGCCTCCCAAAGTGCTGGGATTACAGGCTTGAGACACCGCGCCCGGCCTCAAGACTATAATTTTTTAAATTTACAATCAAAAGTTTACACTTTTCAATAAATTTTACTATTTTTCTCCTCACCACTGCTTGTTGAAATCACCTCCTTCCTTTTAAATTTACTTTTCTCTTCTCATAGTACTGTATACCAATAATTATTTCTGAAGAGTATATGGGTCATGAATTTTCTAAAAAAATTTTTTGGCCTCATTCTGGATTATCCTGGCTGTATATAGATATCTAGGTTCAACTTTTTTTGCTTGTTTTTTTTTTTTTTTTTTTTTTTTTTTTTTTTGAGACAGAGTTTCGCTCTTGTTACCCAGGCTGGAGTGCAATGGCGCGATCTCGGCTCACTGCAACCTCCACCTCCTGGGCTCAGGCAATTCTCCTGCCTCAGCCTCCTAAGTAGCTGGGATTACAGGCACGCGCCACCATGCACAGCTAGTTTTTTGTATTTTTAGTAGAGACGGGGTTTCACCATGTTGACCAGGATGGTCTCGATCTCTCGACCTCGTGATCCACCCACCTCGGCCTCCCAAAGTGCTGGGATTACAGGCTTGAGCCACAGCGCCCGGCCTTGTTTTGTTTTGAGACAGTGTCCGGCCCTGTCATCTAGGCTAGAATGCAGTGGCACAATCTTGGCTCACTGCAATCTCCACCTACTGGACTCAAGTGATCCTCCCATCTCGGCCTCCCAAAGTTCTGGGACTACAGGCGTGAGGCAACATGTCCACCCCACAGTTATTTTTAATCAGCTGCTTGAAAAACTTCTCCATTCTATTCTCTCTTCTCTCTCTCTGGGATCTTTCAAGATCGTATCTTTATCCTAGAAATTTTACTCCTAGGGAGTGTATGTGTGCGCACACCCACGTGTGTGCGTGCGTGTGTGTGCACACTTGTGTTAAGCAGGCTCAGAACTAGGTGGCTCTTTTCAGTTTGAAGATTCATGTCTTTGTTCAGTTCAGAAAATTCTAGAACATTATTTTTTCAGGTACTCCCTTCTCTCCAGTCTTTCCTTTTTTTTTTATTTTTATTTTTTTTGAGATGGAGTTTTGCTGTCCCCAGGCTGGAGTGCCGTGGCACGACCTCAGCTCACTGCAACTTCCACCTCCCAGGTTCAAGTGATTCTTGTGCATCAGCCTCCCAAGTAGCTGGCATTACAGGTGCCCACCACCACACCTGACTAATTTTTGTATTTTTGGTAGAGTCGGGGTTTCATCATGTTGGCCAGGCTGGTCTGAAACTCCTGACCTCAGTTAATTCACCTGCCCCAGCCTCCCAAAGTGCTAGGATTACAAGCGTGAGCCACTGTGCATGGCTCAGTCTTTCTATTATCTATGTCCGGAAGTTCTATTGGATGAACGTTGAAACTTCTGGGATCTAGTCTCCATTTCTTTTTTTTTTTTTTTTTGAGACGGAGTTTCTCTCTTGTTACCCAGGCTGGAGTGCAATGGCGCGATCTCAGCTCACCGCAACCTCCGCCTCCTGGGTTCAGGCAATTCTTCTGCCGCAGCCTCCTGAGTAGCTGGGATTACAGGCACGCGCCACCATGCCCAGCTGATTTTTTTGTATTTTTAGTAGAGATGGGGTTTCACCATGTTGACCAGGATGGTCTCGATCTTTTGACCTCGTGATCCACCCGCCTCGGCCTCCCAAAGTGCTGGGATTACAGGCTTGAGCCACCACGCCCGGCCTAGTCTCCATTTCTTTTGTTGTTTTCCTTTTATACTTTCTATTTCTTAATCTTTTTGTGCTATACTGTGAAGTAGTGCCGTGCCTGAACACAGTTTTTCATTGGATTGTTCCAGTTTCTATTATTGATATGCAAAAGCTGTTGTGTGTTAGAGATGGTTACTTTGAATTTGCTGCGGATGGGTCACCATTTTCCCCAACATTTGCCTTTTTAAACAGTTGTTTATGATGTCTTTTGACTTAGATGATACTTTAATTTTTACATCTTTAAATATGTCAGATTCATTGTTCATAGCCTTGGTATAATGTCAGGAAGTGCCTATGCCAACTCAAGATGTATTATACTGTAATATTTTCCTAAATGGTCATCTAGTTCTTTATGACCTCATGTTTTCACATGTAAGTCTCTGAATTTTTAGAATTTATTATTTTACGTGGTTTAAAGTAAGGATTTAACACTTAATTTTTCAAATAGATAAGACACTTGTCAAGCAATCATTTATTATATAGCCTATCTTTTGGCCACTGCTTGGAAATGCATGCTGAAGTTTGCATATAGATTAGTCTGTTTCTTGACTTTCTATTTTGTTTCATTAATTAATCTGTTTCTATGTGTATTCATTTTTGATTGTTGCTGTAACAGATTGTCAATAGCTAAGACAACACCAGGCGCTGTGGCTCACGCCTGTAATCCCAGAACTTTGGGAGGCCAAGACGGGAGGATTGCTTAAGGTCAGGAGTTCGAGACCAGCCTGGCCAACTTGGTAAGACCCTGTCTCTACTAAAAATACAAAAATTAGCCGGGTTTGGTGGCGGGTGCCTGAAATCCCAGCTACTTGGGAGGCTGAGGCGGGAGAATGGCTTGAACCTGGGAGGTGGAGGTTGCAGTGAGCCGAGATCACCCCACTGAGCTTCAGCTTGGGTGACAAAAGTGAGACTCCATCTCAAAAAATATATCTATGTAACTAGGACAATTTTTGAAAAAGAAGAATAAGGTGGGAGGAACGTCTCTACCATATTTCAGTACTTCTTACGTAGCTACGGAAATCAAGACTGTGTAATACTGGGAGAAGAATAGACACGCAGATCTCTGGAACAAAATAGAGAACCTAGAAATAGCCCCACCCTGATTTTCTACAAAGAGACAAAAAGAAAAGGAAGGATCATCTGCCTAACAAATGGTGCTGGAGCAGTTGGATATCTATAGGCCAAAAAAAAAAAAAAAAAAAAAAAAAAAAAAAAAAATGACCTTTTATCTTCATACCTTTATTAAAAAAATAACTCAAGTAGATCATAGACTTAAATCTAAAATAGGAAACTAAAAAATCTTTTACAAGAAAATATAGGAAAAACATCTGAGGTCTAGGGCACAGTGAATGGTTTGAAAAGCATAATCCATAGGGAAAAAAATAAATTAGATTTCATCCCATTTAAAACTTTTTCTCTGCAGGAAATCCTGTTAAAAGGATGAAAAAACAGGGTATGGACTGGGAGAAAATGTTTGCAAACCACATATCCAACAAATGACTCACATCCAGAATCTGTAATGGATATGTGTAGTACTCTCAAAACTCAATGGTAGCCCGGGCATGATGCTCACACTTGTAATCCCGGCACTTTGGGAGGTGGAGGTGGACAGAGTGCAGATCCTTTGAGGCCAGGAGTTTGAGACCAGCCTGGGCAACATGGCAAAAACCCATCTCTACTAAAAATATAAAAATTAAGCATGATGGTGCGCACCTGTAATCCCAGCTATGCAGGAGGCTGAGGCATGAGAATCGCTTGAACCTGGGAGGCAGAGGTTGGAGTGAGCCAAGATCATTCTGCTGCACTCCAGCCTGGGTATCAGAGTGAGACTCTGTCTTGGAAAAAAAAAAAAAATCAGACAAATAATCCAATTCGAAAATGATCAAAAGATATAAACATACATTTCACTGAAGAGGAAACAAGCAAATAAGCACATGAAAAGATGTTCAATACTAATTTGCTTCACTAGATGCAAATTAAGACCACGATGAAGTATCACTACTCACTCATTGCAACAGCTAAAATAAAAGACACAGTGACAACACCAAATGCTTGCAAGGATGCAGAGAAACTGGACATCTCGTAAAATGCTGCTGGGAAGGTAAAATCTTACAGCTGCTCTGGAAAACAGTTTGGTAGTTTCTTATAAAACTAAACATGCCTGTAATCCCAGCACTTTGGGAGGCCGAGGCGGGTGGATCACGAGGTCAAGAGATCGAGACCATCCTGGTCAACATGGTGAAACCCCGTCTCTACTAAAAATACAAAAAAAAGTTAGCTGGGCATGGTGGCGCGTGCCTGTAATCCCAGCTACTCAGGAGGCTGAGGCAGGAGAATTGCTTGAACCCAGGAGGCGGAGGTTTAGGTGAGCCGAGATCGCGCCATTGCACTCCAGCCTGGGTAACGAGAGCGAAACTCCGTCTCAAAAAAAAAAAAAAAAGAAAAAAAAAAACTAAACATGCAATGACCATACAATTCAACAATTGCACTTCAGAGAAATTAAAATTTACACCCATCCAGAAACTTGTACATAATTATTTATAGCAGCTTTACTTGTAATAGCCAAAAGCTGGAAATAATCAATATTTTCTACAATAAGTGAATGGTCAAACTGTGGTACATCCATACCGTGGAACATCCATACCGTGGAATACTACTCGGTAATAAAAATGAACTATTGACACACAAATATTAACATCTTGGATCAATCTCCAGGGAATTACGCTGAGTGAAATAAGTCTCTAAAATGTTACATACTATAATATTTTATTTGTATAGCATTCTAGAAAAAACAACATTGTAGAAATGAAAAGCAGATTAGTGGTTGCCAGGGTTTAGGGATAGTGGATGGGAGGAGAGTATTATTAAAACTGAGTAGCACAAGGGATAGCATTGTGGTGATGGAAATGTTCTGTACCTTTTTGAACCCCAAGACAGTCTCTGTCTCCCAGGCTGGAGTGCAGTGGCGTGATCTTGGCTCACTGCAACCTCCGCCTCCCAGGTTCAAGTGATTCTCCTGTTTGAGCCTCCCACGCAGCTGGGATTACAGGTTAGAGGTCAGCTAACTTTTTGGAAAAGGGCCAGAGAGTCAATAGCTCAGGCTTTGCAGGCCATATGGTCTCTGTTGCAACTCCTCAGCTCTGCACAAGAAAGCCATAAACAATATGTAAATGAAGAAGACACTGTAAATGATATATAAATAATTTACAGGCACTGAAATTGATATGTAAATGATTTAGACACTGAAAGTTGAATTTCATATAATTTCCAAGTGTCACAGAATATTATTTCTTTTAATAATGTTTTTTCCTTTCCTTTTCTTTTCTTTTCTTTTTTTTTTTTTTTTTTTTTGAGACAGAGGCTGGAGTGCAGTGGTATGATCTTGGCTCGCTGCAACCTCTACCTCCCGGGTTCAAGCAATTCTCCTGCCTCAGCCTCCTGAGTAGCTGAGATTACAGGAATGTGTCACAATGCCTGGCTGATTTTTGCATTTTTAGTAGAAACGGGGTTTCAGCATGTTAGCCAGGCTGGTCTAGAACTCTTGATGTCAGGTGATCTGCCTGCCTCGGCCTCCCAAAGTGCTGGGATTATAGGCGTGAGCCACGGCACCCAGCCCCTTTTCTTTTTGAGACAGGATCTCACTCTGTCACTAAGGCTAGAGTCCAGTGGCGTGATCACAGCTCACTGCAGCCTCAGTCTCCTGGGCTCAAGCAATCCTCCCACCTCAGCCTCCCAAGTAGCTGGGACTACAGGCATACGCTACCACACCCAGCTATTTCTTTTAATATTTTTTGTAGAGATGGGCACTTGCCATGTTGCCCAGTGTGGTCTCAAATGATCCTCAGCCTTCCAAAGTGCTGGTGATTACATGCATGAGCCACCGTGCTGGGTCCACCTTTTTTCAATCATTTGGAAATATGAAAGCCAGTTTTAGCTCAAGGGCCATAAATAGGCAGCAGGCTGGATTTGCCCAATCTTGTGCCAGAACATCAACTCCAAGGCATATTGTCTGCTTCATTCACTGCTATATCCCCAGCACCTAGAACAGTGCCTGGCACCCAGTAGGCTTTCAGTAGATGTTTACTGAGTGAATGACTGAAGTTTTTTTGTATGTGTGAGATGGAGTCTCACTGTGTTGCCCAGGCTGGAGTACAGTGGCACGATCTTGGCTTACTGCAACCTCTGCCTCCTGGGTTCAAGCGATTCTCCTGCCTCAGCCTGCCAAGTAGCTGGAACGATAGGCGCACACCACCTCGCCCAGCCAATTTTAGTATTTTTTAGTAGAGACGAGGTTTTGCCATGGGTCTCGAACTCGTGACTTCAAGTGATCTGCCTGCCTTGACCTCCCGAAGTGCTGGGATTACAGGCGTGTGTCACTGCTCCTGGCCAAGTGAGTGATATGTGAAGTTGAGTAGCAGGTTACTGGAAAAGTGAGGGGCGTGAGCACATGAGCAGACACTGTCCTACTCGAAGGGTTTCAGTGTGCTCCAGCCTGGACTCCAGCAGGCGCCACCAAGTCTCAAGAGAAAGATCAGAACGTTGAGTCCAGAGTTGCATCTCAACATCTTTATTTTTCCGCTTTGGCCCAAGGGTAATCCTGACAAATAGCTTCAGCCAGGAGGAGGCCGAGAGGACTGGGCTAGGCAAAGGCTCTGCCGGGACCTGACGTCCTCCTCTTCCTCCTCCTCCTCCTCTTGTGGGGTTGGGGTTGGGATTAGGGCCATGATCGAAGCTTGGCATCCTGGGAGGAGGGAAGTGGGCCAGTCTGCAGCCTCTGCTGTCCCCCGCCTCTGACAACCACGTTCATGGGAACCAGCCACCTCCACGGAGGGACCCTAGGGCGCGGCCCCGACCCCTCCATGTGCATGCGCACGAGGACCCGGGCCAGCAGGGCCTGGTCAGTGTCCAGACATGCGGCTCTGGCCTGTGGCCCAGTTGGCGAACATAAAGCCTAGACTGACGGCCATGAAGATGACTCCCAGGACGCCAAAGCACAGGGCCTGCGGGCCAGAGAGACAGGATGGGGCCAGTTGGGACACCTCACCCCAATGCCTTCTGAGAATGTTCTCAAGTCTTCCACCTCCTTCAGACAGTGCTCTATCCATTCCTGACCCTCCTCCGCGTGCCCTCTCCTTCCTTACAACTAGCCCCTTCCTGTGAGTCCTCCTTCCATCTTCCCCGAACCCATGAGAGAGTACATTCTTCCATCTCCGTCTTCTTGAAAGTGCTCCAAGCTCTCTTCCCAATAGCGCTCCTTCCATCTGTCTGGAGAATCCTCCCTCTATGCCAGCCCCTGTTTGAGTGCTCCCTGTCTTCCCAGACCCTGCTGGTGCTGTCTCCTCTGCCCCTTCCTAAGACAATCACCTACATTCTTCCAAACCATTCTTTCAGATGCTCTCCCAGCCCCTCCTCTGCACGTATGTCCCTTTCACCTCCAGCTATCTTGGAGTGCTCCTTCTCTCCCAGCTCTGCCCTGGAATGCTTACCTGGATCTTGGGCCAGGATAAGAAAGGCTCCACCTCAGAGGGTACAATGCGGAGGTAGAAGATGCTGGGGAGGATGAAGATGAGGCTGGGGGCTGAGGTGGACCCTGGAAGACAAGAAGAAGGAACAGGAGTCAACCTGACTTGGGTACAAAACCCATATTAGATGGAGTATAGGACTGGGGTGAGGGATACTGACCGATCACTCCAAAGATATCCCGGATGGTCGGCACACAGATGACGAGGACATTGACCAAAACAAGCAGGATCAGAGCTATGGCCACATGTCGCAGCCAGCTGAAGGCCTTGCCTGGGAAAAGCAGCTGCTGCAGGGCCCGGCGGATCTGTAGCCAGAGTAGGATGGGACAGAAGTCAGGACCCGAGTGCTGCTCCCTTCCAAGAGATCATCTGTCTTTAGCTCCACCCTGATTTCCCCTCCCTCTGACTGTCTATGGCTCCGCCCTGCCTAAACCAGCATCTGTGTCTCCATCTTCTGAACAGGCTTCCTGCCTCCATCCTCTGACAATCCACGTCTCTTCCTTCTGTCTGAACACCCATTGGCACTTCCACCCACTGTCTGAAATCCCTGCCTCCTCCTCTAGCTGACCATCTTCGTCTCCTCTTCTGTCTGACCATCTCCCCGTCCTTCTACCCTGTCTGAGCTCCCTGCCTCTCTCCATCTGACCTCTACTTCCTTCCTCTGTCTAATTAGTTCCACCTCCCCGTCTCAGAGCTTTGTCCCTCCTACATCCCACCACTTCAGCCTCCACCCTTTCTCTGTCCATCCCTGTTTCTTCATTCTACCCGCCAACTGACCCTTCCTGCCTCCCTCTTCTGTCTAGCCATCCATCTGTGCCTCCTCCCTCCAACTGAGTATGCTGTACGCTGACCCTTTCTTTCCTGCTATGTCCTCCCGCTTCTGTCTGACCATCAATTTTTGCCGTCTCTGTCCATCTGACAACACTGCCCTTTCCTGTCTGTCCATCCTTGCCTCCTTCATCCATCCATCCATCCACTCCTGTCTCCAGCCTCCACCCACGCATCCTATGCCCTCTACCCATCCATCCATGTCCCTCTGCCCCCTGGGCCCCACGCACAGGAAACAGCACAACTGGCACAGTGAGGGTCACAGCGAGCAGCACGGCCAGGCGCACGCAGAGGATGAGCGGGTCCTTCTTGCTGTACATGTGCAGCATCTCTGCCTCCACGCTGCCTGGGCCATGGGACAGGGGATGTGGGATGCAAGATTTGGCAAGAGTACCAGGACCAAAGCCCCAGAAACTCATACATACATGCACAGTGACAAAATCCACACAAGTGAGGCACACCTTCCCTTTGGAAACTGATAGGTCCATGGTCACAGAAGGAAAGGGCTCAGAGGCTCCTGCCCTAGGCCTTCCCCCTCCCCCCAGCCCTCCCCCCAGCCCCACTCACTGTAGAAGGTGAGGTATCCAAAGGTCGCTGTGAGCCCATACATACAGAACATGGACCCAATAGACACATTGGCCACGGCCTGCATCCTGCGCTGGGAGGGCCTGAAGTGTAGAGGTCGTGCAACTGTCATGCCCAGACTCTGGGACTTGGCCCAAGTCTCTCAAAGCCAGCCTCCACCCCCCAGAGTCCCCTTCTCCCAGACTGACATTCAGCTGGTACACACGGGGACACTCATCTCTGTCTCCCCTGTGACTAGCCAAAACCCCTCTCTGACCATCCATATCTTGCCCCATATGACCATCTCTGCCTCTGCTCTGCATTTGACTGCTACTGCCTCTTCTTTTTTTTTTATTTTTGAGACAAAGTCTCTCTCTTGTTGCCCAGGCTGGAGTACAATGGCGCAATCTCAGCTCACCGAAATCTTCAACTCCCAGGTTCAAGCGATTCTCCTGCCTCAGCTTCCCGAGTAGCTGGGATTACAGGCATGCACCACCACGCCCGGCTAATTTTTTGTATTTTTAGTAGAGACGGGGTTTCTCCATGTTGGTCAGGCTAGTCTCAAACTGCCAACCTCAGGTGATCCGCCCACCTTGGCCTCCCAAAGTGCTGGGATTACAGGCGTGAGCCACTGCGCCCAGCCTGCCACTGCCTCTTCCATCTGACCATCCATGCTGTCCCTCTGTCTGATCATTCACACAAACCCCATCATATCATCCCTGCCTCCCTGCCCGCCTGTCCGTACCTCCCCATCCCCATACCACCAGCCATGCATATCACTCCCTCCATCCGATCATCTGAGCTCTGCTACCCAACTCAGTCCATCCACATTTGTGCTTGATATTAAAACAGAAGAATACTTAAGCCCTGATCAGCAAACAGTCACTACCCTGAGTTCCCCAAGACCTCATGGCCACCCCAAACTCTTCCCATGGCACAACCTAGCTTCCGCCAAGCTACAGCCCCAGGACTACTGGAGGGAGTATCAGACATTTTGGTTACCACTGCACCTGCTCCCCAACATGCAGGCCCACTTGCCTGCCCACTCACCGGCAGAGCTCCGTATAGATGGGCAGCACCTCAGGGTGGCAGACAAAGGCAAAAGCCATAATGGGCACTGTGTAGGACATCTGGGGAATGCCAGAATACCTGGGATTAGAGCCCACAGTGGTCCATCCCCTTCTCCCCATCCCCCTCCAATCCCATCATCGCCCTCCATATCAGACACGCAGAAGCTCCCAATGCCCAATATCCAGCTCCACTCTGAGCAGGATGCTCCGTGTGACAAAACCACAGGGCCTGAGTGTGCTGCAACCTCCTACACACCTGTACACATACCTGTGAGTCAACTGTGAACATCTGGGCCTCACAGCTGCTGTTGAGCCCTTGACTGGGGAGTCCCACAGGAGCTTCACTCTCCATTGCTGTTTCGTTGCGGCCTATAGCACAGCCAAGCTGGAACTTCTTGTAGATGACCTAAGGATGGGGCCAGCAGAGAAGCCAGGTCATGGGGGAGGCTATGTTCCAGTGTCCCAAACTCTCCCCACTTCTCCATGACTCACCGAAACAAGGAAAAACAGCATGCAGGTCAGGGACAGACCACTGGTGTACCCCAAGTAGCCTAAGAGGGGCAAAACAGAGTCTCAGAAATCGACCCAGCGCAGTGGCTCACGCCTGTAATCCCAGCACTTTGGGAGGCTGAGGCAGGTGGATCACCTGAGGTCAGGAGTTCAAGACCAGCCTGGCCAACATGGCAAAACCCCATCTCTACTAAAAATACAAAAAGTAGCTGGGTGTGGTGGCACATGCCTGTAGTCCCAGCTACTAGGGGGACTGAGGCAGGAAAATTGCTTGAACCCAGTAGGTGGAGGTTTCAGTGAGCTGCGATAGCACCACTGCACTCCAGCCTGGTGACAGAGCAAGACTCTGTCTCAAAAAAAAAAAAAAAAAAGAAATCAATGGACCTCCCCACCCTACAGTGAACTCCAAACAGCTAGTCTGACCTTCAAGGTCTGCCTACCCCAGTTACCTTCGTATAAGCTTCTACTTCCACCCACAAAAGCCTCCCCTCCATAGCCAACCATAGCAAACTCCTACTAATCTGTTAGAACCCACATCAAATAAGCTCTCTCCTGGTGTTCTGCAGCCCTTGACAATGAATGGGGGTTTTCTCAGTCTGGCTCCTTCTGTTTAATCCCACTATCCAATGCCCAACCCAGGGAACCTCTTACCCAAGTGTTTCATGAGGGCCAGGGGCAGGATGATAAACACACTGACAATGATGATGAGGAGATTCCCCGTCAAGAACCAGTCCCTAGAAAGACAGGAAGACACAGTGCCTAGCTGCCAGCCAAAGGAAACTGTCAGGCAGACACTCACAGAAGACAGCCGGCCAGACAGCTTTCTGCCTTAAGTCAGGAGAGTTAAGCTGACAACCTCAGCTGTGAGAAGTCATTCAGGTGGTTACAGTGACAAATGGCACAATAGGGTTGACAAAAACAGGCTGACTATGAGATTGTCAGATACCGTCGGTGGGACACAGCCAAAAACACATACTCAGCTGGACAAAACTTGCCATCAGACTTCACAAGTGGATGTACAACCAGATGGTCAAACAACCCACATCGGTCAGACTCAATGTGAAATTCATCCAGGCTAGGTGCAGTGGCTCACGCCTGTAATCCCAGCACTTTGGGAGGCTGAGGCAGGCGGATCACCTGAGATCAGGAGCTCAATACAAGCCTCGCCAACATGGTGAAACCCCGTTTCTACAAAAATATAAAAAATCAGCCTGGTGTGATAGCACGAACCTGCAATCCCAGCTACTCAAGAGGCTGAGGCAGGAGAATCACTTGAACCCACGAGGCGGAGGTTGCAGTGTGCCAACATCGTGCCATTGCACTGAAGCCTGGGAGACAGATCGAGATGCTGTCTCAAAAAAAAAAAAAAAGAAAGAAAGAAAAAGAAAATCATGGCCAGGCGCAGTGGCTGAGGTCTGTCATCCCAGCACTTTGGGAGGCTAAGGCAGGAGGATCACCAGGTTGGGAGTTCAAGACCAGTCTGGCCAACATGACAAAACTCATGTCTACTAAAAATACAAAAATTAGCTGGGCATGGTGGCGCATGCCTGTAATCCCAGCTACTCGGGAGGCCGAGGCAGGAGAATTGCTTGAAGCAGGTCCGGGGAGGTGGAGGTTGCAGTGAGCCGGGATTGTGCTACAGATCAAGACTCCATCTCAAAAAAAGGAAAAAGAAAAGAAAGGAAAGGAAAATCAGTCCAATACAAGGTGCCAGACACAAAGAAAGTGAGTCATGATCGTGGTATGTTTGACAGGTAGAGCAACAGTCTGATGATCCAGTAGACAAGCCACGATGCAGAGTCAATCAAAAAGTCAGAAACGCATGCTTGTTTGAACAGCTCAAGATTTGTTGGATGCCTGAAAGTATGCCTGTGGACTGATTTGGCCATACAGCCAAAGAAAGAATGAAATAGAAATGAAATCAACCAGCTGGCCAAACTGTTAGAACCCAGCTGTGAGAAAGGGTGGAATCTGTACAGATGTTGGAGGAAGGTGACCAGGCAAGAGTCAGTTAAGACAGAATCAGCTAAACAACTGCTCACGCATTCAAAAGAACTTGATCAAATGCCTGTGTTCTAGGCATTCACACAGTCTCTTTCTATCTCATACACAGTTACACAGAAATAAACGAATGGGAGCTAACTATAATAATGACACATCTCTGGTCACATTGTCAGCTACCTAGTGTTCTCAGAATCAAGCCAAAGATTTTTTTTTTTTTTTTTTTTTTTGAGACGGAGTTTCGCTTTTGTTACCCAGGCTGGAGTGCAATGGCGCGATCTCGGCTCACCGCAACCTCCGCCTCCTGGGTTCAAGCAATTCTCCTGCCTCAGCCTCCTGAGTAGCTGGGATTACAGGCACGCGCCACCATGCCCAGCTAATTTTTGTATTTTTAGTAGAGACGGGGTTTCACCGTGTTGACCAGAATGGTCTCGATCTCTTGACCTCGTGATCCACCCGCCTCGGTCTCCCAAAGTGCTGGGATTACAGGCGTGAGCCACCACGCCTGGCAAGCCAAAGATCTTAAAGGATACACATAGACAGTAAAAGTCAAGCACTCAGTTAAAATTGTCAGACTGGCCGGGTACAGTGGTTCATGCCTGTAATCCCAGCAACTCGGGAGGCTGAGGTGGGCTGATCACCCGAGGTCAGGAGTTCAAGATGAGCCTGGTCAACATGGCGAAACCCCGTCTCTACTAAAAATACAAAAATTAGCCAAGCATGGTGGCAGGCACCTGTACTCCCAGCTACTTGGGAGGCCAAGGTGGAAGGGTCGTTTGAATCTGGAAGGTGGAGGTTGCAGTGAGCCGAGATGGCACCACTTTACTCCAGCCTGGGCAACAGAGTAAGACTCTGTCTCAAAAAAACAACATAAAATACTTAGCTGGGCATGGCAGTACACACCTATAATCCCAGCTATTCAGGAGGTTGAGGCAGGAGAATCACTTGAACCCAGGAGGCAGAAGTTATAGTGAGCCAAGATCATGCCACTGCACTCCAGCCTGGGCCACAGAGTGAGACTCCATCTCAAAAAAGAAAAAAAGAACCTGTCAGACCACACAGAGACCAACTAACCCAGAGTCAGACTGACAAAACCAGAGACACATCTACACACTATGCAAAGTCCATGGGACAGAGGCAGGGTTAGCCCCTGGACACACAGAGCTGTGCATAAAACACACACAGAGAGCTACACACGTGCAGCTGGAGCACAAGCACTGCAGCACGCTGTGCATACACACTAGCCCTGCTGGAGTCCCATCGTGCACACCCCCCCACACAGACTGAGCCAGCGCAGTGGATCCAGACTCACACACAGTCAGCCGGATACGTAATCAGAACAGCCCAGCATACATGGTTGCAACCATAATACAGAGGACACATCGTCACTCAGGAGTCACACACACACACACACACAGCAAAGAGAATTTACCAGAATAGCCACCAAATCAGAGATGGAGTTGGCTGGACACATAGTCAGAGTGAGTCACACATAGTTGGTACCACAGCATATGTTGGAGTCATCGATCGTACACTTGTAGCTAGACAGATTCAGCCAAATGAACCTAGAATCAAGCTCAATCAGCTGGATGGGGAAGTCAGAGTGACCGAGTGTCAGACACATACGGTTGGAATCGCAGTATACGGGACACAGCTGTAGTCAATTACAGAGCCAGCCAGAGAGAATCAGCCAGGACCGCAGACACAGAGTCAAACCCACAGGCAGAGTCTGAGTCCACCGGCTATGTACATTCACACACATGTGGTCAGCAGCAGAGTAAACTGGACGTAAAGAGTCAGCCTCCAGCCAGAAGCAGCCAGAATAAGTCACAAAATCAGCACACGGTCAACTAGACTTCTGTGGTCAGAGCAACAGTCACGCAGAGGAATCAGTCTGACCCAAGTGGCCTGCCCAGCCATCTCAAACTGGAACATCTGGGAGCCAGCTGCACACACAGCACTGAAGATACTGGCCGGGCCTTGCAGGCAGAGTCAAGGGGCTGCAGGCCAGCCAAGGGGTGTTGCTCACTCACCCCTCGGGGTCCATGTACAGGAAGGTCCTGATAACCAGGGGGAGCTCAGATTTGATGATGAACAGGTAACTGGACATGGCTGGTGCGGGTGGGGGAGGTATAAGTAGAAGGATTCTCGTTATGCCCCCACCCCATCTTCCCCAGCCCAGCCTAGGGAAGCCCACCTCACTCCACCCTCTCCCTGCAAGTGGACCCCCACCTCCCAGAGTCCTCACCCCCAACATTGTGCAGGCAGATGACCGCGGCCACCACTACCTTCCCTGCAGGCCCGAATGCCCTCTGTCCCAGCTGCTCATAGGCTCGGATGCCTAGCGGGGGAAGGCAGGAACAGGTTGTAGGTCCAGGAGGCCAGGCCAGGGGTGCAGGCCAGAGGGCCTGGGAGCTGGGGTGCTGGGGCTTAGGGGAACCAGGTTTGACTGATGGAGGCTGGAGTTGGGGTTGAGTTTAGGGGCAGAGTCTGGGAGGTGGGATCTGAGGCCAGGGAAATGGATGAAGGCTGGAGGTGAGAATAAAGGGTCTCTGAACCAGACTATGGACTGGGACCATGGTGGGAGCTGGGGAATCGGGGGCTGAGATGTGGGGGGTCTCGAGGTTGTGGGGCTGGCTTCCAGGTTAAAGGAGGTCTGGTGACTGAGGGGTGGGATTAGAGGTGGGGAGAGTAGTCATCTGGAGATGGATTGTGGGGTGCTGAGTCCGGGATCTGGGGTCTGCAGTCAAGGAATTGGGTTTGGGGTCTGGGGTCCAAGGTCTGGGTTGAGCTCTGGATATGGGTCCAGAGTCTGGGGTCCAAAGGGGTGTTGTGGGGACTGGGATGCAGGCTCTGAGTCTCACCTACAGTACCAGCGCAGGTCAGCAGGAGGTGGATGGAGTACGACGACAGAAGAGCAATGCATAGCAGCAGGGCCCTGCGGCAGGTGGCACAGCTCAGACCTGGCCGCAGGCCTCCCACCCACCCTGCAACACCACTGGCCCCGCAGGCCACCTATGGACTCACAGGAAGAAGATGACCCCTGTGTGGGCCATGGCATAGGCCAGCCCCAGGATGCCGCTGCCCATGATGGCGTTGCTGAGGTTGAACACTGACATTCCAAACGATGTCTTCCCCTCGAACTGCACGCAAGGAGCAAAGCCCGGGCACACATTGGGAGGGGGCACTGGGTAGGAGATCAATGCCAGGGCCAGGGAAAGACCGGAGAAGAAGCAAGCAAGGTGGAGAGAAGCCAGGGAGAGACCATCTGAGAAGGGAAGAGGCTAGCAGGGATGAAGAGTTGAAGATGGAAGAGGCTGCGAAGAGAAGAGCTGGGAAGGGAGAAAGTAGGACAAACTTTGGAGGGAGCCGCTGCGAGTGGCTAGAGAGGACCAGGGCAGGGTGAAGCAGCCACCAGAGGCAAAACAGCCGGGGAGGGGAGACGCTGGGGGTGGGGATGGGCTGAGGATGGGGAGTGCTGGAGGAGGAAGAATAGGGGGAGGGGAGCAGCTGGGGAGGGCAGCCACTGGGCGGAACAGCGGAACAGCGGGTGCAGAGAAGCAAGGCCAGGGACAGAGCTAGAAAGGGCATATCTGGGGAAAAGGAGTATTTGGAGAGGGGAGGACCGAGGAGTGGGGAGATAGCTGGGCAGGGGAACAGCAGGGAGGAGGAGTGGGGAAGAGGGAGCAGAGCAGGGAGGAGATTAGCTGGGGAAGGTGCCACCGGGCCAGATCCCGTGGGGCCACTCACATCCATGAACTGGACTGGCTTGCTCCCGGGAGCAGGACCACGACCGGCCAGGAAGCCTTCACGTTCCTGCCTGTAGCTGGATAGGGCAGGGAAATGGAAGCTGATAAAAGGGTAACCCTGACCCCTGACCCCTGAGCCCACCTCCTTGGACCGCTGACTCACCCCACAGCATCTGAAGGGAGGGCTCCATTCATCTTTGGATCCTGCAGTTCCATCCTATTGGGGTGCTGCAAAGTGAGGGGAGCTGAAGAAGTGGGGAGGGGAGCCCCATAGAGACCGACAGATAGAAAGAGGGAGAAAAGGATGGGGCAGGGGAGCAGGAACAGACAGGGATAGAAATGGAAGCAGGCCAGCAGAGAAAGAGATGAGAGAGAATGAAGAATCAGAGAAGGGGAGAAGCCAGCAGTTACTCAGAGAGACACTGAAGCCAGCGAGAGAGAAATAGTTGGGGCGAGACAGACAGAAAGCTCCAGAGACAGCCGGATCCCAGGGCAGATGAGCCGACCACGTGGAGAAAGGATACCCTTTCTTCCCAGACCCCAGACTCACGCACGCTGTCTCTCTTGCTGTCTATATCTTTCATTCCCTGGTCCCCCGCGCCCTCCCCCCACTTCCCTCCACCCTCACCTCGTGGCCAGGCGGCTCACTCCTTGCAGGGACACGTGTCGGCCGGCTGCCCCACCCCTCCTAATGCCCTCACCCCGCTCCTTCCCGCCTGGGCCCCCAGGCCCGAGCCCAGAGCTGATGCAACCTGTTGAGTGAGCTGAGGGTCGGGGGCAGACTCGGAGACCCCTGCCCCAGACGCTGCAAACTGCTCTCTGCCACAACTCAGAATATCCTCACTAGAAACCAAAGACAAGTCCCCAAACTGAGCCCCTTCCCAGGGCTAGAAATGACCCAGGGACTCCCATTTAACCCCCTTCTAGGGGCTAGAGGTATTTTCCAAGGCCCCTCGCAAGTGTTAAACACTCATCTTCTGACAGCAGTCAATTTGGAGACGCTTCCAGACTTGAGAAACTTCCTGGGTGTGGGGTGTCTCAGGAACCTGGCCCGAGCCTGCATTTCCCCTCCGGAGGAAGAACTGTCTCTGAGACCTTCATCAAAGTCCCCCTCCCGTGGCCTGAGTTTCCTGGGGTGGGGGAGCCTCTGTGATACCCACCGGAGCCTGGAGCCCTGTCTTATGGGTAGAGCATCTCTGGAGAAACCCCAGCCCCGCGCTTACTCCCTGGGAAGGAGGTATCTCAGAAACCCCTATTCAAGGTCCACGTTAGAGCTCAAACTGGCTCAGGAAATCCTTCCCCAAGTCCTGAATCCCATTCCTGGGACCGGGAGGGATCTCAAGGAGTCCCATCCCCTGCCACCAGCACCCTCTGGGGCCTCCCACCCACACGTGAATTCACTTCCTGGGATCAAGGTACCCAAAGGACCCCCCACACACACACACACCGCCACTCACAGGCGCTATGCCATTCTCCACAAGTGCTAAAATTTCTCCAAGGAACCCCAAGTCTCCTCCCAGGACCCCTACTCAGATCTCAGGGCCCCCAGGAACACCATCCCCACAGCAGCCCGCGCTCCCTCCTCACCCACCTGCTCCTCTCAGCTCCTGAAGTGGCGGCAACTCAGACTTGAGTTCAGGGACCCTCTCGGCTGACTCAGCTCCTGCTCTGGCGCGGTACTTTTTTTTTTTTTTTTTCTGAGAAGAAATGTTAATTTTAATTTCGCTTCCCTCCTTCTGGCCCTGGGCGGGGGAAGAGGTGGAGAAGGGGCGCCCCCTATCTGGACCCACTTGGAGGGAAACAGAGGTTTGTTTGTGTCGTGGTGGCGGGGAAAATGGCCTGAAAGGTTGAGGGCGTAGACCCACAGCTAGAGAGAGTGACAGGCAGACAGAGGGGATGGACTCACAGAGCAGACGAGCAGACAGAGGGCAGAATGGGATGGGTGGCAGAAAGAGGTGCAGAGAGGAGGAGTCAGACAGAGTAGGAGAAACAAAGTTACAAAGAGAGATAAGCAGGCACGAGAAACAACACAGGAACAGACAGACCGCGGAAGGGACAGAAAGACAGATGGGCGGAGGAGGGGACGCTGGGGGAGCTCGGTAGACAGGCAGAGGGCAGCCTCAGGGAGAAAGGGACCCACAGGCGGACTCGGAAACAGACAGGCAGGTAGGGATAGGCTTGTGCAAACACCTGCAGAAAGGCAACAGGTAGTGAGGCTCAGTCACGGACAGGAGACACGGGCTGGCAGAGAGGTGGGGGACAGAGCCAGCCAGATCCCCAAACAGAGGGTAGGGCCGGACACACCAGCTCAGAGAGAGATGAAGGGACAGAGAGAGTGATTGAGGCAGAGAGGCACCTGCAGGGGACAGAAGAGAAGAGGCAGAGAGAGGCAGATTCAGGCAGAGAGGCCTGAGGACAGCAGGGGACAGGTGCAGGCGTAGCAGCCAGGCTCTTCCAGGCAGACCTCAGGCAGACAGCCTAGTCACGAGAGGACCCTAGATCTTGGGGGCCCCCAGAGGGAGGAAGGGAGGGCATTTGTGGCTGGGTGGGGAATGTGGACTGTGAACTCACGCTGTCTGCAAACTGGGCGGGCACTGTAGTCCTGGACCCCACCCCAAGCATGGGGTGGGGCTTATCCAAGCCCTGAGAAGTCCCACTATCTGTCTGTCCGTCTGTCTTCTATGGGAGTCCGTCTGTTCACTCCCTTCCAGGCATGTGACAGGCATGCCTGTCCAAGACAACGCACGTGTCCACTACAGGATGTCAGGCAGGGTGGACTTGGGGTCTGGGCCCACCTCGACTGGGCTGCTTGAAGCCCAGGTGGACAAGAGGCCTCTGTCTGGGCCCCTCACCCGCCTGCCCACCCCCCACAGGGAACACAGAATTCCCGGAAAGGCCAGGAGCTGGCTGGGGCTTCAAAGCTGGCCTAGATGCCCTCACCCCACCCGCAGTTGGAGGAGGACAAGGGATGGGGCGTTTACTTCCCCACAGCAGGAGAGAGACTCCTGCACACTCAGGGATTGCAGCAACACAACAGGCCCAATCACAGTCTCATCGAAGGGCTCAGATACGGGGGCCGACTCACTATCACTCACAGAGGTGTGCAAAGACTCACAGCCACACACACAGAATAAAGACTGACAGACATGAACACACACAGACTTACCCCTGCACGGGAAGAACACAGGCTCATGGGACAGTCCCACACGCGGCCACACAGAGTGACGATAGATAATCTTACAGCTAACAACACCCACAGGCTCAGAGCCACTCACAGAGAGCACAGCTAACACAGGGATAGGCTCATGCAGGTTTCCAGACACTAGATTCCTGATCATCATCACCTGTGGACCCACAGCCGTTTCAAAGACAACCAACAGGCAAATCACACACACAGACTCACAGCCACACACAGACTCACAGCCGCACACGGACGATTACACACAGCCGATGACATCGCTCATGGGTCCTGGGTCTTTCCCATACACATAATCCAGGTTCAGATGGCCCCAGAGGCAAACGTCCAGGTTCAAACCCTAGAAAGATGTCTCTGTGTACGTGAACTTGCATACAGCTCCAGTCACACAGAGAGGCACTCACAGTCTGCCATGATTGTACAAACAGAAAAGCCACAGTCTACATTGTGGGGGAGCCAAAAAATAATAAAAAAGAAAAAAAAAAAGAAAAGCCACAGTCTCTCTCTCTCTCTCTCTCTCTCTCTCTCTCAAGCGCACACACACACACACACACACACACACACACAACTGCATTCCAGCAAATGGCTGCACACAGTCATGTACACACACAGCTAGCCACAAATCAAGTCAGAAAAGAACCATACAGGAAAAGCATATACCAGCACACACAAACACGAAGTACAGGAATGCAGAGTACGCTTACTATCGTTGCAAAGAAGAAATCCAGAAACCACACCGAAAGCTGCACAAGGAAGCAACAGGAGAAGCAGACGGTACTCATACCATGGCACCAGAAGAAACGCCCCGAGGGCACACATACCTGCAGCCACTTGCTAAGGAGAGACACAAATACAGCAGCAGACACACAAAGAAAGACACGTGCACATAGATACACACAGAGGAGGGACAAGTACTCTGACACACTCGTCACCCACAACCATTACAAAGGAGACAAACACCCACACAACACACACACACAACCCCAAAGAGATGAACTGCTCAGGCAGAAAATACCAACCAGGCAAGTTACATAGGAAAACACAGGTGCAGCTCACATATGCGTGGTTGTGGCTGAGAACAGGCAGGTGAAATACATTCAGTGTATTCACACACACACACACACACACACACACACACACACACACACAAACAGCCTGCCCAGCCTCCTCCTGCCTCTGTCTCCTTTCCTATCTACTCTGATTTCTCTCTCCCTTCATACCCCTCCCCCACCCAGAGCCATTACACATCTGTGCCACTAGCTGGCCAGGGAAAAAGACACCTGTCACCAGAGGCCTTGGCCCACGTGGCTAAAGGTGGGGGGGCGGGACACAGGTATACATATTTCAAGTCTGAAGTGTCCCATCCAAAGAACCAGCATACCTTATCTTGGATTTAAAAAAAAAAAAAAAAAATAGATGGGCTGGGTGCAGTGGCTCACACTTGTAATCCCAACACTTTTGGGAGGCCGAGGTGGGCGGATCACCTGAGGTCAGGAGTTCGAGATCAGCCTGCCCAAAATGGTGAAACCCCATCTCTACCAAAAATACGAAAATTAGCTGGGCGTGGTGGTGGGCACCTGTAGTCCCAGGTACTCAAGAGGCTGAGGCAGGAGATTGCTTGAACCCAGGAGGCGGAGGTTGCAGTGAGCTGAGACCGTGCCATTGCACTCCAGCCTGGGCAACAAGAGCAAAACTCCGTCTCAACAAAATAAATAAATAAATAAATAAATAAATAGACATACCCCCCCTCCCCTCTGCATCCATTCGCCACCTCCCTGGCACAGCCTCCTGCTCTGATTGCTCTCCTTCCCTCCCAGGCCCTGCCCCCACCGGCCTTCCAGCGTGGCCCAACACAGGGCTACCAGGCATACAGTAGGTGCTCAATAAAGTCCACTTATCTAATATCGTATTATTACCATTACTCTTATTTCTGCCAGAGGAACTCTTCTAGGGGAGAGATGAACCTCTGTGAAGCTCTAAGAACCCCACAGCTCCACTAAGTTTCTGGGCACTGCAGATAGTCGGCGCTCACCATAAGCCGGTACGGCAGCGGGCAGCGGGCAAACGAAGGGAAAGTGTGATCTGGCTGCATGGGGGAGCCTGCTGTAGAAGGAACAGATGTCTTTAAGTAGGACCGAGGCTTTGAGGCCATGCCAGGGATAAGAACACTGTTAGTTCATCAAAGTAGGGCTCCTTCTCAGGGTCATTTAAGGTTTTTGTTGGTTCGGTAAAGCGGACCCTTGTCTAACATTTGGGAGTCCTGTGAAATCTGTTAAAAGTCACTTTGGGGGTTCTCATCAGTTCTAAGGAGACCTTTGATTAAAACGGGTCACTGCTCGGCAGCATCTAAGGGAGGAGGGAGGGACACAGTGAAGCAGTTAACAGCAAAAGCTTTCTCAGCCCTGCCACTTACTAGCTGCGTGGCTAAACAAGTTCCTAAACCTCACTGCCTCTCAGCTTCCTCAGGGGCAGAATAACGCCTAACTCACTGGACTATTGACACGATTGAATTAATTACCACAGGCAAAGCACTTAAGACAATGTTTGACACATAGTAACTGCTCGATACATATTTGTGGAAGGAATTAATGATTTCTTCTCCGTGAAAGCCAAGTCCCACTTGCTGGGCTGCATATGGGATTCCAATCTGTCCTTTCATGCAGGCTCCCCATGGAGTAACTCTTTCCAGTCGCTTCCTTTCCTCAAAGCAGCCCCTGGGCAGCAAAGTCCTAGTCCCCTGCCCCTGGGCCACCCCCCTCTTTCTCTCCCACTGCTAAGATGCCCCCTCCGTGAAAGAGCCGGCCTGGCAGCTCCCTCTTCCTTGACCTCTCCGGGAGGCCAAGGGGAGGACACCTTTACACTCAGTGGGGTGCCGGGTGGGAGCGGCAGGCCGACACCCTACTTCGGGAAGATCCTGGAGAGTTCAGAGGCTGGCTCCTGTCCCCCAAACCCCTGGCCCTGCTGGAGGAAGCAAGTTCCTTTGCTAAAAGTTAAACATCCTCTTCGTGAGCGGCAAGAAAACAGGACGTGGGAAGCGTCCCACAGGGTGAACATAGGCCCCCAATGCCTGGCACCCCCTCCTTTCTTGTGGAGCGGAGGCCTGGTGGCTCAAACCCTTCCTTTCTCACACTTGCTCACCTCTGCAGGGGAGTCCTGTTCCCACAGTCCCCACAATGCCCTTGACTTCTGCTGACAAAGCTCTGACTTCTTCCCTGATTCTCAGAGTCTGTACGCCTCTACCCAGGGCTCCGTGAAAATGCAGGACGCACCACTGGGGTAAAAATGAAGGAACGAAGCAACAAAAGGATGAATTCAACCAACATTTATTGAACATCAACTGTGCACCACCCCTGTTCCAAGCACTGGGAGGCAGCAGTGAACATGACAGAACAGGAATCCCTGTCTGGTGAAGCTCGTGTGCTAAGGAATCAATCATTCCGTTCTTTATTTTTCTTTTCTTGAAACAGGGTCTCACTCTGTTGCCCAGGCTGGAGTGCAGTGGCATGATCAGCTCATTGAAACATCAAATTCCAGCCGGGCGCGGTGGCTCACGCTTGTTAATCCCAGCACTTTGGGAGGCCGAGGCGGGTGGATCACGAGGTCAAGAGATCGAGACCATCCTGGTCAACATGGTGAAACCCCGACTCTACTAAAAATACAAAAAATTAGCTGGGCATGGTGGCGCATGCCTGTGATCCCAGCTACTCAGGAGGCTGAGGCAGGAGAATTGCCTGAACCCAGGAGGCGGAGGTTGCGGTGAGCCAAGATCGCGCCATTGCACTCCAGCCTGGGTAACAAGGGCGAAACTCCATCTCAAAAAAAAAAAGAAACATCAAATTCCTGTGCTCAAGCAATCCTCCTGCCTTAACCTCTCAAATAACTGGGACTATAGACGAATATCACCATGCCCAGCTAATTTTTAAATTATTTCTTGTAGAGATGAGGTCTCACTACGTTGGCCAGGCTGGTCATGAATGCCTGGCCTCAAGCAATCCTACTGCCTTGGCCTCCCAAAGTGCTAGGATGACAGGCGTGAGTCACAGTGTCCAGATTTTTTTGTTGTTGTTGTTTGCTTGTTTGTTTGTTTTTTGAGACAGGGTCTCACTCTGTTGCCCAAGCTGGAATACAGTAGCACGATGTCAGCTCACTGCCATCTCTACCTCCCGGGTTCAAGCGATCCTCCCACCTTGGCTTCCTGAGTAGCTGGGACTAGAAGTGTGAACCACCATGCCCAGCTAATTTTTGTATTTTTAGTGGAGACAGGGTTTCACTGTGTTGGCCGGGCTGGTCTCCAACTCCTAACCTCAACTGATCCACCCGCCTCTCACCTCCCAAAGTTCTGGGATTACAAGCGTGAGCCACTTCACCTGGCCCTTTTATTTTTTAAAGAGACATGTGTTCTCGCCAAGTTGCCCAGGCTGGATTCGAACCCCTGGGCTCCAGGGATCCTCCTGATTCAGCCTCTGGAGTAGCTGGGACTAAAGGTGCATGCCACAGTCCCTTGCTAATACTCATATGCATGTTGTCAGCATTAAAATGAACAAAGGGAAGGACATGCTGGAGCCAACTTGTGCAAGTTGGGAGGAGCTATTCAATTTTCAGGAATTTTGCAAACTGGTTGTTAAACAGCTGGTTTAAGAACTGGTTTTGTTTGTTGAGACAGGGTCTCACTCTGTCACCCACACTGGAGTGCAGTGGCATAATCAAGGCTCACTGCAGCCTTGACCTTCCAGGCTCATGCAATCCTCCCATCTCAGCCTCCCAAGTAGCTGGAACTACTCACACACACCACCACGCCCGGCTATTTTTATTTTTTGTGTAGATGCGGATCTCTTCATATTGCCCAGGCTGGTCTTGAACTCCTGGACTCAAGCGATCCTTCCGCCTCAGCCTCCTAAAGTTAAACAGCTATGGTTAAAAAAGTAATTATGTGGCCAGGTGCAGTGGCTCATGCCTGTAATCCCAGCACTTTGGGAAGCTGAGGCAGGTGGATCACCTGAGGTCAGGAGTTCGAGACCAGCCTGGCCAACATGGTGAAACCCCCGCCTCTACTGAAAATACAAAAATTAGCCAGACGTAGTGACTGGCGCCTGTAATTCCAGCTATTCAGGAGACTGAGGCAGGGGAATCATTTGAACCTGGGAGGCAGATGTTGCAGTGAGCTGAGATGGCACCATTGCACTTCAGCCTGGGGGACAAGAGCGAGGCTTCATCTCAAAAAAAAGAAATTATATAAACTTACTCAAAATTTGTCACTTCCTAATTATTTTACCCCATTCCACTATTCTCTATGTTCTTGAGGTTATTTAGCTCCATTTTATTTGTATGGTAAAAATAATACATGATAGTGCACTAAAGCATCTCTTTTAAATTCCCTGTTCAGTGACCACAGGTCGGTACCTTGAAATCTAACAAGAAGATTGTACCTAAGCCACGGAAATTGGGAAATGCTAGAAACCAGTCTCCCTTCCCCCCGCCCCTCCCCCCCCAGCCAGTGGTTAACCATTTACCAGCACACCACTGAGGGCATTTAGAGCGTAGTACATGATAAACGCTATGATAAACGTTTTCATTATATGTCCGTTTGTCCACTGGGTCAGGATGTATAGTCTTTTTTTGTGTCTGGGTTGTAATTTAAAATGTTTGAAGATGACAGAATTACAAAAGGTCAGAGAGTGGCTAAGCTACACCTATTTAACCTCCAAGTAATGCTGTGAAGTCTGTACTACTGATTATCCCCATTTTCCAGACAGGGAAACTGAAGTGCTGAAGCGGTAAAACTCAGGCAGCGCCATCCACTAGCTGTAGTGCGATCTGAAATTGCAGCAGAGCAGCCTCCGGGCACTAGTCACTTCAAGAACACATTTTCCTTGCTGTCACGTTTATGCCCCCAGCGGTAATTTAGCTTCCCGGCATGCGAAAAATGAATGGGCGCCATCGTGCGCGTGGCATCTTGGGAAATGTAGTTTACGGGCTCAATGACAAGCAAGATCCAAGAAGGGAGGGGCGGGGAAGCAAATCGATCTTGGCCTCGGAATAAAAAGAACAAAGAATCGCTGACAGCTTGCGCGTCGCGGCGCTGCAGCCACGCAGAGCGTGGATTTAGCCGCTTTGGCCATGCCCGTTGCATGCCGGGAAATGCAGTTCGCGAGCCCTGGTTACGTCGACAGAAGACTACCGGACTCACGTTGTACGTTGAGATCAGGTCCCACACGCCGGAGCCTGGGCGGTCCACGATGCCGAGTCTGCCACGCTGCCAGAGCCCATAGGCTTGCCCGCCGGACATTCGAGTGGACTAGGAACACAAACTGAAGCCCTACGACTTGTCGCCCGTTTGCGCTCTCGCAGAGGCATAGGCTGCTCGAGGACCACCCTGATCCAAAAACTAAGGTGGGCCCTGGGGTGCGGAGGGCACGGATGCGGGCGGAGGCTGCTGAGGCACTGTCCCACCGGTGGGGGAAGGAGGGAGGTCCGGCGGCTGGCACCTGGTGGGTTCTAGACCCAAGGTTTGTCTGCAGAAAGGGACCAGTAGGCGGGATGGGTTCAAGGTGGGGACATGGGATGCAGCGGTCAGAGCTGCCTGGAGGGGGACCTAGTGGTCCCGATGGAGCTGTGGTCTTTGAGGTACTGACGAGGAGGGACGGGGAGTGTGATCAGAAGTCTGTTTAATGGGAGGTTGAGTGGAGCGCAAGTGTCCCGTGTTACTGAGGAATCAATGGGGGCGAATAAGAGTATTTTAGTCGAAGTGTTCATTGATTGATTAATGAGAGAGTGGCAGAGTAAGCAACTAGAATACAACGAGTGGTGGATGGGAAAGTGATCCCCGATGGATTGATGGAGGTATGATATTCAACGGGTTAATGGACAGTGATGGGGCATAGTAATGGCAAGGATCATGGTGAGGCTGTCGGGGGAATCAGCCGATGGAGATCATGATCAAGGGGCCGTGGTGAAAGAAGAGATAATGAGAGGCTGATGGTGTTGTAGTCAGAGTCAGTAGTTGGGCTATGGTGGCATGACCGTCGAGGAATTAATGGGGACAGAATGAGCAAAGAGAGGTAGTAAACTAGGGTTTTGAGGGGATTTAACTTTTGTGGGTACATAGTAGGTGAATAGCAAACTGTTGGAGTGTGATCATCCAGTGATGGATCCATGGAGAGCGGGGTAGACAGTGCGGGGGAAATGGGGAACTGATGAGTGATTATCAGGGAGCAATGTGTTTGTTAATGAAAGGGTTACAGGGCAGGGGACTAGTGCTGTGATCTATGAAGGGTCTATTGGAGAAAACTAAGTTAATGGGGGCTGATAAATCAGTAATTGAGTGCTCAATGGGGAGCTAATAGCCATGATTCTCCAGGTGTTAATAGAGGTTCATAAGGATGTAGTAATAATGGGACCGTTTAAGGGATTAACGGGGAATGGGGTAGAATGAGAGAGATATAGGGAGTGGGAGGTACAATGAGGTTGTATTAGGATAATGGTGCAAAGCAAGGGATTCATGGGAGGCTAATAAGACTATATGAATCTAGGGACAATGGAGACAACTGGGGAGACAGGCAGTGAGATGTTAATGGGCATGACATGGGCAGAGACGGGTTGACACTGACAGTTGCAGGGTTTAATGTGTGGAGTGTGGGTGACAGTGATCGGAGGTGGACAGGTTCACAAGTGGGCCATCTATGGGATGAATGCTGGGTTTACGGGATCTTTTGTGGGAACTGTGGGGTAAGTGATGGGGGCAGAGAGTCTCTGTGATAAGCAATGGAGCCTGAGAGTTCAGTGATAGGGTCCTTTGGTCCCTATAAGGTCAGTGGGGTCAGTGCCAGGGCTTTGGTCAGCCCCTCTTCTGTGTGAGCTGTCATGTGGGTCAGATGAGCCCAGTTCAGTTTGTGTGGTTCTCTCCACCCTACCGAGATAGGTGGTCGCCCAGTCATCTGGTTACCGATACTGGGAGGCATCAGCTGACTGTCCACAGGTCCTTGGGCAACTGGAGTGTGAGATGGGACGGACGTCGAAGGACAAGCGGGATGTCTACTACCGCCTGGCCAAGGAGAATGGCTGGCGTGCCCGCAGCGCCTTCAAACTGCTACAACTGGACAAGGAATTCCATCTCTTTCAAGGTCCCTGACTGGCGGGCAGGTCACTGGGTGGTGAGGTGGGCACAGGAGATAGACAAGTCAGCTGGGTCTGCAGAGCTCCCTATGGTAGGTGGGCTGGCTCAGAGGGTCTCTGGGGCAGGGAGACAGGCAGGAAGATAGGCAGAATACCGGAGAGGAGTTGGGCACCTGGCTAGTGGAGAGATGTGGGTGCTCCCCAGGGGAGAGGGGTGAACTTTGCAGGGATCTCCAAGGTTGGAGAAGTGGGTGCAGCTGACCAGGATGCTTTCACTATGTGTGCCCAGGCGTGACACGGGCAGTTGACCTGTGTGCAGCCCCGGGCAGCTGGAGCCAGGTGCTGAGCCAGAAGATTGGGTAAGTGTGGGGGACCCAGATGGGAGACCCAGGAAGGCCAGCTGGGTGGGAGGGGCCAGGGAGTAAAACTAGGCTGACATGGGTCGTGTTGTCCACAGGGGCCAAGGGTCCGGCCATGTGGTGGCTGTGGACCTGCAGGCTATGGCTCCACTACCAGGTGTAGTACAGATCCAGGGCGACATCACTCAGGTAAGAGCATGGCTGAGGGTGCTGGGGTATATCCTGGGTGAAGGCCCTTATGTGGGGTCTATGTAGAGTCGAAGAGAAACAGAGAGAGAAACAAAACAAGAGAGTAACCAAGGAGAAACAGCCAGCAGGTCATCACTGCAGAGACACAGCAGAAAATGATGGTGCTGGGTCCCCAGAGATGGAGCCCAGTCTTAGACAGGCAAAGCCTGGGAATTTGGCTAACCCAGGGTCTGTGGGCCAGGACCATGGGCAGGTGGGATCTGAGGGCAGCAGTGGAGGGCCATGGGACCACTCATCCTCCCTCTCTCCATAGCTGTCCACTGCCAAGGAGATCATCCAGCACTTTAAGGGCTGCCCTGCGGACCTCGTGGTGTGTGACGGGGCTCCTGATGGTAAATAGCAACAGAAAGTGGGAGGCCAGGCGGGGTCCCTGTGTGTTTCCTTCTCTGGATTTCCCACCTTGGTTGACTTCACCTCTTCAATTACTCCCTGCCTCTCCCTTCTGCTGTCAGCTTTCTCCCACATCTGGCAACTTCTCCTTACCTTTGTTCCTGCTCTCTCTCTCTGCCTCTCTCTTCCTCCCACTCACACCCCACCCTTTGAGTTTCATGTCTGTTGCCTGCCTTTCCCTGCTCTCATCTCTCTGCAACTGTCCAATTCTGTTGCACTGTTCATTCATTTTCAGCCAGCCATCCATTCAACATACATTTACTGAGCACCATCCATTCAACATACATTTACTGTTGTGTCGGGAAAACATTCATGAATAAAATTCCATTAATCTTTAACCTCATAGAGCTGATGTTCTAGTGGGAGCAAATGGGAAAGTAAATAAATGACTGAGTTTTGTACCATTTAAAGGGGATAGGGCCAGGTTTGGTGGCTTACACCCATAATCCCAGTGCTTTGGGAGGATGAGATGAGAAGAACACTTCAGGCTAGGAGTTTGAGACCAGCCTGGGCAACATAGCAAGACCCTGGCTTCAAAAATTAGCTGGGCATAGTGGTGCATGCCCATAGTCCCAGCTACTCAGGAGGCTGAGGCAGGAGGATCACTTGAGCCCAAGAAGTCAAGGTTACAGCACGCTATGATCGCACCACTACAACTCCAGCCTAGGCAACAGAGACCCTGTCTCTAAAAAAAGGCAGTGGGAGATAGGTACCATAGGGAAATCATTGAGCAGGAGGAAGGCGAAAGTACCTGTTAGAATTTTAAATGAAGTGGATGGGGAAGGCCCCATTGACTTGACAGCAGAGACTAAAGGAGGTGGAGAAGTAGCTATGGATATGTCTGGAGGAAGAGCAATCCAGGCAAAATTCCAGCCCGTGCAAAGGCCCTGAGGCAGGAGGGTGTTTGCTAGGTATGAGTAAAGGCAAGGAGATCACTGTGGTTGGAACAGAGTGAGGGAGAGAGTGGTAAGAGGTGACATCAGAAAGGTGACAGGGGACAGGTCCTCTTGGGCCTCATGGGCCAGGGCGAGGATGTTGGCGTTTTCACCGAGATGACAGCTTGGAGAAAACCATGAGAGGGTTGTGAGCAGAAGAGGACTATGCCAGGCTTGGGTTACTGTGAGCTGTCTGAGGGCCAAGGGCAGAAGCAGGGGCTCCAAGGTGGAGTAGTCCAGGCAAGTGAGAATGGTGGGGCAGTGGTGGAGAGGAGAAGAAGGTCAAGTCAGATCTTTTGAAAGTAGACGTGTTGATGGCTTGAATGTGGGTGTGAGGAGAAGATGCGGGAAGGAGCATCAGAGATGACTAAGGTTTTAGACCTGAGTAACTAGAAGGCTCAGATGAGATGTGGGGGTGGTGGTGGGAGGTGCAGGTTTGGGGAGGAAGGTCAGGAATTTGATTGCGGACACGTTAGAGATGTGGAATGTGACTTGTGAATCGAGTTCAGAGGAGCAGTCTGGGCTAGAGGTGGAAATGCTAATGATGCTCGTATGTGACGTTGTTTTAGAATTCAAATGAGTTATAAGGTTAGGAGCTCAGAATATGTATTCAGTTGGCAGATAGTAATTTGCATCCAGAACCTTAGCAGTAAGAGAGCCTGGAAAATGTTTTTAGTTTCTGAGCTGTGTGGTACAAGAAGCTGCCCAGAGCCGGACGGGCCTCCCTAACGCTGTTCCTCTTGCCACAGTAACCGGCCTCCATGATGTTGACGAGTATATGCAGGCCCAGCTCCTCCTCGCTGTGAGTAACCCTGGCCACCCCCGACCCACTGGCCCTCTCCTGGCTGTCTCCACCTCAGCCTCAGTTGTCTGTCCTACCCACAGGCTCTGAACATCGCTACACATGTCCTGAAGCCAGGGGGCTGCTTTGTGGCCAAGGTCAGTCTCAAGGAACCTGGTGGAGTAGAGAGAGGTTGCTGAGGGCCACCTTCACCCGCTCTCTTTGCCTTCCCACCCTGCAGATATTCCGAGGCCGGGATGTGACGCTCCTCTACAGCCAGCTGCGGGTCTTCTTCTCCAGCGTGCTGTGCGCCAAGCCCAGGAGCAGCCGGAACTCCAGCATCGGTCAGTAGGGTGGAGGGGCCAGGCAGGCAGAGGGGCGTCTCTGGGATGCTGCCTGCACGAGAAGGAAGCGGAAGTCACACGTCACTCTGTATTCCCCCGGCAGAGGCCTTCGCCGTCTGTCAGGGCTATGACCCTCCCGAGGGCTTCATGCCGGACCTGAGCAAACCCCTGCTGGACCACTCTTACGGTGAGAGCTGGAGAGCACGGGCCACCCCCAGGGGACTCTGCCCCACCTTATGCAATCGAGGGCCCACGAGGGCCCACAGCCTCACCTGCTGGTGGAGGCTCTATTCCCCCCATGGGGATTTTTTTCCCAAGGAGATCCTCAGCCCCATTTTCTGGTAGAAATTCTACCCTTTATGGGTATTTTGTCCCGGGGTGAGCTGCAGCCCAGGCAGTCCTGTAGTGGTGACTCTTGGGCCTGGTGAAAGTTCCATCCCAGGAGGATCCCGAGCCCTGCCCCAGTGGAGTCTCCACCTACCTAAGGACACTGTCTCCTAGGAAGATCTCAGTCATGCCCCCAGGTGTAAGCCTCCTCCATGTGAAACTTTTGTCCCTTCAGCCTCTAGTGGGAAGAGATAGAGAGCCTGCCCCTGGGATGACATTTGAGTGAGGGAGACATCCACGCACATGTAATCCAATGTCAGGTGGACATAAGTGCAGTGAAAAAGAGCAGGGCACCGACGTTTTGGAAGGGGTGATCCAAACCAAATGAGGGATTTACGGTGCGGTGGGAAGAGAGTAGCTGGTGGATGTGTAGGGAAGCCTTGGCACCCATGCCGCTGCCTGTGTCATGACTGGCCCCAGGCGTCCTGACCTTGTTCTCAGTTGTCTCCCCCGTTCCTAAGACTCAGATTTCAACCAGCTTGATGGTCCCACCCGCATCATTGTGCCTTTTGTGACGTGTGGGGACCTGAGCTCCTATGACTCAGACCGCAGTTACCCACTGGACGTGAGTGCCCAACCAACAGTAGGTGGGTGGGAGGAAGGGCTGTCCTAGGTCCCCGGGTCCTCACTGTCTCCCTACCCCTCTGTCCCTGCAGCTAGAGGACGGCTCAGAGTACAAGTATACTCCACCTACACAGCCCCCCATCTCACCGCCATACCAGGAGGCCTGCACGTTGAAGAAGAAGGGGCAGCTGGCCAAGGAGATCCGCCCCCAGGACTGCCCCAGCAGCAGAGTGGACACATTTCCCCAGCCCCTGGCCGCCCCTCAGTGCCACACCCTGCTGGCCCCTGAGGTCTGGAAATGTGACTCTGAGCCTGCATTGACCCCTTCCCCATTTGCCTCTTTCTGACCCAAACCTCATGGTTTCTGGGGCCAAAATTCTCTTTCCTGTCTCCCAATAGCTATAAAAAATTGGTAAAAACCAAGCATAATGAATGGAAAAGTTTCACCAAACATGTGAGTCACTTTTCTTTTTCTTGGGTAGATGGAAGACAATGAAATGAGTTGTTCACCTTAACCCATTACAGTAAGTTTGCCTTGTTATCTAAGGGTTTGATTAAGGGCCACTTTTATGAAAAACCTCAGTAAAATTTCACCTTTGAAATTTTTGTGTCAACTGATAAGATTTTAAACAACAAGCCGTTTTCTAAATATCTGTTGTTATTTGCTAGGAACTGCTTTAAGCATTTTACATTTGAGGCATTCAGTAAACATTTATTGAGCACATACTGTGTGCCAGGCATTGTTCTAGGTTTGGAGATAGAGCAGGGAGCAAAACAAACATCTTGGCTCTCACAGAGCTTCCAGTTTGGGAAAGAGGCAACAATCAATAAAATAGTCCCTGAGTGCAAGAGTCTACATATATGCACACACACACTATATAGCTTGCATTTCTCCATTTACACACCTTGCAATATATGTAACATGGAAGAGTAATATGGAATATAAAAAATAGAGAAAAGTAAATCAGGGTGAAGAGAATCAGAAATTCTAGGCATGGCCGTTTTCATCTTTTGGTGTTTTTTTTTGTTTTTTGTTTTTTTAGAAACAAGGTCTCAGTCTGTCACCCAGGAGTTCAGTGGTGCCATCTTCTGGGTTCAAACAATCCTCCTACCTCAGCTTCCCAAGTAGCTTGGACTACAGGCATGCACCACCATGCCCAGCAAATTTTTGTATTTTGTGGGGAGATAGAGTTTCACCATGTTTCCCAGGCTCATCTTGATCTACTGGGCTCAAGCAGTCTGCCCTCCTCGGCCTCCTAAAGTACCAGGATTATAGGCATGAGCTGTTGTGCCCAGTCAGTTTGCACTTTTCAAAAAGGATTGTCATAGAAGACCTCAGACATTCCTTAGAGTGTAATGTTTGAGCAAAGACCTGAAGGCACTGCTGGAGGGAAGCTGTATATTTATCGGAGGGAAGAGCATTCTGGGTAAAGGAAATAGCCAAGTCCCAAAGGTGGAACTGCACGTGGTATAGGAGGAAAGTTTATCCATAGCCACATGTGCTAAAACTGCGATGTTAGAAGATGGTCCTTTCTGACAATGACATAGCAGGACATTCAGACTAAGTCTGCCATCACAAAAAGCCACCTTTTTTCCTTTTTTTTTTTTTTTTTTGGAGACGGAGTTTCACTCTTGTTACCCAGGCTGGAGTGCAATGGCGCAATCTCGGCTCACCGCAACCTCCGCCTCCTGGATTCAGGCAATTCTCCTACCTCAGCCTCTTGAGTAGCTGGGATTACAGGCACGCGCCACCATGCCCAGCTAAGTTTTTTGTATTTTTAGTAGAGATGGGGTTTCACCATGTTGACCAGGATGGTCTCGATCTCTTGACCTCATGATCCACCCACCTCGGCCTCCCAAAGTGCTGGGATTACAGGCTTGAGCCACTGAGCCCAGCCAAAAAAGCCACCTTTTTTTTGAGATGGAGGCTTGCCCTGTCACCCATGCTAGAGTGCAATGACACAGTCTTGGCTCACTGCAACCTCCTTCTGCTGGGTTCAAGTGATTCTCCTGTCTCGGCCTCCTGGGTAGCGGGGATTACAGGTGCCCACCACCATGCATAGATAATTTTTGTATTTTTAGTAGAGACAGGGTTTCGCCATGTTGGCCAGACTGCTCTTGAACTCCTGACCTCGGGTGATCCACCCACCTCGGCCTCCCAAAATTCTGGGATTACAGGTGTGAGCCACTGCGCCTGACCTTTTTTGTTTTGTTTTGTTTTGTTTTGTTTTGAGATAGAGGGAGTCTTGCTGTGTCGCCTAGGCTGGATGGAGTGCAGTGGCACTATCTCAGCTCACTCCAACCTCTGCCTTCCGGGTTCAAGAGATTCTCCTGCCTCCACCTCCCAAGTAGCTGAGATTACAGACATGTGCCACCACCTTACCTGGCTGATTTTTGTGTTTTTAGTAGAGAAGGGGTTTCACCATGTTGGCCAGGCTGGTCTCGAACTCCTGACCTCACAAGATCTGCCTGGCTCAGGCCTCCCAAAGTGTTGGGATTACGGGCGTGAACGACCACACCCAGCCATAAGAAGCCACCTTAAGAGAAATGGAAACAGCAAGTCATTGTGTGAAAAGAGATTTACAATTTCTAATATTTATAGAGTCCCATAAATCAATAAGGAAAAAAATGAGAATGGCCAGTGAGCATATGAAAAGCGCTCATCAGGAAAATGGAAGTGAAAACTCAAAATATTGACAACATTAAGTATTTGGAAGGATATGCAGCAATTGAAAGCCTCATACACACTACTGGGAATGTAAAATGGTGCAGCCACTGTGGAAAACCATTAGGCATTATCTACTAAAGCTGCGTGGGTGCCAGTTCCACTCCTAAGAAATGAATCCTAGAGAGCGGGCATGGTGGCAGCTGCCTGTAATCCCAGCTACTCAGAAGGCTGAGGCAGGAGAATCTCTTGAACTCGGGAGGTGGAGGTTGCAGTGATGTGAGAACACACCACTGCACTCCAGCCTGGGCAACAGAATGAGACTCTGTCTCAAAAAAAAAAAAAAAAAAAAAAAAAAAAAAAAAAAAAAAAAAAAGTCATGTGCGGCGGTTCACGCATGTAATGTAATCCCAGCACTTTGGGGGCTGAGGTGGGTCGATCACCTGAGATCAGGAGTTTGAGACCAGCCTGACCAACACGGTGAAACGCTGTCTCTACTGATAATACAAAATTCCTGGGCGTGGTGGCACATGCCTGTAATACCAGTTACTTGGGAGGCTGAGGCAGGAGAATCGCTTGAACCCAGGAGGTGAAGGTTGCAGTGAGCAAAGATTGTGCCATTGCACTCCAGCCTGGGCAATAAGAATGAAACTTCATCTCAAAAAAAAAAAGAAAGAGCTGAGTCCTAGAGTGTTGCTAGCAGCACTGTCTGTAGTATGCCCTTTCCAGCATGGTATACTCATGGTGAAGAAGTGCACAACAATGACAGTGAACATCCTGCAATTATACCAAGTAACACCTTGTACTTATTCATTCAACTGAACATATATATGCTTTGTGCATTTTCTATATGTTACAGTTCACCATAAAAGTAAGAGGAAATGTCACAGAAATGTTAGCAGCAGAGTTAGCTGGGTGTGGTGGCACATGCCTGCCTGTAATCCCAGCTACTTGGGAGGCTGAGGCAGGAGGATCACTTGAACTTAGGCTGAGGCTGTTGTGAGCTATGATTGGACCACTGCACTCCACCCTGGGTGACAGAGCGAGACCCTGTCTGTAAAAAAAAAGAAACAAAATACTTTTTTTTTTTTTTTTTTTGAGACAGAGTGTCGCTCTTGTTACCCAGGCTGGAGTGCAATGGCACCATCTCGGCTCACTGCAACCGCCGCCTCCTGGGTTCAAGCAATTCTGCTGCCTCAGCCTCCTGAGTAGCTGGGATTACAGGCACACGCCACCATGCCCAGCTAATTTTTTTGTATTTTTAGTAGAGACGGGGTTTCACCACATTGACCAGGATGGTCTCGATCTCTCGACCTCGTGATCCACCCGCCTCGGCCTCCCAAAGTGCTGGGATTACAGGCTTGAGCCACCGCGCCCGGCCGAAACAAAATACTTTCTTTGACTTTTGGTTAGCTGGCAAGCTGATACAACTCAGAGACTACTCAGTGTCAGGAAAACCAGAACTTGTTGATGAACTTGTTTTCAAAATATCATCTCAACAAGGAGGCCTGGACAAACAAGGTCTGAGGAGGGATCTGCAGCAACCCTGAAGACAACGAGGAAAGAAACCACAGAAGTCTGTCTGTACTGCAGTGGGAATTCTTGGGTGAGGTCTTACCTCTTTAAACATCTTCAGGAGTGTCCTGATTATATCCAGAATTTCCCCTAACGGGAAGGATTCTTAAAGACCTGGATAGAAGCCAGGGGTAACCATGAACTTGATGGAAGAAAATGTTACATCTTCATTTTCAGTAATATAACTGAAATTTGGCCTTACTCCCAAGTTATAATTGCTGGCAACAAATCACAATAGTAAAAACAGTACCTGGGATTTTCCCACCAATACAAACCAGTTACAACTGTAATGTAACATAAAAAGGGCATCTTGAAGTATTGTTCATATTTGTCACCTCTTGGAATGATAGCAGATCTTATAATTTGATGTATTAATTTAAAAGCCCATATATTACTGCATCTCAATTTTGTTTCAATTTAATATATAGTAGTAATTATAATTCAATGTAATTGGCTTCCATTATAATCGTGTGTGTGTGTGTGTGTGTGTGTGTGTGTGTGTGTGCCTTTAAAAATATTCTGTGAAGGGATTCACTGATTTAACCAGATGCCTAAGGGTTCCCCAGAACAAATTTATTTATTAATTTTGAGACAGAGTCTCGTTCTGTTACCCAGGCTGGAGTGCAATGGCGTGATCTTGGCTCACTGCAATCTCCACCTCCCGGGTTCAAGTGATTCTCCTGCCTCAGCCTCTTGAGTAGCTGAGATTACAGGCATGCACCATCATGCCCAGCTAATTTTTTTATATTTTTAGTAGAACTGAGGTGTTGCCATATTGGCCAGGCTGGTCTCAAACTCCTTGCCTCAAGTGATCCACCCACCTCAGCCTCTTTTTTCTTTTCTTTTCTTTTCTTTTTTCTTTTTTTTTTTTTGGAGAAAAGGTCTCACTCTTGTCACGCAGGCTGGAGTGCAGTGGTGTGATCTCAACTCACTGCAACCTCTGCCTCCCAGTTTCAAGCAATTCTCCTGTCCTAGCTTCCTGAGTAACTGGGATTACAGGTGCCCGCCACCACGCCCAGCTAATTTTGGTAATTTTAGTGGAGACGGGGTTTCACCATCTGGTCTTGAACTTCTGATTTCAGGTGATCCGCCCGCCTCGGCCTTTTAAAGTGCTGGGATTACAGGCATAAGCCACTGCACCTGGCCTCCAGAACCAATTTTTTTGGTTAAGAACCTGTCTTAAAGAAACATCAGGCCGGGCGCGGTGGCTCACGCCTATAATCCCAGCACTCTGGGAGGCCGAGGCGGGTGGATCACGAGGTCAAGAGATCGAGACCATCTTGGTCGGCAAGGTGAAACCCCGCCTCTACTAAAAATACAAAAATTAGCCGGGCATGAGTGGTGCACGCCTGTAGTCCCAGCTACTCGGGAGGCTGAGGCAGGAGAATTGCTTGAACCCAGGAGGCAGAGATTGTGGTGAGCCGAGATTGTGCCATTGCACTCCAGCCTGGGTAACAACAGCGAAACACCGTCTCCAAAAAAAAAAAAAAAAGAAACATCAGAAAGTCTACCTGGACTGCAGTCCTAAATTTCTGTAACTTAACAAACAGGAGCTGACAGAAACTCCCCAGCTACATGAGCAGAACTGTTTTCTACAGCTTAATTCTGTGTCCTTAGAAACACTCACTCACTCGGTGACCCAAGGACTATCCACACCACAGTCCAATGACCTCAGGAGTATCCACATACCAGTCTGCTACCCCAGCTGTTTCCACACCTGCCTGTGACTCACCCCAGTCACAGTGTGTGATCCCAGGAGTATATGCTCTCAAGTCTGGGACAAGCATTGTCCAATCTCCAGTCAGAAATGGTGTTTAAACTCTGGAGTGTGTGTTTCTAAGCATGTCTACACTCCAGTCTCTGACCACAAGAATAACCACACCCCAGTCCATGTGACTCCGGGAATGTCCAGACCCCACTTTGTGTCAGTCTAGGAGTGTCCACACCATGGTGACTTAACCCAGGAGTCTTCTCACCAAAGTCTGTGTGACCACAGGAATGTCCACACCCCAATCTATGAATATGCACAGCCCAAGAATGTATGGTGGAAGTGTCCACACAAAAGGCCGTGTGACCAAAGGTGTAGCCACACCTATTACAGTGCAAATTCAGCAGCATTCACACGAGAGCCTGTGAGACCTCAGGAGTGTCCTCACACCAGGCTCTATGAGTCCAGCAGTGGCAATGGCTTAGAGTTTCCTATTTTATTTTTTTGAGACAGAGTTTCTGTTGCCCAGGCTGGAGTGCAATGGCATGATCTTGGCTCACTGCAATCTTCACCTCCCGGGTTCAAGTGATTCTCCTGCCTCAGGCACCCAAGTAGTTGGGATTACAGGCATGCGCCACCACGCCCGGCTAATTTTGTATTTTTAGTAGAGATGGAATTTCTCCATGTTGGTCAGGCTGATCTCAAACTCCTGACCTTGTGATCCACCCGCCTCGGCCTCCCAAACTGCTGGGATTACAGGTGTGAGCCACCGCTCCCAGCCAGAGTTTCCATAGCCATCTTAGTGGCACCATGAATGTGTACCTCAAACTGTGACCACAGAGGAGTCCAAATTCTAGCCTGGGTGACCCCATGGGTGTCCACAGTTCCGTCTGTGGTGTTCTGGAAGTGGTTTTGCCCCAGTCCAGCTACCTCAGGAGTGTCCCCGCTGAAGTTTTTATGCCACAAGTAATGTCCAGTTCTCAGTGTATGTGACCCTGGTGTTGTCCAAACCCCATATTCTCTGGCTATTAGTGTGTCTATACCCATCTTGATGGCCTCAGGTAGGTGCACTGCCCCCATCTGTATGACTAGGAGACTATTGACTCCCCTGTCATTGTGACCACAGGAGTGTGAAACTCCAGTGCCAGTGACTACTGGTGGGTCCACATTCCAGGCTGGGTGGCCCAGAGAAGGGCACACCCCTGTCTGTGTCACCATAGGAGTCTTCACACCCCAGTATCTGTGACCACACAGGAGTTAATTCCCCAGTCAGTGTGACCAGAGGAATGTTCACACAATTGTGTGACCACAGGAGTGCCCACACCTATCTGCATGTCCTGAGAGATGTTTATACTCCAGTGGGTATGACCTCAACAGTGTCCACAACACGGTCTGTGTGACTCCAGGAGTGTTCCTCCCCCCAGTCAGTGGGAGTCTTGAAGGATCTACACCAAATCTTGGGGTGGGGGGGGTCAGGGCTGTCCTTTCCCCAATCTTTGTGACTCAGAGGGCATTCACCCCACAGTCACAAAAACTAAGCATATCCACAGCTGGGTCTGTGTGACTCCAGCAGAGTCCACTTCACAAGTTGTGTAACCATAGGAGTGTCCCCAGCTGAGCCTATGGGAATCCAGGAGTGTTCACATCACAGTCACTTGACTGTAGTGGCGCCGACTTCCCAGCTTATGTATCCTCAGCCATGTCCTTGTTCCAGACTGTGTGACCCCAAGTGTCCACACCCCAACTTCAGTGATCCAAGAGGTGTCCTAAATCCAGTCCACGTGACTCCAGTGTTGCCCACACACCAATCTGTATAACCCTGAGAGAACACATCCCCGTTTGTGATGCTTCAGGAGCGGCCACATCCTATTCTGTGTGACCTCAGGAGGGGCTACACCACAATCGGCATGACTCCAGGATTTCTGGTTTGGTTTTTTTGGTTTTTGTTTTGTTTTGTTTTTCAGACAGAGTTTCGCTCTTGTTGCTCAGGCTGGAGTACAGTGGCACAATCTTGGCTCACCACAACCTCCACTTCCTGAGTTCAAGCGATTCTCCTGCCTCAGCCTCCCAGGTAGCTGGGTTTACAGGCACCCACCACCACGCCTGGCTAATTTTGTATTTTTAGTAGGCATGGGGTTTCTCCACGTTGATCAAGCTGGTCTTGAACTCCTGACCTCAGGTAATCCACCTGCCTCAGCCTCCCAAAATGCTAGAAGTACAGGCGTGAGCCACCGCACCCAGACTGACCCCAGGATTTCTTACTCCAAAATCTAGTAACATCATGTGTGTCTATACCCTCACCTGGGTGATTCAAAGAGGATCCACACCCCAGGCTGTGTGACCCTGGGAAGGCCCTACAGCAGTCCGTGTAAACCTGGGAGTGCGCTCTTCCCCATCAGTGTGGCCGGGAGGTTGTATCTAGAGGAATAGTGATCCACAGAAAGGTGAAGGGCCGGGCGCAGTGCCTCATGCCTGTAATCCAACACTTTGGGAGGGGCCAAGACGGATCACCTGAGGTCAGGAGTTTGAGACCAGCCTGGGCAACATGGTGAAACCCTGTCTCGACTAAAAATACAAAAACTAGCTGGGTGTGGTGGGGCACGCCTATAAACCGAGCTACTTGGGAGGCTGAGGCAGGAGAATTGCTTGAACCTGGGAGGTGGAGGTTGCAGTGAGCTGAGATCGTGCCACTGCACTCCAGCCTGGATAATAGGCCAAGACTGTGTCTCAAAAACAGAAAGGCATGCCGGGCGCGGTGGCTCAAGCCTGTAATCCCAGCACTTTGGGAGGCCGAGGCGGGTGGATCACGAGGTCGAGAGAGTGAGACCATCCTGGTCAACATGGTGAAACCCCGTCTCTACTAAAAGTGCAAAAAATTAGCTGGGCATGGTGGCGCGTGCCTGTAATCCCAGCTACTCAGGAGGCTGAGGCAGGAGAATTGCCTGAGCCCAGGAGGCGGAGGTTGCGGTGAGCCGAGATCGCGCCATTGCACTCCAGCCTGGGTAATAAGGGCGAAACTCCGTCTCAAAAACAAAAACAAACACAAACAAACAAACAAACAAACAAACAAAACAGAAAGGCAATGGCCCTGAGGTGCCTGGCACATTGGAGGAACAGCAAGAAGGCCAGTGGGCCAGGAGCAGAGTGAGCCAGGGGCCAGTGGCGGGCAGTGAGGTCAGGAAGGGCCTGGAGGGCCTCGTGGGCCGTGGAGAGGACTTTGGCTTTTTCTCTGAGACCGATGAGAGTATGGCAGGGCTCCGAGCAGAGGAGGGCCCTGGGCTGATTCGGGTTGCAACAGGATCCCTCTGGCTGCTGTGGTGGTGGCTACTCAACTGTTTTTGTTTGTCAAAACTTGGAGAACTATATGTCTTTTAGGGTGAACTTTATCATATACAAATTATAACTTTGAAAACTTAAGTTATAACTTTTGAAAGATGTGCAGTACTGGCCAGGCATGGGAGCTCATGCCTGTAAATCCCAGCACTTTGGGAGGCTGAGGAGAGAGGATCGTTTGAGCCTGGGAAATTGAGGCAGCAGTGAGCCAAGATCATAGTGCTGCACTCCAGCCTGGACAACAGAGCAAGACTCTGTCTCAAAGAAAAAACAAAACCAAAAACGAGCAGTACTTTGCAAGCATTAAAGATTTCTATGTCTGCGAAGAGAGGCTGTGCTCATGCCTGTCCTTACTCCTCTCCTTTCTGCACAGCCACATCTCAGGAATGCACCTGAGGAAAAGGAGGGAGCTGGGACCTCCCTCGACTGCTCAAGGTAGTGCTCCCTTTGTTGTCTGCTGTGAACTGAATTGTAAATTCAGCAAATTCCTTTTGGAAGCTTTAATCCTCAACGTGACTGTATTTGGAGATGGGGGTAATTAAGATTAAATGAGGCCATAAGGCCAGGGTCCTAATCTGATAGAACCGGTGTCCTCATTAGAGGACGGAGAGGCGCCAAAGCCCCCTCCCTCTCTCCCTGTGGGCGCACAGAGGAAAAGCTGCCTGAGGACAGAGAAAGAAGGCGGCTGTCTACAAGCCAGGAAGAGAAGCCTTGCCAGAAGCCAACCCTACTAGCACCTTGACCTTGAACTTCCAACCTCCAGAACTGTGAGAAAATAAATGTCTGTGGTTTAAGCCACCCAGTTTGAGGTATTTTGCTAAGGCAGTCTGAGTAGCTAATATATTGCCTCTCAGTTTCAAGGCTGATTTTAGGAGACTCATGTTGGCCCGGAGTGAGGGGAGCCAGTGCTCGAGTGAAGGAAGGAAAATTCAGCGCATCCTTCTTGTCTAGCTGAAGGGGGCTGTGGAACAGCAGGAGGGGCCCAGGGCAAGCTTGGGATGAAATCCGTGGCACTCCTGCAGGTTTCGGGGGCGGTGTCCATGGAATATCCTCCACCACATTACAAGATGACTAATAATTGCTTGGGGAGCTTTCAGAACTGCCCTGGCGCTTCCTCTAACACTCCACCCACACCTGGTTCATGCCAGGTTGTTCCCCCTGCAGAACACGTATGCAGTTTTAGAGCCGTTGGTACCTTGGTTCAGAATAGGTATGATGGTGTCATCTCAGGCTTGGTGGCAGCCCAAGGGAAGGGGCAAGTGTTCTGAGGTCTGAGTCTCTCTAGATGACACAGGGGCTGAGGAAAGCTGGCATGAGCTATGAGCCACAGCCCTTACCTCAAGAAAGTTCTGCCCAATGCCGAAGCTGGAAGCCATCCCCAGTTAGGCAGGGTTGGTGGATAAGAGCCTCGGGATAATTAGTATGCATGCCCACACATACGTGTGTGCATACCAGCACATGTGAAATTATGCAGGAGTGCGTGGCATGCTTATGCCCGTGTGTGTGCACATTGACAGTCCTTTTGTGCATGCGTGCATACATGGCGTGTGTGTGCCTTCGTGCTTTGCTGTTTTGAATGCAGGTATGGTTATAAGTGCATGTGTGCAACACAAGTTCAAGTGTGTATTCTCATGGAGATACCAGGGCACAGCAGACACATGGGGACCTGTACCCTGACAAGGGTGTTTGTGAAAAGCAATTGTGCATATGTGTGAAGGTATACTTACGTATGAGATTCTATGTGCAACGCCCTATGTCCGTGGGTGCTAGCCTGAGTGTTTATGTCTGTGTGTATACATGCGTATGCCAGGGTGCACGTGCATGGCTGTGTGTGCGTGCTTAAGTGCAGGGGAGCACATTGACCCAAGCTGGTGAGTCTAGTATCTATGCATGTATACCCTGGGTACTCACCCCTGTGCAAGTGTGAGTGAACAGGTACCACACAGGCCTGGACGTAGATGTCCATGTCCATGTACCCCTGGGAGCCTATGCGTGGGGATGCCGTATCCATGGCTGCAGGGATTTCCCACGTGTCTGTGTGCACAGATGCACAAGTGCCCAGGAACCTAGATGGTGGTGTCTGTACACATGTACCTCTGGGCACCATGCATGTATGTGTGCAAAAGTGCAGGCACGCCTATGGGCTCAGGTCTGGCTGTCTGTGTACATATAACCCCTGCATGCCCAGAAAGGTGTGAGTGTGCACTGCAGGTGCATATTTGTCCATGGGCCTCAGTCTGGGTATTTGTGAACATATACCCTGTGTGGGCTGGGCGCGGTGGCTCACGCCTGTAATCCCAGCATTTTGGGAGGCCGAGGCGGGCGGATCACAAGGTCGGGAGATTCGAGACCATCCTGGCCAACATAATGAAACCCCTGCCTCTACTAAAAAAAATACAAAAAATTATCTGGCGGTGGTGGCAGGCACCTGTAATCCCAGCTACTTGGGAAGCTGAGGCAGGAGAATTGCTTGAACCCGGGAGGCAGAGGTTGCAGGGAGGCAGAGGTTGCAGTGAGCCGACATCGTGCCATTGCACTCCATCCTGGGTGACAGAATGAGACTGTCTCAAAAACAAACAAACAAACAAACAAAGAACATATACCCTGTGTGAACGTGCACGGGTGTGTGGGTGTGATCAGATGTGCTCATGGACCCAGGCCTCAGTGTTTGCATACAGGTACCTCGGGTGCGTGTGTGTGTGTGTGTGTGTGTGCATGGGTACAAGTGTGCCCACTGGCCTAGGCCTGTGCATGTGTTCATGTTTAGCTCTGGAGGCTCATACGTGTGTGCGCATGGTTTCAAGTGTGGCCAGGGACCTGGGTCTGGGCATGTGCGTACATGTACCCCTAGGAACCCATGCATGAGTATGCTCACATGTTCAGCGGTGCCAATGGCCTTGGATCTTGGTGTCTGTGTATGTGTACCCTTCGGGGACCACAGATGGCATTCATGCATGCTTATGTGGCACCGTGGGGGGAATCTGTGTGCAGATTTAACTCCGCCTCCACCTGGCTGGGGATCATAAGGAAAACCAAGGAATAAGCTACCTCCATGAATCCATGTTTCAGCAGAACTAAGGGAGTGAAATTTGGGACCATTTTACTTGTCTCAAACCTTGTTACTCAAGACAAAGCCAGAGCTTAGAAAATACCCCTTTCCTCTTTCAGCCTCCAGAGACAATATGGCCAGGCTCCAGAGGGCCAGGAAGATGAGCAATGCTTGTGAGTCACCATGATAGGAAGCAGAAGGGCCAGGAAACCCCGGGGAGCAGGGGTTAGGGTTAGGGTTAGGGAAAAGAGACTTGGCCTGGAGCCTCAGGGGAGGCTTCCTAGAGGGGAGAGGTAGGAAGAGGCAGTGAAAGGCCCACAACAATGGAGAGGAGTTGGACTACAGGGATGGGGCAGGGGGACAGACAACAAGGGGCACTCAGAAGGCTAGTGTCTGGGAGTGGGGAAACAGTGTTTGTTCACCCAGGAAACTGCATCCAGCTCTTTTATCATTTGTAGGAGACCAAGTACCCAGGCCTGGGAGGAGCCCAGCAATGAACCAGAGTTTGGAGCTGGGGACGGAGGTGGTTCTATCTGTCCCTGTAACAGGCAGTTTAGGCTTAAAGAACTATCCAGGCCGGGTGCAGTGGCCCATGCCTGTAATCCCAGCACTTTGGGAGGCTGAGGTGGGTGAATCACCTGAAGCCATAAGTTCATGACCGGCCTGACCAACATGGAGAAATGCTGTCTCTACTAAAAATACAAAATTAGCTGGGCATGGTGGCACATGCTTGTAATCCTAGCTACTCAGGAGGCTGAGGCAAGAGAATCACTTGAACTCAGGAGGGGTAGATTGCAGTGAGTGAAGATCGTGAAATTGCACCCCAGCTTGGGCGACAAGAACGAACTTCTGTCTCAAAAAAAAAAAAAAAAAAAAAAAAACAGAACTGCCGAGGATTCCACGAGCCCCTGGGGCCCAGGGTAAGCTGCCTTCCCTTTCTGGGCCTCAGTCTTCTCCGTTGTCACATGGCCTGCCTGTCTGCAGCCCAGGGAAGGATTTAGCCTGAGAGAGGAGCCCATGGACAGTGGGCAGGCAGCTGGCTGCTCCCCAAGATTGGGCCACCCTCCTGCTCTTCTGCCACTTCAGAGTCTTTATACCCTGCCCTAGAGGCAAAGCTTGGAAATGGGCTGGGGGAGCCATGGCCACCGGCCACTCAGCATGGGGGAAGCCTGGTAGGGCTGCAACTCTGGGATAGGAGGGGGCACTTCCACCACGAACCCTGGTCCCCCACCAACCCACCCGACCATAGCAGAGGAGGCACAGGGACCCACAACCCTCCTCCTGACCCTAGTTGGAGAAGGATGCTGCTGCTCCTGAATTTCAAGCTGGCCCAGATGTAGAGTGGTCCCACAAGCTGTACATACACAGACACCAAGATCCAAGCCCACTGGCACAGCTGAACACAGGAGCATTCCCACGCATGGTACCCTAGGGGTACATGGACACAAATCTCCCCTTCCAGTCATGGCATCCCAGCCCTGATCAGCTTCACCCCAAAAAATTCCCAGGTGCAGGGTCAAGACCTTCTTGTGCCCGCATTTCAACCCCAAGCCAATAGCTTCTCTCTCTCCCTCTCTTTTTTTTAGAGACTGCGATGGGGAGGTCTTACTCTGTCACCCAGGCTGGAATGCAGTAGCACAATCATAACTCACTGCAGCCCTGATCTCACAAGTGATCCTCTGACCTCAGCTACAGGAGCGAGCTACCACATCTGGCTCCGAGCCAACAGCTTTCTTTTAGATCCTCCAGAAGGTCAACACTACTGACTGCAGAGGTCAGGCAGCCACGGGTCACTGGGCACAGTTGTGCAGGCTGTGGTCTAACAGAAGCTGCCTGGCCACAGAGGACACTGGGAACAGAAACACAGCCTGGGCTCCTCTAGCATCCCTGAGGCCCGGCTTGGGGCTGTACCCATCAGGAGGAAGGGGCATTTTTTTTGTTTTAAATTCACGCAGGCATTACGTGAGCTAGTGGCGCCTCTCAGTGTCCAGGGTTTTTTTTTTTTTTTTAGACGGAGTTTCGCGCTTGTTACCCAGGCTGGAGTGCAATGGCGCGATCTTGGCTCACCGCAACCTCTGCCTCCTGGGTTCAAGCAATTCTCCCGCCTCAGCCTCCTGAGTAGCTGGGATTACAGGCACACGCCACTATGCCCAGCTAATTTTTTGTATTTTTAGTAGAGACGGGGTTTCACCATGTTGACCAGGATGGTCTCGATCTCTCGACCTCGTGATCCACCCGCCTCGGCCTCCCGAAGTGCTGGGATTACAGGCTTGAGCCACCGCGCCCGGCCTAGTGTCCAGGTTTTTAAAGGTAAAGGAAGTCTGGAGAATGGGCAGAAAGTGGGAAAGTGGACACAGCCCCAGAGCCAGGTATGCCTTCACCCGGGATGTCTCTGAGCTGGAAAAAAAACACTCAGCCATTGTCTAGCACAGCCCTATGCTTATCAGGAAAAATTCTAAAAACCTTTTTTTTTTTTTTTTTTTTTTTTTGAGACGGAGTTTCACTCTTGTTACCCAGGCTGGAGTGCAATGGCGCGATCTCGGCTCACCGCAACCTCCGCCTCCTGGGTTCAGGCAATTCTCCTGCCTCGGCCTCCTGAGTAGCTGGGATTACAGGCACGCGCCACCATGCCCAGCTAATTTTTTGTATTTTTAGTAGAGACGGGGTTTCACCATGTTGACCAGGATGGTCTCAATCTCTTGACCTCGTGATCCACCCACCTCAGCCTCCCAAAGTGCTGGGATTACAGGCTTGAGCCACCGCGCCAGGCTCTAAAAACCTTTTAAATGGACGAAACTATTCCCAAGGTGTCCTTTCAATGGAACATTGGGCGTGGTCTAGTGGATCCCCTTACGGCTTATCTGATTCTATAACGGGCTGCACTTTTGTCTTTGGCTGGGCCATTTTGCAACTCTGTAGAGAGAAAAGTGAATCTGTGCAGGACTGATAACTCCCGTCCATAATAAATGAATTTTGTGCTGTAGAGATACAACTGATCTCTATCCTGTAGAAAAAGATGATTCCAGATATTATATTGCATCTCTTGGCAAATCCATTGCAGTATCTCTGGGAGCTTATATATGTTTGTTCTTCACATTCTCCTCTGGGTCTTGTGTAATATCTTACCAGTTCCCTCATTCATAAATGATCTCGGCCAGGCATGGTGGCTCTTATGCTTGTAATTTCAACACTTTGGGAAGCCGAAGCGGGTAGATCGCTTCAGCCCAGGAGTTCAAGAGCAGCCTGGGCCACATAGCAAAACCCTGTCTCTACAAAAAGTACAAAAATTAGCTGTGTGTGGTGGTGTGTGCCTGTGGTCCCAGCTACTCAGGAGGCTGAGGTGGGAGGATCACCTGAGCCCGGGAAGGTCAAGGCTGCAGTGAGCTGTGATTGTACCACTTCACTCCAGCCTGGGCGACAGGGTGAGACTCTGTCTCAAAAATAAATAAATAAATGATCCAAAAATCTTTGACACATGTTCACTTTATATTTGTAGGAGTCGTGATGTTACCATTTCGGAAATCATTTTTTAATTTCATCTACCAGCTCCCAGTACACATGAGATCATCAAGTTGGGGGAGAGGGGCTTGCTTGAAGTAACCCTCAGGGACTGGGACTGGAAGACAGAGCTGGACTCGAGCTTCTCTGGGCTCTGGCCTGCTCCTGGAGGGGCACGGATGTGCTTACACAGGTATGGAATCGGGGGCTGTGACACACCTCCAACATGGGGATATGGAGTGACCCTCTGGGATGAGGGGGTCATCTGTCAGGTCCCACCCTCTGTGCTGTGCCTTGATTCAGACTCAAAACACAACCAGCTGTCCACCCCACCCCAGGTGATCCTGGCCAGGGGGAGTGCTGAAATGCCCCCATTGCCATCCTGAACTGCTGTGCTTGTGATGACCATAGGAAAGCTTTATTCTAGGCACATTATTTCAACTGCTGGCCTCAGCTTCCTTATCCATAAAATGTAGGCTGGGTAAAATGGCTCACGCCTGTAATCCCAACACTTTGGGAGGCCGAGGCAGGCAGATCACCTAAGGTTGTGAATTTGAGACCAGCGTGACCAACAGGGAGAAACCCTGTCTCTACTAAAAATGCAAAAAAATTAGCCGGGCATGTTTGTGCCTGCCTGTAATCCCAGCTACTCAGGAGGCTGAGGCAGGAGAATGGCTTGAACCTGGGAGGCAGAGGTTGCGGTGAGCTGAGATTGTGCCATTGCACTCCCGCCTGGGCAAGAAGAGCAAAACTCCGTCTCAAAAAAAAAAAAAAAAATGTATTTAGTTCCGGTTCCTGCCTTATATGATGTGGAGAAGATTAAATGAGATCATGGACACGAAGCTCTTCAAATTGCCCGGCACAGAGTAAGTGCTCAGTATGTATCAGCTGTTAGTCATTAGGTCTGTTTGCTTTGCAGAACTTCCAGTGGTGGACATTTTTGAAGGGATGTTTGGGATCCTCCCCCTGAGATGCCGGCCTTGCAGGACCCAGCTATTCCATCCTTGGATGAAACACCCAACAAGTGCTCCCCGGGTGATGCATCAGGGAGTTCAGACCCCTGGCCAGGGAAGACAGGCCTGGCTTGCTCTCTGGAACCCCCATGTTGCCACCCAGGAGGCCCAAGGCATAAACAAGGAGCACAAGGGGTGATGAATTCCCGACAGGAAATGGTGGGGGGCCCTAGGAGAAGTCATCTCTTAGGGTCTCGGTTTCCCCATCTGCACAATGGACAGTTTGGAGCTGTGAGTTGCTGAAGACCTTTGCAGCCGCCTTTTGGGGAAGAACAAATGTTCTCCAAGAGTGTAACAGCTGGAAGCTAACCCTCTCCCAGCCCAAGCCCTGCCATTGGAGACAAAGTACACCAGACACAAAGGGAAAACCCAGTCCCTGCCTCAACACCAGAAGCTTCACAGCAGGCTGAGAGTCCAGTTGCCCAAGTTTTGCGGCCAGTGAAGGGGAAGTGCGCAGCCAGGCCACTCCTGAGGCCGACCTGGGGAACTTGTGGGGGTTGGGTCGGAGGGATGGATTCAGTGGCCTGTGGGCTCCCTTCCAGTCCAGACTCTTCTCTGTGGCTGGCATGCTCTGACCTCAGAGGGCAAATCTACAAAATGGGATGATAACCACATGTGGACTGAGAGGGCAGGTAGAAGGATGTATTCTATTCTTCAGAGTTCTGTGAGTTCTAAGTGGCAGAAACTCCAGTGAAACCAACTTAAGGTAAAAGGGAATTACTCAGGTAATAGAAGAGACCTGGGACAGAGTGAACTTTGGCCATGCATGGTGTGTCTGAGGACTCTCTCTCTGTCCAGGAGGAGGTCTGATTTCTCTTTGAGAGCTTGGCTCTCAGCAGGCTCTCCCAGGTGGTGGCTGCCTCGCCTATCCCTAAACAGCAAGGAGCCCCAGAGGGCAGTAAAGCCTCTTTCCCTTCAGTTCCAGCTTTAGATCATGTGGCCTGGCTTGAGTCACACCCATTCTGACCCTATAGTCACAATGACAGATTGCCCTGATTGGCTGGTCTAGCCACGAGTACACTCCTGAAGATATGCGTGGGAGCGGGGGATGGGGGAGTTGGCCCCACAAGAACAACATGCACTGGAGTGAGGTGAGGAGGAAGGGGGTCGCTAAAAAAATGGAGATTGGACATGATGGTTCACATGTGTAATCCCAGAACATTGGGAGGCTGAGGCAGGAGGATCGCTTAAGGCCAGGAGTTCAAAACCAGCCTGGACAACAAAATGAAACCCTGTCTCTGCCACCCATGCCAGATTAAAAGGCTATTTCTACTAAAATGTCAATGACTACCAGAAGCAGCAGAGTCTGTCTGAAGAAGGCAAAGCTTCACTGGATGTGAGTTAATCTTCTGGCGAGATTTAGAGCTGTGTGGCAAAAGGATGGGGAGCTGTCAGGCAGTGTACCAAGTACTCAATGGACCGGGCGGCTCAAAGGCAGCCCCAGGAGGAGAGAGCAGCTTCCTTCCCATGTTCTGTCTCCATTCAGAGCAGATGGCCCTCCCAGGCGCATCTGAGCTCCCAGCTCTTCTGCTCCCCATCTCTGAGGAATCTGTCTGTCTAGCTATCAGCCTGTCTGTTCAGCTCTGCTGCAAAGCTGTTGTGTAGGTGTGTATTCATCGAGCGTTTTTTCCTAACCCTGATTTTTTTGGCAGAGGGAAGTCAGTTCATCCAACCATTAAGGATGAGTTCTGTGTGAGAGGGTCAGAGAGGAGGATCGGGAAGCAGTTGGAGCAGGTTAGAACATTAGAATTGTCATCGACCCGCTCTTTCTTGTGGATACTCACAGTTCATCTACTCAACCACTCAGCCTTGCACCCATTCATCCACCCATGATTTACCCACTTACCCACTTATTCATTCATCTGTTTATCTAGCCACCCATCTACACACCCACGTAACTGATCACTGCTGTGGCTCCAGCTTTGTGCCAGGCATTGGGAGCACAGAGATGAGTCATACCCCCTCCTGCTCTTTCAGCCCTCCCAGTCTAACTGGAGAGACATTCACAGGCAAATCTCGCTGCATGATTCTGTGATCAATGCTGTGGTTACCCCAGGGAGCATTTGATTATGACCCTGACATTTTAGCCAAGTGCTGATACATCTGTTTGTATTGCCAGAAGAGAGGAGGAGGAAGAGCATTCCTGGAAGTGGGAACAGTGTGGGTAAACCCTGGGAGGTGTAAGAGAGAATGAGTGCAATTGAAGCACAGGGTGGATGAAGGGCTGAGGAAGAAGTTGGCACTTGGGCCAGGAGCAGTGGCTCACTCCTATAATCCCAGCACTTTGGGAGGCCAGGGTAGGCGGATCACGAGGTCAGGAGTTAGAGACCAGCCTGAACCAAGAAGCATGGTGAAATCCCATCTCTACTAAAAATACAAAAATTAGCTGGGTGTGGAGGTGGGCACCTGTAATCCCAGCTGCTCGGGAGGCTGACGCAGGAGAATCGCTTAAACCAGGGAGGCGGAGGTTGCACTGAGCCAAGATTGCAGCACTGTACTCCAGCCTAGGCAACAGAGTGAGACTTCCTCAAAATAATAATAATGATAAAAGAAGTTGGCATTTGGAAGCTGATCAGGGGGTTTAATTCCTAGCCCTGGGGTGCCAGGGATGGCTTTTGAGCGAAAGAGCCAGCACCCAGAGAGTGTGGCCAGAGGCCTAGGGTAGCCAACCCACTCTTGCTCCAGACCCCAAGGAGACATGTGTGCCAACCTCCAGCCTGCAATTCAAAGAAAGAAAAAGACCCTAAACCTCAGGAAGAATGCCATTTACAGGAACTGTCCCTGAGATGGATGGACAGATGGACAGTGGGATGCTGAGATATCTGGTGGGTGTACAGAAGCAAGCAAAACTCTGGTCCACACCACACACTCTGGGGACACATAACAGGGAAACAATGTGGTCAGGGGAATCAGGCATGTGCACCCCAATTTATCTGGCTCTGCAGGGCTTGGAGGGTTTGCAGGATGCATGGCCACACTGCTGAGGGAAGAGGGCCAGAAGGTCAAAGCCACTTAAGAATTTCCTCAAGGGGGCTGGGAGTGGTGCCTCACATCTGTAATCCCAACACTTTGGCAGGCTGAGGCAGGCAGATTACTTGAGGTCAGGAGTTCAAAACCAGCCTGGTCAACATGGTAAAACCCTGTCTCACAAAAATACAAAAGTTAACTGTGTGTGGTGGTGGCTGCCTTTAATCCCAGCTGCTTAGGAGGCTGAGGCAGGAGAATCGCTTGAGCCAGGGAGGCAAAGGTTGCAGTCAGCTGAGATCGTGTGCCACTGCACTACAGCCTGGCTGACAGAGCGAGACTCTATCTTAAATAAAAAAAAAAAAAAAATTCCTCAAGGGCAGCTTCTGAATTTTCCTGAGTGTAACTACATTTTTATGCTAAGAAACCATCCCAAGGCCTCGAACTGGGTGCTGTTAGCTCTGTCAAATGATGTCCTTCACAGGGAGTGAGGAGGACAATTGAGGATGTGTCCTAAGAATGACACCCTGGCCGGGGGATGGGGCTCAGTAGTAAACCCATCCCTCTGTCCAGGGCTGCCAGCTTTCCAGGTGTCAGCTTGGTCAGGAAAAGACCTTAGCCTTGATATCTTGGTGTGACGGTAGTGCAGTCAGATCTCAGGGTGCCAGAAGAACCTGAGCCAGGGGATGATGTGCCAGGAGGCCCTGGGGTGCCAGGAGCTGTGGGGAGACCCTAGCTGGCTCTAGAAGGAAGAGGGGCAGCAGTTTGCAGGTAAGGTGGGGTAGAAAACGAAGGGCAATAGGGCTGCAGGGTGAGGAGCACCATCCCCCAAAACCCAAAAGTCCTGTAGCGGCCCCATTTCCAGCACTCTCCAAACAGGGAGAGGCCAGCACCCAGCCCTTCGTCACCCCTGCTATTCACTGGTTGATGGGGTCCTATAGTCAATGCTTGCCAGACCTTGTCTAGATGCTGAGCCTAGTGCAGGCACTGGAGGCCACAGACAGCACAGAGATGCGGCACTGCCTGTGGGGAGACAGACACTTCTCTGTGATGAGGTTTATGGAGACAGGGTCTGCCCAGGACGTGGGAATCCCAGAAGCAAGAGGCAGGAAGGGTCTCCCCGACCTGGGAAGTGATATCAAACTGGATCTTTTTTGTTTTATTTTATTGTAGAGACAGGGTTTCTCTGCTCACTGCAGCTCGGAACTCCTAGGCTGGAGGAATCCTCCCAGTTCAGCCTCCCAAGTAGCTGGGACAATAGGCACATGCCACCATGTCTGGTTGTTTCTTTTCTTTTCTTTTCTTTTTTTTTTGAGGCAGTCTCACTCTGTTGCCCAGGCTGGAGTGCAGTGGTACAATCTCAGCCCACTGCAACTTCTGCCCCCCGGGTTCATGCAATTCTTATGCCTCAGCCTCCTGAGTAGCTGGGATTCCAGGTGCCTGTCTCCACACCTGACTAATTTTTGTATTTTTGGTAGAGATCGGGTTTCACCACGTTGACCAGGCTGGTCTTGAATTCCTGACCTCCATTGATCCACCCACCTTGGCCTCCCAAAGTGCCGGGATTACAGGCATAAGCCACCACGCCCAGCCAATTTTTAAAAAATGTTTTTGTAGAGATGTCATCTCACCGTGTTGCCCAAGCTGGTCTCAAACTCCTGGCCTCAAGCAATCCCCCCATCTCAGCCTCCCAAAGCGCTGGGATTACAGGCATGAACCACCTGGCCTGGCCGGAACTCCATACTGTTTTCCACCGCTGTTGCACCGTTTTACATACCCACTAACAGTAATTTCCCCTATCCTTGTTCATTTTATTTATTTTTAAGGTAGATGAAACAAGATGGTTTCAAAAGTCAGAACTAGACCAAAAAGTATACTCAAACAAGTGTCACTGTCACTTCTCTGTCCCATCCCTCTCACCCACTCCTTCTAGGAAACCAATCTCAATAGTTTCTGCTTTATCCTTCCACAATGTTTCTTGTTGTAAAGATAAACAAATACATGTATGTTTTCTTATATCATCTTGTTTTACATGAAGGCTTGCATCCTATATTTACTGTCTTGCACTTTGGTTTTGTGTTTTGTGTTTTTTGGTTTTTGGTTTTTTTTTCCTGAGACGAAGTTTCACTCTTGTTGCCCAGGCTGGAGTGCAGTGGTGCAACCTCTGCCTCCCAGGCTCAAGCCATTCTCCTGCCTTAGCCTCCCAAGTAGCTGAGATTACAGGCATGCCACACCATGCCTACCTAATTTCTTTTTGTATTTTCTGTAGAAACGGGGTTTCTCCATGTTGGTCAGGCTGGTCTAGAACTCCCAACCTCAGGTGATCTGCCCTCAGGTGATTTGGCCTCCCAAAGTGCTGGGATTACAGGCATGAGCCACCGCGCCCGGCCTGCACTTTGCTTTTTTCACTTAACAGTATGTCCTGTTCGGGTGCAGTGGCTCACCCCTGTAATCCCAGTACTTTGGGAGGCCAAGGTGGAAGGATCACCTGAGGTCAGGAGTTCAAGTCCAGCCTGGCCAACATGGCAAAACCCTGTCTCCACCAAAAATACAAAAATTAGGTGGGTCTGATGGCGTGTGCCTGTAGTCCCAGCTACTCGGGAAGCTGAGACAGGAGAATCACTTGAACCTGGGCGGTGGAGGTTGCAGTGAGCTGAGATCGTGCCAGTGCACTCCAGCCTGGGCAACAGAGTGAGACTCTGTCTAAAAAAACAGTGTGTCCTAATCATTCCTCATCGGTTCATAGATGTCTTCCTCAATCATTTTACAGCTGCATAGAACTCCACTGTGTGACTGCACCACAGCTTATTCAATCAACGAATACCTTGTGCATTTGTATTTTCACAGTGTTTGGGGGAGTATCTTCAGGGTAAATTTCTGGAAGTGGGAGAGCTGGGGCAAAAGAAAAACATGCATTTTTGTTAGCTGTCAAATTCCCCTTCATCGAGGTTGTAAAAAGGACTTTTTAAAAAGCACAAATAAGAAAAGTTTCTTTGCAAAAGAAACCAGTCTTTCTTGCTGACATCTAATAGTCTGCACTGGTTTTAAGACTAAGGGATTTAATTTCACAAAGACTGGTTTTTACAGAGTGATTTAATCTCACCATTGTCACAGGCTCTGCTGGTGCCTATGCCACACACACACACACACACACACACGACCTCACATCCCCATAGGAGCCACTTATCCCATCTGAGCCTCAGTTGCAGCCTCTGTAAAATGGGCGGCACCTGTCTGAGCTACAAGTGGTTTTAGAGACTAAGCATTTGGTTCTCTGTGAGATTCCAGATTTTCCAGAAAATCTGATGAAAGCTGAGAGCCTGCTCCCTAGGAACATGTTGAGAAAGAGACAAACAGCCCCTGACATCCCAGAGCTGGCTTGGTACCCACAGCTAGGCCTTAATGCCCTCCTATTGAACATGGACAATTTCACACAACATCAATATCAGACAAGGCCAGTCTGATTGTGATGGATCGAGACAAAAACAAGATCAGTATGCCATCTTGTCTCAGCACAGAAACATGAATATGTTGCCCAAACCACAGAAATGACCAAATATCCCCGGACTTGGCTATATAATGCTTTTTTTTTTTGGCTAATGACAGCTTTAGCCTCCACTGTAGTTAGACTGCCCTCCTTCTAGATAAAATTTATTGTGATAGCCACTGCCCTCCTTCTAGATAAAATTTATTGTGATAGCCACTGCCCTCCTTCTAGATAAAATTTATTGTGATAGCCACTGCCCTCCTTCTAGATAAAATTTATTGTGATAGCCACTGCCCTCCTTCTAGATAAAATTTATTGTGATAGCCACTGCCCTCCTTCTAGATAAAATTTATTGTGATAGCCACTGCCCTCCTTCTAGATAAAATTTATTGTGATAGCCACTGCCCTCCTTCTAGATAAAATTTATTGTGATAGCCAATCAGTATTAGCACCAATATGCAAACTGGAAAAAAAAAATAAAACAACAACAAAACAAACAAACAAACAAAAAGAATTAGCACCACTTCCTAGCCAAAGCAAAGCCCTGCTTCCTTAAACTGTCCCCAAAATCACTGAACACAAGCCTCAATCCTATAAGTTCTAACTCCCTTTTACTGAGACACCCCATGGTGCCCTACAGTGTACGCTCTCCCTTGTTGCAATGGGCAATAAACCCAACTTGTTCAACCACACGTGTTCCTGGGGGGTTTTGGCTGGAGGACTGTGACAGCACTTACAGAGTTGTTTGCAAGCTCAAGGACTCTTTGGAATCCCATCTATGCATCTGCCTGTCCACAAACTTCTAATTAAGTGGCCTTGAGTCTAGAGCAGGTGTCCCCAAACTTCGGCCCGCGGGCCGTAGTTTGAGGACGCCTGGTCTAGAGCATCGGTAACACCATTAAATAGATGGAGAAACCGAGGTCTAGACAGATTGACTTCTTCAAAGTCCCATTGTAAGCTAGCAGCTGGGTAGGAACAGGAAAGGGTGGTTGCTGGTCCCAAGGTGAGGTATGTCCTGCAGACATGGAACCTGTCCCCAAGCTCACCTTGGCCACAACAGTGTTCTCCCTGCACAGGCCACAGAACTACCTGGCAAGATATGCACATGCTCATCTCTGAAGAATGGCTTCACTCTCTCCCTGCCCTACGATTCTCTCTGTAGAATGGCGCAGTGAGATCCCAGGTTGAGGTAAGGGATAAAGGAACCCCCACACGAGGGCTACCCTCAAGAAGGCTCACACATTGGGGTCTCAGCTTAAAGGAGCCTCATATTCCCTGCCCAGCTGCTGTGTCCCCGAGTATGCACCCTCACAGACCCTGTCACCAGGAGCACCTCATTCCCATCTCACAATTTCCCTCTGCCTTTGCCCAGGTCAGGACCTACCTGGGCTACCTGGAGCCCTCCTTCCTTCCTTTCTTGACCTTGAGATCTCATAATATTTCTTTAAGATCCAGTGTGGGGCCAGGCATGGTGGCTCACGCTTGTAATTCCAGCACTTTGTGACATGGCAGGATGGATTGAGGCCAGGAGTTCAGGGACAGCATGGGCAACATAGCAAGACCCCCATCTCTGGAAAAGAATTTTTATTTTTATTTTTATTGTATTTTAGGTTTTGGGGTACATGTGAAGAACACGCAAGATTGTTGCATAGGTATACACATGGCAGTGTGATTTGCTGCCTTCCTCCCCATCACCTATATCTGGCATTTTGGAAAAGAATTTTTAAAAGTCCCAGCTACTGCCGGGCGCGGTGGCTCAAACCTGTAATCCCAGCACTTTGGGAGGCCGAGGCGGGTGGATCAAGAGGTCAAGAGATCGAGACCATCCCGGTCAACATGGTGAAACCCCGTCTCTACTAAAAATACAAAAAAATTAGCTGGGCATGGTGGCACGTGCCTGTAATCCCAGCTACTCAGGAGGCTGAGGCTGGAGAATTGCCTGAACCCAGGAGGCGGAGGTTGCGGTGAGCCGAGATCGCGCCATTGCACTCCAGCCTGGGTAACAAGAGCGAAACTCTGTCGCAAAAAAACAAAAACAAAAAAAAGTCCCAGCTACTTAGGAAGCTGAGGCAGGCGGATCACTTGAGCCTAAGAGTTGTAGGCTGCAGTGAGTTATGATTGAGCCACTGCCCTCAAGCCTGGGCAACAGAGTGAGACCCTAAAGTCAATCAACAAAATAAGAATCTGGCCAAGCACAGTGGCTCATGTCTGTAATCTCAGCACTTTGGGAGGCTGAGGTAGGTGGATCGCCTGAGGTCAGGAGTTTGAGACCAGCTTGGCCAACATAGTGAAACCCTGTTTCTACTAAATATACAAAAATTAGCCAGGCGTGGTGGCAGGTGTATGTAATCCCTGCTACTTGGGAGGCTGAGGCAGAAGAACCACTTGAACCCGGGAGGCGGAGGTTGCAGTGAGTGGAGATCGTACCACTGCCCTCTAGCCTGGGTGACAGAGCAAGACTCCATTTCAATTTAAATAAATGAATATGAAAAAGAAAATAAGAATCTATGAGTCCCAGAGAGAGAAAGAGAAAGAAAGCTCTTCCTCTCAGTAAAATCCCATTGTATGTATAAAAAAAAAAATCATTATTTGGCCACTATCAGAATAGTTATTGCTTCAGGCAAGAACCACCAATGGATGCTAAAGTAGGGAGTAAAAGTTTGATTTTAAAAAATGCAGAGTTACATTCTCAAAGTATCTCCTGACAAGACACTTATTAATTACAAAAGGGGATCATGGCTGTAATCCCAGCACTTTAGGAGGCTGATGCAGGAGGATTGCTTAAGCCCAGGAATCTGAGACCAGCCTGGGCAACATAGTGAGACTCTGTTTCTACAAAAAAAAAAATTTTAATTAACCGGGCATGGTGACTCACACCTTTAGTCCTTTGAAGATCACATGAGCCCAGGAGTTCAAAGATGCAGTGAGCCATGATTGCATCAATGCCCTCAAACTTGAGTGATAGAGCAAGACCCTGTCTCAAAAAAAAAAAAATAATTACAAAGGGAAACATAGTAAATTTACACTGGTGAAAACTGGAAGACCGCTTTAACCGAAATATCAATGCTAATGCCAATTTCGGGATTAACTGAACCCTCCTGCCTCCTGATAAGCTGAGAACACAGCGTCACTTCTGTGGAATTCCTGCCAAAAATGTAGAATTCAAATCTAATCACGAGGAGACATCAGAGAAACCCAAATTGAAGGACATTCTTCCAAAGAACTGGTCTGTGCTCTCCTAAAACATCAAGATCATGAAAGTTAAGTGAAGACGAAGACATTGTTCCACATTGGAGGAAACGAAAAAAACCTGATAACAGAATCTTGTTATCAGGTTTTTTTGGTCTATGATTAGTCTTTTAATCTATGATTCGAATTTCCTATACAACGATGCTATTGACATGCCCACCAGGGTGGCTAGAACCAAAAAGTCAGATAACAAATATTTCTGAGGATGTGAAGCAATGGAAGCCTCATACTATGCTGGTAGCAATGTAAAAAAAAAAGTCATTGCTCTTAGGAAATTCAAACTGAAGTATTTAGTTAAAAGGGCATCATATCTGCCACCACTATCAAATAATTCAGAAAAATCACTGTGTATCATTCAGAAAAATTACATATATATATAAAACACATATGTGTGTATATATATATATATATATAGCACATATGTATATATATAAATAGAGAAAAAAAACAGAAGGACAGAGACAGAAAGAGAGTAAATATGTTATCATTATAAGGCTTGGCATTTTTGCTAGTCCCATAAGAGAAAAACAGTTATCACTGTTTTTAATTTGCATTTATTTAATTATGGAGTACTCATTTAAAACGCCCCAGAAACCATAACCCAGAATGACCACAGATATTTACTGAGTGTCCACCCTCTACTAAGCTCCAGTGATAAAAAAATATGAAGCACAACATCTGGTAGATGTAAAATGGTATTATATCTCACCGTTGTTTTAATTTTATATTTCCCTGATAAGTAAACAGATTTGGTTATCTTTTCATATATTATACATATTGGCAATTTCAGGTTTCTTCTGCTGTGAATTACCTGTTTGTATCCGATGTCTATTGCCAAGTGTATTGTTTGTCCTCTTCTTAGTGATTTGTAGATGTTTGTTACAGATCCTAAAATCTAGATACTAGTTCTTTGTTGCACAAGTCAAAAGCCTAGATGGAAAGGATCAAGTTTTCAAAGCCCAGAAGCACATGTGGTAAGAATCTTCCAGATTTTTTTTTTTTTCTTGTTGGAGAAAACCAGCTTACTAAAGAATCTTCCAGTTTTAAATGCCAGATCTTGCAGCTGAGGGAAGTATTCCAGTAGGTGCTGTGGGTCTTTGTTGAATCAACTTGAGTGTGTTTGACAACTGAGAAAAAAATTAAAATGAAATTTAATTCATAAAATACATGTCCTGTATTCTGCTGTTAAGGAAAAGAATTGGGATTTGTGCATCTGGTCTAAGCTATTATTCATTATATATATATATATATATATATATATATATATATATTAAATATTAAATATTTTTTGTTTATTATACATGAATACTAATTTATGAGCTAGAACTCCACTTAACTGCATGTTAAAATAGAGAGAAAACATACATTTCTCTTCAATTACCACTGGTGTTTCCCAGCAAAAACCTGCCAAGCCTACTCTTTTGTTTAACAGAAAATGACAGTGAAGACGGGTGAATGAACATGACTTACCAGTTCCATACACGCCGTTGTTAATCTGATTAAAATTTGTTTCAGTTGGCTGCCCAGGTCAGGGTGGAGTCCAGCTTGACCTGGGCTTCCTTCTCCCTTCCACGTCACAGCTAAGCATGCAGTGAGTGCTCTTTTGGAAAAATAGGCGCTTCATCACCCTAGGTACAAAGTGGAATGCCTAGAAACTGCAGCAGTAGGGTAGGTGGAAGGCGGGTGCTACATAAATCCTTAGTGTTGTTGCAGATAGAACCCTATACGGGTCTTTGTTGGGGCCAGTTTAAGTGCTTTCTTTCTTATTTATCTATTTATTTGTTTAGAGAAGAAGTTTTGCTCTTATTTGTTTATTTACTTATTTATTTTTTGAGAAGGAGTTTCACTCTTGTTGTCCAGGCTGGAGTGCAATGGTGTGATCTTGGCTCACTGCAAACTCCACCTCCGGGGTTCCTGCCTCAGCCTCCGGAATAAATGGGATTACAAGCACCCGCCACCATGCCCAGCTAATTTTTGTTTTTTATTATTATTTTTAGTAGAGATGGGTTTGCTCCACGTTGGCCATTCTGGTCGCGAACTCCTGACCTCAGGTGATCCACCTGCCTCCGCCTCACAAAGTGCTGGGATTACAAGCGTGAGCCACCACGCCCGGTCTTCATTTGTTTATTTTTGAGACAGGGTCTCGCCCAGTCACCCAGGCTGGAGTGCAGTGGCACGATTTTGGCTCACTAGAACCTCTGCCTCTCAGGCTCAAGCCATCCTCCTACCTCAGCCTCCCGAGTAACTGGGACCACAGGTTTGCATCATCACTCCCGGATAATTTTTGTATTTTTAGTAGAGATGGGTTTTCACCATGTTGGCCAGGCTGGTCTCCAACTCCTGACCTCAAACGATCCTCCTACCCTTGGCCTCCTGAAGTGTTGGGATTATAGGTGTAAGAGCTTCATAAATACCCTTTTTACGTGCTCCGTACTAGCCTCCTTCTAGTTCACAGGGAACATTTACTAGTCGCTGGGGTCACCTTCAATGCAGAGTCTGCCGGGGAATTAAGCACGCAAATCATTTCTCAACGACGACACGCCAAGTGCTCACAGCTTGTCCCCAGGGGAAGCACAGGCGCCTAATTTGTGTTCCTAGGTGACACAGTCATTACTTATAAATGTTCCTGGCCGTTCCCCGGAGGCGGGAAGGGTTGGAAGTGACTTCGGTTCTCTCAAAGGATGAGGAAGGAGAGATCTCGGTTTGTTTTCCCATCTGTGAAACGGGGCCACCACGGTATCTAGAGGACGTGCCAGGGTGACCATTTGGGGGTGTAGCGGCTTCCCTCCTCCCTCCCCGTTCTTTCCCTTCTCAGCTTCCAAGGCTTGGAAATTTGGAGATTTGGAAGTTTGCTCTTGGATGGCCAGAAATCCTCCGGACGCCAGCGGTCCAGGGCTGCAACGGCCACAGGCCGGAAAGGTGCGGGCGTGAACGCCCTGCGCGCCGACGTACCCCCGCGCCCGGCTCCCCTCAACCCCGCGCTCCTCCTTCCCTCGATCCTCCCGCTCCCCTCCTCCGCGTCCCCGTCCCCGCCCCCCTCCCGCTCTCCCATTGGCGGAGCCAGCGGCCGGGCTGCCCCGGGATTTAAAGGGCCCGCTCGCCGCGCCGCCCTGGGAGCCGCTGCTGGTCCCGGCCTTGCGGCCTGCGGGGTAGGCTGCCCGGAGGAGGCGGCGGCGGCGGCAGCGCGTCTTCGGTCCGCAGGACCACGGCTTCTTTCCTGCCAGGTAGGTCGTCAGTAGTGCGCGCGCGACTCCCCCGCTCCCATCCCTGAGCCGGCCTCCCCGGGCGGATCTGTAGCGCGAGTGCTGGGACCCCCTCCCCATCACCTTTCCGACTCTCCCTTCGCCTGTGTCCCCTACCACCACCTCCTTGCAGCCCCCGGACCTGGGCAGGACTTTGTTGGCGACCTCTCGCCGGGTGAGGATGAGATGGGGCGCGCGGAGGATACAGGACACCCCCCAACCCGCCGCATCCATACAAGGAGAGATGCACACGGCCCCCAAGTGTCACAGAATCCCCCTCTCTGCCCTCCACCCAGAGCGACTCTACCTTGGAAACCAGGGATTTCCCTTCCCGTCGCCCGCCCCATTTGATATATGGGCCTGAAATGTATGCCATCCCACCACCATCGGACTGGACTGTTCATAGCATTGGAGAGACAGAGGTCCTTCATTCACTCCAGGTCACAGGCTGTGCGTGTGCGTGCCGAACGAACACCCACACGCACACAGTTGGCGGCTCAGCCTGATGTACCTGACTTCTCACACCCTCCCCCAGTCCCCCAGTACCGTACCTCTACATGGGTTGGGCAGCCCCAAACTGAAATGTGAGTGCCGGAGTCCATCCCTTGAGCGAGGTCTGCCCCACGGACACCCGCTCCCTCTGTGTCCCCGCTTTGACAGATCTATCCATCTGGTCTTCCATCCGTGGGGGTCCGCAATGGCCACCTTCAGCCGCCAGGAATTTTTCCAACAGCTACTACAAGGCTGTCTCCTGCCTACTGCCCAGCAGGGCCTTGACCAGATCTGGCTGCTCCTTGCCATCTGCCTTGCCTGCCGCCTCCTCTGGAGGCTCGGTAAGTGCCTGCCATACCGTGTGCCACCACGTCAGGCCATATCAGACTTCTCACATTCATCCACATCGAGCCACACCTTACCCTGCCACATCCTGCCAGGGCCCAGCATGTCCAAGCCGGGCCCCAACATGTTCAGCCTCACCACATCCCACCAGGCCAAACCCCATTCCACCACACCGCATCTTACTATGCCAGCCACCCCATGTCACACCACACTGAGCCACATCCTGCCATGCCAAGCCATGCCCTTCAGTATTCCTGACTTCTGGGATTCCGGAAAGCTGAGATTCTTGGATCTTGGGATTCCGAAATGTCTACAACCCAACGTTATAAGACACTGGCACGCTGATGTCACAGGGTTATGGAATCCCAAAGTACCATGATTACAGGGCTTGGAGATTCTGACAATTTGAAATTCTCACATTCTAGACTTCTAAAATGTTGGCGTTGTGGATTTCTATAATCAGGGCATGATGCGATTTCTGGATTCTAGGATTCTGAAATGTTTCCACACTCATAGCACGCCCGTATGTTAATGAAAGATTCCAAGTCCCCAGGGTTCCTATAGGAGGTGGAGATTTCTGGAAATCTGAGATCGGAAGGTTCTACACTTTCTTTTTTCTTTTTCTTTTATTTTAAATGGATGGTTTATTTTTTCCCAGGTTTATTATTTTGAAATTTTTCAAAGCTACTGAAAAGTTGAAAAAATAGTACAATGAGCGCCCACGCATGCATCACCAGATTCTCCAACTTCAACATCTTGCCACATTAGCTGGCTCTATCTATCTGTCTATCTCTCTATCTATCCATCCATCTATCTATCTGTCATCTTCCTGAATTGCTTGAATAACCTGCTGACATCACGACACTGTACCCCACATCCTTCAGCGTGTGGCCCCAAGAACAAGGACATCATCCCCCACAACCATATCCTCCACCATCACCCCCTGAGACATTGAATCTGGATGCGATAATGTTATCCTATATAAAATGATGCTTGAATTTCTTCCAGGGTCCCCCAAATACCCTTTATAGAAGTTTCTTTTCTTTAAACCCAGGCCCTGCCACCCTCTCCAGCTCCCTAACACCTGTTCCAGGCCCCTCCGATCCCACTACATTCCAGCCTGAAGGCTTTTGCCCTGGCTATGCCTTCTGCCCAGGCCATCCTCCCCTTCCTACCAGTCCACCAACCTTCTCTTTCTTGTTCTCCCTCTCTCCCTCCCTCCCTTCCTCCCACACTCTCTTTCTTTCTCTCTCTCTCTTTCTTCTTCTCTCTCCCTTTCTTTCTCCCTTTTGCCCAAAGGGTTGCCATCCTACCTGAAGCATGCAAGCACCGTGGCAGGCGGGTTCTTCAGCCTCTACCACTTCTTCCAGCTGCACATGGTTTGGGTCGTGCTGCTCAGCCTCCTGTGCTACCTCGTGCTGTTCCTCTGCCGACATTCCTCCCATCGAGGCGTCTTCCTCTCCGTCACCATCCTCATCTACCTACTCATGGGGTATGGGTGTGCGTCCTTATCCCCACACCGTTGGCTGAAGTGTGTGGGTGGGTCCCCAGGCCCCAGATGAAGTTGTCCAAGGCAGGGAGGGGGTAGGATTCCCCGGAGAAAGAAGGGAGTCTGGGAGAGTCATTCGCCTATGAGGAGACACAGCTCAGGAGGGCGTGGAGTGTCCCTGGAGAAGGGAATCTGGGAGATTTGTCTTCTCACAGGACTGTAAGGGACAGGTTGAGCATGGGCTCCCCCTGGAGGAGGGAGCCTGGGATAATTTTTCAGCCATGAGACTGTTGTAGGATGGGAGGAAGCAGAACCCTCTGGGCACCTTGGTTCCCCACCTTTGTGGTCTCAGAGGCCGTGAATGTCATGGGACCAAGACCAACACCTTTTTCCTCAGTGAGATGCACATGGTAGACACCGTGACATGGCACAAGATGCGAGGTAGGTAGCCCCGCCCCTCTCACCTGCTCACCCCCCCACCCCACTCCACGTCTCCTAACTGCCCCATCCTGTGCGTTTCCTCCGCTGCTTTTCTCGCTCATCTGCCCACTCCACTGGACATGCATGCCTCACGTTACCCTCAGGTTCATGTCTCTTTCCACCATGCATTTTCCCTAAGTCTGTCTGTCTCATGTCATGTACATGCCTGACTCTCTGGAGGAAGGGCATCCATCTGTCATGCGTTTCCTTGCCCACTTGCCTACCTGTCCCATGCCCACCTATCCATCTTTGTGCCCCCTTTTCCTACTGCATCTCACCTGGCGCACCTCCTCCCTGCCATGCTGATCTGCCCTCTGTCCATCCACTTGACCATGGGCACCACACATAGGGGCCCAGATGATCGTGGCCATGAAGGCAGTGTCTCTGGGCTTTGACCTGGACCGGGGCGAGGTGGGTGCAGTGCCCTCGCCAGTGGAGTTCATGGGCTACCTCTACTTCGTGGGCACCATTGTCTTCGGGCCCTGGATATCCTTCCACAACTACCTACAGGCTGTCCAAGGCCGCCCACTGGTGAGGTCCTGGGTGGACAGGTGGGCAGGGACTGTGGGAGCTGCCCTGGAGCAGCACTCATGGAGCCTTGCTCCCTTCCCTACAGAGCCGCCAGTGGCTGCAGAAGGTGGCCCGGAGCCTGGCACTGGCCCTGCTGTGCCTTGTGCTGTCCACTTGCGTGGGCCCCTACCTCTTCCCGTACTTCATCCCCCTCGACGGTGACCGCCTCCTTCGCAAGTGAGCATAGCCTTTGAGACCCCTGCCCAGCAGTGAGGGGGTTGGGTAGGGACCCGCGGTTTCCCCAGTTCTGAGTCTGTCTCTTAATGCTTCTTTCTGTCTTCTGTTACTACAGCAAGAAACGCAAAGCCAGGTAAATGAGGGGGGCAGGTGTAAGGGCTCATGGAGTGGGGCTGACATGAGTGGGGGCAGAGCCCGCGACCAATGGGTTCTGTGTGTCCAAGTGTGTCTGACCATCAACTCCACGACTAGACAGAGACTGTGGCCAGCTGGCTGACCAAGCTTGGCTCTGTGACTCTGTACGACTGACACTCCAACACATACTATGTGTCTGGCTGTCCATCTGTTCAGCTGTCTCGCTATTAGGAGCGAGTCACATAACTGTCATGGAGAGTGACATGTGTGTTGGTTGGGTGACTTTAACCTGTCAGCAACTCTGGCTAGGGACACGTATGGGTTGTTTTGTCTATTGGCCACTGACCCCCTGAGTGTGAGCCTGTGAGTGGCTGTCTGGCTGTGCCATCATCAATGATAGGGTGCGTGGCTGTCATTGGATCAGATAAATCTGTGTTGATGATTCTGACATTTTGGCCAGGAATGGGTCTGACCGTAGCATGTCATATGCCTGTCTGTGGAGTTCATGGGCTACCTCTGCCTGTATGTCTGCCTTGTCTAATGGCTTGGCGTTATCTAGCTGAGGGGTCGTAACCGACTCTGGTCTGTGCCTGTCTGCAGGACGGACTGCCTCTGGTTGGGCTACAGGGTTTGATATGGCTCTTTGTTTTAATGGCCCCTCCCCTACTCCGTGGCTGCTGATTAGGTCTAATGCTGAACGAGTCTCTAAAAGGTCAAGTGACTTGACCAGTGTCACCCAGCTAAGCAGCCAGGCATGAATCCCAGGCCTAACTTCAGAACCTGTGCTTCTTCCAACGCAGGATGCTGCCTGTTTTTGCCCATGTGTGATTGCCACTAGCAGGGTGTGTGTGTGTGTGTGCACAGCAGGGTGTTTGATGCTCTCTGTGCCCAGCTCAGGGATTTTCGGCTGTCCTGTGGTCGCTGAGTCAGGTTAGAGCACTGCAAGCCTGGGAGTCTGATAAGATTTGTGTCTGGTTGTTAGAGGGGGCAGGTCTGTGAGGTCGGGTCTCTGATGGTGGCTTTGGCCATCTGGCCATGTGAGCCTGCAAGGCCATGCCATATTTTAGGACAGCTCGTGTATCTGTTTGAGCCACTTAAGACTAACTACCTGAGGGTGGATGTCTGTGTGTGACTGTCATAGTTCACCTTTTTTTGCGGCTACATTTCGTCTGTCTTGTCTAACAATTCAGACCAGCCTCCAGGGCCTCTCTGACTCTCTTTTCTTTCTTCTCTGCTGCCTTCCTGACCCCTGGGGGCCCTAGGGGCACCATGGTAAGGTGAGTCTACAGAGCGGGACCCGGGATGCTGACATGTGGTGGGGTATCAGGCTAGGCCCAAAACGTGATGCCTCTCTCCCCTGCCCCTTTCTCCCCAGGTGGCTGCGAGCCTACGAGAGTGCTGTCTCCTTCCACTTCAGCAACTATTTTGTGGGCTTTCTGTCCGAGGCCACGGCCACGTTGGCGGGGGCTGGCTTTACCGAGGAGAAGGATCACCTGGAATGGTGGGAGGGCTTGGGGACCCCCCTCTCCCACAGGGTGCCGCCTAGAGGAGCTGCAGGGAGGAGGGCGGGTACTCCCAGGGGAGGGAACAGCCTAGATAGAAGTGTGGCGGTCAGATGAGTTGAGATCCCAAATGAATTTGTATGTCTCTTCCGCCCACAGGGATCTGACGGTGTCCAAGCCACTGAATGTGGAGCTGCCTCGGTCAATGGTGGAAGTTGTCACAAGCTGGAACCTGCCCATGTCTTATTGGCTAAATAACTGTGAGTCACCAAGTCACCACTCCAACTGTGTTGGTAACCCAGGCCCTTTCATACATTCATACAACATTTACTGAGCACCTTCTGCATGCTAGGCACCCCAAATCCCTACCCTTGTGGAGCTGCAGTTCTGTTGGGGGGCAAATGATAAATAAGAGAAAAAAAATACCTAATAGCTCAGGTGTTGATAAGTGCTATGGTTTAAAAAGAAAAAAAAAAAAAAAAAAGATAAAGCAGGTAAAGGTGATCCAGGAGTGCTGGTATGAGATAGGAGTGGGGAAGGTGGGGTACTGCAATTGTAAAAAAAATTAGGGCAAATCTCCCGGAGGAGGCGACATTGGAGCAAAGATGCAAGTCAGGTGAGGGAGCAGGGAGTGCAGGTATACGCGGGAGGAGTGTAACAGATGGCAGGAACAGCACGTGCAAAGGCCCTGAGGCAGGAGCTTGCTTGGTGTGTGGGGAACAGCAAGAAGGCCAGTGAGGCAGGAACAGAGTGAGCGAGGGGCTGGTGGCGGGCAGTGAGGTCAGGGAGGGCCCAGAGGGCCTGGTGGGCCGTGGAAAGGGCTTTGGCTTTTTCTCTGAGAGAGATGAGAGCTACGTCAGGGCTCCAAGCAGATGAGGGCCCTGGGCTGACTTGGGTTGCCACAGGATCCCTCTGGCTGCTGTGAGGACAGACGGAGGGGAGGGGGCGTGATGGTGGTGGCGGCAGTGGATACAGAGAGGAGAGCTCAGATTCTGGCATATTCTGAAGGTGGAACTCACAGAATTTGCTGAGTTTGGATGTGGGAGTTTGGGGAGGACAAATCAAGAGTGACTCCCAGGTTTTTGCCCTGAGGAACTGGAAGGGTGGAGTTGACATCCACTGAACTTGATGAGACTGGGAAGGGCGGGCTGGGGGGAGACCAGGAGCTGGGCTTCGGGCATGTGAAGTTTGAGGTCATCTAAGGACTTTATCCTGGGGGCTCCAACAGGTTGTGGGTACTCTCATCCTGCTGGTGGCCCTCCAGGAGGGGCTGGGGGACTCTCAGGAGAATTTTGTCCCACATCTCTTCCCCTCCAGATGTTTTCAAGAATGCTCTCCGCCTGGGGACCTTCTCGGCTGTGCTGGTCACCTATGCAGCCAGTGCCCTCTTGCATGTGAGCAGGGCGGAGCAGGATCAGGGTGGAAGCTGCGTGGGGGCAGGTGGCAGGGCCTCTTCCTCACCCATTTCATTGTCCCCTCCACTCCCCCAGGGCTTCAGCTTCCACCTGGCTGCGGTCCTGATGTCCCTGGCTTTTATCACTTACGTGGAGCATGGTGAGTGCATGGCCCAGCCCAACCAATGGATGGAAGATTGGTGGGGGGCTGGAACCAGCATCCCCTGAGGCTAACCTGACCCCCTTGCCTCTCCCCACTGCCCCAGTCCTTCGGAAGCGCCTGGCTCGGATCCTCAGTGCCTGTGTCTTGTCAAAGCGGTGCCCGCCAGACTGTTCACACCGGCATCGCTTGGTGAGGATTCAGCCTAGGCAACCTCGTGCCCGACACTCCCCATCCAAAATGTTCCTTCTGTCTCTATCTTGTAGTTGTCTCAGGGTGCCCAGCTTCTTCTTTTGGTGCCATCCTCATAACCTCTCCTCTATTCACTGGCATCTGTTTCTCTAACAGACATTTATCGAGCATCTGCTGTATACACACACCTGGCATTCGTTTCCCCCACTGAATATCTGTGGAGCACCTGTTGGTACTCTAGGTGCTGGGACACCGCGGTGAACAAAACCGACCAAAGTCCCAACCCTATGGGACAAACATTTTAGCCAGGCGGACAGTAGGTGAAAACTGAGTCAGTAAAGTCTAATAATACCTAGTGTGTTAGGTTGCAAGTAGTGCTAAGGAGAAAATGCGTGGAGAAAGGGGGACGGAAGGTATGGGGGTGATTTCCATTTGAAATAGGGAGGTCAGAGAAGACTGAAGGAGGTGAGGGAGGGAAACGTTCCAGGCAGAGGAACCCTCAGGAAAGGCCCTGAGATAGGAAAGGCCTGGAATCTTTGAGGAACAGCAACGCAGCCAGTGTGGCTTGAGCAGAGGTGGGGTGGGGAGGGGAGATGGGAGGGAGGCATGGGCCCTCTAGGTCATGGTGGGGATTTGGTTTTGTTTCATTTTATGTTTTTCATTCTGTTTGCAATAAGAAGTACAGACAAAATCATATTTGTCTCCCACCCGACTCCAACGTTTATCACTATAAACCCCGACTCAAAGCCCCACCACTCTTCCTCCTCTGCCTGGAGACGTGCCCCCTGGAGACGTGCCCTCCCCCAACCCAGGATGCCCTCACTGTGGACAGCACCCTCATCCTTGGAAGCCTCTGAACTCCTATAGGAGGCTCCCTGAACCATCTCTTTCCTATCTCAGGGGGTACCCTGGGCATCCTCAGTCCTGGGACCCACTGTGCCCCGTGTGTCCCCTGGGCTCCCCCGCACAGGAGGAGGTGGGGGACAGTGAGTAGGTCCAGTTGCCAAGTGTATCCATCTGTTCCCCCACAGGGCCTGGGGGTACGAGCCTTAAACTTGTTCTTTGGAGCCCTGGCCATCTTCCACCTGGCCTACCTGGGCTCCCTGTTTGATGTCGATGTGGATGACACCACAGAGGAGCAGGTGAGGGGGGGCCCTGGGCTGGGAGGTTAACCAAGGGTGGCGATGCCTGCCAGGGGCAAACCATGAGGACAAATGCGGGGAAGCTGAGGCCTGAGCTGCTCAGACTGTGCTGCTTCGAGTGGGCGGCCAGTGCTCCTCCGTCCTTTCCCGTAGTCCCTCTGCTTGAGTCACACTGTTGGGTCTTTTATCTGGGTGAAGTGAGCAAGATATATTTATTTATTTTACTTGTAAAATTCATTTTAGGCTGGGCGCAGTGGCTCACGCCTGTAATCCCAGCACTTTGGGAGGCCAAGGCAGGAGGATCACTTGAGGTCAGAAGTTCAAGACCAGCTTGGCCAAGCTGGTGAAACCCCACCTCTACCAAAAATATAAGAAATTAGCCAGGCATGGTGGCACACGCCTGTAATTCCAGCTATTCAGGAGGCTGAGGCAGGAGATCGCTTGAACCTGGAAGCCAGAGGTTGCAGTGAGCTGAGATCATGCCTCTGCACTCCAGCCTGGGCCACAGAGCAAGACTCTGTCTCAAAAAAAAAAAAAAAAAAAAAAAAAAAAAATTCATTTTATAGAGATGGAGAGGAAAATCCAGGTTTTACTTTTGTTAATTATTTCATTCCATTATTGTTTAGTCAGAATTTGCAAGACTTCTTAATTTTTTTTTTTTGAGACAAGGTCTGTCACCCAGGCTAAAGTGCAGTGGTGTGATCACGGCTGACTGCAGCCTCACATTCCTCGGCTCAAGCCATCCTTCTGCTTCAGCCTCCTGAGTAACTGGGACTACAGGTGGACGCCACTAAGCCTAGCTGATTTTTTAAAATTTTTTTGTAGAGACAGGGTCTCCCTACGTTGCCCAGGCTGATCTCGAACTCCTAGGCTCAAGCAGTCCCCTCACCTCAACCTTCCAAAGTGCCAGGATAACAGACAGGAGCACCCTGTTTTATTTAATTTATTTTAAAAATATTTTATTTTACTTAGGTCGAGTATACAAACCCTGGATTCTGCACTTTAAAATTTTTCATTAAAATGTCTGCCTTATTTTTGTTCATATTGAGTATGCAAATTCCAGATTTTACTCCTTTTTAAATTAACAACAACTTTAAAATAACATTTATTCATATGGCTCTTGCATAATCCAGGTTTTTGCTTCTCTTTTAGTTAGTTTTTTCAGTCTAAAACAAAACTTCATGTTTTTTGACATAAAAAAAATTTTAATCCAGATTAAGTGTGCAAAATCTGGGTTTTGCCGGGCGCGGTGGCTCAAGCCTGTAATCCCAGCACTTTGGGAGGCCGAGGCGGGTGGATCACGAGGTCAAGAGATCGAGACCATCCTGGTCAACATGGTGAAACCCCGTCTCTACTAAAGGTGCAAAAAATTAGCTGGGCATGGTGGCGCGTGCCTGTAATCCCAGCTACTCCGGAGGCTGAGGCAGGAGAATTGCCTGAACCCAGGAGGCGGAGGTTGCGGTGAGCCGAGATCGCGCCATTGCACTCCAGCCTGGGTAACAAGAGCCAAACTCCGTCTCAAAAAAAAAAAAAAAAAAAAAAAAAAAAAATCTGGGTTTTGCTTTTTTTTTAATTTTATTTTGAGACAGTCTCTGTCACCCAAGCTGGAGTGCAGTGGCACAATCATAGCTCACTGCAGCCTCAAACTCCCAGGCTGGAGCAATCTACCCACCTCAGCCTCCCAAGTAACTGGAGGTGCATGCCACTACGCTTGGCTTTTTTCTTTTTTTTTTTTTCTTTTCTTTCTGTTTTTTGAGATGGAGTCTCGCTCTGTCGCCCAGGCTGGAGTGCAGTGGTGCAATCTTGGCTCACTGCAACCTCTGCCTCCTGGGTTCGAGTGATTCTTCTGCCTCAGCCTCCTGAGTAGCTGGGACTACAGGCGTGTGCCACCACCCCCGACTAATTTTTGTATTTTTAGTAGGACGGGGTTTCACCATGTTGGCCAGGCTGGCCTCAAACTCCTGACCTCATGATCCACCCGCCTTAGCCTCCCAAAGTGCTGGGATTACAGGCATGAGCCACCACGCCTGGCCTGCTTCTTTTTAAATAAAATTTTTGTTTCGTTTTCATTAAAATATTTTAAAATAGTGAATGTCTATCATGTGGTTCAAAAACCAATTTTAAAATAGTGAATGTCTATCATGTGGTTCAAAAACCAAACAGTAGTTAAGATATTCAGAGAAAAGACTTGCTCCCACCTTCTGCCCCCGACCCTCTTACAGGTAATCACTTTTATCCTTTTTTTTTTTTTTTTTTTTTGAGACGGAGTTTTGCTCTTGTTACCCAGGTTAGAGTGCAATGGCGCGATCTTGGCTCACCGCAACCTCCGCCTCCTGGGTTCAGGCAATTTTCCTGCCTCAGCCTCCTGAGTAGCTGAGATTACAAGCACACGCCACCATGCCCAGCTAATTTTTTGTGTTTTTAGTAGAGACGGGGTTTCACCATGTTGACCAGGATGGTCTCGATCTCTTGACCTCGTGATCCACCCGCCTCAGCCTCCCAAAGTGCTGGGATTACAGGCTTGAGCCACTGCGCCCAGCCCTTTTTTTTTTTTTTTTTTTTTTTTTTTGAGACAGAGTCTCTCTCTGTTGCCCAGGCTGGAGTGCAGTGGTGCGATCTCAGCTTACTATAACCTCCAGCTCCCCAGGTTAAGTGATTCTCCTGCTGACTCAGCCTCCCGAGTAGCTGGGATTACAGGCATGTGCCACCACGCCTGGCTAATTTTTGTATTTTAGTAGAGACAGGGTTTCACCGTGTTAGCCAGGCTGGTCTCGAACTCCTGACCTCAAGTGATCCACCCACCTTGGCCTCCCAAAGTGCTGGGATTACAGGTGTAAGCCACTGTGCCTGGCCCACTTTTATCCTTTTATTAAAATATCTTTACAAAATTTAAACACATTTGTGCCCTCACCTAGGACACAAATATAAAAATGTACTTTAGGCCGGGTGCAGTGGCTCAGGCCTGTAATCTCAACATTTTGGGAGGCCGAGGTGGGCAGATCACGAGGTCAGGAGTTCGAGACCAGCTGACCAACATGGTGAAACCCTATCTCTATAAAAATACAAAAATTGGCTGGGCATGGTAGCAGGCACCTGTAATCCCAGCTACTTGGGAGGCTGAGGCAGGAGAATTGTTTGAACCTGGGAGGCAGAGGCTACAGTGAGCCAAGATTGCGCCATTGCAATCCAGCCTGGGTGACAGAGCGAGACTCCACCTCAAAAAAAAAAAAAAAAAAAAATATATATATATATATATATATATATATATATATATATATATTTAAATTCTCCCCCGCCCCAGTTTTTACCCAAAGATAACACATGAATGATACTATTCTGCAATTTTTGAAAATCTTCCACATCAGTATATAGTGTCCTCATTCATTTTTTCCACTGTGAGGATGTAACACAGTTTAATTTTTCTCTTATTGGTGGACATCAGGTGATTTTCCAGTCCTTTCCTATTACAAGCGATGCTGCAGCAGGAACTCTGTACCCACGTGGATCCACACAGGTGCAGACAGATCTGTAGGATCTGTTCCTGATAGCCTCAATGGAGTAGTACTTTTGTGCTCTCCCACTAGCAATGCATGAATGTGCTTGCTGCCCCACCAGCATAGAGTGCCTCTCAAACTTCCTGGATTTGTTTGCCACTTCAATAAAGAGGAAGATGGCGGGGCGGAGCGGCTCACACCTGTAATCCCAGCACTTTGGGAGGCCAAGGCAGGTGGATCATTTGAGATCAGGAGTTTGAGACCAGCCTGGCCAACATAGTGAAACTCCGTCTCTACTAAAGGTACAAAAATTAGGTGGGTATGGTGGCACAGCATCTGTAATCCCAGCTACTTGGGAGACTGAGGCAGGAGAATCATTTGAACCCAGGAGGTAGAGGTTACAGTGAGCTGAGATCATGCCACTGCACTCCGACCTGGGCAACAAAATGAGATCCTGTCTCAAAAAAAAAGTAATAATTAAAAGAGGAAGATTATGAATGAGGCTGAGCATCTTTTCATATGTTTAAGAGCCATTTGTTTTTCCTTTACTGGGATGACTTATTCACCTTCTCAAAATTTTTAGGAGTTCTTTATATATTTTGGAGATAACAGGCCAGAGAATGGGATCACTTTGTTTTTAAAATGATTTTTAAAGAAGCCAAAAACTATATCTGGTTACCTTTCATATGTACGTAGGCCCTTCTGCAGGGCCTCACCTAGGGCCATCATAGAAATGTCCTTGGGCAAACGATGGGTTTTCCTGAGACCTTCTTTGTCCTTGCTGAGTGGGACCATCACCTCTTTCTCTCCCACAGGGCTACGGCATGGCATACACTCTCCACAAGTGGTCAGAGCTCAGCTGGGCCAGTCACTGGGTCACTTTTGGATGCTGGATCTTCTACCGTCTCATAGGCTGAGGCACATCTGTGGACCCTAATAACCCTCTTAAGACCCCTCTCAGGGTGCCAATGATAGAAGATGAGGGAAGGCCCTCTCTCTACTCCTTGGCCCCCTCCATCCTTGATTCCCAACACCTTCACACATAAACACAGACACACACACACACACACACACACACAGTCACACTCTTTCCATGCCTGTCAATCCCCACCCCACCACAAGGCGGGAAGGGGGTAGTCCCTGCTGGGACCTAGGGGTGGGGGACACTTGGGGAAACTGAGAGGGGGAGATCCAGGGCCTCCCCGCCTTCTGTCTTCCTTTTTATATACAGTTTGTTATTGTCAAATAAAAGTAGGAAATATACAATAGGCTTCTTCTTCACTGCTCAGAGGGGAATAGGAATGAGTGAGGAAGGGGGCACTGCATGGATAAAGGTTTGGAAGCTGGAAACCATGAAGAGAGAGCAGACTATGATTGGTTCATGGTTAGTTTATGATTGTTAGATTAGATGATGAGCCTGAAGATGGCAGGGTCCTGGTCCTGCTTGGTTTGAGTAGGGCAGGGACAGATTGTATAGTTGGATGTTGGGGAGGCCTGATTGGCTGGAAAACTGAAGGATCCCCATTCTGATTGGTTGTTCTGAGTGGGACACAGAGGAGAGAAAGCAAGAGAGATGACAGATTGGTGCCTATTTGTCCTTAGGGCTGAGGGTTGTGGGTTCTAATTGGATGGGAGATCTGGGATGGGTCTGAATTCTGATTGATTGCTCCGTCTGGGGGCCCACTGGTGGTTAGGCGTTTAGAATTGGCACAGGGATATTGAGGGTCTTCATGCCAATTGGCCAGTAGGACTCAGAGGCTTGGGTTCTGATTAGTTCTGACTTGTGGTTGGGAGAAGAGAAAATGATCGCTATTAGAACTGAGGAGTTCTGAGCACATAAGAGCTGGGGAGGGGGTGGTTGCAGTGTACAGGATGTGATCTACCTGTAACACTTTCCTTGCATTATGATGAGGGTTACTCTACTTAGAAAAGGGCGGAGGTGAGAGGATGCAACGCAACGCTGATTTCACCAGCAGATAATGAGGATGCAACCCTTAATGAGTCCCTGTTTTGATCGACTGAAGAGGGAATGGGGAAATTGAAGCCAGGACTTGATGCAGATTGGCTACTGACGCAAAACGCCCACCAACCTTGGCCTGCCCCAGTCTCCGCCCCAAGCCTGACTCAGGTGAAAATGGCGCCACGCGTGGGGGCGGGGCCGGCGGCACACAGAGAGCGCCTATTGGTTGGGAGCGGCACAGGCCGCCTTCTTCGCTTCGCCATTGGCCCGCTCCATAAGGCGAGGGAACCTACAAGGGGGATGAGCCCGAACTAGGGATGTAACAGAGCTCCAGAGCCAACACGGAGTCCGGAGCCCCGTGGGAAGCCGCTGCCGTCTCGCGGCTGGGTGAGTGCCCTCCACCCGGCACCCTGCTTCCTCCCCTAGCTCTCCCAGGCTACGCAGCCCGCCCTCGGCGGCGTGCCTGCGCGAGACCCTTTGCCATCCCCCAACACACACACCGCCCCCTTGCGCCGGCGCGAGACCCTCTGCTACCGCACAGTAGTCCGGACGACAAGATCCGCCTTCTCATTAGGCTGTAGGACTGGAGGGGTCTGGTTCGGATTGGAGGGCTTTGTGTTCCGCTCTAGCGATCCTCGTCTGATACTAGCCTTTCAATTTCCGCCACTTCCCGGCAGGTTGACGGCATTGCACGCTTTCGCGGGGAGGCTCTGGCTTTCCAAACGCCGGCACTGAAGGTTGTAGTTCTGATTTGTTTTCTTTTCTCTGTCCCCCAGCTGCAGTTTTCAGGACTATGGGGACGGCAGGGGGAGAGAATAGCTTTCTGTTGAACAGTCCAAGACGCTGACCCGTGCAAAGGGACCACGCCTGGTTCCTGTGTCTCTTACCAAACTGTGACGCCGGAGCACAGGACTGGGTTTGGTGGTCGTGACCAGTTTGTGATCCTTGAAGGAAGAGACCAAGCCTGGTCCTGTATCTCCCTCGCCAGACTGTGACAGGGAGGGCTGGGATCAAGTGTTGTTCCCATGTGCCTCCCACCGGACTTTGACCCCCAAGGACTGAGATCGTGACTGTTTCTACCACATTATAATATGGCTCCTAGAGGGCTGGAACAAGCTTTCAGTCTTTCTGCGGCCTTATATTTCAGTCATGCTCTTTTTCTTTTCTTTTCTTTTTTATTTTAGAGACAGTCTTGCTCTGTTGCCCAGGCTGAAGTGCAGTGGCGCAATCTCTGCTCACTGCAAGCTCCGCCTCCCGGGTTCAAGAGATTCTCCTGCCTCAGCCTCCCAAGTAGCTGTAACTAACTACAGGTGCAGCCACCACACTCGGATAATTTTTGTGTTTTTAGTAGAGACGGGGTTTCATCATGTTGGCCAGGCTGGTCTCGAATTCCTGAACTCAAGTGATCCACTAGCCTCGGCCTCCCAAAGTACTGGGGGTTACAGGCATGAGCCACAGCACCCGGCATTCTTTTCTTTTTTAGAGGCAGAGTCTCCGGCTGGAGTGCAGTGATGTGATCACAGCTTACTTCAGCCTTGAACTCCTGGGCTCAAAGTGATCCTCCTGCCTCAGCCTACCTAGTAGCTGGGACTACAGACATGTGTCATCACACATGGCTAATTTTCTTATTTCTTTAGAGACAGAGTTTCACTACGTTGCCCAGGCTGGACTTGAATTCCTGGCCTCAGGCGCTACTCCTGCCTCAGCCTCCCAAAGCACTGGAATTACCAGCCATATTGCCTGGCCTTAGTCATACTCTTAAAACGGAATGTAATTAGAAATGTTACAGTCCTGTCTGTTAACTGGTAAATTCGGTCCTTTTACATTTCTTTTGGTAATAAACTATTTGAATTTTATTATCTCATTCTGTGCTTTCTATTTGTCCAGGTTTTCCTGTTCCTTTTTTTTTTTTTTTTTTTTTTAACTTCCTGCCGATCCGCACGCAGCCATCAGCCCACAAAGACATGACTACCAACGCGGGCCCTTTGCACCCATACTGGCCTCAGCACCTAAGACTGGACAACTTTGTGCCTAATGACCGCCCCACCTGGCATATACTGGCTGGCCTCTTCTCTGTCACAGGGGTCTTAGTTGTGACCACATGGCTGTTGTCAGGTCGTGCCGCGGTGGTCCCACTGGGGACTTGGCGGCGACTGTCCCTGTGCTGGTTTGCAGTGTGTGGGTTCGTTCACCTGGTGATTGAGGGCTGGTTCATTCTCTACTACGAGGACCTGCTTGGAGACCAAGCCTTCTTATCCCAACTCTGTGAGTCCTGAGTTCTTTCATATGCTGTGGGAGGGGATTTGCTGGGCAGGGATTGGCTTGGATATTTACCTACCCACCTGTTCTTCCATTTGATTTATTTTAAATTTTTATTTAACCTTTTAAAAAAATTTATTATGGGCCGGATGCAGTGGCTCACGCTTGTAATACCAGTACCTTGGGAGGCTGAAGTGGGAGGATCACTTGAGGTTAGTAGTTTGAGATCAGCCTGGTCAACGTGGAGAAACCCCATCTCTACTAAAAATACAAAAATTAGCTGGGCGCAGTGCCTCATGCCTGTAATCCCAGCACTTTGGGAGGCTGAGGTGGGCAGATCACAAGATCAGGCATTCAAGACCAGCCTGGCCAACATGGTGAAACCCCGTCTCTACTGAAAATACAAAAATTAGCCGGGTGTGGTGGCACGCACCTGTAGTCCCAGCTATTCGGGAGGCTGAGGCAGGAGAATTGCTTGAACCTGGGAGGCAGAGGTTGCAGTGAGCCAAGACTGCACCATTGCACTCCAGCCTGGGCAACAGAGTGAGACTTCATCTTAAAAAAAAAAATTGTAAGGCCAGGTGCGGTGGCTCACGCCTGTAATCCCAGCACTTTGCGAGGCCGAGGTGGGTGGATCACGAGGTCAAGAGATCGAGACCATCCTGGTCAACATGGTGAAACCCCGTCTCTACTAAAAATACAAAAATTAGCTGGGCATGGTGGCGCGTGCCTGTAATCCCAGCTACTCAGGAGGTTGAGGCAGGAGAATTGCCTGAACCCAGGGGGAGGTTGCAGTGAGCCAAGATCACGCCATTGCACTCCAGCCTGGGTAACAAGAGCGAAACTCCGTCTCAAAAAAAAAAAAATTTGTAATTATTATCGTTCTTTTTTTTTTTTTGCCCTTCTCCAAAACTGGTAGATAACTTGTTTTTGAGACAAGGTCTTGCTCTGTTGCCCAGGCTGGAGTGCAGTGGCATGATCATAACTCACTGCCATAGCTCACTGCAGCCTCCAACTCCTGGGCTCAAGTGATCATCTTGCCTCAGCCTCCCCAGTGGCTGGGAGTATAGGTGCATAGCTCTATGCCTGGCTAATATTTTCACGTTTTTGTAGAGACAGGGTCTTGCTATGTTGTTCAGGCTGTTCTTTAACTCTTGGGCTCAAGCAGTCCTTCCACCTCAGCCTCCCAAAATGCTGGGATGACAGGTATGCACCACTGTGCCCAGCCTTATTTAACTTTTTTGTTCCATGTATATTCACTTGGGTCAAAAAACCATTTAAAGAGATTTACAGTGAAAATCTTTCTATCCACCAAGTTTCCCCAAATGCTATTAGGCACTGGTATTTTTTGTTTGTTTGTTTGTTTGTTTGTTTGAGATGGAGCCTTGCTCTGTTGCCCAGAGTGGAGTGCAGTGGCGTGATCTCAGCTCACTGCAACCGCCACCTCCTGGATTCAAACGACTCTCCTGCCTCAGCCTCCCTAGTAGCTGGGATTACAGGCACCTGCCACCACAACTGGCTAATTTTTGTATTTTTAGTAGAGACAGGGTTTCCTCATGTAGGCCAGGCTGGTCTCAAACTCCTGACCTTGCGCCTCGGCCTCCCAAAGTGCTGGGATTATAGGCATGAACAACCACGCCTGGCCAGACACCATTTATAGTTGTTTATGTTTCTTTCCAGTTTATTTACATTTGTAAATCTCAATTTGCTCAATTGTAAAAGGGAGATAATAGTAATAACCAGCTGTATGTAAGATACTTAGAAGAGTGTTTGGCAAACAGTGGATGCCATGTAACTATTCACTATTATTATTATCATTGTTTGCATTTTTCTCTTTTTATGCAAATGATAACATGCTATATACACTTCTGATCTTTTCTCTTTTTTTTTTCATTACAAGAAAACCAAAGAAGCCATTTTCTTTTTTGAGACGGAGTCTCGCTCTGTCACCCAGGCTAGAGTGCAGTGGCATGATTATAGCTCACTGCAGCCTTGAACTCCTGGGCAATCAGGCGATCCTCCTGCCTCAACCTCCCTAGTAGCTGGGATTATAAGCATGTGTCACCACACCCAGTTAATTTTTTAAAACAACATATTTTTTTAGTGATGGGGTCCTGGCTTCAAGTGATCTGCCCACCTCAGCCTCTCAAATTGCTAGGAGTATAAGCATCAGCCACCACGCCCAGCTGCTTTTTTCAATGAGGTCACTCTTCATGATTTCATAAAGAGCTTTTGAAACAGACATTCTACAGTTATTTGACTTGTCTAGTACTGATGGGCATTTTCCCTCAATCTTCTGCCATTATAAACAAGGCTGTGTGCGGTGGATCATGCCTGTAATCCCAGTACTTTGGGAGGCTCAGGCAGGTGGATCACTTGAGGCCAGGAGTTCAAAACAAGCTTGGCCAACATGGTGAAACCTGTCTCTACTAAAAATACAAAAATCAGCTGTGCGTGGTGTCGCTTGCCTGTAAACCCCCAGCTCAGGAGACTGTGGCAGGAGAATCTCTTGAACCCAGGAGGAAGAGGTTGCAGTGAGCTAAGATCACGCCCCTGCATTTCAGCCTGGGCAGCAGAGCAAGACTCTGTCTCAAAAAAATAAAATAGGCTGAGTGTGGTAGCTCACACTTGTAATCCCAGCACTTTGGGAGGCCGAGGCAATTGGATCGCTTGAGATCAGGAGTTAGAGACCAGCCTGACCAACATGGTGAAACCTCATCTCTACGAAAATACAAAAATTAACTGGAGGTAATGGTAGGTGCCTGTAATCCTAGCTACTTGGGAGGAAAATCACTTGAACCTGGGAGGCGGAGGTTACAATGAGCCAGGATCGTGCCACTACACTCCAGCCTGGGTGACAGAGCAAGATTCCGTCTCAAAAAATAGTAATAATAATAAATAAATATACAAGTGTTTTTTGGCCTCAGGAATAAAGCTGCTATGAACATTCTAATACAAGTCTTTATGTGGACATCTGCTTTCGTTTCTCTTGGGTAAATAGGAGTGGAATGGCTGGAATTTATCGTAGATGTATGTATAATTTATGGAAAACGCCAAGCACGGTGGCTCAAGCCTGTAATCCCAGCACTTTGGGAGGCCGAGGCAGGTGGATCATGAGGTCAAGAGATCGAGACCATCCTGGTCAACGTGGTGAAACCCCGTCTCTACTAAAAAAAAATACAAAAAATTAGCTGGGCATGGTGGCGTGTGCCTGTAATTCCAGCTACTCAGGAGGCTGAGGCAGGAGAATTGCCTGAACCCAGGAGGAGGAGGTTGCAGTGAGCCGAGATCGCGCCATTGCACTCCAATCTGGGTAACAAGAGCAAAACTCCGTCTCAAAAAAAAAAAAAAAAAAAAGAAGTAAGAGTTAATTTTGGCCAGGCGCGGTGGCTCAAGCCTGTAATCCCAGCACTTTGGGAGGCCGAGGCGGGTGGATCACAAGGTCGAGAGATCAAGACCAACCTGGTCAACATGGTGAAACCCTGTCTCTACTAAAAATACAAAAAATTAGCTGGGCATGGTGGCGCGTGCCTGTAATCCCAGCTACTCAGGAGGCTGAGGCAGGAGAATTGCCTGAACCTAGGAGGCGGAGGTTGCGGTGAGCCGAGATCGCGCCATTGCACTCCAGCCTGGGTAACAAGAGCGAAACTCCGTCTCAAAAAAAAAAAAAAAAAATTTATGGAAAACTACCAAACTGTGTTTCCAAAATGGTTTCACCGTTTTATATTTCCACCAGCAACGTAGGAGAATTCTGGTTCCTCTACATCCTTGCCAACACTTGCTATCATCAGATTTTGTTTGTTTGTTTGTTTTTATTTTTTGGAGGCCAAGTCTCACTCTGTCACCCATGCAGGAGTGCAGTGCTACAATCTCAGCTCACCGCAACCTCCGCCTCCCAGGTCCAGGCAATTCTCCTGCCTCAGCCTCCTGAGTAGCTGGGATTACAGGCATGTGCCACCACACCCAGCTCATTTTTGTATTTTTAGTAGAAACGGGGTTTCACCGTGTTTGTCAGGCTGGTCTCATACTCCTGACCTCAGGTGATCCACCTGCCTCGGTTTCCCAAAGTGCTGGGATTACAGGTGTGAACCACTGAGCCCGGCTGGTCAGATGTTTCTTAAATTTTAGTCATTCCAGTAGATGTGAGTGATACCTCATTTTGGTTTTAATTTGCTTTTCCTTAGTGACTAATGGAAGTTTGAACATCTTTCGTGTGCTTATTGGCCATTTAGAAATCCTCTTTGTGAATAACCTATTCAAGTCTTTTGCCTAGCTTTATATTGGATGGTCTTTTTCTTTCTTTCTTTTTTTCCCTGAGACAGGGTCTCACTCTGTCGCGCAGGCTGAGCGCCATGGTGCTATCATAGTTCACTGCAGCCTCAACCTCCTGGGCTCAGGCCATCCTCCCACTTCAGCTTAGGTGCATGCCACCATGTCCAACTAATTTTTGTATGTTTTGTAGAGGTGTGGTCTCACTATACTGTTCAGACTAGTCTCGAACTGCTTTATGCAAGCCGTCATCCCACCTTAGCCTCCCAAAGTGTTGGGATTACAGGTATGAGCCACCACGCCCAGCCCGATTCTCTGCTCTTTTTTTTAATATATTGTTTTTTTTTTATTTTTTTAAGATGGATTCTCGCTCTGTTGCCCAGGCTGGAGTGCAATGGCGTGGTCTCCACTCACTGCAATCTCTGCCTCCCAGGTTTAAGTGATTCTCCTGCCTCAGCCTGCCAAGTAGCTGGGATTACAGGCGCACACTACCACGTCTGACTACTCTGCTCATTCTTTTATTGACTCATCTGTTCAACTACATTCTCTCTGTCTCATTAGCTACTTTACTCACTCCCATCATCTACACCTGCCTCCTTTTATGCCACGCACATTTCTTGAGTACCAATCACAGCCACACTGTTTCGTGTCAGGCTTTGCATACGTTACCTTGTTTTAGATAAACCACTAGAATCCAAACAGTTACCCTATTTCACTGATGAGGAAGCGGACATGTGGGAAGGTTATGAAGTTGCTTGCAGGGGCCCCCAGCTCTCACAAATGTGGGTTCCTTTACCTGCCTTTATTCTTCCTATCTCTCTCTTTTCTTCAGGGAAAGAATATTCCAAGGGAGACAGTCGATACATCCTGTAAGTGTTTGCCTCTGTCAGTGGAGACTGGCATTGGTTTTGGGGGCGGGGGTGGTGAGTTGGGGAGCACTAAAGGGGTCACCTGTGGGAAGAGCACAGCAATGCCAGTGTCCCCTCATGCTTTCTCCCACAGGGGTGACAACTTCACAGTGTGCATGGAGAGCATCACAGTTTGCCTTTGGGGACCACTCAGCCTGTGGGTGGTGATTGCCTTTCTCCGCCAGCATCCCCTACGCTTCGTTCTACAGCTCGTGGTCTCTGTGGGTGAGGAGAGGGCACTAGAGAATCACTGGACACTAGGTGGGGGACCCACAGACACAGGTGCATCCCTGTGGGTGGGATCTCTCAATGGTGCCCTTCCAGGGATGAGTCAGACTCAATGACAAACCCCCTGAGGCTCTGGAACGGCCATGCGCTTCTCTGAGCCTGTGCTCTCAGGTGGGGAGGGTTCATTTTTCTTCCTCCTCCTCCATCACAAAGTCTCCTGTGAAGGTTATATGAGGTGGCTCAGGGTGGCAGGAAACCCCTGGAACCTCCAGGGTCAGGACTCTGAGATCCTTTCCTGTAAGATTCAGGTTTTTTTGTTTGTTTGTTTTTTGTTTTTTTAAGACGAGGTTTCACCATGTTGGTCAGGCTGGTCTTGAACTCTTGACCTCAGGTGATCCACCCGCCTTGGCCTCCAAAGTGCTTGGATTATAGGCGTGAGCTGCCACACCCGGCTCAGTCATCTTTTTTTTAAAAACAGGGTCTGGCTCTGTCACTCAGGCCAGAGTGCTATGGCATGATCTCAGCTCACTGCAACCTCTACCTCCTAGGCTCAAGCAGTCTTCCCCCGCTCAGCCTCCTGAATAGCTGAGACTACAGGCGTGTGTCACCGTGCCTGGCTAATTTTTGTATTTTTAGTAGAGATGGAGTTTTGCCATGTTGCCCAGGCTGGTCGCAAGCTCCTGAGTTCAAGCAATCCTCCTGGCTTGGCCTCCTGAAGTGCTGGGATTACAGGCTTGAGCCACCGTGCCTGGCCTCAGTCGTCTTGTGTTGTTAAATTGTTAGCTTTCGGCCCGGCGCGGTGGCTCAAGCCTGTAATCCCAGCACTTTGGGAGGCCGAGGCGGGTGGATCACGAGGTCAAGAGATTGAGACCATCCTGGTCAACATGGTGAAACCCCGTCTCTACTAAAAATACTAACAATTAGCTGGGCATGGTGGCGCGTGCCTGTAATCCCAGCTACTCAGGAGGCTGAGGCAGGAGAATTGCCTGAACCCAGGAGGCGGAGGTTGCGGTGAGCCGAGATCGCGCCATTGCACTCCAGCCTGGGTAACAAGAGCGAAACTCCGTCTCAAAAAAAGAAAAAAAAAAAATTTGTTAGCTTTCTTTAGTTCTAGAGATAGGAGTTATCTTTAGTCCCAGAATCCTAAGCTGTCTTGGATTCTAGGATTTTGAACTTTCTTAAATCTGAAGGTGTGAGCTCTCCTGAGTTCAGAAATTCTCAGCTCTCTGCCGTCTGGAATCCCGCTTTTCTGATTTCTTAGTTTTTCAGCTTTAGGATTTCAGAATACTTAGCTCTGACCCTAAATGATAACTTGGAAAGTGCCTTGAAATAGAGTTGGGGAAAGCTTCCCCTTCCTCACAGGGGCTTCTCCTTTCCCTCCTGCCACCCACAGGTCAGATCTATGGGGATGTGCTCTACTTCCTGACGGAGCACCGTGACGGATTCCAGCACGGGGAGCTGGGCCACCCTCTCTACTTCTGGTTTTACTTTGTCTTCATGAACAGCCTGTGGCTGGTGCTGCCTGGAGTCCTCGTGCTTGATGCTGTGAAGCACCTCACTCATGCCCAGAGCATGCTGGATGCCAAGGCCACGAAAGCCAAGAGCAAGAAGAACTGAGGAGTTGTGGACAGGGCTCAAATGCTGACCAAGGAGGAGCTCTCCACCTGCCGGAAGAGTCTAGTCCTGCTCCTACAGGTTGGAGGGACAAAGCTAATTGATGTGTACACTCTGGCTCATGGGTGGGCATGAGATGGGGAAGAAAGGGGCTGTGTGGAGGCACTGCTGGGAGCCATTGGGACACAGATACAAGAGAAGCCAGGAGGTCTATGATGGTGGTAATTTTTAAAATCGGGAAATAAAAGATCTTGACTCTAATACTGAGCGATCTTTAATTACTAACCCCAGAGATGCCCTATGACCCCACAGACCCCCATCGGCCTCATATAGACCACCCACCTCTGACCTCACAAACCTCCATCACTGACCTCCCAAGACCCCATAACTCACCACACAGACCCTATCACTGGCCCCACAGTCACTTTGTCTTAACTCGAGCTGCCATAACAAAATGCCATAGACACATATACACCATGGAATACTATGCAGCCATAAAAAATGATGAGTTCGTGTCCTTTGTAGGGACATGGATGAACCTGGAAACCATCATTCCCAGCAAACTGACACAAGAACAGAAAATAAAACACCACATGTTCTCACTCACAGGCAGGTGTTGAACAATGAGAACACATGGACACAGGGAGGGGAGCATCACACATTGGGGTCTGTCGGGGGGAAATAGGGGAGGGACAGCGGGGGGTGGGGAGTTGGGGAGAGAGAGCATGGGGACAAATGCCAGATATAGGTGATGGGGATGGAGGCAGCAGATCACACTGCCATGTGTGTACCTATGCAACAATCTTGCATGTTCTTCACATGTACTCCAAAACCTAAAATGCAATTTAAAAAAAAAGAGAATTATATGCAAGGCCAGGTGCAGTGGCTCACACCTGTAATCCCAGCACTTTGAGAGGCTGAGGTGGGAGAATTGCTTAGGCTCAGGAGTTCAAGACCAGCCTGGGCAACATGACGAAACCCCGTCTCTACAAAAAATACAAAAATCAGCCAGGCATGGTGGCACACACCTGTAATCCCAGCTACTTGGGGGCTGAGACAGGAGGATCACTTGAACCTGGGAGGTCAAGGCGGCAGTGAGCTGAGATCGCACCACTGCACGCCAGCCTGGCTGACAAAGTGAGACCCTGTCTCGAAAAAATAAATTAAAAAGAATGAAAAAAAAAAAAAAAAGCCACAGACTAGGGGGCCTAAACCACGGAAATTCATTTTCTCACAGTTCCAGAGTCCAAGATCAAGCTGTCAGCAGGTTTGGCTTCTCCTGCAGCTCCTCTCCGTAGCTTGCAGGTGGCCACCTTCTCACTGTGTCCTCACGTGGTCTCACCAGGAACTAGTGTCCCTGGTGTGTCCAAATTTCCTTTTTTTTTTTTTTTTTTTTTGAGACAGGACCTCACTATGTGCCAGGCTGGAATGCAGTGATGTGATCATGGTTCACTGCAGCCTCTACCTCCCGGGCTCCAGCGATCTTCCTGCCTCAGCCTCCTGAGTATCTGGGACTACAGCTGTACACCACCACATACTGCTAGTTATTTTTTTTTTAATAGCAATGGAGTCTCACTATGTTGCCCAGGCTGGTCTCGAACTCCTGGGCTCAAGCAATCCTCCCACCTTAGCCTCCCAAGTAACTGGGACAACAGGCATATGCCATTATTACTGACTTTATTTAAAATTTTTTGTAGAGGCAGGGTCTCACTATGTTGCCCAAGCTAATCTCAAACTCCTATATTCAAGTGATCCTCCCACCTCAGCCTCCCAAGTAGCTGAGACTATAGGCATGAGCTACCATGCCTGGCCCAAATTTCCTTTTATGAGGACACCATTTGACCAGCCTGGGCAACATGATGAAATCCCATATCTACAAAAGATTTTTAAAAATTAGCCAGGCATCATGAGGCCAAGGTGGGAGGATCACCTGAGCTGGGGAGGTGGAGGCTGCAATGAGCCATGATCCTGGTGAGACCCTGTCTTTAAAAAAAAAAAAAAAAAGGGCGCCTACCAGGCGCAGTGGCCCAGTGCATGTGGATCACCTAAGGTCAGGAGTTTGAGACCAGCCTGGCCAACATAGTGAAACCCTGTCTCTACTAAAAATACAAAAATTAGCCTGGCGTGGTGGCACATGCCTGTAATCCCAGCTACTTGGGAGGCTGAGGCAGGAGAATCACTTGAACCCGGGAAGTCAAGGTTGCAGTGAGCCAATATCATGGCACCACTGTACTCCAGCCTGGCAGCCTGGGCAAGAGACTGTCTCAAAAAAAAAAAAAAAAAAAAAGGGTAGGGGAAGCTGTGTTGGATTAGGCCCCACTCAGTCTCATTTTAACTTAACTACCCCTTTAAAGTCCCTGTCTCCAAATATAGTCACATTCTGTGGTATTGGGGGTTAGGGCTTTAACATACAAATTTGAGGAGGATACAGTTCAGTCTATGACATTCTGTTCTCTCTGGCCTCCCAGAATTCATGTCCTTGTGTGCAAATATGTTCACCCCCATCCCAACAGCCCAATGCTCTCTCTCGTGCTTTCTCTCTCTTTTTTTTTTTTTTTTTTTTCTTTTGGAGACAGAGTCTTGTTCTGTGGCCCAGGTTGGAGTGCAATGGCACGATTTAAAGTCACTGCAACCTCCGCCTCCCGGGTTCAAGTGATTCTCCTGCCTCAGCCTCCCAAGTATCTGGGATTATAGGCATTCATCACCACGCCTGGCTAATTTCTGTATTTTTAGTAGAGACAGGGTTTCACTATGTTGGCCTGGCTGGTCTCGAACTCCTGGCCTCAGGTGATTCACCCACCTTGGCCTCCCAAAGTGCTGGAATTATAGGCATAAGCCACTGTGCCCGGCCTCCAAAAACTCTTAACCCAGTCCAACATTAAGTCCCAAGTCTTACATAAATATCATCTGAATCAAGTGTGAATGAGACTGGAGGTATGATTCATCACGATGCAAAAATTCTCTAGCTGTGAACCCGTGAAACTAGATAAATTATCTGCTTCCAAAATTCAGTGGTAGGACAAGCATAAGCTAGATAGATATTTCCATTCCAAAAAGAAGAAATCAGAAAGAAGAAGGGGATCACAGGCCAGGCATGGTGTCTCATGAATGTAATCCCAGCATTTTGGGAGGCTGAGATGGGAGGGTCACTTGAACCCAGGAATTTGAGACCACCCAGGGCAACATGGTGAAACCCTGTCTCTACAAAAAATTAAAAACTTAGCCAGGTATGGTGGTATACACCTATAGTCCCAGCTCCTCAGGAGGCTGAGGTGGGAGGATTAATTAAGCCCAGGAGGCCGAGGCTGCAGTAAGCCCTGATCTCACCACTATACCCCAGCCTGGGCAACAGAGTGAGACCCTATCTCAGAAAAAAAAAAAAAAAAAAAAAAGGACCACAGGTCCCAAATAAGTTTGAAACTGAGTAAGACAAATTCTTTTTGATTTTTAAGGCTTGAGAATAATCTTATTTGGCTCTATGCTCTGTCCTCTGGGCCCACAGGATTGGGGGCCCCACTTTGCTGGCTCACTAGAAAGGCGGTGTTGCTCCCTGAGCTCTGGGTGGCAGCCTGGCCCACTGAAACAGAGGAGGTCTCTCTGCCCTCTGGAACTGAGGAGGAGACAGCCTCACCTTTGGGATTATTCTTCCTTTTTCTTGAAGTATAATGCATGCTCACAGCCAGAAAGCTCTGTTGTCTTGTCCTGTTGAATCCCAGAGGTCCTGCAGTCTTCTTTCATTTTGTCCCATCTCTGTCCTCTTTAGTCCCAGCTGGCCGTATTTCTGCTGGTATTACCCATCTCTATTTCTGGCTTCTGCTGAGATGGCTGATTAGGTCAGTGAGTCACACCCATGATCTCTTTGTGGCATGATTGTCTAGCCACACCCTTTGTCTTCTCACCAGAGCACATTCTCAGCTTTTGCAGTATTGGATAGGTTGAGAATTTTTTTTTTTTTTTATCTTCACATTCAAGTTCCTGTCTGCCTGACAATTTCTTTTTCAATTTCTCTCTCTCCTCTTGCATTCTACCAGAAGCAGCAAAGAGAAATGAGGCCACATAACACGCTGCTTAGAAATCTCCTTAGCTAAATCTCCCAAGTTCACGTCTCACAACTTCTACCTTCCACAAAACACTAGAACACAATTAACCAAGTTTTTTTGCCTTTCCTCCATTTTCCAATAACATATTCCTCATTTCCATCTGAGGCCTCACCAGGAGCACCCTCAACATCCATATTTCTACCAGTAGTCTTCAAGATAATTGTCTTAGTCCGTTTGGACTGCTCTGACAAAATACCATAAACTGGGTAGCTTATGGACAACTGAAATTGATTTCTCACGATTCTGGGGTCTGGGAAGTCCAAAATCAAGGTGCTGGCAAATTTAGTGTCTAATGAGGGTCTGTTTCCTCACAGGTGGCTCCTTCTCTCTGTACCCTCACATGGTGGGAGAGTAGAACTCTGGTCCCTTCATCACTTATAAGGGAATGACCTAATCACCTCCCAAAGGCCCCACCTCCTAATATCATTACACTGGGGATTAGGCTTCAACATAGGGATTGCAGGTGGCAGGGGGACACAAATGTTAAGACCACAGCAGCAACATATGTTTTTTGGTTTTGTTTTTGGTTGGTTTTTTTGTTTTTTGTTTTTCTGAGACAGAGTCTCACTCTGTTCCCAGGCTAGAGTGCAGTGGTGTGATCTCGGCTCCCTGCAACCTCCGCCTCCCAGGTTCAAACAATTCCCCTGCCTCAGCCTCCCAAGTAGCTGGGACTACAGGCACATGCCACCACGCCCAGCTAATTTTTGTATTTTTAGTAGAAACAGGGTTTCAGCATGTTGGCCAGGCTGGTCTAGATCTCTCTTGACCTCTAAAAAAAAAAAAAAAATAGGTCTCTTGACCTCGTGATCCACCCACTTCGGCTTCCCAAAGTACTGGGATTACAGAGGTGAGCCATCATGCCCGTCCAACATAGACTTTTTCTAACATGCACCTCAAAACTCAGCCTCTACCTATTGCCCAGTTCCAAAGCCACTTCCACATTTTTAGGTATTTGTTACTGCAGCACCCCACTTCCGAGGACCGAGATCTATGTCAGTTTTTTTTTTTTTTTTTTTTTTTTTTTTTGAGACGGAGTTTCGCTCTTGTTACCCAGACTGAAGTGCAATGGTGCGATCTCAGCTCACCGCAACCTCCGCCTCCTGGGCTCAGGCAATTCTGCCTCAGCCTCCTGAGTAGCTGGGATTACAGGCACACGCCACCATGCCCAGCTGATTTTTTGTATTTTTAGTAGAGACGGGGTTTCACCATGTTGACCAAGATGGTCTCGATCACTTGACCTCGTGATCCGCCTGCCTCGGCCTCCCAAAGTGCTGGGATTACAGGCTTGAGCCACCGTGCCTGGCCATTCTATGTCAGTTTTCTAGCACTGCTGTAACAAAATGCCACAGACCTGGTGGCCTAAACAAAAATTTATTCTCTCACAGTTCTGGAGGTGGAAAATCCCAAGTTCAAGGTGTCAGCCAGTTTAGTGTCCCTTGAGGCCTCTGTCCTTGGCTTGTAGATGGTCACATTCTTGCTGTGTCCTCACACGGTCTTCCCTCTGCCTGTGCACGTCTGTGTCCTAATCTCTTCTTATAAGGACACCAGCCAGATTGAATTAGGACCTGCCCTCACCAACCTCATTTTAACTTAATCACCTCTTGAAAGGCTCTATTTTCAAACAGTCACATTCTGAAGTACAAAGGGTTAGAGCTTCAGCACGAATGTTGGGGAGATACAATTCAGTCAATAGTATCTCTCTGTGCTCACCCACTCACTCCCCAATACTTAACCTCACAGACCCCCATCATATGCCCTGATTACTCAGCTCACAGATCCCCCTGCATTGCTGCCACATGGACCCCCCAACACCTACCCTATAGACTTTCCATCACAAACCCTAAGGATCCCCCATCACTCACCCCACAGGCCCCATCATGAACCCTACATATTCACGTCATTCACCTCTCAGAGCCACATTACTTATCCAACAGACCCCACCCCTGGATCATTCAGCTTATTGGCCCCTAGTCACTTCCCTCACTCTACAGACTCACTCATCACTGACTCTACAAAGCTCTAATCACTCACCCAACTGACACCCCATTACTAACCCCACAGGTGCCTTCCACTCACCTCACACACTCTCCATCTCTCATGCCACAAAGCCCCCTCACCTTGCAAGCTAGCACATCAGCACTCCTACAGCCTCCCCAGTCATTCACCCACCACACAGATGCCTCTATCACCCCACAGAACCTCATTAGTCATCTACCCATTCCCATTCCTCAAAGACTTTCACTTCCCCTAGAGACTCGCCCCACAGCCCCCATCATTAACCATACAGAATCTTGTCACTTGCCACTCAATACCTCATCATTCACTCCCTAGGCTCCCCGTCACCCTACAGACTCCTCCATCACTACCCCACAGATTCCTATCACTGAGTTTATTGTGCCCTGGTCATATCTTCCATAGGCCCCAGCACTAACCCCACAAACCCTCATCCTCCCCTGTGTTCATTGGCTCTGGCTTCCATAACAAAATGCCACAGACCAGGTGGCTTAAACAATAAACTTATTTTCTTACAATTTGGGAGGCTGGAAGGTCCAGGGGTAAGGTGCCGTCAGGGTTGGTGTCTGGTGGGGCTTCTCTCCTTGGCTTGCAGATGGCTACCTTCTCACTGTGTCCTCACGTGGCCCTTTGTGCACTGACCCCCAGTGTCCCTGGTAAGGACACCAGTCTTGTAAGGACACCAATCCTGTTAAATTAGGGCCCCACCCTTATTACCTCATTTAACCTTAATTAGCTCCTTAAAGGTTCTATCTCAGATACAGTCACATTGGAGGTTAGGGCTTCAACATATGAATTTGGGGAGGAGGACATCATTCAGTTCATAACATTCCCACAGATGGCACAGCTCTCACCTCACAGAGCCCCCAGCACTCCTGCCGCACACATTCCATCACTCAGCCTCTTGGCTTCTGATAAACTACCCTGCAGACATCCCATCACTAATTCTACAGGTCCCCCATCACTCCCCTAACATGCCCCATCAACCCGTAAGATGCCCATCACTCCCTACAAACCTGTTCATTTGTTCCGTAGATTGCCCATGATTGACCCCACAGAAACCCCATAACTCACCCCCAAAGGCCCCATCACCTCAATATCTTCACCCTGAAGATCCCATAACTCACCCCAGAAGCCCGTCATCGGTCACCCTACCAGCCCCTATCACTGACCCCTCAGACCCAGCACTCATCCTACAGATCCTCCTTTACTAACCCTATAAGCACCCCATAACTCACCTTGCAGAACCCATCACTCAACCCAGAGTCCATCTCTCATCCCACAGGCCCCTTATCATCATACCACCGTTCCATCCCTCAACTCACAGTCCTCCACCATTCACCATGTAATCCCATCACTAACCCACAGATGTCGTCATTCACCCCACAGACCCCCATGACTTACCTCATAGTCTACCTATCATGCACCCACAGACCGCCATCTACCCCAGGGATCCCCCATCACTCTCCCCACAGACCTGTCATTCACCTAACAGATACCCCTCACTTACTCTGCAGACCCCCATCACTCATCCTGCAGGCTCTCATTACCTTATAAACCCTCAGTCATAAAACAATCGGGTACTTAAGACGTTTTGAAGAAATGGAAAAGAATAAATAATAAAACCACAGATACCTGGAGACTGGCTTCAAGTGACTTGTGTAAGGCCAGGTGCCATGGCTCACACCTGTAATCCCAACACTTTGGGAGGCCCAGGAGGGTGGATCACCTGAGGTTAAGGAGTTAAAGACCAGCCTGGCCCACATGGTGCAGCCCATCTGCACTAAAAATACAAAAGAATTAGCCGGGTGTGGTGGTGGGCACCTGTAGTCCCAGCTACTTGGGACGCTGAGGCAGGAGAATCACTTGAACCTGGGGCGCAGAGGTTGCAGTGAGCGGAGACCACGACATTGCACTCCAGCCTGGGCAACAAGAATGAAACTCCGTCTCAAAAATAAAGAAGAAATATCAAGGAACCTGCGGACTTCAGTTCAAATCCTGGCTCTGCTTAGGCCTACAGCATATAGCTTTGGACAAATGCCTCACTCTTACGGTCAAAGCCCTGCATGATCTCACTCTCTTCTCACCTTGTCTGCTGTCACTGGCCTATCATTCACTCTACTTAAAGGCATGCTGACCTCCTTGCTCTTCCTCAGACACAACAGGCGTAGCTCCAAGTTCCGTCCATTGCACTGCCTACTCTCTGTGACACTACCCCCTTTGACCTTGAGCTTCTTTCTCCCTGGCTTTCAGTACTGTAATCTGTAAAATGCTAAGAATAATAACACCTACCTGCTGTGGTTCAAATGTTTGTCCCCTCCAAAACTCATTTGAAACGAAATCGTTATTTTAACAGTATTAAGAAGGTGGGAAATCCGACTATGATATTTGAGAGATGGGACCTTGGGAGGTAATTAGGATTAGATTAGATGAGGTCATGAGGGTGGGGCATTAGTAGCTTTGTAAAAGGAGAAACAGATCTGAGCTAGCAAGGTCAGCCCCTCACCGTGTGATGCCCTGCTCTGCCTTCCCACTCTACAGAGAGGCCCCACCAGCAGAAGGCCGTCACCAGATGTGACCCCTTGACCTTGGACTTCCCAGCCTCCAAACTGTAAGACATAAATTTCATTTCCTTCCTTCCTTCCTTTCCTTCTTTCTCTTTCTTTCTTTTTCTTCCTTCCTTCCTTCCTTTCTCTCTCTCTCTCTCTCTCTCTCTCTCTCTCTCTCTCTCTCTCTCTTTCAGACAGGGTTTCACTCTGTCACCCAGACTGGAGTGCAATGGCATGATCACAGCTCACTGCAGCCTCAAACTTCTGGGCATAAGCAATCCTCCTGCCTCAGCCTCCTAAGTAGCTAGGAGAACAGGCATGATGCCATGCCCAGCTAATTTTTTAATTTTTTTGTACAGACAGGATCTTGCTATGTCCCGAGGCTGGTCTTGAACTGGCCTCAAACAATCCTCCCACCTTAGCCTCCCAAATTTCTTTATAAATTACCCAGTCTTGGGCATTTGATTATAGCAACAGAAAAATGGACTAAGATACTACCTCATAGGCTTTTTATGCAGATTATAAGAATTAATTTTTGTAGACTGCCTAGCGTACACTTTGTATTTGTTGAATGGAAGAATGAATAAACAAAAGAGAAAGTTCTCCCCAGGACTATAGCAAGGACCTCCTTTTTGATCTCCTTGCTTCCAGTATCTTTCCATCCAAGGCTCTCCCCAGGACCGAGACAGAGGCATCTGACCACATCATACCCTTGTCTAAACCTTTGCACCAGTGCCCTCAGGATCGATTCCAAACTCAAGGCTAATGCTCTGCACATCCCACCCTATAATAAATGAAAAGCAGACTCTTGCTCCTTGTTTCCATCAGAAAATCCAGCCATGCTATAGGTGATTTTGACTCTAAGCACGTGGAGCAAGAGAGACATGCCCATAACCTTCTTCTGGCTTTCAGAGAAAATCTCCATTATTTATACCTTCTAAAAATAGAGATATCTATTTAATATTAATATCAAGGCAACATGTTATTTTAAAACACATCAAAATAGAATTGTAGACTTGCCTAAAAATTTAACCTTAAGGGTAGCATCCATATGACACAGACACAATAGTTGAAGTGCTAATATCTTACAAGACTCCATTGTTGGAAATAACATTTGTAAGTGCAGCTTGTATTCTGTCCAAATCATACCCACATTGTGCAATGAAGTGGGAAGAGTGCCTTTTTGCATTTTGCCATACATAAAGTTTCTCAGAAGAGTCTTAAGACATATTCAGTAAATCAGCCAATACCTAGTAGACATATACTGTTTAAGAACAGGACCAACTTTAACATGTTATGAAGATTAAGTAAGACAAAAGCAAACTTTTGTGGGTTTTTTTTTTTTTTTTTTGAATCAGGGTCTCTGTTACCCAGGCTGGAGTGTAGTGGCATCATCACAGCTCCATTGCAGTCTGGACCTCCCAGGCTCAAGCAGTCCTCCCACCTCAGCCTCCCAAATAGCTAGCAGCACAGGTGCACACCACCACACCCAGCTAATTAAAAAAAAATTGTAGAAACAGGGACTTCCTATGTTGTCCAGGCTGGTCTCAAACTCCCTGGCTCAAGTGATCCTCACACCTCAGCCTCCCAAAGTGCTGGGATTATAAGTGTGAGCCACTGTGCGTGACTGTTTATTTTTTAAAATTTTTCTTCATTTATTTTTGGCTTCTTCCATTCATTGTTTTGAGCACTATGTGCTCAGCACATTACTAAGCCTTTTGCATGCTCTGCTGGGCATTTCCCATTTGCTGTTCCAGATCCATTATCCACCCTGCTCTGGGACCCCAGGAAGCTGATCTTTTACAGATGGCATCATTTAGGCTCCATTGATTGGTTCATAGTTGAGGCTGGCCACTTCTCTTTTAATGGGTCCCTGGCAGTCAGTACCAACATTTTAGTCAGGTTTCAAAGAAATCTCTAGACCAAGCTGGACAGAGGGCTCTTCCAATGATTTAGTGATTCCCCAAGAGCTGAGAATGTGAAACTTGGAAAAGGGACACAAAGATCAGGGGTCCTTTGAGTTGGTTCCATAATACAGAGCTTTAGAGACATGCTGCTGAGCTCCCTGGGGCTGTCTTGCCTTCTGTCTTCTGAAAGCTTGATTGTTAACTTCTCCCTGGATTTCAGTTAGAAACATTAGTGTCCTTCCTGGAGTGAAATTACCTGTAAGTTTTCCTCCTAGCTGTATAAACTTGGGAAAGTATGATCTCGTCAAGTTTCAGACAATGGCAAACTAAAAAGCTAGAACTCCAGAGAGCATAAAAGTGTTTTGGGGGGATAAATTATTTAATGAAGTATAACATTCATACAGAAAGTACAAAAATCAGCAATGTACAAAATCTCCATGAATTTTCACAACGCGTAAAGCATTTTCCTTTTTCTTCTTTATCTGACTTTACTAAGTCAAGGTGTAAATTATTAACTTTTTTTGAGACAGGGCCTTGCCCTGTGGTACAGGTTACTGCAGTGGTGTGATCACGGCTCACTGCAGCCTTGACTTCCTAAGCTCAGCTATCCTGCCACTTCAGCCTCCGGAGTAGCTGGGATTGCAGGTGTGCGCCATCACATCCAATTAGCAATTGTTTAATTTTTTTGTTAGAGACAGGGTCTTGCTGTGTTGCCCAGGCTGGTCTAGAACTCCTGAGCTCAAGCGATCCGCTCGTCTCGGCCTCCCAAAGTGCTGAGATTATAAGGCATGAGCCTCTGCGCCCTGCCTAGTGTATTTTTTAATACACTTTGATCAGGGGCGGTGCTCAACACCTGTAATCCCAACACTTTGGGAGGCCAAGACAGGCAGATCACTTGAGGTCAGGAGTTCGAGACCAGCCTGGGCAACACGGCTAAATCCGGTCTCTGCAAGAAATACACAAATTGGCTGGGTGTGGTGGCGCGCACCTGTAGTCCCAGCTACTGGGGAGGCTGAAGTCGGAGGATCGCTTGGTCATAGCTCACTTCGAAGCTACAGTGAGCTGTGATCGCGCCTTTGCACTCCAGCTTGGGTGACAAAGCGAGACCTTGCCTCAAAAAAAAAGGATTTTTTTTCCGTTCAGTAGATTCATTTAAAGCAAGGGCCAACGGCATTTGAAATATATGACATCATCTGTCAGCAGAGACACGAGGCAACGTGAGGCGGGGTGTGGGGTCTGACGTCATCACGCAGCAGCTTCCTTTCCCCGCCCATTTCTCTCAGCGAACGAGGTGTCAGTTTAACACCTCTGTGAATACGGAAGTAGACTGTCAAGACAACCAAACCATGAGCCTGGGGGAGGCGGGGCCTCAGTAGGCGTTTGCTCGCTAGCTGAAATAAAGCAAAACGCCCTGCTTTTGTGGGGCGGGACTCCTGGCAACAGCACACTAGGCGCAGGCGCAGAGGCGACCTCAAGGCAGGGCTGGATGGGCGGGGCGGTGGGAGGGAGGGTCGCGCCGTGCCCTCTGCGCCTGCGCCCTGGCGCGAGGTGGGGCGGAGGGCGTCAGTACAGTAGAGTGCGCGCCGGGTTGGGGGCCAACTGTCTGCCGTCACCCTGAGACGGGCGGCAACGGGATGGCGGCAGCCTCCGGGGCCTCGGACTTGTCTGGCTCCGGAGCGCCCCCGCCCGGCGTGGGAGCTCAGGCGGCGGCGGCCGCTGAGGAGGAGGAGCGAGAGGTGGTGCGGGTCCGAGTCAAGGTGAGGCTGGCGGAGAGTCGGCCCAGCAGCTGGGGCATCCCAGGGGATGGGGAGGCGATGGCTGTCGTAGGATGGAGGGCGGGACCTGAGATTTGGGACAAAACCTGAGTGGCGAAGCTTGAGGGCTAAGTGATGGTGGCGAGGGGGAGGGAGGGCCTGAGAGCCTGGGAACCTTAGTGATGTACCTTGGGGCGTGGGACTGAAAATGGAGAGACTGGGGTCTATGGGAAGAATGGGTGGAGCTTATGGGCAGAGGGGAGGGGCTATGGGGCGGGAGGAGGGGCTGCAGTAGTTGAGGGTGGGGTTCTGAGGTATGAGAAGATGCTTGCTGTGGAGTCAGTCAACCCGTTAAGTGTTGAGAGTGCACTTATGAGCAAGTCCCCACTTTGATGAGCTGATGGGCTAGTGGGAGGAGACAAAGAAATGAGATGCTTCGAACACTGAAATAATTAAAAAGGTTATGAACTAGGGAGTCACTTTAGCCAAGGTTGTACAGGAAAATCCCCAGAGTATTGAAGGAGCAGAGACCTGAATAAAAGTAGTCAGCCATGTGCATATTAGAGGGGAAGAGTATTCTAGGCAGAGAGAATAGCAAGGGCAAAGGCTAGGGGATGGGAATGAGCTTGGCATGTTTCCGTAGGTTCCTGATAGCTGGAGTGGAAAGAAGGAGGGGAAGAGTGGTAGGAGGTGAATAAGAGAGCTAAGACAGAGGCAGATCACCAAAGGCCTTTGGTGCGATGTTGAAGAAGAACCCTGTTGCAATAGTTCCAGCAAACGATGGTGGCTCCAACCAACCAGTGGCACTGGCAGTGATGAGAAGAGGGCCCACACATCACTTCAGTGTAATAGAGCTCTAAGGTAGAAGTTTGACATTCAGAAAAAAGATGACGCCTGAGCTGGGAGTGAACCACGTGAAGAAAGTGGGAGGGATGTTCCAGATAGGGGGATCAGCATAGTCATTGGCCTGGAGTCAGGATGGGTTCAGGGTAACTTCTAACAGCTTGGAACTACCAGAGTGTAAAGTTCAAAAAAAACTGATGAGAGGCTGGCTGGGGCCCTGTAGGCCCACCTGCTGGGACCCTAGGGTTGCCATTGAAGAGATTTAAGCAGGGGAGCATTGTAGGTAGATGTGCTAGATTGGTTGCAGCATCATAGAGGACTGGTTTAACAGCAGCCAGACTGGACATGGTGATTCTGGCAACCATAGTTGAAGGGATATAGAAGAGGGATTGGGGGCCTGAACCCTTGCAGTAGACTCCTCCTCAGTGGACACTGTGGTCCAGAACACCTGCCTTGATCTGGCCCCTGGCACCTCTCTGACTTTACCTTCTACCACTCTGCACCTCACTCTTCAGCTTGGTGATGAGGCTCCTAGTGGCCTACCCTGTGTCTTCTCTCCCTAGAAATGTGAGAGCTTCTTGGCGCCGGAGTTCCGCTCTTTTGCTGTAGATCCCCAGATCACCTCACTGGACGTGTTGCAGCACATCCTCATCCGAGCCTTTGATTTGAGTGGGTGAGTGGGAAGATGCTGGGGACTGGCCAGTAGGCCACCCACCTCTACAGTGGTTGTGTGGCCTTTGTTTGGTAGCGTTTTTGTTTATTTTGCTATTACAAATAATCCCACAGTGAACAGCCACGTATGCATGTCTTGGAGTACAGTAGTCTCCTTTTATCTGTGGTTTTGCTTTCTGCAGTTTCAGTTACCCATGGTCAACCTCAGTCTGCAAATATTACATACAATAAGATATTTTGAGAGAGAGAGAGACCACATTCACATTACTTTTATTACAGTTTACTGACCGTCCACAATTTACAATAACTGGACTTAGGATTTTTCAACTTTACAATGGTGCAAAAGTGATATGCATCTGGTAGAAACTGTACTGTGAGCGCCCAGCCATTCTGCTTTTCACTTTCAGTAGTGTTCAATAAAGTACAAGACATATTCAACACTATTATAAAGCAGGCTTTGTGTGTTAGATGATTTTGCCCAACTGTAGGCCGATGTAAGTGTTCTGAGCACGTTTAACGTAGGCGAGGCTAACTTCTGATGTTTGGTAGGTTAGATATGTTAAATGCATTTTCTTTTTTTTGAGATGGAGTCTCGCTGTCACCCAGGCTGGAGTGCAGTGACATGATCTCGGCTTACTGCAGCCTCCACCTCCTGGGTTCCAGTGATTCTCCTGCCGCAGCCTCCCAAGTAGCTGGGACTACAGGCATGCACCACTACGCCCAGCTAATTTTTTTTTTTGAGACGGAGTTTTGCTCTTGTCCCCCAGGCTGCAGTGCGATGGCGTGATCTCGGCTCACTGCAACCTCTGCTTCCTGAGTTCAAGTGATTGTCCTGCCTCAGCCTCCTGAGTAGCTGGGATTACAGGCACCTACCACCACACCCAGTTAATTTTTTGTATTTTTAGTAGAGACAGGGTTTCACCATATTGGCCAGGCTAGTCTCGAACCCCTGACCTCAAGTTATCTGTCCACCTTAGCCTCCCAAAGTGCTAGGATTATAGGTGTGAGGCACCACAGCCAGCCCCAGATAATTTTTTGAACTTCTCTTTTTTTTTTTTTTTTTTTTGAGATAGAATCTCACTCTGTTACCCAGGCTGGAGTACAGTGGCCTGATCTTGGCTCACTGAAGCCTCTGCCTCCTGGGTTCAAGTGATTCTCATGCCTCAGCCTCCTGAGTAGCTGGGATTACAGGTGTGTACCACCACACGCAGCTAATTTTCACCATGTTGGTCAGGCTGGTCTCAAAACTCCTAACCTCAAGTGATCTACCCACCTTGGCCTCCCAAAATGTTGGAATTACAGGCGTGAGCCTCTGTGCCCGGCCAATTTTTTGTATCTTTAGTAGAGATGGGGTTTCACCACATTGCCCATGGCAGTCTCAAAGTCCTGAGCTCAAGTGATCTGCCCACCTCAGCCTCCCAAAGTGCTGGGATTACAGATGAGCCACTTCGCCCAGCCAAATGCATTGTCAAGTTACAGTATTTCCAACTTATGATGCGTTTATTGGTATATAACTGTCATAAGTCAAAAAGCATTTGTATTGTCATAATTGTTCTATTATTGTTATCTCTTACTGTGCCTAATTTATCAATTAAACTTTATCATAGGTATGTATATATATACATACCTATGTATGTATATATATAAGTTTTAATGGGTGTTTCCAAAATGCTCTCCAGACAGGTTTTACCAATTTATGATCTCACCAGTGGCACATAAAATGCCTGTCTCTCTCACACCCTTACAAATACTAGCTACTGTAAAACTGCAAAATTTGCCAACCTGATAGCTGGAAAGTGGTGTCTCTTGGGGTTCGATGTGATGGTCATTTTGTTGTGGTCGTGGTTCTGGAGGAATACCTACCCATGGTGAGAAATTCAAACTGTACAAAATTGTTGGGTATTTAGGATGCTTCTATGGTTATGGTGAGTATCACGCAACAAACTTCTTTGCATAGTTGCACAAGTATAGCTGAAGAATAAATTCTTGTTATTTGACTTTTTTTTTTTACTTTCTTACATAAACATTTTTGTTGTGAAAAATAACAAAGATTGCTTTATTTTTGTATGTAGTAAGAAGGTTGCTTTCTTCCTACTTCTCTCCCCTATCTACCCTGTTACTGTCCCCATAGGGGACCAACTTTTTTTTTTTTTTTTTTTTTTTGAGATGAAGTCTTGCTCTGTCACCCAGGCTGGAGTGCCATGGGACAGTCTTGCTCTGTCACCCAGGTTGCAGTGCCATTGGCTCACTGCAACCTCCACCTCCCGGGTTCAAGTGATTCTCCTGCCTCAGCCTCCTGAGTAGCTGGGAATACACTTGCACTACCACACCCGGCTAATTTTTTTGTATTTTTAGTGCAGATAGGTTTCACCATGTTGGCCAGGCTGGTCTCAAACTCCTAACTTCAGGTGATCCGCCCACCTTGGCCTCCCAAAGTGCAGAGATTATAGGCATGAGCCACTGCACCTGGCCAACATTTACCAGTTTCCAGTGTGACCTCCAATGTGTGTTTGTGTGTAACAAAGTGGGTATAAATGACTTCACCTCAGGCTGCCATAATCCTTGGCACAGTCCCTTGCACATAGTAGGAAGTTCTTTTCAACAGCATCTATATTACCTTCCTTGTTTTGGAAACTGTCCCTAAGGCCTCCAGGGCACCAGTGGCCCTGAGAGTGCCCTCGTATCCTCTGTCCAGGAAGAAGAACTTTGGCATCAGCTACCTGGGCCGGGACCGGCTAGGACAGGAAGCTTACCTCTCACTCCTATCTGACTGGGACCTCAGCACAGCCTTTGCTACTGCCTCCAAACCTTACCTGCAATTGCGCGTAGATATTCGGCCATCGGAGGACAGTAAGTACCCAGTGCCCCCAGGAGCACTGCTCTGGGTTCCCCATAGGGTGATGCCATCCCTCACAATACACTCTCTCACAGTGGGATGGGCAGCAAGTTATCCTAGGTATAGATCCTGGCTCAGCCACTATGCCTCAGTTTCTTCACTTGTAAAGAGAAAGTTGTATCTTAAAACCATTGTGAGGATTATGTGGGGAAATTCATATAAAATGCCTGGAACAGTGCATGACTGCATAATGAAGGCTCAGAAAGTGTTAGCTCTAATAATGATAATTATATTGTATTATACTATTATAACATATAACCTAGTAATGTATGTTTTAATTATATATAATACAAATTTATAATATATAACAGTATAGCTTTAGCATCATGTATTTCAGTTATAATACCTAAATGTAACAATGCATGTTATAATAATGCTAGGTGTGTTTATTCATTCACTCATTCTGCACCCATATTCATTTGTTTGTGTTCTTGCTCACTCATTCATTTGTCCCTTGACTCTCAGCCACTTTTTCTCTTCTCATCTTTGTTCCTCCACTCTTGCCTATTCTGGTCCCTTCGAGCACACAGATAAATTAAGACATGGTCTCAACATTTGATTACAGACCATACATTAGATAATTGTATTGTGTCAGTATTAAATTTCCTGGGTGTGTGTCGTAGTCATTTTGTGCTACTATAACAGACTACCACAGACTGAGGAATTTGTGAAGAAGAGAAGTTAATTTCTTACAGTTCAGAAGACTGGGAAGTCCAAGATCAAGGTGCTGGCAGGTTGTGTGTCTGCTGAGAGCTTTCTTGCTGTGTCCTCACATGAAAGAAGAGCAGAAGAGAGTGAACACACACCCTCAACCCCTTTTAAGAGCCCTAATCCACCAGATGTGGTAGCTCACACCTGTAATCCCAGCACTTTGGGAGGCTGACGTGGGTAGATCACCTGAAGTCAGGAGTTTGAGACCATCCTGACCAACATGGTGAAACCCTGTCTCTGATAAAAAAAAAAAAAAAAAAAATATATATATATATATATATATATATATATATATATATATCAGCCAGGTGTAGTGGTGCACACCTGTAATCCCAGCTACTCAGGAGGCTGAGGCACGAGAATCACTTGAACCTGGAACACTTGAACCTGGAAGGTGGAGCTTGCAGTGAGCCAAGATCGTGCCACTGTACTCCAGCTTGGGTGACAGAGCGAGACTTCATCTCAAAAACAAAAAAGAGCCCTAATCCCATCCATGAGAGCTCTACCCTCATGACTTAATCACCTCTTAAAAGCCTCACCTCTTAATATGATCACATTGGTAATTAAATTGTAACACATGAATTTGGGGGGACACATTCAAACCATAGCAGTGTGGTACTGGTATCATAGCTACTGAAGGAAAATGTCCTTGTTCTTGGGAAAAGCACAGTTAAGTATGAAGGGGTAAAATGTCACGGTGTCTGCAAATAACTTGGCAAAAATAATATGCTTATATACAGAGAGAAATAAAGCAAACGTGGCCCCAAAAAATGTTAATAGGGGATCTAGATGAAGTATGTATGGATGTTCAGTGTTTTCTTTTAACTTTATTATAGGGTATGACTTTTTTTTGAGATGGAGTCTTGCTCTATCGCCCAGGCTAGAGTGCAGTGGCACAATCTCAGCTCACTGCAACCTCTGCCTTCCAGGTTCAAGCACTTCTCCTGCCTCAGCCTCCCAAGTAGCTGGGGTGACAGGTGCCTGCTACTGTACCCGGCTAATTTTTGTATTTTTAGTAGAGATGGGGTTTCACTATGTTGGCCTGGCTGGTCTCGAACTCCTGACCTCGTGATCCACCCACCTTGGCCTCCCAAAGTGCTGGGATTACAGGCATGAGCCACCGTACCCGGTCTTGAAATTGTTTTAAATAGTTGTGGAGTGGAAGATGTGATTCTCAGCCTCAAGGAGCTCACCTGCCCATTTGGGATGATTGGGGCACTTTATTGATGTCACAATGACATACAAATAGCTAATGTGTATTGAACACTTAGGGCCATTCTGTGCACATAATATTTTTTCATCGAATTGTGAAACTAATCCTATAGTGTAGGGACGATAATTTTCCCCATATTATAGATGAGGAAACTGAGGCTCAGAGAGGTGACAGGACTTGTCCCAGTCACACAGACAGTAAGTGGAAGAGCAGGATTTGAACCCAGGCAGTGGCTGAACTGGCTCATTCTTAACCATTTAACTCTACAACATTTTGGACTGGTTAAAATTGGCAGCTTTGCAAAAAAAGAGACAGATGAGAGAGAGAAACAAGAGTCAGAGGGAAAGATAGTGACAGAGATGGGCAGGAAGCCAAACAGGAAAAGATAGGTAGTCAGACACATGGGAACCTCTGCCACTGAGTAGCCAACTGCTTATATCAGTCACTTAACTAATTACCTGGGCCTTGTTTTCCTCACCTGTAAAAGAGACACAGTAACACTATTTCAATAAAAAAAATCAAATCTGCGTGGCTGATAAACGTGGAGAAAATCCCAAGTTCATGAGAACTGGGACTAATGCCAATAAAGCGGAGAGACAGACAGACACCCAGGAGTCTGGCAGGAATACATCTTCAAAAGGTTATCTTTTTAGGCCAGACACAGTGGTTCATGCCTGTAATCCCAGCAGTTTGGGAGGCCGAGGCAGGCAGGTCACCTGAGGTCAGGAGTTTGAGACCAGTCTGGCCAACATGGCAAAACCCTGCCTCTACTAAAAATACAAAAAATTAGCTGGGCGTGGTGGCGGGCGCCTGTGAACTTCGCTACTTGGAAGGCTGAGGCAGGAGAATTGCTTGAACCCAGGAAGCGGAGGTTGCAGATCTCAAGACTGTACTCCAGCCTGGGCGACAGAGCGAGACTCTGTCTCAAAACAAAAACAAACAAAACATTTTTTTGGTTTTTTTGGATTTTTTTGAGACAAAGTCTCACTTTGTCGCCCAGGCTGGAGTTCAGTGGCGCAATCTCAGCTCACTGCAACCTCCGCCTCCTGGGTTCAAGCGATTCCCCTGCCTCAGCCTCCCGAGTAGCTGGGACTACAAGGTGTGGACCACCATGCCCAGTTAATTGTTTTTTGTATTTTAGTAGTGATAGGGTTTCACCATGTTGGCCAGGATGGTCTCAATCTCCTGACCTCGTGATCAGCTCACCTTGGATTCCCAAAGTGCTGGGATTACAGGCAGGAGCCACCGCGCCCAGCTAATCGTTTTTTGTATTTCACGAGAGATGGGGTTTCACCATGTTGGGCAGGATGGTCTCAATCTCCTGACCTTGTGATAGGCCTGCCTCGGCCTCCCAAAGTGCTGGGATTACAGGCGTAAGACACCGTGCCCAGCCAAAAAGTTATCTTTTTAAAGAGGATGAGCAGCTGGGCACGGTGGCTTATGCCTGTAATCCCAGCACTTTGGGAGGCTGAGGTGGGCAGATCACCTGAGGTCAGGAGTTCAAGACCAACCTGGCCAACACAGTGAAACCCTGTCTCTGCTAAAAATACAAAACTTAGCCAGGCGTGGTGGTGGGCACCTATAGTCCCAGCTACTCGGGAGACTGAGGCAGGAGAATCACTTGAACCTGGTAGGCAGAGGTTGCAGTGAGCTGAGATCATGCCACTGCATTCCAATCTGGGTAACAGAGCAAGACTCTGTCTCAAAATAAATAAACAAATAAATAAAGAGGATCAGCTTTCCAGTTTTTAATGAATTTGTTCTTTTCCTACTGTTTTCAGAAGCCCTCTGTCTTATTTACCAAATTCGTGCACATACATAGGTCTGTTTCTGAATTCCTGATTCTCTTATGTTGATCTTTTTTTTAAAATTATGAGCCAATTCTATGCTCTTTTTATATATATATAAAGATGGAGTTTCACCGTGATGGCCAGGCTGGTTTTGAACTCCTGACCTCAGGTGATCCACCTACCTCGGCCTCCCAAAGTACTAGGATTACAGGTGTGAGCCACCATACCCAGCCTTTTTTTTTTTTTTTTTTAATTCTATGCTTTTTAAATCATTATAGTTATTTATTTATTTATTTATTTATTTATTTATTTATTTATTTTGAGACAGGGTCTCATTCTGTCATCCTGGCTGGAATGCAGTGGCCCGATCTCAGCTAACTGCAGCCTCCGCTTCCCAGGCTCAAGCAATCATCCCACCTCAGCCTCCTGAGTAGCTAGGACTACAGGGGCATGCCACCACGCCCAGCTAATATTTGTATTTTTTGTAGAGACAGGGTTTCACCATGTTGGCCAAGTTTCATCTTGTACTTTGGAACATCTTCCCCATCTATAAGCTTATACAAATAGCCTATCTTTTCTTCTACTATGCTTATTGTTTTCTTTTTTATGTATAAATCTTTACTCTGGCCAGGCATCGTGTCTCACGCCTGTAATCCCAGCACTTTGGGAGGTCAAGGCAGGTGGATGCCTTGAGGTCAGGAGTTCGAGACCAGCCTGGCCAACATGGTAAAACCCCGTCTCTACTAAAAATACAAAAATTAGCCAGGCATGGTGGTGCGCGCCTGTAATCTCAGCTGTTCTTGAGGCTGAGGCAGAGAATCGCGTTAACTCAGGAGACAGAGCCTGCAGTGAGCTGAGATCATGCCACTGCACTCCAGCCTGGGCAGCAGAGTGAGACTCCGTCTCAAAAAAAAAAAAAAAAAAAAAAAAAAAAATCTTACTCTGTCAGCATTGTGATAAATAGACCTAGCTTTAAAAAAAATCCAGATAGTCAATTATGCCAGCTTTATTTATTTATTTATTTATGAGACAAAGTTTCACTCATTTCCCAGACTGGAGTGCCATTGTGTGATCTTGGCTCACTGCAACCTCTACCTCCCAGGTTCAAGCAATTCTCCTGCCTCAGTCTCCCAAGTAGTTGGGATTACAGGTGCCCACCACCATGCCTGGCTAATTTTTGTATTTTTAGTAGAGATGGTGTTTCACCATGTTGGTCAGGCTGATCTCGAACTCCTGACCTCAGATGATACACCCGCCTCAGCCACCCAAAGTTCTGGGATTTACAGGCGTGAGCCACTGTGCCTGGCCTGCCAGCATCATTTATTAAATAACACCTTTTCTGCAGCGATTCGAAATGCCACGTTTCTCATATATACAGTTCCCACATATACATGCTTGGATTTATTTCTGGGTTTTCTGCTGCATTCTACCAACAGGCTCTATTTGTCTACTGCTATGCTAACACCATGTTATTTTTATGACAGTGGTTTTGTGGTCAATTTTAATAAGCTTTTGCCATCCTCCTACTGTTCTTTTTCTTAGCTATTCTTAAATGTGAATTCTTCTATAGAAATCTTAAGGTAATTTTATCCAATTCCAGGAAAGACCCCCATTCAATTTCTGACTGGCATTGCACTGAGTTTATATATTAGTTTAGGATTTGGGAAGTTTGACAATTTTATGATAAGGAAATGTTGTGTGTATCACAAATATTATGTAATACCAGAAGCAGGGGCTGGGCCAGCAGCCCATAACGAAACACTTGGATGTTTCTTCAGGGAAATGTGTGCATTTTCACACTATGTGGGTTATATAAAGACTATATATAGTTTCCTGTCAGTTCAGATCAGGTTTTGCTACTAGGTGAGTTTGTGCTTGTAGACATTCTTTGCCTGTTTTTGTTGTTGTTGTTGTTGTTGTTGTTGTTTTTTGGTTGGTTTTGTTTTGTTTTTTTTGTTTTTGAGACGGAGTCTTGCACTGTTGGGCTGGAGGGCGGTGGTGCCATCTCGGCTCACTGCAACCTCAGCCTCCCAAGTAGCTAGGATTACAGAAGCCTGTCACCATGCCTGGCTAATTTTTTTTTTTGTATTTTTAGTAGAGATGGGGTTTTACTATGTTGGCCAGGCTGATCTCGAACTCCTGGCCTCTCAATCCGCCTGCCTCAGCCTCCCAAAGTGCTGGGATTATAGGCATGAACCACCATGCCTGGCTTCTTTGCCTGTTTTATTAATGGGATGGGGGGGGGTTATCAGTGTAAAATGTCTCTTTTCATGTGAAATGCTTTTGGCCTTGAGTGGCGCTTTTTCTGACATTCCCATGGCTACTATTGTTTTCTGTTTGTGTTTGCCAGGTATACCTTTAGGATTCTTTAATTTTTAATCTTTTTGTGTCACCTTGTTTCAGGTATATCTCTCATACCTCTCATAAAAACCTCATAGCAGAATTTATGCTTTTAAAGACAATTGACAGTGAAATGTATATATTTTTTTGACACATAGTCTTGCTCTGTCACCCAGGCTGGAGTGCGGTGGCATGATCTCTGCTCACTGCAGCCTCTGCCTCCCAGGTTCAAGCAGTTCTCCTGCCTCAGCCTCCCAAGTAGCTGGGATTACAGGCACACACCACCATGCACATCTAATTTTTGCATTTTTAGGAGAGACAAGGTTTTACCATGTTGGCCAGGCTGGTCTTGAACTCCCGACCTCAGGTGATCCACCAGCCTTAGTCTCCCAAAGTGCTGGGATTATAGGCGTGAGCCACTGCACCTCACCCCAACAGTGAAATCTTTAGGCCACTTTTTCTCCTTTAATCTTTTCCACCCTTTCTGGCCTTTAAAATGGAGCTTTGGAACACTTCTAATTCTTAATCATTTTCTGGTCCCTAACCCTTAACTTCTAGGTTTTGCTTAGACAGCTTTAATTTTTTTTTCTTTCTTTCTTTCTTTCTTTCTTTCTTTTTTTTTTTTTTTTTTTTTTTTTTTGAGATGGAGTCTTACCCTGTTGCCCAGGCTGGAGTGCAGTGGCATGATCTTGGCTCACCGCAACCTCCTCACCCCAGGTTCAAACAATTCTTCTGCCTCAGCCTCCAGAGTTGCTGGGATAACAGAAGCATGCCACCACACCCAGCTAATTTTCTATATTTTCAGAGACAGGGTTTCACCATGTTGGCCAGGCTGGTCTCAAACTCCTGACTTCAAGTGATCCACCTCCCTCAGCCTTCCAAAGGGCTGAGAGTATAGGTGTGAGCCACCGTGCTGAGCCATTTTTTTTTTTTTTATTCTAGGTTATCATTCTATTTTCTTACTAACCCACTAAGTAACTTATGTTTCAGGAATCCTAATGTAACATATATTACAAACCCCCAATCATGTTATCTTTGTCATTTTAACGATAAATATTTAAAAACCAGGGCCCTCTACCATTTACCTTCCTCTTTGTCTCTCCCTATCTTGAGCCCTTCTAGTCATGCAGGAGTCATTTGCTCAGACAACTTCTTTGTTCTCCTCCAAAAGGGTGCATGGGTTGGATGTACTCTAAGGGTCAAAAATGTTTTTCTTTGGCTGAATAGATCTGTACTGTCTTGGCTGGGTGCAGGGCCCTTGGATCTCAGGTCTTTCTTCTTAGTGCTCCACAGGTGCTGTGAGCCACTGTCTTACTGCTTCCAGGGTTATGGAGCAGAAGTCTGTTGCTTGTCTGACCTTTCCAGCTGTTCTTTGTCTCTGAAAGCTGCAAGAGTTTTTCTTTTTCTTTTTTTTTTTTTTTTGAGACGGAGTGTTTCGCTCTTGTTACCCAGGCTGGAGTGCAATGGCGCGATCTCGGCTCACCGCAACCTCCGCCTCCTGGGTTCAGGCAGTTCTCCTGCCTCAGCCTCCCGAGTAGCTGGGATCACAGGCACGCGCCACCATGCCCAGCTAATTTTTTGTATTTTTAGTAGAGACGGGGTTTCACCATGTTGACCAGGATGGTCTCGATCTCTTGACCTCGTGATCCACCCGCCTCGGCCTCCCAGAGTGCTGGGATTACAGGCTTGAGCCACCGCGCCCGGCCCGAGTTTTTCTTTTTCTTTACTTTTCTTTCTTTTTTTGAGGCAGGCTTTTGTTGCCCAGGTTGGAGTATAGTAGCGTGATCTCGGTTCACTGCAACCCCTTCCTCCCAGGTTCAAACAGTCCAACCACCCACCTCAGCCTCCTGAGTAGCTGGGACTACAGGAGTGCATTACCATGCCCGGCTAATTTTTATATTTTTGGGTAGAGACAGGGTTTTACCATGTTGCCCAGGCTGCTTTTGAACTCCTGGGCTCAAGTAATCCACCTGCTTCGGCCTCCTAAAGCACTGGGATTAGGCTGGGCATGGTGGCTTACACCTGTAATCCCAGCACTTTGGGAGGCTGAGGTGGGCAGATCACTTGAGCTCAGGAGTTCAAGACCAGCCTGGCCAACATGGTGAAACCCCGTCTCTACTAAAAATACAAAAATTAGTTGGGTGTGGTGGCACACACCTGTAGTCCCAGCTACTCAGGAGGCTGAGGCAGGAGAATCAGTTGAACCTGGGAAGCAGAGGTTCCAGTGAGCTGAGATTGCACCACTGCACTGCAGCCTGGGTGACAGAGCAAGACTCCACCTCAAAAAAGAAAAAGAATTCCTGGGATTACAGGAATTGTGCCCAGGCTAAGATTTTTCTTTATTCTTAGAATTTGGACATTTGGGGCTGGAGGCGATTGTTCACACCTGCAATCCCAGCACTTTGGGAGGCCGAGGTAGGCAGATCACTTGAGCTCAGGAGTTTAAGACAAGCCTGGCCAATGTGGTAAAACCCTGTCTCTACTAAAAATACAAAAATTAGCCAGGAATGGAGGCGCGCCCCTATAATCTCAGCTACTCGGGAGGCTGAGGCAGGAGAATGGCTTGAACCCAGGAGGTGGAGGTTGCAGTGAGCCGAGATCATGCTATTGCGCTCCAGCCGGATCACAGAGCAAGACCATCTCAAAAAAAAAAAAAAAAAAAAGAATTTGAGCATTTCACCAATGTATGAATGGGGGCGGGGCTAATTGTGTGTTGCTTGTTAGTTAATCCTATCTAAGACTTGGCGAGCCATTCCTTCATCTCAGAGAAATTTTCCTTCATACTTGTTCAGTTGTAACGTCTCCACCTGATCCCTTTTCTCCCCCTGCATTTCCTATTATTTCTATACTAGGTCTCCCGGACTTGGCATCCAGGTCTCTCTTCTTTCTCACTCAAATCATCAAGGCTTAGCTCCGTGCCTTGCAGTGGTTCTTCTGTTTGGACTTTTAGACATTACTGATTTTTTGTAATGTGACCTTCATTTTACCTGTTGAGTATTTTAATGCTCTGATTGATGTTTTAGAAAGACCATTCTGGCAGCTGTTGGGAGAGATTGGAGAGGAATACAGAGGAAGTGGGGACTGGTTAGGAGGCAGTTTCAGGTGAGAGATATGGTGGCTCAGACAGGGTGAGAAGATGGAAATGAGAGAACAGGTGGGATGGAAAAGTGCTTTACATGCAGAGGCCATAGGACTTGGCAGTGGTTTGGACCTGGGAGTTAAGAGAGTGGGAGGGGATGGCCGGGTACGGTGGCTCATGCCTGTAATCCAAGCACTTTGGAGGCTGAGGTGGGCAGATCACCTGAGGTCGGGAGTTCAAGGCCAGCCTGACCAACATGGTGAAACCCCATCTTGAAAAAAAAAAAAAAAAAAAGAGAGAGTGGGAAGGGGGCAAAGATGTCTCTCAGGTTTCTGGTCTATTAAACAACTGAACAGGTAGAGATGCTGTTTGTTCAGATGAGGAGCAGAGGAGAAGGCTATGTCTAGAGTGGATCTTCGGCTCCTCTCTTTGGACCCCTTAGGTTTGCAGTGGCCCCCATGAGGTATCCAGGGAAAAGCAGTGACATCCAGATGTGGCCTATGGCTTGTTTCCCCGCTCAGCTCTGTGGGAGAATTGGGCTCCATGGAAATGCTGCTTAAGGATGGTATTTGCTTGCAAATGACAGTGGCTTAAACAAATAGAAGTTGATTGGTTTCACAGAATGGAGTTTGAAAGTTAGCCACTTGGTCCGGGCGCAGTGGCTCACGCCTGTAATCCTAACACTTTGGGAGGCCGAGGCGGGTGGATAACCTGAGGTCAGGAGTTCGAGGTCAGCCTGGTTGACATGGTGAAACCCCATCTCTACTAAAAATACAAAAAATTAGCCAGGCATGGTGGCAGGCACCTGTAATCCCAGCTACTCAGGTGGCTGAGGCAAAAGAATTGCCTGAACCAAGGAGGCAGAAGTTACAGTGAGCCAAGATTGCGCCACTGCACTCCAGCCTGGGCTACAGAGAGAGACTCTGTCTCAAAAAAACAAAAACAAAAACAAAAACAAACAAAAAACCACATACACAGCATACCTGTTCCACTGTTGCACAAATATTTTATTTCTGAAGTACGTCTGGGCTGTGGACTAGGGTGAATGAAGTTCAGATCCCAGCCCTACCATTTCCTGGCCATAGAATCTTTGTCACTTACTATTTGCTCCAAACCTTTTTGTCATCGTCTGTAAAATGAGAATGGTAACATTAGTGTACACTGTTTGTGGGAGGAGGACTGGCAGGAATATGAGAGTAGGAGTTGGAGCTCTTGAGCTTTGGGCCTGGACTTCAAATTTCCCCTCTTTCACTCACTAGCTAAGGGGCCTTGGCCAAATGCCTTATCCCGACTGTGTCTGTTTCCTCATAGAGAGTCACAGTAATAGTAGTGCTCCACTAATAGGATTGAAGTGACTATTGCATGAGTCACTATTTCCAAAGATCTCAGAACAGTTCCTGACACACAGCACTATGGAGTGTTAGCTAGTATTATTTCTTATATTATTGTTGAGTGCTTGTCCTAGTGCTTGGCACGTCGTAACTGCTCAATAAATTATTACTTTATATCATTAAAATATTAAAGGCTGCCCAGTCATTTCCTGAGACACCTACTACAAACGAATTCTTCATGGTTTGTTTGTTTGTTTGTTTTTTAGATGGAGTCTAGCTTTGTCACCCAGGTTAGAGTGCAGTGGTGCAATCTCAGCTCACTGCAACCTCTGCCTCCCAGGTTCAAGCGATTCTCCTGCCTCTACCTTCCTAGTAGCTGGGATTACAGGCGTGTGCCATCACACCCAGCTAATTTTTGTATTTTTAGTAGAGACAGGGTTTCACTGTGTTGGTCAGTCTGGTCTTGAACTCCTGACCTCAGGTGATCTGCCCACCTCAGCCTCCCAGAGTGCTAGGATTACAGGTGTGAGCCACCACACCCGGCCTTGATTTTGTTTTTTACATGATTTGGATGATACAGGAAGAGGGACTGGGGGTCGTTGGTGGCCCGGCTTCAGTAGAAGGAGAGGAAGCCGGCCCAGAGGTCTGGGTTCTCATCCCCTTTCTCATAGCACTTTGTTCTGTCTGCCCAGGCCCATTGCTGGAAGACTGGGACATAATCAGCCCCAAGGATGTCATTGGCTCTGACGTGTTGCTGGCTGAGAAACGGTCATCACTGACGACTGCTGCCCTGCCCTTTACACAGTCCATCCTCACTCAGGTGTTTTCAGGGACTCTGGGGACCCAGCTGTGGTTGGAGGGCAGGGCCTACCTGGCACCCTGGTTCTGAGCATGCTGGTTGGCATCTGCCCCTAGTCCACGCAGCTGATGGTGGCCTCCCTCCCTCCTTCTCATAGGTGGGCCGTACCTTGTCTAAGGTCCAACAAGTGCTGAGCTGGTCGTATGGGGAAGATGTCAAGCCCTTCAAGCCACCCTTAAGCGATGCTGAGTTTCACACATACCTGAACCACGAGGGCCAGCTCTCCCGACCTGAGGAGTTGCGCCTGCGGATCTATCACGGTGGTGTGGAGCCCTCGCTGCGAAAGGTGAGCATCCTCAGTCGTCTGTTGAGTCCATCACTGCTGTACTCATTAACAGCTCCTGAGACACATGCAGTCAGCCACACTGCTGTTGGCGGGGGTGGAGATATTCCAAGGTAGGAAGCTTTCTTTCAGGAGGGGTGAGCAGTCAGAGGCCTAGCAGACTTATCAGAAGGAAGACAGAGGCCCAAGGAGGGTGGGTGGGTGGTGACTGATAGACACTGGGGCGTGGCTCATCTGGAGAACTCCAGCCTTATTCCTTTCACCGCTGGCCAGGTGGTGTGGCGGTACCTGTTAAACGTGTATCCAGATGGACTGACAGGCCGAGAGCGGATGGACTACATGAAACGCAAGAGCCGCGAGTATGAGCAGCTCAAGAGCGAGTGGGCCCAGCGAGCAAGCCCTGAGGACCTGGAGTTCATCCGCAGCACAGTCCTCAAGGATGTGCTGCGCACTGACCGGGCCCACCCCTACTATGCAGGGCCTGAGGATGGCCCACATCTACGGGCGCTGCACGACCTACTCACCACCTATGCCGTTACCCACCCACAGGTGTCCTACTGCCAGGGCATGAGTGACCTTGCCTCACCCATCCTCGCTGTCATGGACCATGAGGGCCATGCCTTCGTCTGCTTTTGTGGCATCATGAAGCGTCTGGCTGCCAACTTCCACCCTGATGGCCGTGCCATGGCTACCAAGTTTGCACACCTGAAGCTGTTGCTGCGACACGCCGACCCTGACTTTTACCAATACCTGCAAGAGGCAGGCGCTGATGACCTCTTCTTCTGTTACCGCTGGCTGCTACTGGAGCTCAAGCGTGAGTTCGCCTTTGACGACGCCCTCCGCATGCTTGAGGTCACCTGGAGTTCGCTGCCCCCTGATCCTCCTGAACATGAGGTAGAGCTGGTTGGACCCCCCAGCCAAGCAGACACTGGTTTTGGTGGCCACAGGGGGTGGCCCGTGCGACAGAGGCACATGCTGAGGCCTGCCGGTGGAGGAGGTAGTACCTTTGAAGATGCTGTTGACCACCTGGCCACAGCCAGCCAGGGGCCTGGTGGTGGGGGGCGTCTCCTGAGACAAGCCAGCTTGGATGGTCTCCAGCAACTCAGGGATAACGTGGGCTCCAGGAGAGGCCCTCTGGTCCAGCTGCCCCATCCAGCTGCCCTTATCAGCTCCAAGTCCCTCTCCGAGCCTTTATTGAACTCCCCAGATCCACTGCTCTCCTCCTTTTCCCACCCTGATTCCCCATCTTCCTCATCTCCACCATCCACCCAGGAGGCCTCTCCCACTGGTGATATGGCTGTAGGATCCCCCGTGATGCAAGAGGTAGGCTCCCCGAAAGACCCAGGAAAGTTCCTGCCACCTGTACCACCAATGGGCCTGCCCCCACCCCAGGAGTTTGGCCGGGGAAACCCATTCATGCTGTTTCTCTGCCTGGCCATCCTGCTGGAACACCGCGACCACATCATGCGCAATGGGCTGGATTATAACGAGCTGGCCATGCACTTTGACCGCCTCGTGCGAAAACACCACCTAGGGCGCGTCCTGCGCCGGGCCAGGGCTCTCTTTGCTGATTACCTGCAGTCAGAGGTGTGGGACTCAGAGGAGGGGGCTGAGGCCACAGCCGCATCTTGATCAGGCTTTCTCTGGCCCTCCATTGGCCCCACCAGATCTCCATTCTTTGCCAGGAGGGCCAACACATGAGACCCCCACCTCCCTGCCTGCCAGCCCTAGACCTGTTGGAGCATAGAGCCCTTCCTCCCCAGGTCTAAGTATGTGGGGCTCTGCTTTGGCACTGCCCCAGAGAGGCCACGGCCTCTTTATTCTGTTTCTGTTGTTTTGTTTTTAACAACTATACTTTGCACACATAAAGGTCACTGTGTGGTCTGTGTGTTTCTCTGCCCCCTCCCTGGGTTTTGCTGTAGATGGAGTCCTCAGGGGCCCTTTACCTGATGGAGGGGAAATAACTTCACTTGGTGGAGGGAGGCTCCAGCTTCCCTGCTGTGGTGGGGAGAGTGGATGCTGAGAATCAGTTCCCGAAAGTGAGCTCAAGTCAGGCACTGCTTGAGGAAGGCCTGAGTCTGTTTTTTTGGTACATCCATCTGCCTGTAAGGGTCTGTATTATGTCTGTGAGTATGTTTTCAGGACAGCCCCCCTGGATGAAAGATAAGAGTTCTGGCTCAAACAAGGGCAAGATTCATTACTGAGATTGGGAAGTATGGGCTACTTAGAAACGTTAGACCAGCCACCGCTGGCATTCCACACGTCACCATTTCTAGGATCTGGACCTCTCTGTGAGGTTTATGCGCCAATGCTGGCAGCCCTGGGCAGGGGCCTCAGCCTCCTTTTTGTTTTCCACTTCAGACAGGTACCTGCGGGTGTTAACAAGGTTTGAGGAAGACACGTCTCACATGTTAGTGTGGAAGCCCAGTCATCACATTGTTGAATTTGTCACTTGCTTTGGAGCCAGTTTGAAGGACTGTGGCCTAGCCATGCCTAGGGCCCTAAACTGGGATTCCAGCTCATGGTACCTATCTTAACTATTTCAGCAATAGAAACCACTTACTTACCTTCTCCATCTCACTAATATGGACAAACATGAAGCACTGATAAAGCTTAGGCCTTAATAGAAGTCACTTAGTTATTTGGAGGATAATGATCAAAAAAAAGGTCCTTTTTCCCACTGACATTCTTAGAGGGTGGGACTCTCTCACGGGCCAGGTGCGGTCATCTACAAAGGATGGGTGAAATAACTGGGGTCCTCAGGTCATGGTCTAGCCACGCCAGCTTCTCCCAAGTGCCAACCAGGCTTGACCCTGCTTAGCTTCAGAGATCAGACAAGATCCAGCATATTCAGGATGGTATGGCTGTAGACCGGGCTGGGTTCTGGCCAGAAGCTGTTGCACTAGGCAATGCTGCCAGAGATGAGGAGGCATCAGGGCAGTCATCCCCTCTGCTGTTTGCCCCAAGAATGCCATAGAAAGCTGAAGATGACCCTTAAAAGGCTCCCGTCACCCCCAGTGTTGGGGGGAAGTTGACTGTTCCTCAGATGAAAGCCCAGTCATTTGAAGAGCAAGACATGACTATTCTGTGTTTAGGGAGCTCAAGCATTGGGGGTCTAATGAGTGCATTTTGTGGATATGGGCTCAGACTCCCCAAAGGACCACCCAACCTATGGGAGTGTCTGGCTTTCCAAGGTCCTGAAATGTCTCTTGTCAGTAAACAGCTGATACCCTCTGGGATGCATTCTGTGATTAATGGAATCACAGAATGCATCCCAGACAAGCCAGTTCTGTGGATAGTAGTTTGGGACTTCTCAGGGACAGAAGAGTCCTTTCTGTGATTAAGAGGCTCAGATACCCTGAAGGGCAGAAACCTCTAATATTCTAGGATACTTGGGGTTTATGGTTTCTGCAGAGATGGCAGACAGCAAAGCTACTGATTCTTTTGCCTGAAACCAACTCTGGAGAAACTAGAGAGGGAAACATAGGTTCCAGAAACTGCAGCATAGCAATGAGAGCCCCACGGGGAAATGGAAGGCTGTCTTTAACTGGTGTGTGTTTTGAGTGGTGGAGACAGCCAGAGGCAGCAAATAGAGAATAGGGTAGGTTAGGGAAAAAAATTTAAGTTCTGGCTCTCACCTCTCCCCTATAGTGCCTTAGGGAGGTCTTTACCCCTTTCATTGCAGAAATCATCCATACCATTGGTACACATGTCTAGGGGGCTAGGGCCCTGCAGAGGAAAGAAATAAGCAGCCAGAGGAAATCAGTCCTCCACCTCTCCCACTTCAGACACCTGGGCTGGTGGATTACACCTAAGGAGACTGCCACCTGTTTTTTTTTTGGTTTGGTTTGGTTTTATTTTTTGAGATAGAGTCTCACTCTGTAGCCCAGGCTAGAGTGCAGTGGCACAATCTCGGCTCACTGCAACCTCCGCCTCCCAGGTTCAAGTGATTCTCCTGTCTCAGCCTCCCAAGTAGCTGGGATTACAGGTGCATGCCACCATGCCTGGCTAATTTTTGTATATTAGTAAAGACGGGTTTCACCTTGTTGGTCAGGCTAGTCTTGAACTCCTGACCTCCTGACCTCGGGTGATCCATCCACCTCGGCCTCCCAAAGTGGTGGGATTACAGGCATGAGCCACCACACCAGGCCAAGACTGCCACTTCTTAAAGCAGTTTTCCTCCAATGATTGAAAGAAGAACCCCCTACTAGGGGAATTGTCAGGTGTCCAAAGAGCAAGTGAGTCGGATAAGTGCTTCTGTGGTGTCTGCAGCTGTCCACCCTTTGGTTCCTCTCTCACGCATCCTTTTACCCCTGGAGCTCCAGGTCACTGAGCTGACTCGAGTTGGGCCTTCAGTCTTTCCTCAGTATGTTCTATCAGCCAGGAGGGCAGGTAACTTCAGGGGCATGTAAGTTCACCGCCAAAATAACCAAACACCAGGGCAGTATGACTTCCACCAAGGAAAAATAAACTGGACATTCTCTAGTGCTGGATAACAAATTACCCCAAACTTAGCCACTTAAAACATAACAGGGCTGAGCATAGTAGCCCACACCTGTAATCCCAGCACTTTGAGAGGCCGAGGCAGGCAGATGATAAGGTCAGGAGTTCCAGAGCAGCCTGGCCAACATAGTGAAACCCCGTCTCTACTAAAAATACAAAAATTAGCCAGGCATGGTGGCATGTGCCTATAGTCCCAGCTACTCAGGAGGCTGAGGCAGGAGAATTGCTTGAACCCGGAACGCGGAGGTTGTGGTGAGCTGAGATCACGCCACTGCACTCCAGCCTGGGCAACAGAGTGAGACCGTGTCTCCAAAAAAAAAAAAAAAAAAAAAAAAAAAAAAAAAAAAAAAAAATCACAGTTTCTAGGCCAGGCACAGTGGCTCACACCTGTAATCCCAGCACTTTGAGAGGCCAAGGTGGGCAGATCACCTGAAGTCAGGAGTTCAAGACCAGCCTGACCAACATGGTGAAACCCCATCTTTACTAAAAATACAAAAAAATGCCGGGCGCGGTGGCTCAAGCCTGTAATCCCAGCACTTCGGGAGGCCGAGGCGGGTGGATCACGAGGTCAAGAGATCGAGACCATCCTGGTCAACATGGTGAAACCCCGTCTCTACTAAAAATACAAAAAATTAGCTGGGCGTCATGGCGCATGCCTGTAATCCCAGCTACTCAGGAGGCTGAGGCAGGAGAATTGCCTGAACCCAGGAGGCGGAGGTTGTGGTGAGCCGAGATCGCGCCATTGCACTCCAGCCTGGGTAACAAGAGCGAAACTCCGTCTCAAAAAACAAAACAAAACAACAAAAATTAGCCACGTGTGGTACCACACGCCTGTGATTCCAGCTACTTGGGAGGCTGAGGCAGGAGAATCACTTGAACCTTGGGATCAGAGGTTGCAGTGAGCCAACATTGTGATACTACACTCTAGTCCGGGCGACAGAGACTCTATCTCAAAAAAAAAAAAAAAAAAAAAAAAGGAAAAAGAAAAGAAAAAACCCTACAGTTTCTGAGGGTCAGGAATCTGGAAGCAGCTTCCAGATTCTTGGGTGGTTTTGACTCAGGGTCTCTCCTGGCGTTTCACTCAAGTTGCAGCCAGGACTGCAGTCAGCTGAAGGCTTCACTTGGCTGAGAGATCCCCTTCCAACATGGCCCACTCACAGGGCTGTTGGCAAGAAGCTTCAGTTTGTCACTACCGGAGCATCTCTGTGGGGCTTCTCACAACATGTCATCCTAACGAGCAGGTGGGACCATGACCAAGACGAAAGCCATAACGTCTATTAAAACCTCAGAGAAGACATACCATCACTTCTTCTGTATTTTGTTGGTCACATATACCAACCCTAGTATAACATGGGAGGGGACTATACGGGGCGTGAATACCAGGAGGCAGGAAACACGGCTATATTGGAAACTGGCTCCTATACTGGGTAACGTATAATATCTGAAGCAGAAGTATTGAGACAGATGACACATTTTAAATAAGCATAATAAAAACTATTATAATATAAAACAGGAACTAGAGATTATACAAAGGACCCCCCAAAAATGTTAGGTATGAGTATGATGGTAGAAAACAGCCCAGCACGGTGGCTCACGCCTGTAATCCCAGCACTTTGGGAGGCTGAGGCAGGAGCATCACTTGAGCTCAAGAGTTTGAGACCAGCCTGGGCAACGTGGCAAAACCCCGTCTCTACATAAAATACAAAACATTGGCCGAAGGTGGTGGTGCACCCTATGGCCCTGGCTAATTGGGAGGCTGAGGAGGGAGGATCACTTGAGTCCAGGAGGTTGAAGCTGCAGTGAGCTGAGACTACTATTGCACTCCAGCCTGAGTGACAAGAGCAAGACCCTGTCTTAAAAAAAAAAGAAAAAGAAAAAAATACTGTAAATGGAGAATATGGAATGAGATGTACCAATAGTAATTGCAAAAATATTTGAAACACAGAGACCCTCAATGGATTTTTTAAAAAGTCCAACAGGATACACACACAAAGATTTAGAAATGTTGAAAATGAAAGGATGAAGAAAGGATATAGCACACTAAAAGCCCAAAGAAAGCTGAGATGGCTATCCTAATAGCTAATAAAATAGGCTGAATGCTGTGGCTCTTGCCTGTAATCCCAGCACTTTAGGAAGCCGAGGCGGACGGATCACTTGAGGCCAGGAGTTCAAGACCAGCCTCGCCAACATGGTGCAACCCTGTCTCTACTAAAAATACAGAAAGTAGCCTAGCATGGTGGCACGTGCCTATAGTCCCAGCTACTCAGAAGGCTGAGGTAGGAGAATCGTCCGAACCTGGGAGGCAGAAGTTGCAGTGAGCTGAGATTGTGCCACTGCACTCCAGTCTGGGTGACAGATGGAGGGAGACTCTCAAAAAGAAAAAAAGTTGGTAAAAGAGCGGAGGAACAAACCCAAAGGACTGAGTCATACAGGAAATATTTTTTTTTTTTTTTTGAGACGGAGTTTCGCTCTTGTTACCCAGGCTGGAGTGCAATGGCGCGATCTCGGCTCACCGCAACCTCCGCCTCCTGGGTTCAGGCAATTCTCTTGCCTCAGCCTCCTGAGTAGCTGGGATTACAGGCATGCACCACCATGCCCAGCTAAAGAGGAAATAATATAAGGAAGGAAAAAGATACAATAGAGAATTGTAAAGTAATAATAAAGATTAACAAAATAGGCCGGGCGCAGTGGCTCACGCCTGTAATCCCAACACTTTGGGAGGCGAAGGTGGGCAGGTCACTTGAGGCCAGGAGTTCGAGACCAACCTGGCCAAAATGGTGAAACCCTGTCTCTACTAAAAATACAAAAATTAGCCAGACGTGGTGGTGCATGCCTATAGTCCCAGGTACTCCGGGGGATGAAGCAGGAGAATTGCTTGAACTTGGGAGGCAGAGGTTGCAGTGAGCCAAGATTGCACCACTGCACTCCAGCCTGGGTGACAGAGTAAGATTCTATCTCAAAAAAAAAAAAAAAAATGCCAGGGGCGGTGGCTCAGGCCTGTAATCCCAGCATTTTGGGAGGCTGAGGCGGGCAGATCACTTGAAAGTCAGGAGTTGAGACCAGCCTGGCCAAAATGGTGAAACCCTGTCTGTACTAAAAATACAAAAATTAGCCAGGCATGGTGGTGGGTGCCTGTAGTTCCAGCTACTCGGGAGGCTAAGGCAGGAGAATTTCTTGAACCTGGGAGGCAGAGATTGCAGTGAGCTGAGATTGCACCACTGCACTCCAGCCTGAAGTGAAACTTCATCTCAAAAAAACCAGAAAAGGTGGTACTTTGAAAATAATAATAATAGACCTTTGCCAAGACTGATTTAAAATAATGCAAAATGCATAATAAAGGAAAATTATAGACACAAAAAGGCTAAAAATTGTGAACTAATGCACTTGAAAACAGATGAAAAGCAAATATTTTGGGAAACATTAAAATGTGCTCGAATGAATGCAAAAAGAAATAGAAAGCTTGGCTGGGTATGGTGGCTTACGTCTGTAATCTCAGCACTTTGGGAGGCCGAGGCAGGCGGATCACCTGAGATCAGGAGTTCAAGACCAGCCTGGCCAACACGGTGAAACCCTGTCTTAAAAAAAGAAAGAAAGAAAGAAATAGAAAGTTAGAATGTAACCAGAATATAACTACATTTTAGGAAAAATTAAAATGATAATCCGGGTGCAGTGGCTCACACCTGTAATCCCAGCACTTTGGGAGGCTGAGGTGGGTGAATCACCTGAGGTCGGGAGTTCAAGACCAGCCTAACCAACGTGGAGAAACCTGTCTCTACTAAAAATACAAAATTAGCCAGTTGTGGTGGCGCATGCCTGTAATCCCAGCTACTTGGGAGGCTGAGGCAGGAGAATCGTTTGAACCCAGGAGGTGGAGGTTGTGGTGAGCCGAGATTGCGCCATTGCATTCCAGCCTAGGCAACAAGAGTAAGACCCCATCTCAAAAAACAACAACAACAAAAAGATAATCAAAGATACCCCATCTTATTGTAACAAACAGCCTCAGGCCCAGCCCCAGATGGTTTTGCAGATTGTAGTTCTATCAAACTTTCAAGGAACTGTAATTCCCATCTTACACAAATTGTTCCAGAAATTAGGAAAAGAGAGAAGGTTGTACAGTTCCTTTTATGAGGGTAAAATAGTCTTGCTTCTAAAACCAGATAAGGAAAATACTAAACAATAAGTTATAGACCCACTGAACTTATGAATATAGATGCAAAAATTCTAATAAAAGATTGGCTACCTGAATTCAATAGTGCATTTTTTAAAAAATCACAAGTAGGTTTTATCCCAGTAATGCAATTGATCCAAATTAGAAAATTAGTGAATGCAATTAACCACATTAATAAAGGAGAAAATTGTATGATCTTAAAGCAGAAAAGGATCTGATAAGGTTCAGTGCCTGTTTATGATATTTAAAAGGGGGCTGGGCACGGTGGCTCATGCCTGCAATCCCCATAGTTTGGGATGCTAAGGCAGGTAGATCACTTGAGCCCAGGAGTTTTAGACCAGGCTGGGCAACATGGCATAACCCTATCTCTACGAAAAAAAAAAAAAAAAAAAAAAAAAAAAAAAAAAAAAAAAAACTACTTGCAAACAAAATAAAAGTAGAAGAGAACTTCTTTAACTTCATAAAGTCCACATGGCAAAATCTTATAGCAAAAATGCTTAATAGAGAATTTTAAAATGCATTTCCCTTTAAGATCAGGAACAAGGCAAGGACATTCACTCAATACTATTCTTTAATATAAAACCAGCTAATGCTATAAGGAAAAAGAAGTGAGGTGTACATTGTAGAAGGAATTGGTAGAACTCATTTGCAAATGATTTGAGTGACTACCTTAAAGAAGCAATAGAATGACCAAAACAACTAATAGGACTAATAAGAGAGTTCACCAAGGTTTCCCAATACAAACTCAACCTGTAAGAATCAAAAGCATGTCTGTACGGCAACAATAACCAACAAAAAAATAAAGTAAGAATGAATTTAATTAAAAAAACTTCTGGCCGGGTGTGGTGGCTCACGCCTGTAATGCCAGCACTCTGGGAGGCCAAGGCGGGTGGATCACCTGAGGTCAGGAGTTCGAGACCAGCCTGACCAATATGATGAAACCCTGTCTCTACTAAAAATAAAAAAATTGCCGGGCGCGGTGGCCGAAGCCTGTAATCCCAGCACTTTGGGAGGCCGAGGCGGGTGGATCACAAGGTCAAGAGATCGAGACCATCCTGGTCAACATGGTGAAACCCCGTCTCTACTAAAAAATACAAAAAAAATTAGCTGGGCATGGTGGTGCGTGCCTATAATCCCAGCTACTCAGGAGGCTGAGGCAGGAGAATTGCCTGAACCCAGGAGGCGAGGTTGCGGTGAGCCGAGATTGTGCCATTGCACTCCAGCCTGGGTAACAAGAGCGAAACTCCGTCTCAAAAAAAAAAAAAAAAAAAAATTAGCCAGTTGTGGTGGCATGTGCCTGTAATCCCAGATACTCAGGAGCCTGAGACAGGAGAATTGCTTGATCCCAGGAGGTGGAGGTAGTAGTGAGCCAAGATCACACCATTGCACTCCAGCCTGGGCGATGAGTGAAACTCCATCTTAAAAAAAAAAAAAAAAAAAAAAAAAAAGAATTTAAACTCTAACAATAGAAATCAATGATCTGAATAATAAGAGAGACATTTTATGCTCTTTGCTGGAAAGATTTTGGTAATATATGTTATTTTTAGCAAATTATCCCAAAACTTAGTGTCTTAAAACAATGAATATTTATTATCTCACACAGTTTTGGAGAGTCAGGATTCTGAAAGTGGTTTAACTGGGTGGTTCTGACTCAGAGCCTCTCATGAGGCTGCAATCAGGATGTTGGCCAGGATTGCAGTTATCTGAAGGCTTCGATTCACCTTTAAAGAAGGCTTGTTCAGGCTGGGCGCGGTGGCTCAAGCCTGTAATCCCAGCACTTTGGGAGGCCGAGGCGGGCGGATCACGAGGTCGAGAGATCGAGACCATCCTGGTCAACATGGTGAAACCCCGTCTCTACTAAAAATACAAAAAATTAGCTGGGCATGGTGGCGCGTGCCTGTAATCCCAGCTACTCAGGAGGCTGAGGCAGGAGAATTGCTTGAACCCAGGAGGCGGAGGTTGTGGTGAGCCGAGATCGCGCCATTGCACTCCAGCCTGGGTAACAAGAGCGAAACTCCGTCTCAAAAAAAAAAAAAAAAAGAAAGAAAGCTTGTTCAGCTGGGCGCAGTGGCTCACACCTGTAATCCCTTTGGATTACTTTGGGAGGCTGACGCAGTCGGATCACCTGAGGTCAGGAGTTCGAGACCAGCCTGACCAATATGGTGAAACCCGTCTTTGACCAAAAAAAAAAAAAAAAAAAAAAAAAAGGCTTGCTCACATGGCTGTTGGCAAGAGGCCTTAGTTTCTTGCCACCTGGATCTCTCCATAGGGCTGCTCATGACATACCAGCTGATGTCCCACAAAGTGAGCAATCTGCATGAAGAGAGCAGGAAGCAGACGTGCCTTTTACAACCTGGTCTTGGAAATGACATACTATCACTTATGCTTCATTCTGTGCTTTACAACTGAGTCACTAAATCCAGCACACATGCAAATGGAAGGGACTTAGGCTCAAACTCTTGATGAGTGCAGTATCAGAGTGTGGGCATATCTTAAAACCTCCACAGTTAATATTAGTAAGATGTTATTTCTCCCAAAATGTATAAATTCAATGCAATCTCAATAAAACTTCCATTACTTTTTAAAAAAATGTTTTGAAACAGAGTCTCACTTTGTCGCCCAGGCTGGAGTGCAGTGGCATGATCATAGCTCACTGCAGGCTCCAGCTCCAAGATTGTACCACTGCACTCCAGCCTGGGCGACAGAGAGAGACTAAAAAAAATAAATAAGTAAATAATAAAAGAAACTATAGGAGAATATCTTGTGACCTGGGGGAAGAGAATGATTTATATAAAAGCACAGACCATAAGGAAAACAAAGATTATATCAAAATTATGGATCTTTATTCAACTAAGGTTACTGTTTACAAAGTTAATAACACAAATGCCAGAGCTGGAGAGTCTGTTTCCAACACATAAGGGATTAATAATTAGACTACGTGAGGAATCCCCAACAATCCACAGGAAGATACATATGAGAATTGGCCCAACAGGAATATGGATGTATTGTATTCTGTATGTTAGCAAATTTGGTCTGTGTTGGGCAAATTCGTTCTATGGATGGGTAAGAAATTTAGTCTCTGAGGGCAAACTAACCTATTCTTTGTTGATGAGGCGCTCAGAAATGAAAAATCTGCCAAATCCGGTTATTGTAAAGGTAGCCCAGACAATGAAGACCAAATTGTGGGCAGTGGGCTCAGACACAACTTGCTTGGGATAAGTCTATTGTGTATTGCAAAAGTCCCTTCTGTGAATCAAGGTCTCAGTTACTTTCGAAGAGAGCAAAAATTGCTCTATGGATTAGGATTTATCTCTGAAGATCTTAGCATCCTGTTTTGTAAAAGGCATCTCAGGCAGTCTACTGGTGGGAAAATTAAGGGGCTGGCTTCACGGGGGAGTCAGACAAGGATGAGGGCTGAAGTCAGAGATGAGACAGAATGATGCCAGGGAAAAGGGTCCCATGACAGGTGGCTAGATGTTGAGTACAGAGAAGAAAAAGTAAGAGGGTCAAACCTGAAAACGTAAGGTCTGACATGATGGACTGTGAAGGGTAATGACATCAGTGACGGTGGGGGAATACAATGTTGGGCGTTTGAAGGATATGAGGTTAAGGAACTAGAAGATGGGCCGGGCATGGTGGCTCACGCCTGTAATCCCAGTACTTTGGAGGCTGAGGCGAGCGGATCACGAGGTCAAAGGATCGAGACCATCCTGGCCAACATGGTGAAACCCATCTCTACTAAAAACATCAAAATTAGCTAGGCGTGGTTCCGCGCGCCTGTAGTCCCAGCTACAGGCTGAGGCAGGAGAATTGCATGGGGAGGTGGAGGTTGCAATGAGCCGAGATCGCGCCACTGCACTCCAGCCTGGCGACAGAGCGAGACTCTGTCTCAAAAAAAAAAAAAAAAAAAAAAAAAAAAAAAATTATAAGGTGAAGGAGGTTGACATCAGAGAATGGCAGGGACCTAGAGGGAAACAGCTGCGATGGTGAGGAAGACATCAGATCCAGCGGGGGAAATGATGGTAAGGACGGAAGGACGATGTCAGGGACAGCAAGTAGTATAAGAGTGAGAAGGTTTCTGTGTGGAAGGGATGAAAACGCTCAGCCGGTTGTTGGGGGTGGATGCTGACATTTGGGGTGCACCAGTTTTGCAAAAGTCGACACCATTTCCGGAAACGCACCGAGAGTATTGCCCCCTTCGCTTTGCCGTCCCTTCCTCTCCCCACCACCACGCCCCTTCTGGCCTTAGCCAATCAGCACGCACGCCGGGACGCTTAGGGTGAACGTCCTGTGACGTCATCGCTACGTACGCTTTATCAGTCGTCTTCCCGCGCAGCTCCATCTCTGTTTTCTCTGCTCTTCCGACCTGTCTGTGTGTTCGGCATTCTCACGTTTTAATTTCCAGGTAAGCTGCGTATGTCTTGTGGAACGGCGGCTCCTAGCCACGTATGCGCCGCGCCGCCCAAGACCAGGGATAGCTAGTAGGGAGAATAAAGGCCGGTGACACGTAGGCTTGGCTTTTTCTGGGGCGGGCGGGTCCCGTGCTCGGAGGTGAAACGTTTCGGTTGGTGGAAGGCCGGCGCGGCGTATTCGAGTGTGAGGCGTACCGGGAGGGCCCGGTGGCGTCGGTGGTGTCAGTAATCACGCGACAGCCTACACTTGGTTTCCTTTTCTCACGTGGCGGCCGCCATCTTCTTCTGCCGCCGTAGGTGAAACGTTTCGGTTGGTGGAAGGCTGGCGCGCTGTATTTGAGTGTGAGGCGTACCGGGAGGGCCTGGTGGCGTCGGTGGTGTCAGTAACCACGCGACAGCTTACACTTTGTTTCCTTTTCTCACGTGGCGGCCGCCATCTTCTGGCGGCGTCGAGGGAAGGCAAGGATGCTCTGCGCCTGCGCAGTGGCACAAAATGACGGGTGTGGCAGCTGTGAATGTGTGAGGATGCGATAGTGGTTCCTTAATGGTGGCGGCGCTGAGTCAGCCCCGCAATTGGCCTCTTTTCTCAGCCTCTCTCTAGTTACCCGTATTTTGTTCCTCTTTCTTGTCTATTTTCTGTGCTTCTCTCTGCCTTATTTTTCGCTATTTTTTCACTTCTCCATTTTTTCTTTCTGCCACCATTCTTCATGTTCTTCCTACAGGATTTGAACTCGCTGCCATGTCTTCTGAAGAAGGAAAGCTTTTCGTAGGGGGGCTCAACTTTAACACCGATGAGCAGGCACTGGAAGACCACTTTAGCAGCTTCGGGCCTATTTCTGAGGGTGAGACGGGCCAGATTGACAATGGGGGTTGGTGAGAAAGTCTGGGACCCTTGCATTTCAAAGTATATTAAGCAAAAAGGCAGAACCCCAAGCCTCCAAATTCTTTTTCTCCCTAAACTTAGGGTGTCGAGTAAGGCTGAGGAATACGTCTTCGGAATTGGTGGGAGGGCTCCCTTTTCCCTACCTACCGCCATTCCCTTTTCAGACCACCCTTTGCTACTTAACCTTTGTGGTGCTGACTGGTCCACATTGTTCCATTTTCTTTTCCTCATAGTGGTTGTTGTCAAGGACCGGGAGACTCAGCGGTCCAGGGGTTTTGGTTTCATCACCTTCACCAACCCAGAGCATGCTTCAGTTGCCATGAGAGCCATGAACGGAGAGGTGGGGCATCCTATCTGCAGAGGGGCCTTGCCCCCATCTGCAGCTCCCTTCATTCTGTTTTTCCCCTCTGTCTGCTCGGGGCAGCGTGGCCACCAAGCCCCGCAGTGCCCACTCACAGGAGCATGACTGCCTTTTGTTCTAGGGGGTGGAGGGCAGCGGCATACAGAGCCTGGCCGCCTGGGAGGCGACGACTGGTCCTGCATGAGGCCGAGAAGCCACCTGTGGATGGTTGACCTGCCTTGGGCTTAGGTAGTAGAGTCTGCAGACCTGTGGGCCTGGCCGGGAGAGGACCTCGTGAGTCTTCTGACATGGACTCTGAAGCCTCAAACCAAGAGAGGTGTCTGTCTATCCCTGATAGTGGGGCAGCTTAGAGGGGTGGGGAGAACTCAGCCTGAGTTCAGTCAAGATGTAAGTAGTAGCAAAGGGAACACGGTGCTTTCAGGTTATTTTATGTGGGATTCTGTAGCTCCTGATGAATCCATTCTGGGGTAAAGGAGCTTATTCTGGAACGTGGCACCTAGAACCTGTTGCCCAGCAGGAATTTTTGGGCTCTTTTGCCCACTTTGCCCATGCCTGCTCTTCCCTCACCACCGCCCTTATGGACTGTCAACCCATCCTTGTTGTGTCTCCTACACGTAGTCCCTGGATGGTCGTCAGATCCGTGTGGATCACGCAGGCAAGTCTGCTCGGGGAACTAGAGGAGGTGCCTTTGGGGCCCATGGACGTGGTCGCAGCTACTCTAGAGGTGAGTGCAGTAAGTGATAAGTTTGATCATGGGGTGAGAGGGAGAATTGCCTATGTGTGGATAACTGCCATTTAAATATTTTTTCTTCTGTAGGTGGTGGGGACCAGGGCTATGGGAGTGGCAGGTATTATGACAGTCGACCTGGAGGGTATGGATATGGATATGGACGTTCCAGTTCCAGAGACTATAATGGCAGGTGGGTAGCCAAGGGGTTGGGGTTTTTTGCTATTGCTTTCCTCTCCTTAAGTCAGTGCCTGGGTGTTCATACATACCACACCTTGTTGTTACTAATGTGTGCTTAAAATGAGTATTAAGTATTTTGAGTTAATTGTATTGTCATATAGTTGCAAGATAATAAAGTATATATGTTGTGCTGTGTTGGTTATATAACTATTGTTTTAACATGTAACATTATACTTCACATAAATTGTATGCCGTAAAACTTTAAGCATATGTGATATATGCTTAACATACACTGTTTTTGATATCTAAGGTTTATGTTACGGTACATACTATAAAATGTGACACATACAATTAATGTCAATAGTGTTTAATGCAGTCCTGCAAATCTGTGTGGTTTTTTTTTTTTTTCTTTCAGAAACCAGGGTGGTTATGACCGCTACTCAGGAGGAAATTACAGAGACAATTATGACAACTGAAGTGAGACATGCACATAATATAGGTGAGACTTGGATATTGGCATTGAATGAACCTGTTTGTCACACTCTGTCATGACCCTCTCACCTTTTCTGGCAACACTACTCTACATTTCTTCTGCCCTCATACCTCACTCAGCCAACCTACCAAACACCATTCCTGGGCCAGCCTTGCTCTCAGGTGCATGTCAGAGCTAGTCTCCTAGGGGGTGGGATCTCTTACGATTCTCTACTCTTGTGTGTGATTCTCTACTCTTGTGATTCTCTACTCTTGTGTGTGACGGAGGAAATGAAGGGGTGTCCTTGTTGTCCAGCCCTGAGCATCTTTATCAGCTCTAGGAGGTGCGCATGTTGTCAGCCTCTTCCTTCACGACATCATAATTCTTCCCCTCTTGCTGTTCTCAGATGCACAAGGAATAATTTTTGATCCAGGATCGTCCTTCCAAATGGCTGTATTTATAAAGGTTTTTGGAGCTACACTGAAACATCTTATTTTACAGTATATCAACCGGTTTTTAAATTGAGCTGCCAAGGTAGCCAAACACCTGTCTAATTAGACACCTCTATCTTTTAAAAAGAAAAAAATGTTCTGCCTGTTTAAAATTACATTTGTAGTATTTTTCTTTTTACCAGTTTTTTAGTTTGAGCTCTCAGGATTATTGGATCTAGCAATAACTGGCAAGTTGGGCCAGATTGATTTCAAAAACTTAATATGTATCCAGGGACATTTTAAAAACCTGTACACAGTGTTTATTGTGGTTAGGAAGCAATTTCCAAATGTACCTATAAGAAATGTGCATCAAGCCAGCCTGACCAACATGGCGAAACCCTGTTTCTACTAAAAATATAAAAATTAGCTGGGTGTGGTGGTGCGCGCCTGTAATCCCAGCTACTCAGGGGGCTGAGGCAGGAGAATCGCTTGGATCCAGGTGGCAGAGGTTGCAGTGAGCCAAGATAGTGCTACTGCCCTCCAACCTGAAAGAGTGAGACTCCGTCTCAAAAAAAAAAAAAAAAAAAAAAAAAAGGAAAGAAAAGAAATGTGCATCAAGAACATGATTATCCAGGGGTGTTTTGTAATTCAGATCACTGACCTGATTGTATAGAAGAGTTATTTTAAAATGTTTGCAAATGTCTTTTTTTTTTTTTTTTTTTTTTTAATACTGGAAGTAAAAATATTCTGTTGTGTCTCATATAGTGTTTAGGATGTCCTTCACAGAGCTTATTAAAAAGATGAACCTGAAAATAGACTGCTTTTTTTCTTACTCAGACCACTTTGCAAATTAAAAATGGGGGCAGAGCCGGGCGTGGTAGCTCAAGCCTGTAATCCCAGCACTTTGGGAGGCCGAGGCGGGTGGATCACGAGGTCAAGAGATCGAGACCATCCTGGTCAACATAGTGAAACCCCGTCTCTACTAAAAATACAAAAAAATTAGCTGGGCATGGTGGCGCGTGCCCGTAATCCCAGCTACTCAGGAGGCTGAGGCAGGAGAATTGCCTGAGCCCAGGAGGCGGAGGTTGCGGTGAGCTGAGATCACACCATTGCACTTCAGCCTGGGGTAACGAGCGGAACTCCGTCTCAAAAAAAAAAAAATTGGGGCAGAGGTTGGCAGATCACCTGAGGTAAGGAGTTCAAGACCAGCCTGGCCAACATGTCTCTACTAAAAATACAAAAGTTGGCAAAATGTGGTGGTGGGCATGGGTAATCCCAGCTACTTGGGAGGCTGAGTCAGGAGAAGCAGTTAAATCCAGGAGGTGGAGGTTGCAGTGAGCTGAGATCACACTCCTGCCTGGGTGACAGCAAGACTCCTCAAAAAAAAGGCTTGGAGAATACTTGGTTGGTGCGTGGGCAGGGACTGCCAGAGGGTTAGGTGTACATTGAGGCCTGAGGTGTGGTGGGTATAGGTGAAATCTTTTGGCTAGAATTGGGTTTCCTAAGCTGGTCTCTTGGTCCCATTGTCTAATTGTTTGGGCCTGAATCTTCCTAGCTTCTCTTGAGCATTAGAGATGCCATTAGATGGGCACCCTCACAGGATTGTTCTGAGAATGTAAGCACCTAATCTCATGGAGTGAGCTAAATCCTATCATAGATAGTGGTACCAGTTCATTCCTTCCCCTGAAATGATGGGAGTTGGGGACAGGTGCACTGAACTCATCTTTGTGTATGAGGGCCATAAGAGAGGCCTGGTTTGAAAACTGAATGCTGAGATCAGATGCCAAGATTTATGTTGGGGCTCTAATAACTTCCCAGCTGTTTGACGTTGGGTGAGTCATTTAAATTCAGCCTCGTCCCATTTTACATTTTCTGTGGAGGTTTAGGTTAAACAGAATAAAGCATATAAAGCCACTGAGAAGAGTTGACAAAGCTCTCAGTCATGGGGATTTGATCTTGGGTGTGTGTGTCTTGAGGTAAGGTGGTGGTGGTTTTGTAACTAGCTGGTCTTCAGTTCCTCAGTTCTCCCTTTAGTCATGGTTCTTTCTAGTGGCTGTACTGGAGTCCCATGGGTATTATCCCTCCATTGGTTCTAGTTTGGAAGATATAAGCCTCGTGTTCATGTCTTTCACTTGGTTAATATTGAGACAAGTTACCACCAAGTTGCAAACTCGAGAATATTGTCCTTAGCTGCCTGTTTCACCCTCATGCGTTGTGGAGCCCTGTATTATGAGTTCTAGTCCTGGAGGCCTGCTTCCTGAGTTTCCCAGCTAGTTGTGACAGGCCTCAATATTCCTTCTTCCTCTAACCCAAACAGTCATGAATCTGCTTTGGCAGGTGGATGGAGACTCAGGAACTTGGACTTCACCCACTGAGCCAGGCCCAGGTTATGGGGCATTGTGGCTAACCCCACCAGGTGGGTACTTGGTCTGAGGAGGCATCCTGTTCTGGGCCTTTGGGGAGCTAAGATGGTGGGAGTTGGCCTCATAGGTTGGGGGATTGGAGGGGGTCCTCTGCTCCCTGCCTCAGGATGGCAATGTACCTCTTACCCCAATGTCAGCTGAGGTAAGATCCATAGTAATATTCCTGCAACAAAATGACTCCCTAAGTGGAATCAATAAAGACTAAAAATGGCCTTGTAGGCCTGTTGTTTAACAGCTTGTCAACCTGTTCTGCTCTGTTGTGTTTACAATGTGATCATTTGTGATCATCCAGCCCAGGGAGTCCCAGTCTCTTGCTATCTGCTCTAAGGAAAAGAGCCCACGGTTTTCTGTAGTGCCATAGTCCCTAATAAAGATCCAGATTTGAGGTCAACCCCTTCCCCCCCCCCGACAAAGTGCTTGTTGGTCTCCCACTTTGGTTTGTCTTCAGCATTCAGCTAATGCACATGTTTATCAAGAACCCACTGAGACTAGAAACCCAGCCCCCAACCACTTAAGGTACCTTGAGAACATGTATCCCAAGACCTGCAAAGACCAAATGCATGGCCTGTGAGTACTTTCTCTTGCAAGCCCTGGATCTTGTCTGCCAAAAGTCTTTCTAAACCATTCACCAAATCTCTTAGATTGGCTTTTGGTTTTCATTTAGGCTTTCAAGTCCTAAGCCCCACCCTTCTTACCCCACATAGGCAGAGATCACTATTTAGATCCTTGCATTCTAGTTTAATTTCTTCTCTGCCTCAATTTCAACATCCATAAAATGGAAATAATACCTATCTCACCGGTTAGGAGGATTTTTTTTTTTTTTTTTTTGAGATGCAATTTTGTTGTTTTTGCCCAGGCTGGAATGCCTTGGCATGATCTCGGCTCACCACAACCTCTGCCTCCCAGGTTCAAGTGATTCTCCTGCCTCAGCCTCCCAAGAGGCTGGGATTACAGGCATGTGCCACCACGCCTGGCTAATGTATTTTTAGTAGAGATGGGGTTTCTCCATGTTGGTCAGGCTGGTCTTGAACTCCAGACCTCAGGTGATTTTCCCACCTTGGCCTCCCAAAGTGCTGAGATTACAGGCGTGAACAACCACGCCTGGCCGTTTTTTTGTGTGTTTTGTTTTTATTTTTAGAGACAGGGTGTCTTCCAGGCTGGAATGCGGTGGCATGATCTCGGCTCATTTAAACCTCCGCCTTCTGGGTTCAAGCAATTCTCATGCCTCATCCTCTCAAGTAGTTGGGATTACAGACGCCTGCCACCATGTACAGCTAATTTTTATATTAGAGATGGGGTTTCACCATGTTGGCCAGGCTGGTCCCAAATTCCTGATCTCAGATGATCCACCTGCCTTGGCCCCCCAAAGTGCTGGGATTACAGGTGTCAGCCACTGTGCCTGGCCTAGGGGTTAGGAGTATTAAAAAATGTTTAGAATGGGACTATGTCCATTACACAGCTCCACACCCTTGTTCCATATTCTGGATTGGGGGTCGGGGGAGGGGGTGGAGGTGTAGAACTTGTAAAGAGCTTTTTAAAGTAAGTTGTGAATACTTAAGGTATATATTTTTTTAAAAGCATATTGGACGACAGCCAGTGTTCTACCATTCTTACCTGCTTGTCAAGACAAAACCTGCCCAAGTTCCTACCCAACTGCATTCCAAGTGTTTTCAAATTTGGTGGTAAGACCTGACCTGAGGTTGCTTACAACCTTTACTCAGTGGGAATATGCATACAGTTTACTACGGGAATATTTGTGTTTACTTAGAGTAGCTGCCACGGATCTGTGGGGGCTGGGTCTTTTCTAAATTGTTAAAAGCAGTTCATCCCATTATTAATAAACATTTCTAATATGCTGTGAAAGAGTCTATTTTTAAATAGATATGTCCATTTACTCATTGTTCCCAGAAAAAGCCTTGTATGCAAACCTCCAAATGCTCAAGGAACAAGGCAGACAAAAGTTGTTGGTAAAGGGTGCTTTACTGGGGGAATGTAGAAGCAAAACATGAGGCTGGGTGTGGTGGCTCACGCCTATAATCCCAGCACTCTGAGGGGCCAAGGTGAGTGGATCCCCTGAGGTCAGGAGTTTGAGGCCAGCATGGTGAAACCCCATCTACTAAAAATATAAAAATTAATTGAATGTAGTGGTGTATGCCTGTACTCATAGCTACTTGGGAGGCTGAGGCATGAAAATGGCTTGAACCCAGTAGGTGGAGGTTGCAGTGTGCCCAGATCAAGCCACTGCACTCCACCCTGGGTGACAGAGCAAAATTGTCTCAAAAATAAGCATGGCCTTGGGTGGCAGCAAGATAAATCTCCATGCTGTCGCTCTCCAACCCAGTGCTTGCTTACCATAGGGAAAGTGCTCCAGCAAGATGAACGCAACTACAGAACAGGCAAGAATGCTATATGCATCATCATCTAATTTGTGCAATTATGTAAAAGCTGACAAGCTTTTAAACTAGGGATGGCAAAGGAGGAATTGGAGGCATTTACAGGACTGGTGCTAATCAGAAGTAAACATGGTGGATTGGCATCCAAGATGGAGTAACATTTGTCTCCACATTCTTGCTGAAGACTGGAAAATCATGTGAGTCTGTCTTGTAAAAGGTAATCGAGCATACCCTACTCAAGCATTTGGGGCCGGGTGCGGTGGCCCACACCTGTAATCCCAGCACTTTGGGAGGCCGAGGCAGGTGGATCACCTGAGGTCAGAAGTTCAAGACCAGCCTGGGCAACATGGTGAAACCCCATCTCTACAAAAAATACATAAATTAGCTAGGCATGATGACAGGCACCTGTAATCCCAGCTACTCAGTAGGCTGAGGTGTGATAATTGCTTGAACCCGGGAGGCAGAGGTTGCAGTGAGCCGGGATCAGGCCATTGCACTGCAGTCTGGGTGACAGAGCGAGACTCTGCCTCAAAAAAAAAAAAAAAAAAAAAAAAAAAATACACCATTTGATAAAGAAAGCGGAGTCCTAGTGGGGGAGTTCAGTGTCAGCCTGCACTGAAATCATCCAAAGTTCATGGGACTTGGTTGCCTTGTGTGCTAGCTTGGTATCCAAAGTGCACAGTGCATGAAACAAAGAATTTGCAACTTAACGTCAGTTTATATGTTGATATCCTAAGTTTGTCTACAATGAGGCTTAACTCATACAAAAACCTTTACTTAGGGAATGTGTCTACTTGAGAAAGCAACTTCACCTACTCATCATCCAGCTATTTTCCTTGCTAATTGTAGATAACATGAAAACATTTTTTAGAGTTTACCCATATTCTTCAAATTATCCCACCACACAAAACTGCTTAGAATGTGTTGGGCTGGGCACGGTGGCTTACGCCTGTAATCCCAGCACTTTGGGAGGCCGAGGCGGGCGGATCACGAGGTCAAGAGATCGAGACCATCCTGGTCAACATGGTGAAACCCCGTCTCTACTAAAAATACAAAAAATCAGCTGGGCATGGTGGCGTGCGCCTGTAATCCCAGCTACTCGGGAGGCTGAAGCAGGAGAATTGCCTGAACCCAGGAGGCGGAGATTGCGGTGAGCCGAGATCGTGCCATTGCACTCCAGCCTGGGTAACAAGAGTGAAACTCCATCTCAAAAAAAAAAAAAAAAAAAAAAAAAAAAAAAAAATGTGTTAAACTATATTGATGATTTTTTATTTAAAGCCAGTCAAATTCAGCGGTGGGGGGTTGTATGTTAATAAGTTCTGATAACCCCCTACCATCAGACCAGCCTATTGATGATTTAAAAACAAGCACAACAACATAAAGATAGAATCTTTCTCTATTTCGGGAGAAATGATTTACTGTAAATTTAACCTTTTAACGTCTTTGGTGTCAATTGTGGGTGAACAGGATGGCTGCTTCCTGTCTCGTTCAATGTTCCTCACCCTGATCTTATTCAGATGGCATTTCTCCCATGTACAGCACTATAGTCTCTACAGTGGGAGCCTTAAAAGGGCCCCCTTGGCTGGCTGCGGTGGCTCACACCTGTAATCCCAGCACTTTGGGAGACCAAAGTGGGTGGATCATGAGGTCAGGAGTTTGAGACCAGCCTGACTAACATGGTGAAACCCCATCTCTACTGAAAATACAAAAATTAGGGCCGGGCGCGGTGGCTCAAGCCTGTAATCCCAGCACTTTGGGAGGCCGAGGCGGGTGGATCACGAGGTCGAGAGATCGAGACCATCCTGGTCAACATGGTGAAACCCTGTCTCTACTAAAAATACAAAAAATTAGCTGGGCATGGTGGCGCGTGCCTGTAATCCCAGCTACTCAGGAGGCTGAGGCAGGAGAATTGCCTGAGCCCAGGAGGCGGAGGTTGCGGTGAGCCGAGATCGCGCCATTGCACTCCAGCCTGGGTAACAAGAGCGAAACTCCGTCTCAAAAAAAAAAAAAAAAAAAAAAAAAAAATTAGCCAGGCATGATGGTGTGCACCTGTAGTCCCAGCTACTCAGGAGGCTGAGGCAGGAGAATCACTTGAACCAGGGAGGCAGAGGTTGCAGTGAGCTGAGATCACACCACTGCACTCCAGCCTGGGCGACAGAGTGAGACTCTGTCTCAAAAAAGGGGGTGGGGGGCTTGTTACCCTGTGTTCTGACTTTTGCAGTGTCCTTGTCCACTTTCTCATAGCAGTGGCCCCAAAGAACATGTTTCTGTTTCAGGTGATCACATTCAGGACAAATGTCTATATTGTTCTTATTATTGAGAAACAGCTCACTCTGTCTCCCAGGCTGAAGCGCAGTGGTGCGATCTCAGCTCACTGCAACCTCCACCTCCCAGGTTCAAGCAATTCTCCTGCCTCAGCCTCCTGAGTAGCTGGGATTAGTCATGCACCATTATGCCTAGCTAGCTTTTTTTGGATTAGGGTTCACCGTGTTGGTCAGGCTGGTCTTGAGCTCCTGCCCTCAAGTGATCCACCTGCCTTGGCCTCCCACAGTACAAGGATTACAGGCGTGAGCCATGGTACCCAGCCTTTGTTTTTTTTTTTTTTCCTGAAGTCTCTCTCTGTCACACCTAGACTGGAGTGCAATGGCATGATCTCAGCTCACTGCAACCTCCGCTTCCTCGGTTCAAGCAATTTTCCTGCTTCAGCCTCCCAAGTAGCTGGGATTACAGATGCCTATCACCACGCCCAGCTAATTTTTGTACTTTTAGTACAGGTAAGGTTTTGCCACGTTGGCCAGGCTGGTCTTGAACTCCAGACCCTCAGGTGATCCACCCACCTCAGCCTCCCAAAGTGCTGGGATTACAGGCATGAGTCACTGTGCTCGGCCCTTTCCTCATTTTTATACTGACCATCCTAATAAACATGAGTCGATATCTCATTGTGGTTTTGATTCGCATTTCCCTGATGATTAGTGATGTTGAGCCCCTTTTTGTATACCTGGTAGCCGTTTGTATGTTTTCTTTGGAGAAATATCTATTCAGGCCCTTTGGCTATTTTAAAATTAGTTTATTTGGGGGTTTTGCTATTGAGTTATATGAGTTCTTTATATATTTTGGATATTAATCCCTTATAAATGGTTTGAAAATATTTTCTTCCATTTCATAGGTTGCCTTTTCATTTCGTAGATTGTTTTTCCTTTGCTATGCAGAAATTTTTTAGTTTGATGTAGTCTCACTTGTTTATGTTTTTGAAAGGGAGTCTTGCCCAGGCTGGAATGCAGTGGCGCAATTTTGGCTGACTGCAACCTCTGCCTCCTGGGTTCAAGCGATTCTCCTGCCTTAGCCTCCTGAGTAGCTGGACTACAGGCATGCACCACCATGCCTGTCTAATTTTTATTAGAGACGGGGTTTCACCATGTTGGCCACGCTGGTCCCAAACTTGTGAGCTCAGCCAATCTGCCCACCTCGGCCTCCCAAAATGCTGGGATTACAGGCATGAGCCACCACACCTGGCTGTTTATTTTTGCTTTTGTTGTCTGTGCTTTTGGTTTCACGTCCAAAGAATCATTGAAAAGACCAACCTTGAGGAGCTTTCCCCCTTTGTTTTCGTCTACGACTTTTTTTTTTTTTTTTTTTTTTTTTTTTTTTTTTTTTTGAGACGGAGTTTCGCTCTTGTTACCCAGGCTGGAGTGCAATGGCGCGATCTCGGCTCACCGCAACCTCCGCCTCCTGGGTTCAGGCCATTCTCCTGCCTCAGCCTCCTGAGTAGCTGGGATTACAGGCACACGCCACCGTGCCCAGCTAATTTTTTGTATTTTTAGTAGAGACGGGGTTTCACCATGTTGACCAGGATGGTCTCGATCTCTCGACCTCGTGATCCACCCGCCTCGGCCTCCCAAAGTGCTGGGATTACAGGCTTCAGCCACCGCGCCCGGCTCTTCTACGACTTTTATGATTTCAGGTCTTATGTTTAAGTATTTAATCCATTTTTCGTTTTTGTATATGGTGTAAGATAAGGATCCATTTTTCCCAGCACCATTTATTGAAGACTGTCTTTCCCCCATTTCGTATTCATGGCACCTCTGTTAAAGATTAGTTGATACTGGCCAGGCACGGGGGCTCACGCTTGTAATCCCAGCACTTTGGGAGGCTGAGGCAGGCAGATCATGAGGTCAGGAGTTCAGGACCAGCCTGGCCAACATGGTGAAATCTGTCTCTACTTAAAAGAGAAAAAAAAAATTAGGCTGGGCGAGGTGGCTCATGCCTGTAATCTCAACACTTTGGGAGGCTGAAGCAGGTGGATCATGAGGTCAGGAGATCGAGACCATCCTGGCTAACATTGTGAAACACTGTCTCTACTAAAAATACAAAAAATTAGCCGGGCCTGGTGGCAAGGGCCTGTAGTCCCAGCTACTCAGGAGGCTGAGGCAGGAGAATCCCTTGAACCCAGGAGGCAAAGGTTGCATTGAGCCAAGATCGCACCACTGCACTTCAGCCTGGGCAACAGAACAAGACTCCATCTCTCCCTCTCTTCCCCCACCCCGCCCAGGTACACTGATCTTGGAACAAGACTCCATCTCAAAAAAAAAAAAAAAAAAATTAGCCAGGCATGGTGGCACATGCCTGTAATCCCAGCTACTCAGGAGGCTGTGGCAGGAGAATCACTTGAATCCAAGAGGCGGAGGTTGCATTGAGCTGAGGTCGTGCTACTGCATTCTAGCCTGGGCCACAGAGCAAGACTCCATCTCGGGGTGGGGGATGATTAGTTGATAATGTTTTGTTTTTGTTTTTTTGTTTTTTTTTCTAGGTCTGTCACCAGGAGTGCAGTGGCGTGATCTCGGCTCACTGCAACCTCCACCTCCTGAGGGTTCAAGCGATTCTCTTACCTCAGCCTCCCGAGTAGTTGGGATTACAGGCATGAGCCCCCAAGCCCAGCTGATTTTTGTATTTTTTTTTAGTACAGGTGGGGTTTCACCATGTTGGCCAGAATGGTCTCAACCTCCTGACCTCATGATTCACCCACATCAGCCTCCCAAAGTGCTGGGATTATAGGTGTGAGGCACTGCGTCTGGCCTCCTTTTTTTTTTTTTTCTTTTGAGACAGAGTTCCACTCTTGCTGCCCAGGCTGGTGAACAGTGGCATGGTCTTGGCTCACCGCATCCTCCGCCTCCTGGATCAAGCAATTCTCCTGCCTCAGCCTCCCGAGTAGCTGGGATTACAGGCATGTGCCACGAAACCTGGCTAATTTCATATTTTTAGTAGAGATGGAGTTTCTCCATGTTAGTCAGGCTGGTCTTGAACTCCTGACCTCAGGTGATCTGCCTGCCTTGGCCTCCCAAAGTGCTGAGGTTACAGGTGTGAGCCACCGCACCTGGCCCGTTTTCCTTTTTTTTTTTTTTTGAAAGAAGACGTGGAGTGTCCGTCACTCAGACCACAGTGCAGTGATGCCATCACGGTTCACAGCACCCTCGGGCTCACGTGATCTTCCAGCCTCAGCCTCCCAAGTAGCTTAGATTACAGGTATGTGCCACCATACCTAGCTGATTTGCTTATTTTTTTTTGTCGAGATGAGGTCTTGCTATGTTTCCCAGGCTGATCATGAATTCCTTGGCTCAAGCAATCCTCCCACCTTGGTTTCCCAAAGTGCTGGGATTATAGGCATGAGCCGCCACACCCAGCTGGAATTGTTTTAATTTCCTTTCCGGATAGTTTATTGTTAGTGTACGGGAATATAAGTTTTTTGTTCTGATTTTTTGAGATAGAGCCTTGCTCTGTCGCTCAGGCTAGAGTTCAGTGGCATGATCTCAGCTCACTGCAACCTCCGCCTCCCTAGTTCACGCAATTCTATCTCAGACTGCCAAGTAGCTGGGATTATAGGTGCCTACCACCACACTTGGCTAATTTTTGTATTTTTAGTAGAGACAGGGTTTCACCATGTTGGCCAGGCTGGTGTTTTGTTTGTTTGAGACACAGTCTTGCTCTGTCCCCCAGGCTGAAGTGCAGGCGAGTGATCTCAGCTCACTGCAACCTCCGCCTCCAGGGTTTAAGTGATTCTCATGCCTAAACCTCCCAAGTTGCTGAGATTAGAGGTGCATGCTACCATCCCAGCTAATTTTTGCATTTTTAGTAGAGACAGGGTTTCACCATGTTGGCCAGACTGGTCTTGAACTCCTGGCCCCAAGTGATCTGCCCGTCTCAGCCTCCCAAAGTGCCAGGATTACAGGCGTGAGCCACCATGCCTGACCAGGAACACAACACCCAGCTAATTTTTGGTGTTTTTAGTAGAGACCAGGTTTCACCATGTTGGTCAGGCTGGTCTCAAACTCCTGACCTCAAGTGATCTGCTCGCCTCAGCCTCCCAAAGGCCAAGATTACAGGCGTCAGGCATGGTGCCCAGCCTACATGATTTTATATATAAAAAACCCTATAGACTCCAAAAAAGAAACTGTTAAAGAACCCAGTAAATTTGCAAGAGATAAAATCAACATACAAAAATTATATATGACTTTATGTTAAGGATACATCTCTTCTGTACCTAACTTGTTTTTTTTTTTGTTTTGTTTTGTTTTTGTTTTTGAGATGGAGTCTTGCTCTGTCGCCCAGACTGGAGTGCAGTGGTACAATCTCAGCTCACTGCAACCTCTGCCTTCCAGGTTCAAGCTAGTCTTGTGCCTCAGCCTCCCAGATAACTTGGACTACAGGTGTGTGACTCCATGCCGGGCTAATTTTTTGCATTTTTAGTAGAGACAGGGTTTTAACCACGTTGGCCAAGCTGGTCTCAAACTCCTGACCTCAAGTGATCCACATGCCTCAGCCTCCCAAAGTGTTGGGATTACAGGCGTGAGCCACTGCGTCCGGCCTCCTGATTTGTTGAGAGCACTTAATCATTAAAACATGTTGAATTTTGTCAACTGCTTTTTCTGCATCTATTGAGATGATCATAGTTTTTGTCCTTCACTTTGTTAACGTGTGTGTCATATTGACTTATTTATGTGCATTGAACCACCCTTGCATCCCAGGGATAAATCCCACTTAATCATGGTATGTGATCCTTTTAATGTGCTGTTGAATTCAGTTTACAAGTATTTTGTCGAGGAATTTTGTATCTATGTTTGTCAGGGATTTTGGCTTTTAGTAGTTTTCTTTAATGTCTTTATCTGACTTAAAAAAAATTTTTTTTTGACATGGAGTTTCACTCTTATTGCCCAGGCTAGAGTACAATGGTGTGATCTCGGCTCACTGCAATGTCCATGTCCCCTGCTTCAGCCTCCCAAGTAGGTGGATTACGGGCATGTGCCACCACGTGCAGCTAATTTTGTATTTTAGTAGAGATGGGGTTTCACCATGCTGGCCAGGCTGGTTTCTAACTCCTGACTTCAGGTGATCCACCTTCCTCGGCCTCCCAAAGTGCTGGGATTACAGGCATGAGCCACTGTGTCTGGCCTATTATAGGTACTTTTAAATGTACAATTAATTTTTTTTTTTTTTTTTTTGAGACAGAGTCTTGCTCTGTCACCCAGGTGGGAGTGCAATGGCACGATCTTAGCTCACTGCAACCTCGACCTTCCAGATTCAAGTGATTCTTCTGCCTCAGCCTCCTAAGTAGCTGGGATTATAGGCGCGAGCCACCATACCAGCTAATTTTTGTATTTTTAGCAGAGATGGGATTTCACCATGTTGGTCAGGCTGGTCTCAAACTCCTGACCTTGTGATCTGCCTGCCTCAGCCTCCCAAAGTGCTGGGATTACAGACGTGAGCCACTGCGCCCAGCCACAATTACATTTTCATTGGCTAGAGTCACCCTATGGTCCTATCAAAGACTAGGTCTTATTCTTTTGTTTGTTTTTTGAGATGGAGTTTTGCTTTTGTTGCCCAGGCTGGAGTGCAATGGTGCAGTCTCAGCTCACCACAACCTCCCCCTCCTGGGTTCAAGCAGTTCTCCTGCCTCAGCCTCCCAAGTAGCTGGGATTACAGGCATGTGCCACCACGCCTGGATAATTTTGTATTTTTAGTAGAGATGGGGTTTCTCCATGTTGGTCAGGCTGGTCTTGAACTCTAGACCTCAGGTGATCTGCCCACTTTGGCCTCCCACAGTGCTGAGATTACAGGTGTGAGCCACCGGGCCCAGCTGGTCTTATTCATTCTTTCTATTTTTCGTACCCATTAACCATCCCCACCTCCCTCTACCCCCACTATCATTTATCTGACTTTGGTATCAGGGTCATGCTGGTCTCATTAAATGAGTCTGGAAGTGTTCCCTCTTCTTCAGTTTTTTTTTTTCTTTTTTTGAGACAGAGTCTCACTCTGCCACCCCGGCTGGAGTGGTTTGATCTCAGCTGTCACTGCAACCTCCATCTCCCAGGTTCAAGCGATTCTCCTGCTTAAGCCTCCTGAGTAGCTGGTATTACAGGCACCCGCCACCATGCCCGGCTAATTCTTGTATTTTTAGTAGGGACGGGGTTTCACCTTGTTGGCCAGGATGGTCTCGAACTCCTGAGCTCAGGTGATCTGACCACTTTGGCCTTCCATAGTGCTGGGATTACAGGAGTGAGCCACCGCTCCTGGCCTTCCTTTTCAATTTTTTGAAATAATTTGTGAAGTATTGGTATTCCTTCTTTAAATGCTTGGCATTTAAAGGTATCACTATGAAGCTATCTTGGTCCTAGACTTTTCTTTGTTGGGAGATTTTTGATGACTGATTTAATCTCCTTCCTTGTTAGCGGTCTGTTCAGACTTTATATTCCTAATTTGGTCTTGGTAGGGTGTATATTTCTAGGAATGTGTCCATTTTTTCTAGGTTATCTAATTTGTGTATTAATTGTTCATAGTAGTCCTTTTTTTTTTTTTTGAGACAGAGCCTGGCTCTGTCACCCAAGCTGGAGTGCAGTGGATCTCAGTTCACTGCAACCTCTGTATCCCAGGTTCAACCAATTCTCCTGCCTCAGCCTCCTGAGTAGCTGGGACTACAGGCACGTGCCACCATGCCCAGCTAATTTTTTGTATTTTTAGTAGAGACAGGGTTTCACCGTGTTAGCCAGGATGTGAGCCACCACCCATAGTAGTCTTTAGTAGGCTGGGTTTTTTGTTTTTTGTTTTTTGCTTTTTTGTTTTTTAGATAGGGTCTCAGTCTGTTGCCCAGGCTGGAGTGCAGTGGCACAATCACAACTCACTGTATCTTCAACTTCCTGGGCTTAAGTGATCCTTCCTGTCTCAGCTTCCTCGGTAGCTAGGACTACAGGCAAACACCACCAGCTAATTTTTGTATTTTTAGTAGAGATGGGGTTTTGACGTGTTGGCCAGGCTGGTCTCAAACTCTTGACCTTAAGTGATCCTCCCGCCTTGGCCTCCCAAAGTACTGGGATTACAGGTGTTATCCACTGTGCCTGGCAGGTCCTTTCTATTTCTGTGGTATCACCTGTAATGTTTCTGATTTTATTTACTTTATCTTTTCAAAAAACCAGCTCTTAGTATCATTAATCTTTTCTATTTCTTTCATCTATTTCATTTATTTCTGCTCTGATTTTGTTATTTCCTTCTTTCTGCTAACTTTGGACTTAGTTCTTTTTCTAGTACCTTGAGGCATAAAGTTAGGTTGTTTATTTGATATCTTTCTTTTTTTGACACAGGGTCTTGCTCTGTTATGCAGACTGGAGTGCAGTGACAAGATCACAGCTCACTGCAACCTCTGCCTCCTGGGCTCTAGGGAGCCTCCCACCTCAGCCTCCCAAGTAGCTGAGACCACAGGTGCACACCACCATGCCTTCTTTTATTTTTTGTAGAGACAAGGGTCTCACTATGTTGCCGGGGCTGGTCTTGAACTCCTGGCCTCAAGAGATCTTCCTGTTTTGGCCTCCCAAAGTGCTGGAATAACAGGCGTGCGCCACCTCGCCTGGCCAGAAGTATATTGTTTAATTTCCACATATTTGCAAATGTTCTGGTTTTCCTCCTTTTATTGATTTCTACTTTCATACCATTGTGGTCAGAAAGGCTCTTGATATGACTTCATTCTTCTTAAACTTGTTAAAACTTGTTTTGTGAAGGTTCATTGTACCAATACTATTATTTTGTGTAAGTTTGAAATTTTCCATAAAAAGACTGAAAAAGAAAACTTTTGGGGTGTGGTTTGTTCCACTTCTACATTGGTATGGGCAGTGCAGACCCTCAGGCGTTTTCTGCAGGCTTACTGTATCCCCCAAAGCCAGGCGTCCCCAAACAACGGCTCGCTGGTCGCATGCGGCCCCCTGAGGCCATTTATCCGGCCCCCCGCCGCACTTCAGGAAGGGGCACCTCTTTCATTGGTGGTCAATGAGAGGAGCACAGTATGTGATGACCCTCCAACAGTCTGAGGGACAGTGAACTGGCCCCCTGCGTAAAAAGTTTGGGGACGCCTGCCCAAAGCCCTCTCCTTAGTTACGGGCGTTTCTACTACGAGGGCCTCAAGACTCCTGTTCTATAATTGCTAGCTTCTACTTCCTGACATTCATTAATAAAGTTGATATTTGGCAGGGTGCAGTGGCTCACACCTGTAATTTAATCCCAGCACTTTGGGAGGCCGAGGAGGGTGGATCACCTCAGGTGAGGAGTTCAAGACCAGCCTGGCCAACATGGTGAAACTCCGCCTACTAAAAATACAAAAATTAGTCGGACCTGGTGGCGTGTGCCTGTAATCCCAGCTACTCAGGGGGCTGAGGCATGCATCACTTGAACCCAGGAGATGAAGGCTGCAGTGAGCCGAGATTGCACCACTGCACTCCAGCCTGGGCGACAGAGTGAGACTCTGTCTCAAAAACAAAATAAAATAATTAAAATAAAACATTGCTTATACCCATTACTGGAGATAGTGGGGGAAAAAAAAAGAAAAAGGAAATAAATAAAGTTGACATTTTCCAGACATGGGCTCCACAACCCTACTTGCTTCCCCTACCCAGTCACAGCCCTCAGGACCTGTCTGGCTTCCTCAGACAGAAAGACCATCCTTTTGCTGAGCATCAGAAGTCCTGCCTTCTCTCTAGAACCCAGGACCTCTTTTAACCACCTGCCTCCTCGCCTGTTAAATGGATAATAAAGGTAGCCCATTCAAAGAGTTAACACATGGAAACACCTAGGTAAGTGTGTAGTAGTTGGCACAGAGACACTAAATGTTAGCATTTGTTGTGTGTGCCACCTAATAGGGACATCACAGCAGATAGAACATGTCTTTCCCTCGGGAATCACGGATTAGTGGGGTCCACCTACAATAAGCTAAAATATTGCTGCGTAAAGTAAAGTTAGGGAGTGGGAAGCATCAGGGGAAATAAAGCAGGGTGCGAGTGGAGAGTGAGATGGGCTGGTTTACCCACGGCAGTCAGGGAAGGTGACTCTGAAAAGGTGCCTTTTAACACAGACTTGATGTTCGAGGAAGAGCAGGCAAGGAGGATATCTAGCAGTCTCGTTGGTGGGAATGGTTCTGCCACGGCGCTCTGGCTCCCTTGCATGTCTCCACACGGGCCACGTAGGTAAGCTGATGTAAGTCTTGGCAGAACGCCCTGTAATCCTCGGAACTCAGAGCACAGAAGGTTTGTGGGGAGCTCTCATGAGGCCATTTCCCATTCACCTCTCTCTCTACGAAGGAGCCTGTTGTGAGACAGTGTTCTCCCCACCTCCTGAGGTTCTTTCTACCCCTCACCTCTGGGCTATAGAACTGCTTAGCTGCAGCATGAAATTAGCTCCTCAGCGACAAGGTATCCTGCCACCTGGGGTGTGGTCATCTCGCCCCTTTCATTTCGATGTTGCCCGGCCCAAGGGACATAAGCCAGAATCTGCCCTTGCTTTCGTTGTCCATGTAAGTAGCAACCGAATGTAACAAGGGCTCGTTACATTTCCGGCCAAACCTGTCAGCCTTACCTTGCTTCAACATCTGGAAGAGGAGAATTAAAGGCAGAGGGAAAAGCAAGCAGGAGCAAAGGCCCTGAGGTGGGAGCTTGTTTGGTGTGTGGGGAACAGCAAGAAGGCCAGTGGGGCAGGGGCAGAGTGAGCCAGGGGCCGGTGGCGGGCAGTGAGATCAGGGAGGGCCTGGAGGGCCTTGAGGGCCACAGAGAGGACTTTGGCTTTTTCTTTTTTTTTTTTTTTTTTGAGACGGAGTTTCGCTCTTGTTACCCAGGCTGGAGTGCAATGGCGCGATCTCGGCTCACTGCAACCTCCGCCTCCTGGGTTCAGGCAATTCTCCTGCCTCAGCCTCCTGAGTAGCTGGGATTACAGGCACGTGCCACCATGCCCAGCTAATTTTTTGTATTTTTAGTAGAGACGGGGTTTCTCCATGTTGACCAGGATGGTCTCGATCTCTTGACCTCGTGATCCACCCGCCTCAGCCTCCCAAAGTGCTGGGATTACAGGCGTGAGCCACCGCGCCCGGCAGACTTTGGCTTTTTCTCTGAGACAGATGAGAGCCACGGCAGGGCGACTCTGAGCAGAGGAGGGCCCTGGGCTGACTTGGGTTGCAATAGGATCCTTCTGGCTGCCATGAGGACAGATTGAGGGGAGGGGGCAAGGACGGCAGTGGTGAGGAGGCTGCTGCCATTGTCTAGGCCATCGATGGTGGTAGTGGCAGCTGACTCGGAGAGGGGAGGTCAGATTCGGGCATATTCTGAAGGTAGAACTGACAGGGTTTGCTGCCAGATCAAAGTAGGGCGAGATGACAAAGTACTTGTTAGGAATCCACACTAGACGAGCTCACAAAAAGTAACTTGACAGTTGGTGTTAGTGTCGTGTTTAAGAGCCGGGATTCAGAGCCAAGTGGCCTACGTATAAATGCAGTTCCATTGCTTACTGGCTGTGTGACCGCGGGCAGGTCACTTCCTCTCTTTGCTTTCATTTCCTCACCTTTGAGATGAGATGGCAATATTATCTACTTCACAAGGCTGCTATTGAAAGGATTACACAGGTTTTCTATTAATGTAAAGTGCTTCTGGCTGGGCACAGTGGCTCAGGCCTGTAATCCCAGCACTTTGGGAGGCCAAAGCGATCGATCACTTGAGGTCAGGAGTTCGAGACCAGCCTGGCTAACAAGGAGAAACCCCATCTACTAAAAATACAAAAATTAGCCAGGTGTGGTGGTGCATGCCTGTAATCCCAGCTACTTGGGAGGCCGAAGCAGGATAACCGCTTGAACTCGGGAGGTGGAGGTTGCAGTGAGCCGACATTGCGCCACTGCACTCCAGCCTGAATGACAGTGAGACTCTGTCTCAAAAAAATAAAATAAATTAAAATGAATAAATAAAGTACTTCAAAGAGTGCCTGGCATAAATAAAGTGCTTGTTATTAGTGACATGACCGTAGGATGAGAAGTGGTGTCAGGGAAGTGAGTCATAACAGAGAGCATTCCAAATACCAGGAACACTTTGTACAGTTTTCAAAGGATGTGACAGGAAGCCAGCGGGGCTGGAACGCAACCTGATGGAGTAAGAGTGCCAAGGGGTGAGGGTGGAGAGGAAGCCTAGGAGGAGGTCAACCCTTCACAGCAGCTGGACACCATTGCAGACCTCGATGCATGCAGCAGTCCTGGAGGTCAGAATAGACCACAGGAACAGAACTACATCTTGGACTTGGTGCTGGGGGTGCACAGAGCCAGGAGAGAGATGGGGCATTATGGTCAACAATGCTGGCTGGTTACCAGGGGTTGGTGGTTTCCAGTGTCCAGGATAAGAAACAGTCCAGTTTGAGCATTAGGACAAATACCTAATGCATGCGGGCTTAAAAGCTAAATGACAGGTGCCACAAACCACCATGGCACCTGTATACCTATGTAACAAACCTGCATGTTCTACACATGTATCCCAGAACTTTTTTTTTTTCTGAAACGGAGTCTCATGCTGTCACCTAGGCTGGAGTGCAGTGGCGCAGTCTCAGCTCACCACAACATCCGCCTCCCAGGTTCAAGCAATTCTCTTGCCTCAGCCTCCTGAGTAGCTGGGATCACAGGCACACACCACCACACCCAGCTAATTTTTTGTATTTTTAGTAGAGACAGGGTTTCAGTGTTGGCCAGGCTGGTCTCAATCTCCTGACTTTGTGATCTGCCCACCTCGGCCGCCCAAAGTGCTAGGATTACAGGCATGAGCCACCGTGGTGTGGCCTGCCCAGAACTTAAAGTGGAAAAAACAAAACAAACAACAAAAAAAACCACCCAGAAACAGTCCAGTTCAACTTCCCACTGGAGTCCAAATACGAGTTCTAATATTGTCTACATCTGTGGCCATGGGCAGTAAATCCCCTCTGGAGTTCACTTTCCTTATCTTCAAAATGGGGTTTGAATGTCACACCTACCTCCTTAGGTTTGTGACAGTACACATAAGATCAGTGTGGTCAGCACTCAGTAATGCAGGCTGTCACCACAACCAGGTGAGACCTATCCCAGGACAGCAAGGGTGGCTTGACATTTGAAAAGCATGAGATGTAATTCAACATATTAGCAGGAAAGAAAGAGAATCAAAGGCTATAATCACCTGGGACTGTGATATCAGACTCAAGGGCTAAACCCTCCCAGACCTGCAGTCTATCCCTGAATGCCTCCGTGGGCAAGCTGAATTGAGATCTTAAGACCAGAGTGACCCTAGTCCTACCCCTGTGAAGTGATTTCTGCTGGCTCTGAATCCGTGGCTGATGGGCTTCGATGGCCACCTTATCCTCATGCTCAGCAGTCCAAGGCTTTGTGCACTCTGATATCAGTTCAAATTTATTTTTCACACCTGCCCCCCAGCAACAATAATCAAACTACCTTTTTTTTTTTTGGAGACAGAGTCTCCCTCTGTTACCCAGGCTGGAGTGCAGTGGCGTGATCTCGGCTCACTGCAACCTTCACCTCCCAGGTTCAAGCGATTCTCCTGCCTCAGCCTCCCAAGTACCTGGGGTTACAGACACTGGCCCCCATGCCTTGCTAATTTTTCTACTTTTATAGAGACGGGGTTTCACCATGTTGGCCAGACTGGTCTCAAACTCCTGGCCTCAAGTGATACCCGTGCCTTGGCCTCCCAAAGTGCTGGAATTACAAGCGTGAGCTGTCGAGCCTGCCTGAACTACTGTTTCATTTACAGTAAGTTTACCAATTTCTTACATTGTATTCTTTTTTTTTTTTTTTTTTTTTGAGACGGAGTTTCGCTCTTGTTACCCAGGCTGGAGTGCAATGGCGCGATCTCGGCTCACCGCAACCTCCGCCTTCTGGGCTCAGGCAATTCTCCTGCCTCAGCCTCCTAAGTAGCTGGGATTACAGGCACGCGCCACCACGCCCAGCTAGTTTTTTGTATTTTTAGTAGAGACGGGGTTTCACTATGTTGACCAGGATGGTCTCGATCTCTCGACCTCGTGATCCACCCGCCTCGGCCTCCCAAAGTGCTGGGATTACAGGCGTGAGCCACCGCGCCCGGCCTCTTACATTGTTTTCTTACCGTTGATCTTGGCAGTTAGAATGGTAGCTCCAAGGGCTGAAGCAGTATCTGTCAGAAGGCTGGCTTGCTAGTTCAATGTGCTGGGGGCCACTCAGTGCTCTGTTGAGGTGTCTTCCAGTGGCAGAAATCTTGTTTCTGACTTAGGCCATAGAAAGTTGTCTCCAACCCCCATCAGGAAATGATGAAAGTTACGACCTCGCATCCCAACCCCCACTCACCCCATTTAGGAAGAAACTTCAGGGATGAGATAAGTGAATGAGGATTCCTTGTCTCCACTCCAATTACACCTCAGCTCCACGGCTCCTCCCGTTTCTCTCTCTGGCCTTGATTCTCAGCATACCTGGCCCTTGAACCACCTACACTTTCCCTCAAATCATGCTCTACTTTGTCTCCTGAAGTTGGGGCCCAACTTGGGGTTTTATTTCAGCCTGTGGTAGCAGTGAAAAGCAGACACAGCCAATGTGGTCAACTGTGTTCTTTTGGGTTTTTTTTGTTTTGTTTTGTTTTGTTTGAGACAGGGTCTCACTCTGTTGCCAAGACTGGAGTGCAGTGGTGTGATCACGGGTTCACTGCAGCCTCAACTTTGCGGGCTCAAGGGATCCTCCCACCTCAGCCTCCTGAGTAGCTGGGACTACAGGTGTGCACCATCATGCCTGGTTAATTTTTTAATATTTTGTAGAGACGGGGTCTCACCATGTTGTCAGGCAGATCTCAAACTCTGGGGCTCAAGCAGTCCTCCTGTCTCAGCCTCCCAAAATGTTGGGATTACAGGTGTGACGTACCACACCCAGCCTTTCCTTTGCATTTCTAAACTCTGGGAGCCAGATAGGCAGGGAATGCATAAAGGAAGGATGAGTCTGGAAAAAAGACAGCCCCTGCCTGTTTCTTCCACCATGACAGTCACTGTTGTGATAAGTATCATCTTCAAACAACTCAGGCTTACCTGTCTTTTCTGTCCAAATCTGGTTTTGTTGTTCATTTGACTGGGACCTTCAACATCACTCTGACAGTAAAATAGCCCTGGATCCTGTTAGAGTAAAGGGGGCTTGTGGTCCCCCATGGCTTTGAGCTTTTTTTCTAGGTGTTATGATTATAACCAAAGTCATTCACAATCTCTACTCGATACCCCCAGGCCTGAGACCCTCCTTTCCCCAACACACTGACCTGCTATTCACACAGATAAATGTGCCCCTTCCTCTCCAAGCTCTCAACTGAAAGTGCCTTCTTTCATCAGATTGTTGTTCAAATCCCATTTTTAGGCCAGGTGCAGTGGCTCATGCCTTTAATCCCAGCACTTTGGGAGGCCATGGTGGACAGATCACCTGAGGTGAGGAGTCCAAGACCAGCCTGGCCAACATGGTGAAACCTTGTCTCTACGAAAAATACAAAAAATTAGCCAGGTGTGGGGGGTGCCTGTAATCCCAGTTACTCAGGCGGCTGAGGCGGGAGAATTGCTGGAACCCAGGAGGTGGAGGTTGCAGTAAGCCGAGGTCATGTCACTGCACTGCAGCCTGGGCAACAATAACAAAACTTAATCTCAAAAACAAAAACAAAAGCCATTTTTAATCTAATGACAGCACACAAATGTTAAAACAGTTGAAACAGGTTGGGCACAGTGGCTCATGCCTGTAATCCCAGGACTTTGGGAGGCCGAGGTGGGTGGATCAGTTGAGGTCAAGAGTTCATGACCAGCCTGACCAACGTGGCGAAACCATCTCTACTAAAAAACACAACAATTAGCCAGGCGTGGTAATGCCTGATTGTAGTCCCAGCTACTTGGGAGGCTAAGGCACAAGAATCACTTGAGCCAGGAGGCAGAGATTCCCACGTTGACCAGGCTAGTCTCTAACTTCTGGCCTCAAGTGATCTGCCCCCCTCGGCCTCCCAAAGTGGTGGGATTACAGGTGTGAGCCGCAGTGCTCAGCTAACAACCCTTTCATTAGTTTGTTTTGTCTAATATAGCCTTACAGGAAGAGGGTTTTTTTTTTGTTTGTTTTGTTTGTTTTTTTTTGAGACGGAGTTTCGCTCTTGTTACCCAGGCTGGAGTGCAATGGCACGATCTCGGCTCACTGCAACCTCCGCCTCCTGGGCTCAGGCAATTCTCCTGCCTCAGCCTCCTGAGTAGCTGGGATTACAGGCACGCGCCACCATGCCCAGCTAATTTTTTGTATTTTTAGTAGAGATGGGGTTTCACCATGTTGACCAGGATGATCTGGTTTCACCATGTTGACCAGGATGATCGATCTCTTGACCTCATGATCCACCCGTCTCGGCCTCTCAAAGTGCTGGGATTACAGGCTTGAGCCACCGCGCCCGGCCAGGAAGAGGTTTTAAAAATAATTTTTACAATTTTAATATGTGAATATTGAAAAATGACAAATTAATTCATTCCAATGGTGAAACTAAATTTCCCAGGGATCCCTGACTTGATTTCCGGACTCTCCTGTGATTTCATTCCATCATGTTTCTTTGGAAGCAGAGTGGTAAGATGAAGGGGCAGGGCTCTGTTGAGGGAAGGTGGAAATGAATGGGAAAGGCATTATCACAACACTCTTTATGGTGAAAAAAGAACACGGAAATAAACCCAATGCCTGTCACAAATAGGGTTTCAGAGCTGCGTGCAGTGGTTCATGCCTGTAATCCCAGCTATTCAGGAGGCTGAGGTGGGAGGATGCCTCAAGACCATGAGTTCGAGACCAGCCTGGGCAAGATATCAAGACTCCCCTGCCCCACCGCCAATCTCTCTCTTTCTTTTAAACAGGGTCTCACTCTTTTTTTTTTTTTTGAGACGGAGTTTCGCTCTTGTTACCCAGGCTGGAGTGCAATGGCGCGATCTCGGCTCACCGCAACCTCCGCCTCCTGGGCTCAGGCAATTCTCCTGCCTCAGCCTCCCGAGTAGCTGGGATTACAGGCACGTGCCACCATGCCCAGCTAATTTTTTTGTATTTTTAGTAGAGATGGGGTTTCACCATGTTGACCAGGATGGTCTCGATCTCTTGACCTCGTGATCCACCCGCCTCGGCCTCCCAAAGTGCTGGGATTACAAGCTTGAGCCACCGCGCCCGGCCAGGGTCTCACTCTTAACATCCAAGCCAGAATACAGTGGCATGGCTCACTGCAGCCTAAACCTCCCAGGCTCAAGTGATCCTCCCAACTTAGCCTCCCGAGCAGCTGGTACTATAAGCACACACCACCACACACAGCTAATTAATTTTTGTAGAGATGTAGTCTCACTGTGTCACCCAGGCTGGTCTCAAACTCCTAGATTCAAGTGGTATTCTTGCCTTGGCCTCCTAAAGTGTTGGGATTACAGGTGTGAGCCACCATGCCCAGCTCACCCCATGTCTCTCTCTTTTTAAATTATTTATATATTTTTGAGATGGAGTTTCACTCTTGTTGCCCAGGCTGGAGTACAATGGCACAATCTTGGCTCACTGCAACCTCTGCCTCCAGGGTTCAAGTGATTCTCCTTGCCTCAGCCTCCTGAGTAGCTGTGATTACAGGCATCTGCCACCACGTCCCACTAATTTTTTGTATTTTTAGTGGAGACAGGGTTTCACCATGTTGGGCAGGCTTGTCTCAAACTCTTAACCTCAGGTGATCTACCCTCCTCAGCCTCCCAAAGTGCTGGGATTACAGGTGTGAGCCACCACAGCTGGTCTCTTTTATTTATTTTTTTAGAGACAGGGTCTTGCTCTGTTGCCCAGGCTGGAGTGTAGTGGCACAATCACAGCTCATTGCAGCCTTAACCTCCCGGGCTGAAGCAATTCTTCTGCCTCAGCCGCCCAAGTAGCTGGGACTGCAGGCATGCACCACCATGTCAGACTAATTTTCGGTAGAGATGGGGTCTCATTTTGTTCCCCAGGCTGGTCTCTGCCTCCTGGGCTCAAGTGATCCTTCCACGTTGGCCTCCCAAAGTGCTGGCATTACAGGTGTGAGCCACCGCACCTGGCCCTATACCACTTTTAAAAGTCATGTTTCTTTTAGAAACAGGGTTTCACCATGTTGGCCAGGATGGTCTCCATCTCCTGACCTTGTGATCCACCTGCCTCCACCTCCCAAAGTGCTGGCATTACAAGCGTGAGTTACCGTGCCTGGCCCTATACCACTTTTTAAAAGTTGTCTTTCTTTTTCTTTCTTTCTTTTTTTTTTTTTTTTTTAAAGAGACAGGGTTTCACCATGTTGGACAGGATGGTCTTGATCTCCTGAACTCGTGATCCACCCGCCTCGGCCTCCCAAAGTGCTGGGATGACAGGTGTGAGCCCCTGCACCCGGCCACCTTCTCTTTTTTATAATGTTGTATTTCTGATTTCTAGGGAATGATTCGTAAACTCACCCCTGACACTATGTCCCTTGGACATTATCCTTGTATAAACAAAAAGTGCCATTAACGAATGGGTAGAAGTCGAGGGGTGGAGCCTCCGTCCTTGTGCCTGAAGCGAATGTCCCTCAATGCGCCTGCGAGACTCCCACGCCCTGGGAAGGATGCCTATCGATTCGCTCTGGGCTCGGCAGCTCTCTCTGATAGCAGGCGGCCATCTTGCCTGGAGCCTGAGAAAGGGAGGAGAGACAGAAGGAACCGGCGACAGTGGTCTCAGGGCCGCCCCGGGGGGCCTCAAGAACCGGAGGCAGCCCCGGAGGTGGTCCCCGATCCCGGGCTATGCTCTTGGACCTGAGAAGGGAAGGCGGAGGGCGGCGGGGACAAGATGGGTGGGAAACGTCAAGCAAGGAATGCTAGGCGGGGGAGGGGCGTTGCTATGGCGACCGGGGAGGGGCGGTGTCTGTTCTGAATCGCTGTGTGTCACCCGGGCGTTGCCCAGGAAGGGCAGGGCTGGGGTGATGACCATGGTAACAGCCGGGTGGGAGTTCGTGACATCTCCGGCGCAGAGGGACTCGATGTCTATGGCAATGGTCGCCTGGCGGAAGGGACGGAACTAGATCCCTTTGCTCGGGACGCTCACATTCCAGGCCCTTGTCCTGCAGGCTCCCGCGGGCGGAGGCGCCAGAGGAGGAGGCCAGGGAATGGCCGCGGTGTGGCAGCAAGTCTTAGCAGTGGACGCGAGGTGAGGCGTAGGGTCGAAGCCCATGGGAGCGGAACTTACTGTGGTGCATGCGCAATGGCGATAAGTGAGGCTGGGCGGAGAATTTGCCTTATGCGGCTGCGTGGGCTTGCCGGAGGTGAGCATGCGCAGTAGAGGAGGCGGGCACGCCTGCCGTGAGTTTCTGGGCTGGAGAGGGTTCTAAACAGCATGCTGGGAAAATGTGGTCAGATGTGGATATGCGCAAAGAGGCTGCCTGTGGGAGGGAGGTGGGGCTCAGGCTGGTGACATCCTATCCCCTATGGGTGTCTCCTAGATTGTTTTTTAACATCATCACTTCCCTGTTGTGACCCCATCACTACCCAACGCCGACCCCCATAATGTCAGTGTGATTTCTGTTGCCATGGTAGACTGACCCCAATTATTGTCTGTGCTGACCCAGTCACCCGGTAGGGACCCCAGCAAGGCAGCAGACTGACTCCATTGTCTGCACAGTGACCTCATCACCACGCTGATTATTACCGAACATTCACTCCTACCGCAGGACCAAGAGGTCCCCCATCACCACTGCTAGTCATTCTTACACCTCGGCCCCAGTCACTGCCACACACCTCACTCTCCTGCCCTGTCCCCCAAGCTGATTGATTCCCTCTTTCCTGTGCCTGCTGCCTGCCCTGCATCCTGACCCTGCAGGTACAACGCGTACCGCACACCAACGTTTCCACAGTTTCGGACGCAGTATATCCGCCGGCGCAGCCAGCTGCTGCGGGAGAATGCCAAGGCTGGGCACCCCCCAGCACTGCGTCGGCAGTACCTGAGGCTTCGGGGGCAGCTGCTGGGCCAGCGCTACGGGCCCCTCTCCGAGCCAGGCAGTGCTCGTGCCTATAGCAACAGCATCGTCCGCAGTAGCCGCACTACCCTTGACCGCATGGAGGTGAGCTCCTGGCCACATTCGCCCCCTGGGCATATCCTGCCTGCACACATTCGCTCTGCAGACTTTCATCAAGCACCTGCTCTGTGCTGGCCACTGTTCTGTATCAGCAGAGGACAAAAAGATAATATGCCCAGTAAATCAATGAACAGACAATAAACTTGGTAAACAGGTCAATAAACATAGAACAAGCCATGTTTGGAGTATCTGTTGAGCAGGGGAAGGCAGGAACAGCAGAACTCCTGAAGAAGCCACTGCAGTAGTACAGGTGGGCAGCAGGGGTGGTGGCAGGGGACACGGTGAGAAGTGATGTGGCTCTAGGTAGATTTTCAGGGCTCCACACCTCAAAGGATCTCAGGGGCTTTTTGCAGGATACACCCACTCTGACCCTCTCCATTTGCAGGACTTTGAGGATGATCCTCGGGCCCTAGGGGCTCGTGGGCACCGCCGTTCTGTCAGCCGAGGCTCCTACCAGCTGCAAGCACAGATGAACCGTGCCGTCTATGAGGACAGGTATGCGCCAGAGATAGCTGAGGGGGGTGTGGTTGCAAGGAGGAGAGGGGCCCTGGGGCAATGGCAGACTGAACACTCTCACATCTACCTCTTGTCACCCCTCACTTCCTATTGGGGCCCAGGCCCCCTGGCAGCGTGGTGCCCACGTCAGCGGCAGAGGCAAGCCGGGCCATGGCCGGGGACACATCACTGAGCGAGAACTATGCCTTTGCAGGCATGTACCATGTTTTTGACCAGCACGTGGATGAAGCAGGTGAGTCAGTGGGTGGCGGGTTCTATCACCAAGTGTTTGCCCAAACTGTGACAAACAACCAAGGCATCCTTTTCTGAATACCAGGCCCCTGGCACACCTCTGAAGGAGGAATTCGCATCCACAAAGCCTTCTGCAGACTGAAAAGCCCCCCTGCACAGTGGTCTGCAGAGTCTCAGTGCTTTCTCTACTGTAAAGAGCCTCAGAGCCGGGCGCGGTGGCTCCAGCCTGTAATCCCAGCACTTTGGGAGGCTGAGGCGGGTGGATCATGAGGTCGAGAGATCGAGACCATCCTGGTCAACATGGTGAAACCCCGTCTCTACTAAAAATACAAAAAATTAGCTGGGCATGGTGGCGCGTGCCTGTAATCCCAGCTACTCAGGAGGCTGAGGCAGGAGAATTGCCTGAACCCAGGAGGCGGAGGTTGCGGTGAGCCGAGATTGCGCCATTGCACTCCAGTCTGGGTAACAAGAGCGAAACTCTGCCTAAAAAAAAAAAAAAAAAAAGAGCCTCAGAAGCCTAAGAGAGCCCTTTGCAGCAGGGAGCCTGGGTTTGTGAGTCACTTGGAAGAGTTCAAAGATGGGCTGGGCAAGGTGGCTCACACCTGTAATCCCAGCACTTTGGGAGGCTGAGGCGGGCAGATCACGAGGTCAAGAGATGGAGACCATCGTGGCTAACACAGTGAAACCCATCTCTACTAAAAATACGAAAAATTAGCCGGGTGTGGTGGCAAGGGCCTGTAGTCCCAGCTACTCAGGAGGCAGAGGCAGGACAATCACTTGAGCCCGAGAGGTGGAGGTTGCAGTGAGCCAAGACTGTACCACTGCACTCCAGCCTGGGTGACAGAGCGAGAAGCAAGACTCCGTTTCAAAAAAAAGACTTTGCTGATGAGAAATCCCCTTGCAGAGAGCAGAGTGGGCTACAGTGTCAAGAGTTTTGCAAACGGCCAAGACCTTGATTGTAAATTGTTTGCTAAGACAGGAGCCTTTTCACATTGCAGAAGACTTTTGCAATCTGCAAAGGAGCTGCTAAGACTTAGGGAGCCTTGGCAGAGGACCTTCTGGGGTTACAGTTCCCTTTGTCAGCCAAGGAAAGCCCTTTGCTGAGGCCACTGTGCCTCATGCAGTGGGGCCGCAGGCCCTGGCACACACATCAGAGCCTTTTAGAGAGAAAAGTGCCCAGTGTGTGTGCAGACTCCCACAAATGGCTTCTTGGCATTGCAGTTCCACGAGTACGCTTCGCCAATGATGACCGGCACCGCCTGGCCTGCTGCTCACTCGACGGCAGCATCTCCCTGTGCCAGCTGGTGCCCGCCCCGCCCACGGTGCTTCGTGTCCTACGGGGCCACACCCGTGGTGTCTCCGACTTCGCCTGGTCCCTCTCCAATGACATCCTCGTATCCACCTCACTTGATGCTACCATGCGCATCTGGGCCTCTGAAGATGGCCGCTGCATCCGGGAGATCCCTGACCCCGATGGTGCTGAACTGCTCTGCTGTACCTTCCAGCCTGTCAACAACAACCTCACCGTGGTCAGCCTCCAGGGCCCCCACTCACCAAGGGCGGGCGGACTGGGTCAGGAAGGCCATCTGAGGGAGTGAGAGTATAAGGAGGGGCAGCCAGGGGGGCCTAGGACCCCCGCCAATCTCATCACAGCAGTCCTAGTGTGGTCAGACTTTTTTTTTTTTTTTTAAAGACAGGGTTTTACCATGTTGGTCAGGCTGGTCTTGAACTCCCGACCTCAGGTGATCGCCCACCTTGGCCTCCAAAGTACTTGGATCACAGGCGTGAGCCACCACGCCCAGCCATGGCCAGACTTAAAAGGGAAGCAGATCATAAGACCATTCTTGGTCTGAGATGGCCTTGCTGTGGTAAACTTCAGGGAGCACTGGCCAGGGCAGGGTCCTGGCTCTGGGACCCCTTTGGTCACATCAGCTGCAGTCCTACAGCTTTCTGACTGCAGGGGCTACCTCTGAGGAGCAGGACGATGAGGCTGAGCCTCATCTGGTCTATCAATGGGAGCCCCACCATGGTCAGACTCCAGGGTAGATTGGTCAGAGAGCAGGGGAAGAACATTAAAAAGTCTGGCATGGCCCAGGGTGGGGTGGGGTAAAGTGCAGAGGAACTGACCAAGAGCGAGCTTGTGAGCCAGGATCCTCCCCGTGTCAGCAGCAGCCCCACAAGTTCCAGAAAGGCACAGCCAGGGAGCAGGGGAAGGCTGGGATCACAGGCCTGGGCAGGCCCCGTGGTTCTCACCCTGCAGGAGGACTGGCCAAGGGGCAGCATGATGGCTCTGAAGGCCCTTTAGTCCCATAGGCAAGTGCCCTACTCTGGGCAGATTACAAGAGGGGCTAGCTAGGGAGGTGGATTCATGCCTGATCACCTTCTTGTCTACCTACCACAGCCCCACTGTGAATAGACTCTTAATGGGGACCAGCCAGTCCCATCAACGGTAGCCTCACTGTGTTCAGACTCGAGGAGGGACTGGCTGGGAGCAGAATGATGGTCTGTGCATTCTCCCCACAGGTGGGAAACGCCAAGCACAACGTGCATGTCATGAACATCTCCACGGGCAAGAAAGTGAAGGGGGGCTCCAGCAAGCTGACAGGCCGTGTCCTCGCTCTGTCCTTCGATGCCCCTGGCCGGCTGCTCTGGGCGGGTGATGACCGTGGCAGTATCTTCTCCTTCCTCTTCGACATGGCCACGGGTAGGCAGACAGCAGTCCTGCATCTGGGTGCTCGCCCTCCCCGGGGCATAGCCCTCACCCTCCCCTTTGCCTTCCCTCCCTCCGCTGCTGCAGGGAAGCTGACCAAAGCCAAGCGTCTGGTGGTGCATGAGGGGAGTCCTGTGACCAGCATCTCAGCCCGGTCCTGGGTCAGCCGTGAGGCCCGGGACCCCTCGCTGCTCATCAATGCTTGCCTCAACAAGTTGCTGCTCTACAGGTGGGTCCCCCACAGGGTCTCCTGGAGATGGAGGGCCTGCTTCCTCCAGCACACTGGGACAGTAGCCCATCTCCTCCATCAGGTTAATTTCATTGAGGGAGCAGTAGTAGCAGTAACGCTAATAGCAGAAGTGAGCATGCACGTTTACAGCGATCACTGCGGCCAGGCCCTGTTTGAAGCAGTTTCTGTGTATCACTGCATTCAGTCCTTGCACCGACCTGTGAGGCAGCTGCTGTTATTATCTCCATTTTGCAGTTGAGCAAACTGAAGCATAAAATGGACGAGGGCAAAAGATAAGAACAGACAGTTTTCAAAAGAGGACATTTATGAGGCCAACAAACATGAAAAAATGCTCATCATCACTTGTCATTAGAGAAATGCAAATCAAAACTACATTGAGATACCATCTCACACCAGTTAGAATGGCGATCATTAAAAAATCTGGAGATAACAGATGCTGGAGAGGATGTGGAGAAATAGGAACACTTTTACACTGTTGGTGGGAATGTAAATTAATTCAACCATTGTGGAAGACAGTGTGGCGATTCCTCAAGGATCTAAAAATAGAAATCCCATTTGACCCAGCAGTCCCATTACTGGGTATATATCCAAAGGATTATAAATAATTCTACTATAAGGACACATGCACACGTATGTTCATTGCAGCACTGTTTACAATAGCAAAGACCTGGAACCAACCCAAATGCCCATCAATGATAGACTGGACAAGGAAAATGTGGCACATATATACCATGGAATACTATGCAGCCATAAAAAAGGACGAGTTCATGTCCTTTGTAGAGACATGGATGAAGCTGGAAACCATCATTCTCAGCAAACTGACACAAGAACAGAAAACCAAACACTGCATGTTCTCACTCATAGGCGGGTGATGAACAATGAAAACACATGGACACAGGGAGGGAAACATCACACACTGGGGTCTGTTGGGGTATGAGGGGCTAAGGGAGGGACAGCTGGGGGTGGGGAGGTTGGGGAGGGATAACACTGGGAGAAATGCCTGATGTAGGTGATAGGGGGATGGAGATAGCAAACCACCATGGCATGTGTGTACCTATGCAACAATCCTGCAGGATCTGCACATGTACCCCAGAACTTAAAGCATAATAAAACAAAAATAGACTAGGGTTACTCAAAGCAAGGCCTGTTTTCCTTTCTTCCTTCCTTTTTTCTTTTTTTTGGGGGTGGGGTGTGGGGGTTACTATCCCCACTCAATCTGTCATGTGACCCAAATGCAGTTCTCAGCCTGGGCCACACATTGGAATGACCTGAAGAGTCTCAAAAAATCCTGCCCGGGCCCCTCTGTAGGACAGTGGTTTCAGAAGTTTTGGGATGGGCCTGGGCATGGGTAGATTGAGAAATTCCCTAAGCGATATCAGGCCAGACCTGAAAATCACTGCTTAACAGGATGCTTTTTATTCTATCACTTTACTTCTCTCCCTTTTTTTTTTTTTTTTGAGGTGGAGTCTCACTCTGTCGCCAGGCTGGAGTGCAGTGGCCTGATCTCGGCTCACTGCAACCTCCACCTCCTGGATTCAAGCAATTCTCCTGCCTCAGCCTCCTCAGTAGCTAGGATTACAGGCATGTGCCACTATGCCTGACCAATTTTTGTATTTTTAGTAGAGATGAGGTTTCACCATGTTGGCGAGGCTGGTCTCGATCTCTTGACCTCGTGATCTGCCCGCCTTGGCCTGCCAGGGTGCTGGGATTACAGGCGTGAGCCACTGCACCCAGCTCTCTCCTCCTTTTAAACAATTTCTATATATATGCTTTAAAAATTTTTAATTTAAGTGTACCCTTAGGTTTGTGCCCATTTCCCACAGCCCCTCCCTTCTTCCTCCTACCACATCTGGCCTTCTCCTGCCACAGTAAAGCCCACTAATGATCCACATCTTTCCACATGCCCTCCTCTCTCCACGAATCCTAGGTGTGTACACATACCCACGTGTGTTTTTGTTTGAGATAGGGTTTTGCTGTCACCCAGACTGGAGTGCGGTGGCGTGATCATGGCTCACTGCAGCCTCCAACATCTGGGCTCATTTGATTTCCCCACCTCAGGCTAAGTATCTGAGATTACGGGCATTTGCCACCATGCCGAGCTAACTTTTTAAATCTATTTTTTGCAGAAATGAAGATTTGCCATGTTACCCAGTCTGGTCTCGAACTCCTGGCCTGAAGCAATCCTCCCACCTCAGCCTCCCAAAGTGCTGGGATTACAGGCATGAGCCTCCTTGCCTGGCTCCCACCATAGTTTTGAAGGAAAGACATTTTAAAGAAATGGGTTTTCTTATCACTTAATGTTCCTTTTATGGAGGTAACAGTTTCATTATTCACCTATTGAAAGACATTCTTGGGCCAGGTGCAGTGGCTCACGCCTGTGATCCCAGCACTTTGGGAAGCTGAGGTGGGCAAATCACTTGAGATCAGGAGGTCGAGACCAGCCTGGTCAACATAGCAAAACCCCATGTCTACTAAAAATACGAAAATTAGATATATGTGGTGACAGGCGCCTGTAATCCCAGCTACTCTGGAGGCTGAGGCTGCAGAATCACTTGAACTTGTGAGGCAGTGGTTGCAGTGAGCTGAGATCATGCCATTGCACTCCAGCCTGAGTGACAGAGCCAGACTCCATCTCTTAAAATAATAAAAAAAAAAAAAGGGGGGGGGGCGCTGGGCGCGGTGACTCATACCTGTAATCCTAGCACTTTGGAAGGCCAAGGCAGGTGGATCACGAGGTAGGAGTTCAAGATCAGCCTGGCCAATATGGTGAAACCCCATCTCTACTAAAAATATAAAAATTAGCCAGGCATGGTGGCGCACGTCTATAGTCCCGGCTTCTCAGGAGGCTGAGGCTGAAGAATCACTTGAACCTGGGAGACGGAGGTTGCAGTGAGCTGAGATGGCATCACTGCACTCCAGCCTGGGCAACAGAGTGAGACTCTTTCTCAAAAAAAGAAAGAAAAAAGAAATGGCCTTTTCATACATCTCAAGTTTCTCACCAGGCGGTGCCTTGTAGAAACCCCGCAGGTCACCTTCGGGAACTGTGCTTTATTCTGTCTAAGGGCTGTGCAGTTTTCCACAGTGTGAGTGTACCATGGTGTGTTCATTTAGTCTCTTTGTGCCTGTCTTAACACCAGGATCTTAGAAAAACTAGTGGATGAAACTGGAGAGGCTCCCGTTTATATCAACAGAGACAGTTTCTGAGCCATCGGTAACTCACACATCAGCCCCTGTTTACAGTTTATGCAGTCACCTCAGAATTGGGTTTCATAAGCTGGGAATGGTATGTACCTATAGGTAGGCCCAGCTACGCAGGAGGCTGAGACGAGAGGATCACTTGAGCCTGGGAGGTTGAGGCTGCAGTGAGCCATGATCGCACCACTACACTCCAGCCTGGGTGACAGAGTAAGATCCTGTCTCAAAAACAAAAAAAAATTGGGTTTCATGAACCTTGAGAAGAACTTAGGCACGGGGTGGGGACACAGGCCCACAGCTTGTCCCCCTGCTGGGGCTGGGGCTATGTTTTGACCTTCTGTCTCGTCCTCCTCTCAGAGTGGTAGACAACGAGGGGACCCTGCAGCTGAAGAGAAGCTTCCCCATCGAGCAGAGCTCACACCCGGTGCGCAGCATCTTCTGTCCCCTCATGTCCTTCCGCCAGGGGGCCTGCGTGGGTGAGTCCTATAGGGACAGGGCATCTGGGTGGCTGGGGAGGGGCAGGGACCAGGGCTGGTGCTGACTTGGCTCAGATATCACGACACCCTGACACCCTGACACCCTGACCTGGGCCTCATGACCCCTCACACCCCAACAGCCTCAGTCTGCTACTGACAGCTCCAAACAGCTCAGAGAACTCACAGTTTGCACTTGATCTCAGCCAAAAGGCCGAGAAGCAATGAAAACTCACACTTTGAACACACCTCCCCCTAAAAAGCCCAGAGACCTTGGACTCTGCACATAGTACCAAAAGAGCCAGGCGACCTCCCAGCTAAGGATGGGGTCCCCTCAAACTTCCCCAAGCCATGCTGGGACCTCACACCTCCAACATACACCCTTCAACACCTCAGGGACTTCCCACCAGGGGCACCCCAGGCGCCTCCCGATGGCCTCTCCCTCTCACCCCGACAGTGACAGGCAGTGAGGACATGTGCGTGCACTTCTTTGATGTGGAACGGGCAGCCAAGGCTGCTGTCAACAAGCTGCAGGGCCACAGTGCGCCCGTGCTTGATGTCAGCTTCAACTGCGACGAGAGCCTACTGGCCTCCAGTGACGCCAGCGGCATGGTCATCGTCTGGAGGCGGGAGCAGAAATAGGGTCCTGCCAGCCCTGCTGCTGTCCACCATCCCATCCCTTTACTCCAGCCTCGTGTTGTAAATAAAGCTTCAGTGGTTGTGCTGAGGGCCGGCTCCCAGCTCTGCCGGGGACTGGCAGGGGAGCAGGCAGCTCCAGGAACACGGTGGAACGGAGTTCATTGACTCATTCGTGCATTCATGCATCGACGATTCATTCATTCCACAAGCATTGATTGAATGTCTGCTGGGTCACAGGCACCGCTTTAACTGTTTTACACACTCATGCATTTGATAGAGATTAGTGAGCCCTGACTGTGTGCCAGGAACTGTTCTAGGCACTGGGGATACTGCTGTGACCTAATCTGATGGAAATGCCTGCCCTTGTTGGGCTTGCATTGTAGAGGAGACAGTAGACAAAAATGTGGAACAGGTCAGCTAATGATGAGTGGTGCAAAGAAAATAAGGCAAGGATGGGAGACAGAGCTGCAGAAGTTGGAGTTGGGGGAGTGGGTCTTTATGGTATCAGGGAAGACGTTCCTGACAGGGTGCCTTGTTTTGTTTTTGAGACGGGGTCTCACTCTGTCACCCAGGTTGGAATGCAGTGGCATGACCATAGCTCACTGCAGCCTCAACTTCCAGGGCTTAGGTGATCCTCCCACTTCAGCCTCCCAAGTAGCTACAGGTATACACCACAGGGACTACAGGTGTACACCACCACACCCAGCTAATATATATATATTTAAAGACGGGGTTTCACCATGTTGGCCAGGGTGGTCTCGAACTCCTGACCTCAGATGATCTGCCTGCCTTGGCCTCCCAAAGTGCTGGGATTACAGGCGTGAGCCATGTGCCCAGCCGACCTTCATTTGATATTCTAGCTTACAGGTCCTTCTGGTCTCTAATCAAACCTGGGCCTCTGTTCATTTTGCATCTAATGTCCGCATGGATCATACCTGGTCTTTTTTTTTTTAAACTAGTCAACCTTCTGTCCCCTCTGATCTGACTTTGTAGGCCATTTTAACCCCTAAACCATCAATTGGTCTGATCTCAAACCTGGTCTACTGTTAAACATTACAGCGTCAATGTCCTTCTGGCTTGTTCTCAAAATCTGCGTTATCTTTTCTAGTCATTCCACATTCAGAGTTGTCCTGCTCCCTAATCAGAACTGTCCCACTCTTCTTGCTCTCTAGTCTGTCTGACTCATAACCAGGACTTACATTTCCTATTTCATATTTCAAGATCTACTGGTCTAGTTAGCCAACACAGCCATTTAACTAGCCCCAAATCCTTCTACTCCAAGCCTTCTCAGACCAGTCTTCTATTAAATATACCACCAACTCCCATCTGGTTTGACCTTAATCTGATCCTCTGCTAACTGCTCCATCACCAGTGTCCTGTGATCTGTCATTGAACTTGTACAGTTATCTCTCCTGACACCAGTGTCCCTAGAGTGTGAACGCAAACCCCAGGCTCTGTTAACTATCCTAGACTCGAGTCCCCTCTGAACTGACCTCAAACCCAGATAGTAATTCGATTGTCCTCATCCCTTTTTCTCTGGTCTAACCCTAAACCAGGGTCTCTGTTAACTGTTATGCCTGGAATATTCCTCTAGTCTGAAGTCAAGCATTTGCTAACTATCCCAGTATCAAGTCCCATCTCTCTGTCTAGCTATTCAACAGCATAATTAAAGCAGAACTAATTAAAAATCCTTACCCCCCGCCTTTTTGAGATGGAGTCTCGCTTTGTCACCCAGGCTGAGTACCGTGGCGCGATCTCAGCTCACTGCAACCTCTGCCTCCAGGGTTCAAGTGATTCTCCTGCCTCAGCCTCCTGAGTAGCTGGGATTACAGGCAAGTGCCACCACACCCAGCTAATTTTTGTATTTTTAGTAGAGACAGGGTTTCACCATGTTGGTCAGGCTGGTCTCGAGCTCCTGACCTCGTGATCTGCCCACCTTGGCCTCCCAAAGTGTTGGGATTACAGGCATGAGCCACCACGCCTGGACTTTTGTTTTGTTTTGTTTTTTTTGAGACAGACTTTTGCTTTTGTTGCTCAGGCTGGAGTGCAGCAGCGCAATCTCGGCCCACTGCAACCTCCACCTCCTAAGTTCAAGCGATTCCCCTGCCTCTGCCTCCCAAGTAGCTGGGACTACAGGCACCATGCCCGGCTAATTTTGCATTTTTAGTAGAGACAGAATTTCTCCATGTTGTTCAGGCTGGTCTCAAACTCCTGTCCTCAGGTGATCTGCCTGCCTTGGCCTCCCAAAGTGCTGGGATTACAGGTTTGAGCCACCATGCCTGGTCAAAATCCTTGCCCCTCTTATTTGACCTCAAATCTGGGTGTCTTTATTCCATCATCAGTGATTTTCTGGTCTATTATTGGACTCTGTGTATTAACTCTTCTATCATCAATGTCCCTATCTTACTTTAAACTATGGTCTCTGTTCATTCTTCCACTATACGTTCCTCTCTGATAGTGTCGCCTTCCACACAGGCCTCTGATAAAACTACCACTGTTAGTGCCACCTTAAACAAGGACTGGTTAGTGAATTTGCTATCAATACTTTCCTGTTGTATTTTTTATTTTTACTGAGACAGAGTCTTGCTATTGTTACCCAGGCTGGAGTGCAGTGGCATGATCTCAGCTCACTGCAACCTCTACCTCCTGGATTCAAGCAATTCTCCTGCCTCAGCTTTCTGAGTAGCTGGGATTACAGTTGCATGCCACCATGCATGGCTTTTTTTTTTTTTTCTTTCGAGACAGAGTCTCACTCTGTTGCCCAGGCTGGAGTGCAGTGGCACGATCTTGGCTCACTGCAACCTCTGCTTTCTGGGTTCAAGTGACTCTCCTGCTTCCACCTCCTGAGTAGCTGGGACTACAGGCATGCACCACCATGCCCAGCTAACTTTTATATTTTTAGTAGAGATGGGGTTTCACCATGTTGGCCAGGCTGGTCTTGAACTCCTGACCCCAGGTGATCCACCCACCTCAGCCTCCCGAAGTGCTGGGATTACAGGCGTGAGTCACCGCGCCTGACTGGACCATTGTTAAGTGTCTTGATATCCATGCCTCTTCAGTTACACTTTAAACCTGGGCTTATGGCAAATACTTCAGCATTAGTGGCCTTCAGATCTGAACCCAAATGTAGGAGATGAAATGACTGGACTTATAAGGACTTCAAAATAGTCACTATTAGGGAAATGCAGACTGCAGTCTGGATATAATGGGGTGAGAGACTGCGGTGTGGACAAAAGTGTTCACAGAAATAAATGTGAGTTCTAGTGGCATCACAGACTGGGATGTGGACACTCCTATGATCTATACCTGATGCTGCATGACCCCAGGAGTTTCTATACCCTGCTCTGTGTGACACCAGAAATAGTCATGTCCCAGTATGTATGCAGCCAGGAGTGTCCACATTCTAGTCTCTGTGGCCTGAGGATTGTTGGCATCCTGGTCTCAGAACCCGTAAGTTCACACTCCAGTCTGTGAGACCCATAGGTGTCCAAATACCTATCGATGTGACCCCAGAAGTGCTCGTATCACAGTCAATATGACACCAGGAATGTCTATACCTGGTCTGTCTGACCCCAGCATTTCCAAACTGCAGTCTGTGTGACTCATGGGGTTCGCATCCCAGTCTTTTACCCCAAGTATGCCTACACCAGCCTGTGTGACTCTCAGAGCATCGAAACCCCTGTTCATGTGATATCAAGAGAGTTTACATCCCATCCACAAAGGAGAGAAGAATAGATATTCTTTCATTTCTGCTGCTGCTAATGAGAAATGTAGATTCAACTGTTTTGTTTCTGTTTTTTGTTTTTTGGGTTTTTTTTGAGATGGAGTCTCACTCTGTCGCCAGGCTCAAGTGCAGTGGCACGATCTCATCTCACTACAACCCCCACCTTTAGGTTCAAGCAATACTCCTGCCTCAGCCTCCCAAGTAGCTGAGACTACAGGCATGCGCCACCATGCCCGGCTAATTTTTGTATTTTTAGTAGAGACAGGGTTTCACCGTGTTGCCTAGGATGGTCTTGATCTCTTAACCTTGTGACTCACCCGCCTCGGCCTCCCAAAGTGCTGGGATTACTGGCATGAGCTACCACACCCGGCCTCAACTGTATTTTTTAAAAACCTAAAGATAAACCACAAGTTGAATTAAAAACAGGGATAGGCTGGGCACAGTGGCTCATGCCTGTAATCCCAGCACTTTGGGAGGCTGAGGTAAGTGGATCATTTCAGCTAAGGAGTTTGGGCAACATGATGAAACTCCATCTCTACAAAACATACAAAAATTAGCCAGGCATGGTGGTGCATGCCTGTGGTTCCAGCTGCTTGGGAGGCTGAGGTGGGAGGATCACTGGAGCCTGGGAAATGGAGGCTGCAGGGAGCTGTGATTACACCATTGAACTGCAGCCTGGGTAACAGCAAGACCTTGTCTGGAAAAAAAAAAAAAAAAAGAAGATAAAAATAACAAAACAGGGATAGAACTTTCAAATCACTTGAAAAAAAGGGAGATTATTCCATAATTAAAGTTAGGATGCTAAGAAAACATCAGGGATACATTAAAAATACCAAAAAACGTAAGACAGAATTTCAATTCTGACAGTAGATATTAATGAGCTAAATTCCATATATTAAATGACAAGGGTTGGCCATACCTGTAATCCTAGCACTTTGGTAGGCTGAGGTAGGTGGATCACTTGAGGCCAGGAGTTTGAGACAAGCCTGGCCAACACAGTGAAACCTCATCTATACCAACAAAATCCAAAAATTAGCCAGGCGTGGTGGCATGTGCCTGTAGTCCCAGCTACTCAAGAGGCTGAAGCAGGAGAATCACTTGAACCTGGGAGGCAGAGGTTGCAGCGAGCTGAGGTCGTGTTACTGCACTCCAGCCTGGGCGACAGAGTGAGACCCTGTCTCAGAAAAAGAAAAGATGACAAGGGCACTGAGACTGAATGAGTATTCCAAGAAACAACAAAATGACATCTAAATCAATGTGGTTCAGAAATATTTTTTAATTGATGCATAAAAATCCATGAGAAAAGTAAAGAGACAGAGAAAACAGCAGTCAGAATAGAAATTCAAGATAAAATTAAGGAAAAAAAGCACTAAGCAGTCAAAGAGGACTCTCTTTATTGATGAAGGGCATGATCAACATTGAAAATATAAGTAATGAATTCCTGTATTCCATACAGAGACCAAATCTTTAGCTAAAGGAATAGAAGACAGCCAGTTGAGTCCTAACCAGTTGAATCATGCATATGATTGGATCAAGCTGAGCAGTCTTCACAGCAGACACTAAAAATTGAAATGGGCCTATCAATTAGGTTTGGTGGACAATGGAGGAAAAGCAAGGAAGTGGATGCATAGTACCCATTTTCTCACCCCTGGACCCAAGAAAGGATACTTTGGTGACACTGGGTGTTCTCTCTTCCAGTGAATATAAGTGGCTAAGGTACAATGTTGAATACCCCTATGAGACCCTGACATAACTACACTAAGTTCATTTTCAGGTGCTTATTCAAAGGGAAAGTCACTGATGGCAAATTCTACCTCACAGCCTCATCTGTATCGAAAAGATGTGCTGTGACTGGGCGCAGTGGCTCATGCCTGTAATCCCAGCACTTTGGGAGGCTGAGGTGGGTGGATCATGAGGTCAGGAGTTCAAGACCAGCCTGGCCAACATGGTGAAACCCCATCTCTACTAAAAATACAAAAATTAGCTGGGTATGGTGGCACATGCCTGTAATCCCAGTTACTCAGGAGGCTGAGGCAGGAGAATTGCTTGAACCCGGCAGCTGGAGGAGATCACATCACTACACTCTAGCCTGAGTGACAGAGTGAGACTGTCTCATTAAAAAAAAAAAAAAAGAAAGAAAGAAAAGACGTGCAGCGATCGCGCCACTGCACTCCAGCCTGGGCAACAGAGTGAGACCTTGTCTCTAAATAATAATAATAAATTCCAAAACAATGACTTATAGTGGCCATAAGCTCAAGACCACAGTGCAGTCATGGTTAGAAATTAACACTCAATTATACAGAAGAAGCCATTAAGCCCCTCCTGCCACAGCTAACTGAGGTTTCGGCTGGTGTCTCTGGGGCTTTGTCCTCCATCTGTCCTGGGTTATGCTCTAGCATTTCATGACAGGGTCGGTCGGCTCTAAACACATCAACATAGCTCACTCTTGCAACCAAGAGATTACTGAAGTGCTAAGTACCATCACTTTTTTCTTCTTCTTCCCCACTGCTCCCCGCTCCCCGCCTGCCGTCACCCAGGCTGGAATGCAGTGGCGCCATCTGGCATCTGGACTCACTGCAACTTCTGCTTCTGGGGCTCCAGCTATTCTCGTGCCTCAGCCTCCCCAGTAGCTGAGGCCCCAGATGCACATCACCATGCCCAGCTAATTTTTGTATTTTTAGTAGAAACAGGGGTTTTGCCACATTGGCCAGGCTGGTCTCAAACTCCTAGCCTCAAGTGATCCGCCTACCTTGGCCTCCCAAAGTGCTGGGATTGCAGGCATGGGCCACCACGCTCGGCCAGTACCATCACTTTCAACTCTTCAATGTTAAGTTTTTCTAAGTTAAAACAATCTGCCTCTTGAGCTACGCTGCATATTACTTGTTTCAGGAACTCCCCGCAGACTGATTTCCCAGCTCCAGAAACATGCAATCCATCAGCTCTTCCCTTGGGCTTTTTGCGTTCTTCTTTATTTTAGCCATGGTGGAGGGTTTCATTATATTGTCCAGACTGGACTTGTCCTCCTGAGCTCAAGTGATCTTCCCATCCCTGCCTCTCAAGTAGCTGGGACTGCAGGTGTGAGCCACTGTACCCAGCTTTTTGATATCTTTATTCGCCCAGAACCAGGTGGAAACATGTTCTGAATAAAAGCCAGTCCTGGATTTCCTTGCTCTGCTCACTCGTTCGGTTGCGTTGGGCTGAGCCTTATAGAACATAGTGCCCCGAGACCTTCTCAGGGCCACTTTCCTGCACCCTTGACTTTGAGCTGCAGCCCTCTGGTTTTCTCAGGTGGGTTTTCTTGACTCTTTCCACTACTCTTCAGCCAATAAAGTGACCATTCCACTCATATGCTTTCCCCTGGGGTAACTCCTGGTGGAGGCAGTGTTGGGACCCCTTAAGTTTCACTGGGCAGTGTCCCAGGGCAGGTGCTTTAGAAGCAGAATTTGAGCTGGAGTTTGGGGCACAGGGGGTTTATCAGTTGATGTAAAGGGAAGGAGGAGGAAGCAGGATTGGGCAGGGGGAGAGCCGAGTACAATGCAAGCCACACAAGGCCTTGGCCAGCCCAGCCGAGAGCTCTGGAGCAGGGATGGTGCAGCAGAGTGTTTTGGGGGAGAGGGCAAGAGTTTGGGGAAGTGGCTCTCTGCGGACCCTGATGGAGCTGACAGCTGGAGGCTGCCTGCCCACTGCACTCCCTGCAGCTGCGCAGTGAGCCTTTCCTTGAAAGGGGGTCTTGGTGGTGCATTTCTTTTTTGAGACAGAGTCTTGCTCTGTTGCCCAGGCTGGAGAGTAGTTGCATGATCTCGGCTTACTGCAACCTCGGCCCTCTGGGTTCAAGCGACTCTCATGTCTCAGCTTCCCAAGTAGCTGGGAATACAGGCATAAGCCTCCGTGCATGGCCAGTGGTGCACCTGTTGGTCTCCTGCTGTCAGGAAATACCAGGGGCTGTGAAAAGAAATGGGTGGCCACTGGGTAAGTAACTCAGGACCCTGGGAAAATCCCATTACTCCCATGACTCGTCCACCTGGTCCTGAGCCAGTCACTTTACCACTCTGTGCCTTAGTTTCCTCAAGACTCAGTTGAGGGTTGGGGAGTACATTCATTCATTCTTCTGACCTATATTGACTGAGTCTCTACATGTCCCGGGCACTGTGCCAAGTTATAACAGTGAACAAGGCATACAAAACCTCTGCCCTTGGGGAGCTGACATTGCTAAGAACCCCTCAAATCTATCCAGTGACCCAGACTGAGGGCAGATGCCACTCCTGGCCTTGCTTGCAATGATCGTGACACACAGTGAGCACCATGGCCTCGATACATATTCAGACAGATGACAGCTTGATATGGAAGCTGAGGAAATAGTGGCATCCACATGGTAACAGGAAGGAGGGAGCCACTCTGGGTCCTTGAGCAGGAGCACAGATCAGTGCAGCACTTCAGGAGGGCCAATCCAGCGGCGATCAATAGAAAAAGACCTTTTGGCAGAGTACAGTGGCTCATGCCTGTAATCCCAGCACTTTGGGAGGCCAAGGCGGGTAGATCACAAGGTCAGGAGTTCGAGATCATCCTAGCCAACATGGTGAAACCCCGCCTCTACTAAAAATACAAAAATTAGCTGGGCATGGTGGAGTGTACCTGTATTCGCAGCTACTGGGGAGGCTGAGGCAGGAGAATTGCTTGAACTCGGGAGGCAGAGGTTGCAGTGAGCCGAGATGGTGCCCCTGCACTCCAGCCTGGTGACAGAGTGAGACTCCATCTCAAAAAAAAAAAAAAAGAAAGAAAGAAAGAAAAGAAAAATAACTTTTTACTGAATGTCACCCGTCACCCTGCCCCTTAGGTAAGTCAAATTAAAGCAAACAGCCAGCCAAAGCCAGGCCACCCTGTCTGTCCCTTGTTATATTGTTATATTCTGGGTTTTGGTTTGTTTCTGGCTGAGCTATTCCATAGTGGTAGCAGTGATGATTGGGAATTTGGCTTTCTGATCTGACCATTTGGTGACTTCTGGGAATGAGTGAATGGATGTTGGCAGAGAATGGCAGGAGTCAGGCATGTTAGCCTGATCCTCTTGAATCTCTTGTCTTGTGGCTAATGGTGTGAAAATGAAGCATTAAGCTCCCTCTGTGGCTGCAGTCGGGCTCCTGGGGTGAGTGAGTAATGTTTTCCCATCTCTGCAGGGTGTCTATACCTTATTTTGTGAAGTCACTTAAATTAAAGGAACTCAGTTCCTATTGGCTGCTAGAGATAAATAAGCACTTATACAAATCAAATGTTCCTAAAATTATAGGAAAATGAGGAAATCAAACTTTGTAAATGGCTGTCCTCTGTAGTCCAGGAAGAAATTGAATTTTTAATACCGTAAATGCACTAGACTTGAAAAAGATTTCTCCTTCAGAAACTGATTCAGAGACTTTTTAAGAATCCAAGTTCTCACCAAGGTGTGGTGATTCATGCCTGTAATCCCAGCACTTTGGGAGGCCGAGATGGGCAGATCACAAGGTCAGGCGTTCGAGACCAGCCTGGCCAACATGGTGAAACCCCGTCTCTACTAAAAATTAGCCAGGCATGGTGGCGTGCACCTGTAATCCCAGCTACTCAAGAGGCTGAGGCAGGAGAATCGCTTGAACCCAGGAAGTGGAGGTTACAGTGAGCCAAGATCACGCCACCGCACTCTAGCCTGGGCGACAGAGGGAGACTCTGTCTAAAAAAAACAAACAAACAAAACAAACAAACAAACAAACAAACAAACAAACAAAAAAATCCAAGTTCTCATAATTAAGATAAATATTTGGCAAATGACACTAGTTTAATTATTTGAGTTTAATAAAAACAGTATAGGATGGGTCCAGTGGCTCACGCCTGTAGTCCCAGCACTTTAGGAGGCAAAGGTGGGAGGATGCCTTGAGCCTGGGAGTTTGAGACCAGCCTGAACAACATGGCAAAACCCTGTCTCCACCAAAAATACAAAAATTAGCCAATAGTGGTGGTGTGTGCCTGTAGTCCCAGCTACTCGGGAGGCTGAGGTGGGAGGATGGTTTGAGCCTGGGAGGCGGATGTTGCAGTGAGCTGAGATCACGCCATTGCACTCCAGCCTGAGTGACAGAACTGGACCCTGTCTCAAAAAAAACAAAACAGTATTATGCTATTATCAGGTAATTACTCTGTAATTATTATGGATGTTTTCTCTCTGCTTTGTTAGTGTTAAGTATAATACAAGTGTGCATTTATCTACTGAAGTTTGTGTTTTCCTAAATGATGAAGGTTTACTGATCAAATAAGCTACCACTACTCCTACGTAATGTTGAAGATGACAAAAAAATGTATCTTTGCATTTGACTAAAATAAACCATTAATAAATTTATTTCATGCTGTTAAAAGAAAGTCATTAAGAGGGGAAAAAGAAAAAAAAAGTTTATTTCAACATAATTATGTTTTGTAGTATGTCATCTTGAAGATAACTTCCAAGGTAACTTGGAAGTTCTGACTAATACTTAGGTAACTGAAAATTCTGATACTCAATTGACTTAATTAATGGATATTCATTGGATGCCCAGATAATTTCTAAGTAAGGAATAAAACAGAAACACTGATTACTAAGCACAATTTTAAATTTGTATAATTTTGCATCTTCTTATTACTTTTAAATTTAATTCAATTTATTTTAATTGAGACGGGATCTCACTTTGTCACCCAGGCTGGAACGCAGTGGTGCAAACATGGCTCATTGCAGCCTCCACTTCCTGGGCTCAAGCAATCCTCCCACCTTAGCCTCCCAAGTAGTTGGGACTACTAGCGCATGCCACCAAGCCCAGCTGGATTTTGTTTTTTGCTTTTTTGAGACAGGCTCTCACTCCGGTTGCCCAGGCTGGAGTGCCGTGGCCTGATCTCGGCTCACTGCAGCCTCGACCTCCCAAGCTTAAGTGATTCTCCCACCTCAGCCTCTCGAGTAGCTGGGACGACGGGCACGCACCACCACACCCAGCTAATTTGTGTATTTTTTTAGAGAGAGGGTTTCACCATGTTGCCCAGGTTGGTCTCAAACTCCTGGACTCAAGCAGTCTTCCCACCTTGGCCACCCGAAGTGCTGTGATTACAGGCCTAAGCCACTGCACCCAGCCATAATTTTTGTATTTTTTGTAGAGATGAGGTTTTGCCAATGTGGCCCAGGCTGGTCTGGACTCCTGAGCTCGAGCAATCCACCTGCCTTGGCCTCCCAAACTGCTGGGATTACAGGCGTGGGCCACTGTGCCTGGTCTGCTGCTTGTTTGTATATGCTACAGATAGGCCCTGTTTTGGGGTCTGTCGATCAACATGTCCATTTTTGCCACATCAAGATGTCATATAAGGGATGTGGGCCATTCTAGGAAGCTGAGTTTGGCTAGTTGACTAAAATGACATTTCACAATTGTCCACACCTCTGTGAAGTTGAAGTTACTTCTATTTAATCTCTTAGGGTTTATTAAAGATCCCCCAAAGCTTTGATTTCTGTGGGTTATGGCTATTGATACTTACTGAATTAGAAATTAAAACAGATGGCTGGGCGCGGTGACTCATGCCTATAATCCCAGTACTTTGGGAGGCTGAGATGGGCGGATCACCTGAGGTCGAGAGTTCGAGACCAGCCTGACCAACATGGAGAAACCCCGTCTCTACTAAAAATAATCATCCAGGTGTGGTGGTACATGTCTGTAATCCCAGCTACTCAAGAGACTGAGGCAGGAGAATCGCTTGAACCTGGGAGACAGAGGTTGCGGTGAGCCGAGATCACGCCGCTGCATTCCAGCCTGGGCAACGAGAGTAAAACTCCATCTCAAAAAAAAAAAAAAAAAAGAAAAAAGAAAATTGTAAACATTTATTGAGTCATAGTAATAATGAAGGCATTAACATGTTTAACCTAAAGAATATCTTTTTTTGGCCGGGCGCGGTGGCTCAAGCCTGTAATCCCAGCACTTTGGGAGGCCGAGGCGGGTGGATCACGAGGTCGAGAGATCGAGACCATCCTGGTCAACATGGTGAAACCCCGTCTCTACTAAAAATACAAAAAATTAGCTGGGCATGGTGGCGTGTGCCTGTAATCCCAGCTACTCAGGAGGCTGAGGCAGGAGAATTGCCTGAACCCGGGAGGCGGAGGTTGCGGTGAGCCGAGATCGTGCCATTGCACTCCAGCCTGGGTAACAAGAGCGAAACTCCGTCTCCAAAAAAAAAAAAAAAAAAAAACAAAGAATATCTTTAAAAAAAAAAAAAAAAAGAATATCTTAAAAAAAAAAAAAAAGAATATCTTTTTTTAAAAAAAAAAAAGAATATCTTTTTTAAAAAAAAAAAAGAATATCTTTTTTTTTTTTTTTGAGACGGAGTTTCGCTCTTGTTACCCAGGCTGGAGTGCAATGGCACGATCTCGGCTCACCGCAACCTCCGCCTCCCGGGTTCAGGCAATTCTCCTGCCTCAGCCTCCTGAGTAGCTGGGATTACAGGCACACGCCACCATGCCCAGCTAATTTTTTGTATTTTTAGTAGAGACGGGGTTTCACCATGTTGACCAGGATGGTCTCGATCTCTCGACCTCGTGATCCACCCGCCTCGGCCTCGCCTCCCAAAGTGCTGGGATTACAGGCTTGAGCCACCGCGCCCGGCCGTCCTAAAGAATATCTTAAGGCCGGGTACAGTAGCTCATGCCTGTAATCCCAGCATTTTGGGAGGCTGAAGTGGGAGCATCGCTTGAGGCAGTAGTCAGACTCCTTAGGTGAATAATATTTTCCTGTCTCTGGAGGGCATCCATAAATTATTTTGTGAAGTCACTTAAAGGAACTCTGTTCTGATTGGCTGATAGAGATAAATAACCACTTACACAAATCGAATATTCCCAAAATTATAGGAAAATTAGAAAATCAAACTTCTTTGCATTTCCTGGGCAACATAGAAAGATCTTGTCTCTACTTTTTATTTTTATTTAAAAATAAAAATATGTGTGGTGGTGCATGCCTGTAGTCCCAGCTACTTGGGAGGCTGAGGTCGGGGGATTGCTTGAGCCCAAGAGTTTGAAGCCACAGTGAGCTATGATGTCATCCCGGCTGGAGTGCAGTGGGACAATCCCGGCTTACTGCAACCTCCACCTCCCAGGTTCAAGCCATTTCCCTGCCTCAGCCTTCTGAGTAGCTGGGACTACATGTCACCATGCCTGGCTAATTTTTGTGTTTTTTTTGTTTTGCTTTGTTTTGTTTTGTTTTTTTTTTAGTAAAGACAGGTTTTCACCATATTGGCCAGACTAGTTGAACTCCTGACCTTGTGATCTGCCTGCCTCAGCCTCCCAAAGTGCTGGGATTATAGGCGTGAGCCACCGCACCTGGCCAGTTATTCTTTATATTTAATCTGCCTAGACAGCAAGGATTATTTTACTAGAATAGTTTTCTGTGCTTTTTTTTTGGTTTTAGTATGTGCTTACTTTTTTTTGGTGGGATAGGGGGGCAGAATCTTGCTCTGTTGCCCAGGCTGGAGTGCAGTGGCGCCATCTCAGCTCATTGCGATCTCCGCCTCCTGGGTTCAAGCAATTCTCCTGCCTCAGCCTCCTGAGTAGCTGAGATTACAAGCACACACCACCATGCCCAGCGAATTTTTATATATTTTTTTTTGGTAGAGACAGGGTTTCACCATGTTGGCCAGGCTGGTCTTGAACTCCTGATCTCAGGTGATCTGCTTGCCTTGGCCTCCCAAAGTGCTGGGATTACAGGCGTGAGCCACCACACCCGGCCTTGTGCCCAGCCTATTATGTCCTTAATTTTTGAAGAAAAGAAAAATAACAAAATTTTCTCTTAAGTGATTTATAATCATGTTACTCTCTGTATGTTTTTTTTTTTGTTTGTTTTTGTTTTTGTTTTTGTTTTGAGACAGAGTCTTGCTCTCACCCAGACTGGAGTACAGTGGTGTGATCTCGGCTCATTCCCACCTCCACCTCCTGGGTTCAAGCGATTCTTCCGCCTGAGCCTCCTGAGTAGCCGGAATTACAGACGCCTGCCACCACACCCGGCTAATTTTTTATATTTTTAGTAGAGACAGGGTTTCACCATGTTAGCCAGAATGGTCTCAATCTCCTGACCTTGTGATCCGCCCACCTCAGCCTCCCAAAGTTCTGGGATTACAGGCGTGAGCCACCGCACCCAGCTGTATTGTTATGTTTTATTGTCACTTTGGTCACCATTATTGTTTCTTAGGTACCTAAAATACTATCCTACTCAAGTGTATGAAACTCCTCTGAGTTTTTTTCTCTCTCTCTTTTTTTTTTTTTTTTTTGAGACGGAATTTTGCTCTTATCTCCTAGGCTGGAGTGCAATGGTTCGACCTCGGCTCACTGCAACCTCTGCCTTCTGAGTTCGAGCAATTCTCCTGCCTCAGCCTCCTGAGTAGCTGTGATTACAGGCATGAGGCACCACACCCAGCTATTTTTTAAATTTTTAGTAAAGATGGGGTTTCACCATGTTGGCCAGACTAGTCTTGAACTCCTGACCTCAGGTAATCTACCCGCCTTGGCCTCTCAAAGTGCTGGGATTACAGGGGTGAGCCACCGCACCTGACCTAGTTTTTCATTTTTATCTTCCCAAAGTCAGACCTAAATATAGAAAAAATAAAATAAAATTTAACTTTCATGATCTCCTTTGTACCTAAAACTATCTTTGAGATTTCGTACAAGGCCCCTAGAAAATTACAAGGATCAGATCTTTCACTTTATTTAATAAAAGGTGCTAGAGATTGGGCATGGTGGCTCACATCTGTGCACTTTGGGAGGCTGAGGCGGGCAGATCACATGAGACCAGGAATTCTCAACAACAGAATAAAACCCTGTCTCTACTAAAAATACAAAACATAGGCCAGGCGTGGTGGCTCATGCCTGTAATCCCAGCACTTTGGAAGGCCAAGGTGGGCAGATCACTTGAGGTCAGGAGTTTGAGACCAGCCTGGCAACATGGTGAAACCCTGTCTTTACTAAAAATACAAAAGTTAGCTGGGCATGGTGGTGCGTGCCTGTAATCCCAGCTACTTGGGAAGCTGAGGCAGGAGAATCACTTGAACCCTGGAGGCAGATGTTGCAGTGAGCCGAGATCGCGCCACTGCACTCCAGCCTTGGCGACAGAGGGATCCTCTGCCTCAAAGAAAGGAAAACAAATAAAAAGAAAGTGTATGCTTTATGGGAAGTCCCTGGAGATTTGTGCCCTTGCTTTTCATAATATGTTGCAACTTAGAGGAAACACTGAGTGAAACTCTTATGAAATATTTCCTGGCCAGGGCAGTGGCTCACGCCTATAATCCCAACACTTTGGGAGGCCAAGGCCAGTGGGTCACTTGAGTCCAGGAGTTCAAGACCAGCCTGGGCAACACAGTGAGACCCTGTCTCTACTAAAGATTAAAAAAAATTAAATGGGCATGGTGGCATGCACCTATATGCCCAGTTACTTGGGAGGCTGAAGTGGGAGTCATGGCTGCAGTGAGCTAAGATGGCAACAGAGTGAGACCCTATCTCAAAAAAAAAAAAAAGAAAAAAAGAAATATTTCCGTTGAATGTTCCTGTATTCATCAAAGTCTTGGTGGTACTTTGGTTGACGATATTAGACAACAGCGGTATAGAGTATTATTGGTCATAATAATCGGTTATTGTAAATGCTTACTTGGTCACAGCCTTCTTTAATTTGAATCTGACATCTAGACCAGTGATGCTCAGTGCACATCAGACTTACCCATAAAGTTTTATTAAAATACAGATGTTTGGGCCGGGCGCGGTGGCTCAAGCCTGTAATCCCAGCACTTTGGGAGGCCGAGGTGGGTGAATCACAAGGTCAAGAGATCGAGACCATCCTGGTCAACATGGTGAAACCCCGTCTCTACTAAAAATACAAAAATTAGCTGGGCATGGTGGCACGTGCCTGTAATCCCAGCTACTCAGGAGGCTGAGGCAGGAGAATTGCCTGAACCCAGGAGGCGGAGGTTGCAGTGAGCCGAGATCGCGCCATTGCACTCCAGCCTGGGTAACAAGAGCGAAACCCTGTCTCAAAAAAAAAAAAAAAAAAAAAAAAAAAAAAATACAGATGTTTGGTTTCTACTCCAAACTGACTGACTCTCGTTATTTTATATTCTTGGTATATTATGTATGTTATGTATGCTATGTCTCAGGATTATTATATACTATGTATAAGATTTTTTTTCTGGTTGGATGTGGTGGCTCATGCCTGTAATCCCAACACTTTGAGAGGCCAAGGCAGGTGATAACTTGAGCCCAGCAGTTTGAGACCAGCTTGGGCAACATGGCAAAACCCAGTCTCTACAAAACAGTGCAAAAAATTAGCAGGGCATAGTGGCATGTGCCTGTAATCTCAGCTACTCAGGAGGCTAAGGTGGGAGGGTTGCTTGAGTCCATGAGGTCAAGGCTGCAGTGAGCTATGACTATACCTCACTCCAGCCTGGGCAACAGAGCAAAAACCCTGTCTCTAAAAAAAATAAAAGTAAAAATAAAGATTTTTTTTCTCTATAAAAATGTGTTCATCCATATTTATAAATCAGAGGTAGCATTCACAGACGTCTTTGAAAATAAACTTGGGCTGGGTGTGGTGGTTCATGCCTGTAATCCCAGCACTTTGGGAGGCTGAGGCAGGCAGATCACCTGAGGTCAGGAGTTCGAGACCAGCCTGGTCAACATGGTGAAACCCCGTCTTTACTAAAAATATATAAATGAGCTGGGTGCGGTGGTGGGCAACTATAATCCCAACTACTTGGGAGCCTGAGAATCACTTGAACCTGGGAGGTGGAGGTTGCAGTGAGCCAAGATCGCATCACTGTGCTCTAGCCTGGGACACAGATTGAGGCCCCATCTCAAAAAAAAAAAAAAAAAAAGAAAAAAGAAAAGAAAAAAAGCGGGGGCATGGTGGCTCATGCCTGTAATCCCAGCACTTTGAGAGGCCGAGGTGGGTGGATCACTTGAGGTCAGGAGTGCGAGACCAGCCTGGCCAATGTGGTAAAACTCTGTCTCTACTAAAAACACAAAACACAAAAAAATTAGCCAGGCATGGTAGTGCTCGCTGTGTGCCTGTAGTCCCAGCTACTCGGGAGGCTGAGGCAGGAGAATCACTTGAACCCGGGAGGTGGAGATTGCAGTGAGCTGAGATTGTGTCACTGCACTCCAGCCTGGATGACAGAACAAGACTCCATCTCAAAAAATAAATAAATATAAATAAATTTAATCATTATATTTAGAGATATTTTGTCTTAAAAAATATTAGGAATGGCTTAAAACTGCAAACATTTTTATCTTACAGTTTCTATAGGTGTGGGATCTGGGTGCAGCTTAGCTATTACTAATAGATAGTTCTGGCTCAGGGTCTCTCGTGAGATTGCATCTAGGGCTGCAGTCATCTGAAGGCTTGACTGGGGCTGGGGGTGTCTGCTCCCAAGAAGGCCCACTCACATGGCTGATGGCTGGTGTTGGCTGTTGGCTGGGGTGCTTCGGTTCTCCTCCATGTGGCCTCTCAGTCTCCAGGGCCTCATTTTTTTCATATAGCCTTTCTAATCAATGGCTGGGCGCCAGTGAGAGGGAGAGAGATGGATCTTTTTATAAACGAATCTTGGAGGTATTTTTATAAATGAATATTTTTATAAATATTTTATAAATCTTTTTATAAATGAATCATCATTTCTACCATATTCTATTTGTTTTGAGTCACAAAATCCAGACCACCCTCAAGGGTGGGGGGGCACAGACACCAGGAGGGGGGATCATCAGGGACCATCTCAAAGGCTGACCACAGCACTGCCCCTAAAATGGATGGGGCCCCAGACAAGTATTTTTTGCAGGGATTCTGTCTATATAAACAATTTTAATACAAAATGTGTTACAAGATCATGAGTCCATATGAGATATTGTGATTTGATGAAGATCTTATTTATTTTAGAGATGGGGTCTTGCTCTGTCACCCAAGCTGGAATGCAGTGGCGTGATCTTAGTTCACTGCAGCCTCAATTCCTAGGCTCAAGTAATCTTCCCACCTTGGCCTCCAGAGTAGCTGGAATTACAGGCATGCCGCCACTATGCTCAGCTAATTTAAAATTACTGTTGGTGGTGGTAGTAGAGGTAGCGTCTGGCTTTGTTGGGGTGAAGATTTAGAACAATGTGTCAATGCGTTTTGTAAAGTGAATTAAATAAATAAATAAAATAGAACAATGTGTATGTCTGGGTGTGGTGGCTCATGCTCATAGTCCCAACTACTTGGGAGGCTGAGGCGGAAGGATCACTTGAACCCAGGAGTTCAAGGCTGCAGTGAGCCATGATGGAACCACTGTGCTTCAGCCTGTCTCTAAAAAGAAAATGTTTTAAATGAAATAATGTTATACCTGTCATAAATTTGTAAGTACTAATTAACAGAGTGGCAAGATGCAAAAAGTATAACCTCTGGGAAATATAAGAAATAAATGATGGAAATATACCAGAAGCAGGAGGCGTTAACTTAACCTTTGTCAGCCAATGACAGCTCTAGTAGACAAAAGTTAAGCAAAAATAGTATAATTAATAAAGCTGTATCAAATTCTCTTTTCTTAAAACCATGAATACTTTTTTTTTTTTTTTTTTTTTTGAGCCACAGTCTCACACTCTTGCCTGGGCTGAAGTGTGATGGTGTGATCTCAGCTCACTGAGATCTCAGCTCAGCTCCACCTCCTGGGCTCATGTGATTCTCCTGCCTCAGGCTCCCGAGTAGCTGGGATTACAGGCGCACACCACCACACCTGGCCAATTTTTTGTATTTTTAGTAGAAACCGGGTTTCACTATGTTGACTAGACGGTCTCGAACTCCTGACCTTGTGATCCTCCTGCCTTGGCCTCCCAAAGTGCTGGGATTACAGACGTGAGCCACCATGCCCAGCCAAAACCATGAATACAGCTTTTAATCAGTCAGTGACTATGGAACATTAGTAATCACTAGCCATAATATTAGGCCACAAAGAAAAGTTTAATAAATGCCAAAAAGTAGAATGGAAACAGACCACGTTCTTTAACCATAATGCAATAAGCGTGGACTTTCTTTTCTTTTTTTTTTTTGAGACACAGTCTTGCTCTGTCATCCAGGCTAGAGAGCAGTGGTACAATCATGGCTCACTGCAGCCTCTGCCTCTTGGGCTCAAGTGATCCTTCTACCTCAGCTTCCTGAGTAGCTGGGACCATAGGCGGGAGCCACCATACCCAGCTAACTTTCTGTATGTTTTGTAGAGACGGAGTTTTGCCATGTTGCCCAGGCTGGTCTTGAACTCCTGAGCTCAAGCAGTCCTTCTGGTTTGGCCTCCCAAAGTACTGAGATTACAGATGTGAGCCACCAAGCCTGGCCAAACTTGGACTTGTTAAAACAAAAATAAAATCACAAAACTCCAATAGCTCGGGGAAAAAAGACTTAGCAGTCTCATCTTTTATAATATCCACTGCTTTTAAGAGTATGAGGAAAAATGATAATATATAACAGGTGGCAGTATAAAATTCAACAAGCATTTTAGAAGAAGTCTGACAATATTTATCAAAGTTTTACATTTATATGCATTTCGATCCAGGATTTTTTTTTTTTTTGCTAGGAATTTGCTCTTCTGTTTTTTACTTTGTAAATTTACTTTAAAAAAATAGCTGTCTCCATATTTTTAATGGACAGGTAAACCAAAAATATATAAACAGCTATTATTATTATTATTATTATTATTATTATTATTATTATTTTGAGACAGAGTTTCGCTCTTGTTACCCAGGCTGGAGTGCAATGGCGCGATCTCAGCTCACCGCAACCTCCGACTCCTGGGTTCAGGCAATTCTCCTGCCTCAGCCTCCTGAGTAGCTGGGATTACAGGCATGCGCCACCATGCCCAGCTAACTTTTTGTATTTTTAATAGAGACGGGGTTTCACCATGTTGACCAGGATGGTCTCGATCTCTTGACCTCGTGATCCACCCGCCTCGGCCTCCCAAAGTGCTGGGATTACAGGCTTGAGCCACCGCGCCCGGCCTATTATTATTATTATTATTATTATTATTTTTTTTTTTTGAGACGGAGTTCCGCTCTTGTTACCCAGGCTGGAGTGCAATGGCGTGATCTCGGCTCACCGCAACCTCCGCCTCCTGGGTTCAAGCAATTCTCCTGCCTCAGCCTCCTGAGTAGCTGGGATTACAGGCACACGCCACCATGCCCAGCTAATTTTTTTGTATTTTCAGTAGAGACGGGGTTTCACCATGTTGACCAGGATGGTCTCGATCTCTCGACCTCGTGATCCACCCGCCTCGGCCTCCCAAAGTGCTGGGATTACAGACTTGAGCCACCGCGCCCGGCCTATTATTATTTTTATAAAAAAATTTTTGGAGACATAGTCTTGGTTTGTCGCCAGGCGGCAGGCTGCAGTGCAGTGGGGCAATCTCGGCTCACTGCAATCTCCGCCTCCTGGGGTCAAGCAGTTCTCCTGCTTCAGCCACCCGAGTAGCTGGGACTACAGGCAGGCACACGCCACCACGCCCGGCTAATTTTTGTATATTTTTAATAGAGATGGGGTTTCAACAGTGATTTATAAAGGGGTAAATAAAAAAGATAAAATGGTTTCTTATGGAGAGGGAAGAAGGTTGAGAAGACAGGTGTAGAACTAGATTTCCCTGAAAATACTGTACTATTACCATTATTTTTATCTTTTGAATATACCATACCATTAATAAATAGAGAACCATGCAAACATAATGTTATTGTATAATCATTATTATATAAAACTATATATGATTTTATTTTATTTATTTATTTATTTATTTATTTTTATTTTTTTTTTGAGACGGAGTTTCGCTCTTGTTACCCAGGCTGGAGTGCAATGGCGCAATCTCTGCTCACCGCAACCTCCGTCTCCTGGGTTCTGGCAATTCTCCTGCCTCAGCCTCCTGAGTAGCTGGGATTACAGGCATGCGCCACCACGCCCAGCTAGTTTTTTGTATTTTTAGTAGAGACGGGGTTTCACTATGTTGACCAGGATGGTCTCGATCTCTCGACCTCGTGATCCACCCGCCTCGGCCTCCCAAAGTGCTGGGATTACAGGCTTGAGCCACCGCGCCCGGCTATATGATTTTAAAACTGTCATATCAAAAAGAAGGAAGTTGTAGATTGCTGGGGCCATATGAAGCAAGTTTCAAAGGCTCCCACTGGCCAAAGATGGGGCAATTTGAGCATCAAAAAGAACAGTAACTGCAGTAGGTTGAAATGCATCACCTAGGCCAGGCGCGGTGGCTCATGCCTGTAATCCCAGCACTTTGGGAGACCGAGACGGGCGAATCATGAGGTCAGGGATTCGAGACCAGCCTGGCCAACATGGTGAAACCCTGTCTCTACTAAAAAAATACAAACAAATTAGCTGGGCTTGGTGGTGTGCACCTGTAATCCCAGCTATTCAGGAGGCTGAGGCAGGAGAATCGCTTGAACCTGGGAGGCGGAGGTTGTGGTGAGCCAAGATCATGCCACTGCTCTCCAGTTTGAGCAACAGAGCGAGACTGTGTCTCAAAAAAAAGGGAAAAAAAGAAATATATCACCTAGCCGTCAGGGCAGAATGATGCCACAAAAATCTCTCTATGCACCTTTAGAGGATGCTAGTGAACCAACTCGTTCTGAAAACTGATAAATGAAGAGACAAAGTAACTGAGTGGATAATTGATTATATTAAATAATTATTATTTTTGAGATATGATCATGAATTATGGCTAACTTGTTAAAAGTTCTTATCATTTACAGCAACATCTTGAGATATTCATGGGTAAACTGATGTAATATCTGGGTTTTGCTTCAAAATAATCCAGCGGGGATGTGGGTAGAGGACATAAAAGAAACAAGATTAAGGGCTGGGCGTAGTGGCTCACGCCTATAATCTCAGCACTTTGGGAGGCCGAGGCGGGCGGATCACGAGGTCAAGAGATCGAGACCATCCTGATCAAAAAGGTGAAACCCCGTCTCTACTACAAATACAAAAATTAGCTGGGCATGGTGGTGCGTGCCTGTAGTCCCAGCTACTCGGGAGGCTGAGGCAGGAGAATGCCTGAACCCAGAAGGTGGTGGTTGCGGTGAGCCGAGATCACGCCATTGCACTCCAGCCTGGGTAACAAGAGCTAAACTCCGTCTCAAAAAAAAAAGAAAAAAGAAAAAAGAAAAAAAAAAAAGAAACAAGATTGGTTGTGAATTGATCAATGTTGAACTAGGTGACGACTACATTGAGATTTATCATACTGTCCTCTCTACCTTTTTATACGCTTGAAATTTTCCATAACAAAAAAATAATTTTATGGAGGCAAAAGCTGCAAACACTGTTCTATGCCTATATTGAGAGTATGACTCATGACTTTTTTTTTTAAAAAAAAACAGACCTGACTTTTTAAAAAATTTTATTTTAATTAGACAGGGTCTCACTTTGTGGCCCAGTGCAGTGGTGCGATCATAGCTCACTGTGCAGCCTCCAACTCCTGGGCTCAAGGGATCCTCCCATGTTAGCCTCCCAAGTAGCCGAAACTACAGGCACAAACCACCACACCCAACTAATGCCTTTATTTTTTATATTATTTTAATTTTATATTAATTCCATTTTATTTTACTATATTTTATTTATTTGTTTGTTTTGAGACAGAGTCTTTGCTCTGTCACCCAGACTGGAGTGCAGTGGCGTGATCTCGGTTCACTGAAGCCTCGACCTCCCTGGCTCAAGCAGTCCTCCCACCTCAGCCTCCCAAGTAGCTGGAACTACAGGCACGCACCACCTTACCTGGCTAATTTATTTTTATTTTTGTTTTTATTTTATTTATTTATTTATTTTTTGAGACAGAGTCTCACTCCGTCACCAAGCACCAGGCTGCAGTGCAGTGGCGTGACCTTGGCTCACTGCAACCTCCACCTCCCGGGTTCAAGCAATTCTCCTGCCTCAGCCACCCAAGTAGCTGGAACTACAGGTGCCCGCCACCCCGCCCAGCTAATTTTTGTATTTTTAGTAGAGACAGGGTTTCACCATGTTGGCCAGGATGGTCTCAATCTCTTGACCTCATGATCTGCCCGCCTCGGCCTCCCAAAGTGCTGGGATTACAGGTGTGAGCCACCGAACCCAGCCTATTTTTCTTTTTTTTTTAAAAAAAAAATTTATTTTTATTTATTTATTTTTTAAAGATGGGGTTTCACCATGATGGCCAGGCTGGTCTTGAACTCCTGACCTCAGGTGATCCACCCATCTCAGCCTCCCAAAGTGCTAGGATTACAGGCGTGAGCCACCGCACCGGGCCACCCGGCTGATTAAAAAAAAAATTTGTGGTAGAGATAGGGTCTCAACATGTTGCTCAGGCTGGTCTCAAACTCCTGGACTCAAGCAATCCTCCCTCCTCAGCCTCCTGAAATGTTAAGATTACAGGCATGAACCAACGTGCCTGGCCTATTTTATTTTTGAAAATAGCGACAGGGGGTGGGGGTTGGGGAGGGTCTCCCTATTTTACTCAGGCTGGTCTTGAACTCCTGGTCTCAAGCGATCCCCTGTATTCGGCCTTCCAAAGCACTGGGATTACATGAGCCACCTCACCTGGCCACTATGCTGGGTTTAATTGTGGAGAACCAGAACTAAGCATTGCCTTTAAAAAATGAGTACATTTTGGGCCAGGTGCAATGGCTCACACCTGTAATCCCAGCACTTTGAGAGGCCAAGTCAGGTGAATCACCTGAGGTTAGAAGTTCAAGACTAGCCTGGGCAACACGGCAAAACCCCGTCTCCACTAAAAATACAAAAAAATTAGCCGGGTGTTGTGGCGTACGCTTGTAATCCCAGCTTCTCCCGAGGCTGAGGTAGGAGAATCGCTTGAACTCAGGAGGCAGAAGTTGCAGTGAGCGGAGATTATGCCACTGCACTGCAGCCTGGGCAATAGAGTGAGACTCCGTATCAAAAACAAAACAAAACAAAACCGTTTTGGCCTACAACTTCTGACAAATGTGGAATGTGGGCAAATGCATGATGACCTGGATTATTTCTGGAAGAATTGCAAAGAGCTTCTGGAGTCAGCAGAAATGCTTTCAATATTTTCCATGTATTCATTAATACCCCATGAAGTAGGTACAAGTAGGGTAAACTGAGGCATAGGGAGGTTGACTAATTTGCCAAGGGTCACAAAGTAAGTGGCAGAACCGCTATTTGAATCTAGCTGCACTCATAGTGCTTTAATTGTCCCATCTTCACTCAGCAGGGAGCATCAAGTTGGCTGCTGGATCTTTCTGGATCTTTTTTTCATTACCTCGCCTTTTTAGCGTGTTGGGTTCACGCTGTTTTTTGTCTACTTAGCCTGAGGCTTTATCGCAGATTCCTCTTGGGGGCAGTGTTGCTCCACAAATGCCAGAAAGCCCCGCTATCCCTCACCCCCACCCTCAAATAGACGGCATCTCCTCCCGCCCTTAAGCTCTGAAAAAAATGCCGCGGAGTCAGAAAGCCTGCAGAAAGCCGGGTGGGGCCGCCGGTTCTGTGGGCAACCTGCTCCCTGCTGCTGCTGCTGCGAAATCTGAGATGAATCTGAGATGATTCTGAGGTCTCCACTGCAAACTCTTAGCACACATCATTTCTAGAATTCCATTTCTTCTCGACCTAGGGTGTGTGAATCTGCACTAGTTCGCGGCACGTTAGTTAGATCGTTCCCATTTCCCTTATTGGCAAGTTGTCAGATTGAGGAAGCTCAAGGCCTGGAGGAGGGCGTCTCCAGACACCGACCACGAGAGCCGGAGCCTCAAGCACCTTCTGGCCTCCGGGTGGCCTCCTCTATTCGCTGACCCAGACACTAGGCCAGTGGTTCCCAAAGTGGGGTTCTCTGGCAGGCAGCAGCTGCCTCGGTGGGAATTTGTTAGAAATGCACATTCCCGGGCCCCACCCAGGACCCAGTGAATCGGAAGCTGTGGGCCTGGGGCCCAGCAGTGAGTGTTTTCAGACGCCCTCCAGTGGACTCTGATGGTTCTTAAGAGTTTCAGAAGCACACTGGGCTAGGCCGGGTGCGCCAAGAGGGAAGTAGCTTTTTGGTCCTCACAGGAACGGTCAGGGGACCCCCATCAGTCTATCAGTGTGCACCATACAACGCTCACATAGAGGGACACACGTGCGCCCTTGTGCCTGCATCCCTGCATGGACTCCAGTTGGAGGAGGAGGGACAGTTTTGCCTTGTGATTTGGTCACTTGCCATTGGAAAATAGTCCTTTCCCCTACTACCAAAGAGCTTCCCATTGTTTTCTGTTCTCTTTGCTTTCATTTCAGGGAGTGTTTTCTCTGTAGTGTTTTTTGTTTTGTTGTTTTTTACTTTATTAAAATACTGAGTTTTATTCCACATGTATACTTTCGTCTCCCCAGCATTTCCATGTCTGACCACCGCTGCTACTATGTCCTGTCCTAACACCACACACACTTAAAACCAGGCAAAGGGCGGAGTTCCATCTTTAAAAACTACAGGCATTTTGGACAACACATTCTTGGCAATGGAACCTGGACAACATTTATCAAACACAGTAGGGAAAGTTCTCACTCTGCATTATAAAAAGGACAGCCAGATATCAACTGTTACAGAAATGAAATAAGATGGAATTTTTTTTAACAAATTGTTTAAATTATTGTCTTAAAGAGACTGCCTCCACTGCCCAAGATCTTGAATAGCCTCCTGGTCAGACATCCGGACGCAATCTTTCACATAACTGATGAACTTGGCTTCCACTTTGGGAAGAGAACCACCTTTTTCTATACTTGCTTGCATTTTTGCTTTAATGTCTTCTGTAGAACTAAGTCCTTTCAGTGTTTTAGGAGTTTTTTCCTGTGTTTAGAAGGATTCTTGTCCTTTTGATCCTGGTGTTGATGACGGTTTTGAGTCTTGCGTTCTGATTTGACTCTTGTGCATTTTTGGCTGGAGTATCGAGTATACATTTCTTTACTGGTGTTTTTCTTCAGTTTCCTCATCATCTTCATCATCATCATCATCATTTTCATCAGCAGCAAGTTTTACTTTTCTCTGTGGAACCTTGCTACCATGTCCAGGGGCAGACAGCTTTCAGAGTTTCACATCCTCTTCATCTTCTGACTGCATCTTCCTCCACAACTACTAAGTGCTGTCCACTGATATGCACTGGCCCTGAACCACACTTCCATTGTAAGAGCACTGCTGGTGTTATTTCAAAGCCCCCAAGGGAAACCATTGGCTGTATAGACATTTTCAAAGCTGCCAGTGTTGCTTTACCTGGACTGCCTTTGTAATTCATTGCCTCCGCTTCAACTGCGTAATTCACCCTTTGCACCAGCCCCTAAACTGACCCTTCTTAAGGATAACTGGTGCTCATTTTCATCATTATCCACCTTAAAGTGATAATCTTTGTCGGCCTTTAGTTCACAACCAACAAGATAGTTCTGGGGCCTCAGGTGGCTCATGTTCATGTCCATCGAATCTTCCATCGGGTGGCGGCATGCGCTTAGGTGGAAGAGAAGGTGGACGGAGATAACAAACACTGCTCAAAAGAACAGCCGGGCAGGACAGAATCACATCAGGGACTTTTTTTGAGACAGAGACTCCCTCTGTCACCCAGGCTGGAGTGCAGTGGCACCATCTTGGCTCACTGCAACCTCTGACTCCCCGATTCAAGCGATTCTCCTGCTTCAGCCTCCTGAGTAGCTGGGATTACAGGCATGTGCCACCACACCCAGCTAATTTTTGTATTTTTAGTAGAGATGGGGTTTTGCCATGTTGGCAAGGCTGGTCTCAAACTCCTGAACTTAGATGATCCACCCACCTTGGCCTCCCAAGTGCTGGGATTACAAGCATGAGCCACCATGCATGGTCTCTCTTCTCTTTGAAAAAGTCATCCACGCTGCTTGCAAGTTTTTCAGAAAAGAGAAATAAATGGCAAACAGACACCCAACACCTGAGGAATAATTTCTCATTTCCGTCCTTTCAATGTTTATGACCATAAATGACCATGTTTATATTTATATAAATTTTTAAAAAATGGTTTACTTGTACATGTCAGTTTGTTTTGATCTTATTTTTAAATTTTTGTGTTTAATTTTTTAAAATTTTGGTGATATATCACGTTGGCTATACTTTTTCACTTCTATACATATTGTTACATAATATGCAGTTTTCCAGTAACACTAATATGTGAATGCATATTTTACAATGTTATTTGTATTTATTTATTTAGTTTTGAGACAGTCTCACTCTGTCTCCCAGCCTGGAGTGCAGTGGCGTGATTTCAGCTCACTGCAACCTCCACCTCCCAGGTTTAAGCAATTCTTCTGCTTCAGCATCCCCTGAGTAGATAGGATTATAGATGCCTGCCACCGTGCCTGGCTAATTTTTTTTTTTTTTTTTTTTTTTTTTTTTTAGTAGAGACAGGGTTTTGCCATGTTGGCCAGGGTGGTCTTGAACTCCTGACCTGAGGTGATCTGCCTGCCTTGGCTTCCCAAAGTGCTGGGATTACAGGCATGAGCCACTGCGCCCGGCCATATTTTACAATTTTAAATAAAAACTTAATACTTGATTATAGTGAAAAATATCAGAAACACAGAAACATATCATATACATATATATCAGAAACACAAAAACATGTCATATATATATATATTTGAGACAGAGTCTTGCTCCATCGCCCAGGCTAGATTGCAGTGGCACAATCACTGTTCACTGCAGTGTCAACGTCCCAGGCTCAAGCGATCCTCCTGAGTAGCTGGGACTACAGGCACGCACCACCACGCCTGGCTATTTTTTGTATTTCTCCCTCTGTTGCCTAAGCTGGTCTCAAACTCCTGGACTCAAGCAATCCTTCCCCCTCAGCCTCCCAAAGTGAGGCCACCATGCCTGGCCCCAGTGATCTTCTCTCCATTACTATAGTTTTATCTTTTCTTTTAATTTTTTTTTTTTTTTTTTTTTTTTTTGTAGAGACAGGGTTTCACCATGTTGGCCAAGCTGGTCTCGAACTCCGGACCTCAGGTGATCTGCCCACCTCAGCCTCCCAAAGTGCTGGGATTACAGGTGTGAGCCACCATGCCCAGCTGTTTTTTTTGTTTGTTTGTTTGTTTCTTTTGAGACGGAGTCTCGCTCTGTCACCCAGACTGGAGTGTAATGGCTCGATCTCGGCTCACTGTAACCTCCACCTCCTGGGTTAAAGCGATTCTTCTGCTTCAGCCTCCCTAGTAGCTGGGATTACAGGCACCCACCACCACGCCTGGCTAATTTTTGCATTTTTAGTAGAGACAGCGTTTCACCATGTCGGTCAGGCTGGTCTTGAACTCCTGACCTCATGACCCACCCACCTCGGCCTCCCAAAGTGCTGGGATTACAGGCTGAGCCACCACACCTAGCCAGTTTTGTCTTTTCAATCATGTCACAAACATAGAATCATACAATGTGATCTCTCTGGACCGGCTTCTTTCACTCAACATAATGACATGGAGATTCACCCATGTCATGTGGTGTTATCACTAGTTTGCTCCATTTTGTTGCTGAATATTCCACTGTGTGGATATACCACAGTTTGTTTATTCATTTACATACTGATGGATATTTGGATTGTTTCCAGTTCTGGGCAATTGTAAAAAGAGCTGCTGTATACATTCATGTACAGGTTTTTGTGTGGACTTAAGTTTTCATTTCTCTAGGATAAATATCCTGAAATGAAACATCTGGGTCATGAGGGAGGTATATGTTTAGCTACACAGGGAACTGCTGGCTGGGTACGGTGGTTCATGCCTTGAGAATCTTTACATAAGACAATCTTATCTGTGACTAGGGACAGTTTAATTTCTTCCCTTCCAAGCTGTATGACTTTCATCTTATTTTTGCCTTACTGCACTGGCTAAGACTTCCAGTCTTGTGTTGACTAGAAGTGGTGAGAGTGAATATCCTTGCTTTCTTCCCAATCTTTGGGTGAAAGCATTCAGTCTTTCGCCACTATGATGTTAGCTGGAGATTTTTTGTAAATGCCCTTTATCAGGTGGAACAAGTTCACTTCTAATCCTAGTTTGTCACATTTTTATCGTGACAAGGTGTTGGATTTTATCAAATGCCTGTTCTGTGTCTGTTGAAATGATCATGTGTTGTTGTTGTTTTGTTGTTGTTGTTGTGTGAGACGGCGTCTCACGCTATCGCCCAGGCTGGAGTGCAGTGGTGTGATCTCAGCTCACTGTAATCTTCGTCTCCCAGGTTCCTGAGTAGCTGGGATTACAGGTGCACGCCACTACACCCAGCTAATTTTTCTATTTTTAGTAGAGACAGGGTTTCACCATGTTGGCCAGGCTGGTCTCAAACTCCTGACCTCAGGTGATCTGCCTGCCTCAGCCTCCCAAAGTGCTGGGGTTACAGGCATGAGGCACCATGCCCAGCTTCATGTGGCTTTTTAAGCATTTATTCTCATGGTATGTTTTGTTCCATGCTGAGAATCCAGCCATTTCTATTCTTTCGCTTGTGCAAAGAGGGTTCACACATGTCCAGATACAGATGGAGGTGCTGATGGGAGGGAAAATAGATAGGATGCATAGCTCAGGCTGTGGTTTGCTTCTTTAATCCTTCCAACCCAAGTTTCCTCCGTTAAACCAAGTTTGCTGGCCGGGCGCAGTGGCTCACGCCTGTAGTTCCAACACCGTGGGAGGCTGAGGTGGGCGGAACACATGAGGTCAGGAGTTAGAGACCAGCCTGACCAACATGGTGAAACTCCGTCTCTACTAAAATACAAAAAATTAGCTGGATGTGGTGGTGCGTGCCTGTAATCCTAGCTACTCAGGAGGCTGAGGCAGGAGAATCACTCGACACTGGGAGGTGGAGGTTGCAGTGAGCTGAGATCACGTCACTGCACTCCAACCTGGGCAACAGAGCGAGACTCTGTCTCAACAACAAAAACAAAAAAGCTCAATGAAACCTGTTGACAATTGTCCCCCAGCCCCTACCTGGGCCACGAAGGTAACTTCTTTAATGTCATTCCTCCTCGTGAAGTAGGAGGAATTCCTGTTAACAGTGGAACTGAATGCAGAGTGTCCTATGCGAGTCCAGGCCCCTGCCTGTATGAGTGTGCTGGTGGTAAAGTTACAGGAAGCTTCAGCCCCATGTGGATGGCCCAGTCAGCCTGCATGCAAGATTGTCTCCCAGGAAAAGGCCTTCATTTTCCCAAGATTCTAAACGGTCCATGGCTTCCTCTAAGTGTGACTTTACAAGGCAGTGACTTTGGAAGCAGTTTCTTTTCTGTGCTCCAATTCAGCATCATACTTAGATGATTTTAAGAAAAATGAATTTATGAAAAACATAATTAAAGAAGATTCAGGAAAATTATAAGCTTTGTGTCTGCACATTTTGTTGACAAACATAAAACTCATAATCCACTTAAGTAACACCCAGAGGCCTCTAAGAATCTAATGGTCAGAAATCAAACCTAGGCCAGGCGTGGTGGCTCAGGCCTGTAATCCCAATTACTTGGGAGGTTGAGGCACGAGAATCACTTGAACCCAGGAGCCAGAGGCTGCAGTGACATGAGATTGTGCCACTGCACTCCAGCCTGGGCAACAGAGCAAGACTCCATCTCAAAAAAAATAAGAACAGAAGGCCGGGCGTGGTGGCTCACGACTGTAATCCCAGCACTTTGGGAGGCTGAGGTGGGTGGATCACGAGATCAAGAGATCGAAACCATCCTGGTCAACATGGGAAAACCCCGTCTCTACTAAAAAAATACAAAAAATTAGCTGGGCATGGTGGCGCGTGCCTGTAATCCCAGCTACTCAGGAGGCTGAGGCAGGAGAATTGCCTGAACCCAGGAGGTGGAGGTTGCAGTGAGCCGAGATCGCGCCATTGCACTCCAGCCTGGGTAACAAGAGCAAAACTCCGTCTCAAAAAAAAAAAAAAAAAAAAAAAGAACAGAAATCAAACTTATTTGTGGTAGATTGCAGAAATGGCCCTAATTCTCTACTCCTCCCTGTCTCCATGCCCTGTGCAGTATGACTTTACAGCTTCTCCAGTCAAGACGTAGGGTCTCTTTCTCCACTCTTTGATTGTAAGCTGGCCTTAGGACTTGCTTTGGCCCACAAGACAGTAACAAATGTCCTGCAAGCAGAGAATTGAGAAGTGCTTACAGATGCCGCTTGGGAACAGTAAGCCTGGGCTAGCCTGCTGGAGCAGAGGTAAACCAACTCTTAGACCCACCGGCCTGCCCACTGCCAGACATATGAACGAGGCCATCCTATACCCTCCAGCCTCACAGGAGCCGGCCCATATCAGAACCATCCAGCTGACCCCCAAAGTCATAAAAATAATTTAATGTTTATTGTCTTATGTCACTAAGTTTTGGTGTTGCTAATGCAGCAAAAGCCAGCTAATATACAATTCTTTTAAAGTGATTTATATAATACCAACATAAAAATGGGAAATGAGGCCGGGTGCGGTGGCTCACGCCTGTAATCCCAACACTTTGGGAGGCTGAGGCAGGTGGATCACTTTGGGTCAGGAGTTCGAGACAAGCCTAGCCAACACGGGGAAACCCTGTCTCTACTAAAAATACAAAACTTAGCTGGGCATGCTGGCGCATGCCTGTAATCCTAGCTACTCGGGAGATTGAGGTGGGAGGATCGATTGAGCACACAGGAGGTCGAGGCTGCAGTGAACCATGATTGCACCACTGCGCTCCAGCCTGGGTGACAGAATGAGACCCCGTCTCAAAACCAGACAAGCAAAAAAACCTGACTCAGCAATTTCATTCCTAGGCATCTACCCAAGAGAATAAAAACATGTCCACAAAAGACTTGCATGCAAATATTCATTATCCGTACATATTGAATTATAGCATTCTTCATAACAACCAGAATTTAGAAATCATCCCAATGTCTATTAGTGGTGAACAGATCAACAAAATGTTATATAGCCATACAATGGAGTACCATCAGCAGTAAAAGGAACAAAATACTGACACAGCACCACATGGATGAGCCCCAAAAACACGAGAACTGAAGGAAGTCGGATACAAAAGACCACATACTATATGACTCCATTTACAGAAAATGTCCAGAAAAGGCAAATCTATGGAAACAGAAAGGTCAGTGGTTGCCTGGGGCTATAGGTTAGAAAGTGGGGAGTCACCATGAGTAGGCTTGAGGAAAATTTTGGAGGTGATGGAAAAGTTCTAAAACGGGATTGTGATGATGTTGGGACAACTTTAGAAATTGACTAAAAAAATCATTGAATTGACACAATGGGTGAATTTTACAGTATGCAAATTAAGCCTCAATAAAGCTATACATGTGTCCAGAGGTTTTTGATTTCTGATTCAACCTTCTTACTCATTGTTGGTCTGTTCAGATTTTCTATTGCTTTATGGCCAGATGGCTTCACTAGTGAATTCTGTCAAACGTTAAAAAAGAATAACATAAATCCTTCTCAAACTCTTTCGAAAATAGAAGAGTGAACACTTCCAAATTTATTTTACTTTATTTATTTTTACTTTTCATTTTTGTGGGTACACAGTAGGTATATATACTTATGGGGTGCATGAGATGTTTTGAGACAGGCATGTATTGCATAATGCATAATAATCATATCATGGAGAATGGGGTATCTGTCGCCTCAAGTATTTACCCTTTGGGTTACAAACAATCCCATTACATTCTTTTAGTTATTTTATTTCATTTATTTATTTGTTTATTTTAATTTATTATTATTTTTTTGAGATGAAGTCTTGCACCGTCACCCGGGCTGGAGTGCAATGGCACGATCTGGGCTCACTGCAACCTCTGCCTCCTGGGTTCACACAATTCTCCTGCCTCCTTCCCACATAGCTGGATGTGGGAATTCACTCAGGGTGGTAGCAAAAATATTAGGGGAAAAATATTAGAGAAAGTTATAAACTATAGTCTCAAACTCTTTTGGAAGGCCTAAGAGTTTTTTCCATAGTTCTTGGCTGAAGGCAGCCTAAATCCCCTTTACATTTAGTTAATAAGTCAAGCAAATAGCTGGGGTATGTGAGGGAGTTTACCCAACTAACTTGTTTACCCATGTGGTCTTAAAACTAACCTTTGAGCCGGATGGCCCTCTTGGGGGGAAGTTGACCAGGGATATTATTTACTAATAATGTTTGCTTTGGGCATCAGAACCTGGCCTTTACTCTTTCTCTACAAGTGTGTTGACTTAAAGCCTCTGTTATTAAATCGATACTGAATAAACAGGGAAAGGGCAAACTAGTGAATGTTGTGCAGCTGCGATCTCTTTCTGTGGGTGGGTCATGACTCCTCAGCCCACTTGTTCACAGTGTTCTGTGTGGGAGTGCATTTATTCATCCATCATGCAGCTGGAGTCTGTGGGGTGGACCCCAGCAGCTGGGATTACAGGTGCGCACCACCACGCCTGACTAATTTTTTGTATTTTTAGTAGAGACGGGGTTTCACTATGTTGGCCAGGCTGGTCTTGAACTCCTGACCTCATGGTCCACCCACCTTGGCCTCCCAAAGTGCTGGGATTACAGACATGAGCCACTGCACCCAGCCTATTGATTTTTTTAAGACAGTCTCACTCTGTTGCCCAGGCTGGAGTGCAGTGGTGTGATCTCGGGTCACTGCAACCTCCGCCTCCCAGGTTAAAGTGATTCTCTTGCCTCAGCCTCACGAGTAGCTAGGATTACAGGCACCTGCCACCATGCCCATCTAATTTTTGTATTTTTAGTAGAGACAGGGTTTCATTACATTGGCCAGGCTGGTCTTGAACTCCTTACCTCAGGTGATCTGCCCACTTTGGGACCTCCCAAAGTGCTGGGATTACAGGCATGAACTACTACACTGGCCTCCTTTTAGTTATTTTAAAATGTGTAATGAAGTTACTGTTGACTATAGTCACCCTGTTGTGCTATCAAATACTAGGTCTTATTCATTCTTATTTGTGTGTGTGTGTGTGTACCCATTAACTATCCCCACCTTTCCCCACATTTCCCCTGGCTAATCTTGAAATTAGCCAGGTGTCATGGCAGGTGCCTTTAATACCAGATACTTGGGAGGCTGAGGCAGGAGAATTGCTTGAACCCAGGAGGCAGAGGTTGGTTGCAGTGAGCCAAGATCACACCACTCCAGCCTGGGTGACAAGAGTAAAACTCCATCTCAAAAAAAACCAATTATGTATCTACAACTGGGCATGGTGGCTCATGCCTGTAATACCAGCACTTTGGGAGGCCGAGATGGGTGGTTCACTTGAAGTCAGGAGTTTGAGACCAGCCTGGCTCACATGGTAAAACCTCGTCTCTACTAAAAATAGAAAAATTAGCCAGGCACAGTGGTGCACACCTATAGTCCCAGCTACTGAGGAAGCTGAGGCAGGACAATTGCTTGAATCCGGGAGGTGGAGGTTGCAGTGAGCCAAGATCATGCCACTGCACTCCAGCCTGGGCAACAGAGCGAGATTCCATCTCAAAAAAAAAAAAAAAAAAAAAAAAAAAAAAAAAAATTATAGGCTGGGTGCAGTGGCTCACACCTGTAATCCCAGAACTTTGGGAGGCCAAGGTGGGCAGATCATCTGAGGTCAGGAGTTCGAGACCAGCCTGGCCAACATGGTGAAACCCCATCTTTAAAAAAAAAATTATATATACACACAAATATTTTTAGAATATATATATATTTATATAGTGCATATAGTGTAAAAAATAACGTTGAGGCTATATATTTGAAAATTTATGTTATAGAATTAATCAAGAAAAAATTTTATGAGATAAAAGTATGTTAGTGATGACTTTGAACATACAATAAATAGGCTGGGCATGGTGGCTCACGCCTGTAATTCCAGTACTTTGGGAGGCCGAGGTGGGTGGATCACCTGAGGTCAGGAGTTCAACAAGGTGAAACCTCTTCTCTATTTAAAAAATTAAGAAAATCGCTGGCCGGGCGCAGTGGCTCACGTCTGTAATCCCAGCACTTTGGGAGGCCGAGGCAGGTGGATCACCTGAAGTCAGGAGTTCAAGACCAGCCTGACTAACATGGTGAAACCCTGTCTCAAAAAAAAAATAAAAAAATAAAAAATAAATAAACATTTATGATGTAAAGTCTATTATTTTCAGATATTCAAAATATGCTTCTCTTTTGCAATTTAGATGATTACATTCCACTTATATTTTCATTGAAAAATGCCTCTTTTTTTCAAGCTAGCATTAAAATCTTGACCATCAGCTTCCTCATTTCTTCCATGCTTTCACGCTTCTGTAATGCAGGCCTCAGCCAACTGACCTGACCATTTGTCACCTGGTCCTCATCCACAGAGTGATGCTCCTTACTGTGGCGTCACTGTTGTCTCCAGGGCTGTCTGAGTCCCTGTATTTTCAGAATGACTTCAAGTGTAAAGTATTTTTTTATCTGAACAAGGTGATGAGAAATTTCTCCATCTGTACCACCTGCCTCCTGAGTGTGTTTCAGGCCATAATCATCAGCCCAGAAGCTCTTGGTTGGTGAAATTTAACCATAAATCCACCCTTTTCACCTGCCATTTCTTGTTCTTTTTACATTTTCTCAGTTTTTTTTTTTTTGTTTGTTTGTTTGTAGTAGTAATCTCATCGTATGCACTGTGGCTTCTACCAATGTGACCCTGAGCAATCTTCTGCATATCAGTAAATTCTGTTCACGTTTCCACCATGAACTCCATCATCAGAAGACTGTGTCTTGGCCATGTGCAGTGGCTCACGCCCATAATCCCAGCACTTTGGGAGGCGGAGGCAGGTGGATCACAAGGTCAAGAGATCAAAACATCCTGGCCAACATGGTGAAACCCTGTCTCTACTAAAAATACAAAAATTAGCTGAGCATGGTGTCACATGCCTGTAGTCCCAGCTACTTGGGAGGCTGAGGCAGGAGAATCACTTGAACCCGGGTGGCAGAGGTTGCAGGGAGCTGAGATTGCACCACTGCACTCCAGCCTGGCAACAGAGCAAGACTCCATCTCAAAAACAAAAAACAAGAAGACTGTTTCTTACTCTGCATTATCCAGATATGTTTTTCTTATAGGAACAATGCTGCTTTCAAGTGCATACAGGGTGGTTCTTTTGTTCAGGCACCAGAAGAAATTCTGGTACTTTCACAGCGCCAGCCTCTCCTCAAGACCTTCCCCAGAGGAAAGTGCCACTCACACCATCCTGCTGCTAATGAGTTTCTTTGTGGTCATCTACTGGGTCTGTAATAACTTAGTTTGTGTTAGCCTAACTGACTCCATCTCAGCAGTAAGCTCCAGCTTAGTTTCTCCCTCCCTGCCTCAGCCCCCTGAGGTGCATTACTGGGTCATGCTGCACTCAAAGCTTTGAACGGTTAATAGTGGTTCACACTGTTCACAGTGCCTGTAACCACTGTAACCACATGCTGCTTGGCAAGTCTACCTGCTATTGAGAATACCTTCTTTGGTGATTGATTGTATGGAAAGTCCCCCCTGCTACCTCCTTGATGATTGGATGGAAATACCCTTAGCAACCAGCAACTATGGAAACCTCCTGCCTCCTGGTTACCAGCATCCTCCTACTTACTTGCTTGTTCTGCTTCTGTAAAATTCCGCTTCAGCTAGGCTCCTCCTCCCCTGTCCTAAGCTAGGTATAAAAAGAAATGAAGCCCCTTCTCCAGGCCGAGAGGTTTTGAGCATTAGCTGACTTTCAGTCGCCCACAATAAAGGACTTGTAATTCAAACTCAGAGTGTGGCGCTGCTTCTGTGACTCGCTTGGATACAACAGGTGGATTTCATCATCTCATTCACCTCAACCTTGCTATGGGCATAGGACCCTGTTGTCCTGGGTGTCCAGAGGCTTGTGGGCAGTGGATATGCCACTGTCAGTCCTTTGGTGCTACTCAGATCTGATAAAAGGATAATCAGTGTGACATAAGCAGTGAGACAGAAGGTTAAAACGTTATTTTTATTGAAAACAGATTATTCTGTCACCAGTTAAATTACTTAAGTAGTACAGAACTTGCTATCTAATTTAACTTAAATGTATGGATTTACACTTTCAATATGTCTAAATACTTTTGAAACTAATGCTGCCAATTCTCTGTGTTTTTTTTTTAGTTTAACATACATGATGGATAGATATTCCCATATGTTTACAAGTGTCTTCTATTTTTCATTTTAATTGTCAGGCCTTAATATAGAAAACATTTTTCTTTCTTTTTGAAATATCATATTAAGAATATCCTTCTGGGGCCGGGTGCAGTGGCTCAAGCCTGTAATCCCAGCACTTTGGGAGGCCGAGGCAGGTGGATCACGAAGTCAAGAGATCGAGACCATCCTGGTCAACATGGTGAACCCTGTCTCTACTAAAAATACAAAAAATTAGCTGGGCATGGTGGCACGTGCCTGTAGTCCCAGCTACTCAGGAGGCTGAGGCAGGAGAATTGCCTGAACCCAGGAGGCGGAGGTTGCGGTGAGCCGAGATCGCACCATTGCACTTCAGCCTGGGTAACAAGAGCGAAACTCCGTCTCAAAAAAAAAAAAAAAAAAAAGAATATCCTTCTGGTAATATAATCTCTCTGTCTTTGTATTTTTGAGAATGTTTTATTTTTATCCTTATTTATTAAAGATCTTTGACCAAATACTAACTTCTTACACTCAATATTTACTTCTCTTTGTTCTGGCTTCTGTCAAGGCTGTGTGGATGGTGCCTACAAATTTGTGGCTTACCTCTGTTTTTTATCTCCCTACTTTTAAGGTTTTTCTTTCTTTTTAATATTACACAGCTTGACTATTATCTTTGTGTAAATGATCACCGTATGTACCTTTTTTGGGGGAAGCTATGCACTTCTGAATTTGAGAAATTTTTTCTAGCTTTTAATTTTACAAAAAATTATCATTTCTTTTAAAATTATATTTGTGTTTTATTCTTTGTATATATTTTAGTGAAACAATTGAATATATATTATTCTTTCTAATCTTTGTCTTTATAGATCTATACATATTATTTTCATTTTATATCACTTTACTTCATTAGCATCGATTTTCTCTCCTTAACCTTCCAGTGCACTATTTCTCTCATTAGCTTATTCCAAGTTAATAGTTTCCCAATACAATGTATATTGAATTTATAGATTTTTATTTCTCATTTATTCAATTTACAGTTGTTCTTTCCATGGATGCTCTTCAATTTTAAAGTTTCTTACTCTTTAAACATTATTTTTGAGGCCGGGCATGGTGACTCATGCCTGTAATCCCAGCACTTTGGGAGGCTGAGGTGGGCAGATCACCTGAGGTTGGGAGTTCGAGACCAGCCTGACCAACATGGAGAAACCCCATCTCTACTAAAAATACAAAATTAGCCAGGCGTGGCATTCGCCTGTAGTCCTAGCTACTCGGGAGGCTGAGGCAGGTGAATCGCTTGAAGCCGGGAGGCAGAGATTGCAGTGAGCCAAGAGCGCACCAGTGCCCTCTAGCCTGGCGACAGAGACTCCATATAAAAAAAAAAAAATTTTTTTGCCGGGCGCGGTGGCTCAAGCCTGTAATCCCAGCACTTTGGGAGGCCGAGGTAGGTGGATCATGAGGTCAAGAGATCGAGACCATCCTGGTCAACATGGTGAAACCCCGTCTCTACTAAAAATACAAAAATTAGCTGGGCATGGTGGCGCGTGCCTGTAATCCCAGCTACTCAGGAGGCTGAGGCAGGAGAATTGCCTGAACCCAGGAGGCAGAGGTTGCGGTGAGCCGAGATCGCGCCATTGCACTCCAGCCTGGGCAACAAGAGCGAAACTGCGTCTCAAAAAGAAAAAAAAAAAATTTTTTTTTTTTGTTTCTTATCACTGAATTGACTTAAACTTTTTTTTTTACAATTTTTTTTTTTTTTTTTTAATAGAGATGGGGTTTCACCTTGTTGGTCAGGCTGGTCTTGAACTCCTGACCTTGTGATCCACCCACCTCAGCCTCCCAAAGTGCTGGGATTGCAGGCACGGGCCACCACGCCTGGCAACTTAAACATTTTTTTTTTTTTTTTTTTTTTTGAGACGGAGTTTCGCTCTTGTTACACAGGCTGGAGTGCAATGGCGCGATCTCGGCTCACCGCAACCTCCGCCTCCTGGGTTCAGGCAATTCTCCTGCCTCAGCCTCCGGAGTAGCTGGGATTACAGGCACGCGCCACCATGCCCAGCTAATTTTTTTGTATTTTTAGTAGAGACGGGGTTTCACCATGTTGACCAAGATGGTCTCGATCTCTTGACCTTGTGATCCACCCGCCTCGGCCTCCCAAAGTGCTGGGATTACAGGCTTGAGCCACCGCGCCTGGCCCGACTTAAACATTTTAAATACAATTCCAATATTATTAATTTATCTAGCATCCAGTGTCTTCTTACTCTAAATAGTGATAACTTATTTTTTGTGTGTACTTCATAACTTATAATTTAGTTGTCATGGCTGGGAGATATTTCGTTGTAAATGTCTTCAATCAGTATATTTGTTTGTTTTACTTGACCTGGTACAGTATTATCAATTTTGCCTTGTGATCAGCCATTGGCTTCTCATGTTGATAAAGCCTCTAAATATTTTGTTGACTGATTTGTGTTCCTGGAAAGTTCTGATATTTTTCCTTTCAGCCCCATTGGGCGTTCTAGAGATTTTTGTAACTTTTGACGCACAAACATTCACATTGCACACATAAGTAAAATATTTTAGTTACATATTGCTACCACACATCAGCACCTTATCAGAAATCTTGAGTCTCTTTACTTGAAACACCCCCTCCCCAATATACAGTATGGTACACTGATGTGTAGAATGTGATTAGTTTATTTTTATTTATTTATTTATTTATTTATTTTTTTGAGCTTGGGTGGCGATGGGAAGGGTATAAGCGTTTTCTGTATAGACCATTGACTTGTGACAAAGAGTACAAGGTACTTTTTTTTTTTTTTTTTTTTTTTAAGAAATAAGAAGAGAGAATGGGAGGAAAGGTGGGGCAGAAGGAAAGAAGATTAGATTTTTTTTTTTTATAATAAGAAAAAGAATAAAGAAGAGGATGAAAGAGAAAGAGGAAGAGGGAGAGAGAATGGGGGTATTGCTTTATTGCCCGGGCTAGAATGCAGTCTAAATATGGGTATGCCTATAATTGTGCTTAATAATGGAGACATGAAAGAAAATGAGGGAAGAGAATAACAAACAAGGAGCCAACCAACATTTCGTTTAAACTTCTAAGTTGATATGATGTGGTACTGATAAGAGTGTATATTTTGTATATTTAAAGTCTAGAGTTCTGTAAATGTTAATTAAGTTTACTTGTTCCAGATCTGAGTTCAAGTCCTGGATATCATTGTTAATTTTCTGTCTCATTGATCTGTCTAATATTAATGTTGAAGTCTCCCACTATTATTGTGTGGGAGTCTAAGTCTCTTTATTAGTCTTGTATGTCTGGGTATTCCTGTATTGAGTGCGTATATATTTAGGATCTTTAGCTCTTCTTGTTGTTGCATTGATCCTTTTACATTATATAATGTCTTCTTTGCTTCTTTTGATCTTTGTTGCTTTAACGACTGTTTTATCAGAGGCAAAAATTGTAACTTCTGCTTTTTATTTATATATTTTAGCTCTCTGGTTGGTTGGTAAATCTTTCTCCATCCCTTGTTTTGAGTCTTTGTGTATCCTTGAATGTGAGATGGGTCTGGATGCAGCATACTGATGGGTTTTAGTGTTTTTTGTTTTTTGGTTTTTTTTTGATACGGAGTTTCGCTCTTGTTACCCAGGCTGGAGTGCAATGGCACGATCTCGGCTCACCGCAACCTCCGCCTCCTGGGTTCAGGCAATTCTCCTGCCTCAGCCTCCGGAGTAGCTGGGATTACAGGCACGAACCACCATGCCCAGCTAATTTTTTTGTATTTTTAGTAGAGACGGGGTTTCACCATGTTGACCAGGATGGTCTCGATCTCTTGACCTCGTGATCCACCCGCCTCGGCCTCCCAAAGTGCTGGGATTACAGGCTTGAGCCACCGCGCCCAGCCGAGTTTTAGTTTTTTATTCAAATTGCCTGTCTGTCTTTGGATTGGATTTAGTCAATTTAAATTTAGGATTAATAATGATATATGTGAGTTTAATACTGCCATTTAATATTAGCTGGCTATTTTGCCCATTAGTTGATGTAAATTCTTCATTATATTGATGCTCTTTACTTTTTGGTATTTTTTAGAAAGGCTGATACTGTTTGTTCCTTTCTGTTTGTAGTGGTTCTTTCAGAAGCTCTTGTAAAGCAGGCCTGGTGGTGATGAAATCTCTGAGTGCTTGCTTGTTCACAAAAAAACTTTATTTTTCCTTCACTTATGAAGCTTAGTTTGGCTGGATGTGAAATTCTTGGTTGAAAGTTCTTTTCTTTAAGGATGTTGAATATTGGCCCCCAATCTCTTCTGGCTTGTAGGGTTTCTGCTGAGAGATCTGCTGTAAGTCTGATAGGCTTCCCTTTGTGGGTAACCTGACCTTTCTCTCTGGCTGCCCTTAGTATTTTCTCTTTCATTTCAACCCCGGTGAATCTGACGATTATGTGCCTTGGAGTTGCTCTTCTTGAGGAATATCTTTGTGGTGTTCTCTGTATTACCTGGAGTTGAATATTATCCTGCCTTACTAGGTCGGGAAAATTTTCCTGAATAATATCCTGAAGCGTATTTTCCAGCTTGGATTCATTCTCTTCATCACATTCAGGTACACCTATCAAGCGTAGATTAGGTCTTTTCACATAGTCCCATATTTCTTGGAGACTTTGCTCGTTCCTTTTTAATCTTTTTTCTCTAATCTTGTCTTGTTTTATTTCATTGAGTTGGTCTTCAACCTCTGATATCCTTTCTTCTGCTTGATCAATTCGGCTGTTAAAACTTGTGCATACTTCACGTAGTTCTCGTATTGTGTTTTTCAGCTCCATCAATTCACTTATTTTCCTCTCTAAATTGTGTATTCTTGTTAACATTTCGTCAAACCTTTTTTCAAAGTGCTTAGTTTCTTTAGATTGGGTTTGAACAAGTTCTTTTAATTCACAGAAGTTTCTTATTATCCACATTTTGAAGCCTGCTTCTGTAATTGGAACACATTCGTTCTCCATCAAGCCTTGTTCCGTTGCTGATGAGGAACTGGGATCCCCCGCTGAGGGAGAGGCGTTCTGATCTTGGGTATTCTCAGCCTTTTTTGGCTGTTTTCTTCCCTTCGTTGTAGATTTATCCATCTGTGGTCTTTATAATTACCGTCTTTGTAATTGGGTTTCTGAGTGGATGTCCAACTTATTGATTCTCAGCGCCGAAATCTGAGCAACCCACTGCGCCGACTAAATCAGCGGCGTTAAGATCGATGGTGCTTTTCTGACTCTGCACCAAGAACCGACGCTCCGAGGCGCCGGCAAAACCGCCTCGCCGGTCACAAGAGTCGCACTGGCGACCCGTGGGGCTCCTCCGCTGGGAATCTCCTGGTGCGTGAGCAACAAGAATTCATCTGAAGGTGTGGCGTCCTCTCGTTCTTTGCACTTTCACTGGGAGCCACAATCCCGAGCTGCTAGTGATCAGCCATCTTGGATCTCTCCCTCCGAGTACAAGGTCGTGATTAGTTTATTAATCACATGTGAAAATATTAGTAGCTACACATGGCCAGAATAGATTTTTCTCTCTATAAATGTAAGTTAGTACTGGTAGAATTTGTTATGCAAAATTTGGTTTTTTTTGTTTCATTGACTCTGTAAATTAACCTCAGTATCAATTTTCTTTTAAATTCAATGGTTATTCAAATTGATCTAAAGTTAAACTTGTATGTAGCTAGATACTATTTGTGGGTGACACTTTCATTGACAGTTTCTGATGTCATTTCATAGTGTCTAGAATATAGAACCTACTGGAGATCTACTTTCATGAAATTAAATAATATTGGGTCCAAAATTTCAAAATTTTAAATATTTTTATTTGGAATATGAAAATAATTTATATGCTCTTTTTACTGACTAATAATGCTATTTGTTTTTTTTTATCTGATATTCAAACCGTCTAAAAAAAATTAACAATCTGGGATGAAGCTTCCAGAGGGAAAAAAAGTTAACACTCATTGATTTATTTGTTGTATATACAGTTTTTTCTATGACAGTTTTAATGTCACCTAATAATGTTTGAATTTCACATTTAAATAAATTTTGTGTTGTTTATTTTAATCTCATAGGCATTGAATCTATATGCGCAAATGGCTTGGGGGAATAAAGGCCATGTATGACAAGCCTACAGCTACCCCCTTTTCCCCTGCCCACTTCTTCTCCACTTCAGGAAAAAAAAAAAAAGAAAAGAAAAAAACCCTACAGCTAACATCATAGTCAACAGTGAAAAACGGAAAGCTTCTCCTCTAAGATCAGAAACAAGGCAAAGATGCCCATTCTCACCACTCCTATGCAACATAGTACTGGAAGTTCTAGACAGAGCAATTAGGCACGAAAAAGAAAGAAATGCAACAGGCCAGGCACAATGGCTCACGCCTATAATTCCAGCACTTTGGGAGGCCGAGGCAGGTGGATCACAAGGTCAGGAGTTCAAGACCAGACTGGCCAACATGGTGAAACCCTGTCTCTACTAAAAAATACAAAAATTAGCTGTGCATGGTGGCTTGTGCCTGTAATTGCAGTTACTTGGGAGGTTGAGGTAGAAGAATTGCTTGAACCGGGACCTTGGAGGCAGAGGTTGCAGTGAGCCGAGATCGTGCCACTGCACTCCAGCCTGGGCTACAGAGCAAGACTCCATCTCAAAAAATAAACAAATAAAATAGATACACACACACACACACACACACACACACACACACACACACACACACAGTTAAACGTCTATACTACCTAAAGCAGTCTACAGATTAAATGCAATCCCTATCAAAATCTCAATGACACTTTTTACAAAAATAGAAAAAAATCCAAAAATCCATATGGATCCACAAAAGCCCCCATAGCCAAAGCAATCTTGAGAAAGAAGAACACTGCTAGAGTTATCACACTTTCTGATTTCAAAATATATTATAAGGCTTCAATAACTAAAACAGTATTCTACTAGCATAAAAACAGACACAGACATAGAAACGAATGAAACAGAATCAAGAGCCCAGAAATAAACCCCGACATGTATGACCATTTAATCTTTGACAAAGGTGTTATGAATACACAACAGGAAAAGGATAGTCTCTTCAACAAATGGTATAGGGAAAATTGGATATCCACATGCAAAATAATGAATTGGACCTTTATCTTATACTCACACAAAAATAATTTATTTGGAATTTATTTTATTTATTCCATCATTTTAATAATGGAATTTATTTTTTAATGAATTATTTATTTATTTATTTATTTATTTATTTATTTGAGACGAAGTCTCACTGTATCGCCCAGGCTGAAGTGCAGTGGCACGATCTTGGCTCACTGCAACCTCTGCCTCCCGGGTTCAAGACATTCTCTTGCCTCAGCCTCTCAAGTAGTTGGGATTACAGGCGCACACCACCACACCCAGCTAATTTTTTTTATTTTTAGTAGAGATGGGGTTTCACCATGTTAGCCCGGATGATCTCGATGTCCTGACCTTGTGATCCACCCATTTCAGCCTCCCAGAGTGCTAGGATTACAGGTGTGAGCCACCATGCCTGGCCTTTATTTTTAAATAAATGGATTTCAGTGTAAGACCTCAATCTGTAAAAATGGGACACCTGTATAGGACATTAACCATGAATGGAGCTTGCAGGACTGGAAGTTGCTCTGGGTGAGTCGGTGTGTGAGTGGTGAGTGAGTGGGAAGGCCTAGGACATTCCTGTACACTACCACGGACTTTATAAACATTGTACACTTAGGCTACACTCAATTTATTTAATTTTTTTTTTTTTTTTTTTTTTTTTTTTTTTGAGACAGAGTCTCAGTCTGTCTCCCAGGCTGGAGTGCAGTGGCACCATCTGGGCTCACTGCAACCTCCACCTCCAGAGTTCAAGCCATTCTCCTGCCTCAGCCTCCTGAGTAGCTAGGATTACAGGCTTGAGCCACCGCACCCAGCTAATTTTTCTATTTTTAGTAGAGACAGGGTTTCACCATGTTGGCCAGGCCGGTCTCAAACTCCTGACCTCAAGTGATTCATCTGCTTTGGCCTCCCAAAGTGCTGGGATTACAGGTGTGAGCCGCTGCACTCAGCTTATTTAAAATATTTTTCTTGGCTGACTCTGGGCACACTGCCTATGAGTTAGCCCGGCTTCTCAAGGAGTAGTACCATTCAAAAAATTAAAATTTAAAAAAAAAGAGAAAAAGAATTTAAAACAATGTAAATAAATTTGATATTTATTTTTTAAATTTTTTTAAAAATTTATTTTTCTAAATTCTTCTTTTTTTTTTTTGAGATGGAGTCTTGCTCTGTCATCAGGCTGGAGTGCAGTGGTGCAATCTCAGCTCACTGCAACCTCCACCTTCTGGGTTCAAGTGATTCTCCTGCCTCAGCCTCTGGAGTAGCTGGGATTACAGGCACGCGCCACCGCACCCAGCTAGTATTTTTGAATTTTAGTTGGTCAGGATGGTCTTGATCTCCTGACCTTGTGATCCTCCCACCTCGGCATCCCAAAGTGCTGGAATTACAGGTGTGAGCCACCACGCCTGGCCAAAAACAAAAATTCTTTCTTCAATAATAAATTAACCTTTGTTTACTGGAACTTTTTAACTTTTTTTTTAACTTTATGAACTTTTTATGTTAAAAAAAAATTTTGACCTTTTGTTTTAATAATACTTAGTCTAAAATCAAAGACACTGCTTAGTTGTACAAAAATATTTTCTTTCTTTATATCCTTATTGTGTATGCTTTTTCTATTTTTAAAAATATTTTGCATATTGCTTGAGCCTAGGAGTTTAAGACCAGCCTCGGCAACAAGGTGAAACCCCATTTCTACAAAAAATTAGCTGGGCATGCTGGTGCACACCTATAGCCCCAGCTACTAGGGACACTGAGGTGGGAAGAGTGCTTGAGCCCAGGAGGTTGACGCTGCATTGAGCTGAGATCGCATCACTGCACTCCAGCCTGGGTGACAGAGTGATACCCTGTCTCTCTCTCTATATATATATAATATATGTATTAACTTTTTAAACTTTTTAGTTAAAAACTGAGACAAACACATATATTAGCCTAAGCCTACAAAGGGTCAGGACCATCAACATCACTGTCTTCCACCTCTATATCTTGTCCCACTGGAAGGTCTTCAGGGGCAATGACAGGCAAGGAACTGTCATCTCCTATAACAATGCTTTTTTTTTTTTTTTTTTTTTTTTGAGACAGAGTTTCGCTCTTGTTAACCAGGCTGGAGTGCAATGGCGCGATCTCTGCTCACCGCAGCCTCCGCCTCCTGGGTTCACGCAATTCTCCTGCCTCAGCCTCCTGAGTAGCTGGGACTACAGGTGCGCGCCACCCTGCTCAGCTAATTTTTTTGTATGTTTAGTAGAGACGGGGTTTCACCATGTTGACCAGGATGGTCTCGATCTCTTGACCTCGTGATCCACCCGCCTCGGCCTCCCAAAGTGCTGGGATTACAGGCGTGAGCCACCGTGCCCAGCCAACAATACTTTCTTCTGGAATGTATTCTGAAGACCTGCCTGATAAAATGATAAAATCATTATTTTATCATTATATAAAATAATGATAAAAAGTATGACATAGTAAATACATAAACCAGTAACATAGTCGTTTACTATCATCAAGTGTTATGTACTATACATAGTTGTATATCCAGTATTTCTATTCTGTTCCATTTTACTTTTATTTTATTTTACTATCTCATTTTATTTTACTGGAGACAGGGTCTCGCTCTATCGCCACACTGAGTGCAGTGGCCTAATCCTAGCTCACTGAGGCCTCAATCTCCTGGGCCCAAGTGATCCTCCCACCTCAGCCTCCTGAGTTGCTGGGATTACAGATGCCTGCCACCATGCCTGGCCAGATGATAGGAATTTTTCAGCTGTATTATAATCTTATGGGACAACTGTCATATACGTGTCTGTCATGGACAGAAGCATCATCATTTGCTGTATGACTATGGCATGCTTCCACTCATCTGCAGGATCCAAAGTAGTCAAACTCATAGAAATAAGACACTAGAATGGTGGTCGCCAGGGGCTGAGAAGATGGGGAAATGGGGAGGTGCCGTTCAGTGGGTATAAAGTGTGAGTTATGCACAATGAGTAAGTTCTAGAGAGCCGTTCACAGCATAGGGCCTATGGTTTCCAATACTGTATTGTACACTGAGACGTTTGTTAACTGGGTAGATCTCACGTTAAGCGTTCTTATGAAGGAAAGAGAGGTGGGAGAGAGAGAAAGAAAGAGAGAAGGAAAGAAGGAAGGAAGGAAGGAGGGAGGCAGGGAGGGAAGGAAGAAAGGGAGTGGGCAGGGAGGGGGAAAAGGAAGAAGGAAGGAAGGGAAAGAGGAGGGAGGAGGACGGAGGGAGGAGAGAAGGAAGCCCAGAACCAGGAGAGAGCAACAGGCTTTATCTCGCACCAGCGGCCACAGCAGCACCAACAAGTGTGTACCTGGAAGATAAGCCCAGGGCTTTGCCTCATGTCAGAGATGAGAAACAAGCACCAGGCATGCTGTCATCACCACCCTTCTCCTGAGCAAAGAGAGCTGACTTCCTCCAGGATGCGCTATTACAGCACCAGGCACCGGTAATCCCAGCCCTTTTGGAGGCTCGGGCAGGCAGATGGCTTGAGCCCAAGAGTTCCAGACCAGCCTGAGAAATATGGTGAAATCCCATAAAAACTGAGCCAAATGTGGGGTAGTGATGCTCCACTGTAGTCCTAGCTACGTGGGAGGCAGAGGTGGGAGGATCGCTTGAGCCCAGGAGTTCGAGGCCTCAGTGAACCGTGATCACACCACTGTACTTCAGCCTGCGTGAGAGACTAAGACCCTGTCTTTAAAAACAAAAACATGAAAGATCTGCTATTAGAGTTATAAGAAGTTTTTCTATGGGTCTTCACAGAGAAATATCCCATTCTCTTGACTTGGAATATGACTTTCCCAAGCTCTCTCAGGTGGACCGTGGTTCCTCTTAACCTGTTTCCCTGCAAATCATTGCTATAAACAAGCAAGGTTCAGGTTGCACCAATTCTTTTTTTTTTTTTTTTTTTCTTTTTTTGAGATGGAGTCTCCCTCTGTCACCCAGGCTGGAGTGCAGTGATGCAATCTCAGCTCACTGCAACCTCTGCCTCCAGGTTCAAGCAATTCTCTGCCTCAGCCTCCCAAGTAGCTGTGATTACAGATGCCTGCCAGCACACCTGGTTAATTTTTGTACTTTTAGTAAAGACAGGGTTTCACCATCTTGGCCAGGTTGGTTTTGAACTCCTGACCTTAGGTGATCTGCCTGCTTAAACCTCCCAAAGTGCTGGGATTACAGGTGTGAGCTACCGTGCTCAGCCCTTTCTATTATTATTTATTATTTCTGAGACTGGGTCTCACTCTGTCACCCAGGCTGGAGTGCAGTGGTATGACCACAGCTCACTGCAGCCTTGACCTCCTGGGCTCAAGCGATCCTCCTGCCTCAGCCTCCCAAAGTGCTGGGGTTCCAGGTGTGAGCTGCCTCGCCCAACCTATGATTTTTTTTTTTTAATTTACAATAATTGTGTATATTCAGGCAGTACAATGTGATGTTTTGATTTTGATTTATGTACACATTATAGAGAGTCAAGCTAATTAACACAGCCATCACCTCACCAATTTATCATTTTTGTGTGGTGAGAACATTAAAAACCCATTCTTTCTCCTCTGAAGCTCTAGAGGATGGTGGGCCCCTGCTTTCCTTTTTAATGAGAAAACTGTTATTTCATAAAATGATGGCAAGAATAGTTAGACAGTGAGGCTTTGGTAGTTTGTTTAATGTCCTAACTCAGCAAAACTGAAAGGTGGAAAAACTCTGCCCCTCTCCCATGCACCATGCATACACACATATGTTTATGGCTAGGTTTCTTGGGGGGTGAGGTAGTGTCCATATCATGTGTTAATTTTCTTACAATTTCCTTTTTCTTTTCTTTCAGTGACAGGGTGTTGCTCTGTCACCTTGACCTCCTGGCCTCCAGCTATCCTCCCACCTCAACCTCCCAAGTAGCTGGGAATACAGATGCGCACCACCATACCCAGCTAATTTTTCTTTTTCTTTCTTTTAGATATGGGGTTTTATTGTGTTGGCCAGGCTGATCTTGAACTCCTAGCCTCAAGCCAACCTCCCACCTCGGCCTCCAAAAGTGCTGGGATTATAAACAATGAGCCATCACGCCCTGCCTAATTTTCTTACGATTTCAGAATGTAAATATTGTATCTTAATAATTTACAATGATGTCACCAATAGTCTCCCTATTGTCTAAAATAAGTGGCAACATTTGCAGAAGGGTGGATCTTCTAAAAGAACAAAATGAAGGCCATCTCTACTAAAAATACAAAAAATTAGCCGGGCGTGGTGGTACACGACTGTAGTCCCAGCTACTCAGGAGGCTGAGGCAGGAGAATCGCTTGAACCCAGGAGGCAGAGGTTGCAGTGAGCAGAGATCGCACCACTGCACTCCAGCCTGGGTGACCAAGCGAGATTCCATCTCAAAAAAAACAAAACAAAACAAAACAAACAAACAAAATGAAAAAAAGATAATCATTCTAACTTGGGTCTTGTGCCGTGTATTGCCTGAAGCTGACAGCCAGAGAGGCAGTCTTTCAGGAACGGAGCGAGGAAGACATGGGGAGGGAGAGGTAAGCCTGGGGGTTCTGCAGGCAGCAGGAATCTTTAGCCGCTGGAAGCTAAAGGGACTTCTAAGAAAGTGGATGTCCTGTGTTTGACTTTATTACATTTTCTGCTGTGTGGCCCTGGGCTTGTCAGCTTGTCATCTTTCTCCCTTGGCCCAACAAACACGGAGAAACAGAGAAAAGAACAAGAATTCTGGGAACAGTGGAATCAGAACCAGAGGCGATCGAAGGGACATATTATCTATGTGGTAGCTGCCAGGAAGAAGATAATATGTTTTGTAACAGTTTAAAAAGTAATGATGAGTCCAGGCACAGTAGCTCGTGCCTATAATCCCAGGACTTTGAGAGGCTGAGGTGAGCGGATCACCTGAGGTAAGGAGTTCGAGACCAGCGTGGACAACACGGTGAAACCCTGTCTCTACTAACGATTAAAAAAATAAAAAATAGCCAGGCGTGGCAGCAGGCGCCTGTAACTCCAGCTACTTGGGAGGCTTGCAGTGAGCCAAGACGGAACCACTGCAGGAGAATCGCTTGAACCCGGGAGGCGGAGGTTGCAGTGAGCTAATATGGCACCATTGCACTCCAGCCTGAACAACAGAGAGAGAGACTCCATCTCAAAAAACAAACAAACAAACAAAAACCGATAATGATGATGACAGAGAGGAATACAATATAGAAAAACTTAGACCTTTGACTAATGGGGCTTTGTTTAATTAACCACATGCGATTTAATCCTAACCACTTCTGCTGAACTTTCGTTCTCCAAATTTTGTTATTTGCTTTCTTCATTATTATTATTGTTGTTGTTGTTGTTATTTTGAGCTGGAGTCTGGTTCTATCGCCCAGGCCGGAGTGCAGTGGTGATCTTGGCTCACTGCAACCTCTGCCTCCCGAGTAGCTGGGATTAGGCGTGTGCTACCACACCCTGCTAATTTTTGGATTTTTAGTAGAGATGGGGTTTCACCATTTTGGCCAAGCTGGTCTTGAACTCCTGACCTCCAGTGATCTGCCCACCTCAGCCTCCCAAAGTGCTGGGATTACAGGTGTGAGCCACCATACCTGGCCCCATTCTTTGCTTTCTAACCTTTCTTAACCCTGTTCCAAAAATGTACATGTTTCTGGTGGAATATGTCAAAGCTAAATATGTAGCTTTCCACCTCTGTATTGGTTCGTTCTGACTCTGCTTTTTCTTGCACCCAAGCCCTTCTTTTTAAAATGTTTTTGAGTGTTTTTATTTAACAGTAATACACTTTGGATTTGGCCAAAAAGATGTCTTTACACCCCTGTCCTCCTCTGCAATGGTACATTTCTGGAGAGGAGAGGCTAGGCAGATTTAATTATCCTTACACATTGCCTGGCAAGCTGCCATGTGCAACAAGGTATTTAATACATATGTTTTGAAAAACAATCTCTCATGTCTTTGGAGTCACTGGTAACTACAACCAAGCAAAGGCAGTAGAAGTCAGTGGCTGATGAAGTGCCTACAATGTATGCTATTTCTACAGGGAAGATACCAGATGTATGTCAGTTGTTAGCAAAGGAATTGATAGAGGCCAAGCACGGAGACTCATGCCTGTAATCCCAGCACTTCGCACTTTGAGAGGCTGAGGTGGGTGGATTGCTTGAGCCAAGGAGTTCAAGAGTAGCCTGGGCAACATAGTGAGATTCTGTCTCTACTAAAAATACAAAAATTAGCCACAGTTGTGGTGGCTTGCCCCTGTAGTCTCAGCTACTCGGGAGGCTGAACCAGGAGGATCACCTTATCCCAGGAGTTCAAGATCACCCTGGGCAACATAGGGAGACCTCGTCACTACCAAAAATCCAAAAAATTGGCCAGGCGTGGTAGCTCATGCCTGTCGTTCCAGCTATTTAGGAGGCTGAGGTGGGAGGATTGCTTGAGCCGAGGAGGTGGATGGAGGCTGCAGTGAGCTGAGATCGTGCCACTGCACTCCAGTCTGGGTGACAGAGTGAAACCCTGTCCCCAAAAATAAAATAATGCAATCATGAGCTAATCGAAGTAAAAAATGGATAAATTTTAAAAAGATTAAAAAATAAAACAAAGGAATACATAGAAAGGATGAATCGTCAGCAAGATCCCCACGTTTTCCCTTCTGATTTCAAATATCTACTTCAGTTATTCATTTTACCCAGAGGGTGGCAGCAGGAGTCTCTTCTGTTGCCAACGCGTTGCCAAGAGGCAACTTTTAGGTCACTCTGACCTGAGCTAACAGATGCAGTTTCTGGTTCTTTGCACTTAGAGTCCTTAGCCTCAGCTTGGACAGATCCACGCATTTCCTTTCCCTTACAGGGTTGGGGGTAAAGGCTGCGTGCGGCCTCAGGAAACCCTGGGGAGCAGCGGGGATCCTCCCCAGCTGTCGCCCAATTAGAAAGCCCGTGATTGAACAGAAGGCCAAGAAGACTCACAGGGCCAGGCCTGGGGTTCTTTTTGTTCCACCTTTTTTCCCATGCTGAGAAATGAAAGAGGAAAACATTGCCTGACAAGAATTAATGGTGTCAAACAAATTCCATCAAAGACAATTTAAGAATTGCTCTCCTCTCTCGGAAATGGATGAAGAAGACAAAGAGTAGTGGCTTCCTTTTTATCCATTAACTATTCTACATTTGGAAAGAGCTGGCAGACAGTGTTTTTATACTGTATCCATTCAGTTTGATTAATGCTCACACATTCACAGTTCAGAGATTTTTCAAGAAAACAGTTTGCTATAAAGCATATCCTCTCCTCTGATCATAACCATGGCCTAGTTTAAAATCATAACCTGTTTATGATCTCAGGATGCCAATGTAGACAAAATGACTTTGGAAACATTGTCTTGAAATTTCATATTTTTAAAAAAAATCAGACTCTATTTTTTAGAGCAGTTTTAGGTTCACGGCAAAATTGAACAGAAAGTGAAGAAATTCCCCAGATAACCCCTGCCCCTACACACCCACAACCTCCGTCACTATCACCACCTCCCCCCAGAGCGGTACAGTTGTTGCAACTGATAAACCTGCAACTGACGCATCATCATCACCCAAAGTCCATAGTTCACATTATGATTCACTCATGTTGTACATTTTATGGGTTTTGACAAAGATACAATGACACATTTCCACCATTGCAGTATCATACAGAGTAGTTTCACTGCCCTAAAAATCCTCTGTGCTCCGCTTGTTCATCCGTCCTTCCCCCCAACTCCTGTAAACCACCGATCTTTTTTTTTTTTTTTTTTTTTTTTTTTTTTTTTTTTTTTTTTTTTTTGAGACGGAGTTTCGCTCTTGTTACCCAGGCTGGAGTGCAATGGCGCGATCTCGGCTCACCGCAACCTCCGCCTCCTGAGTTCGGGCAATTCTCCCGCCTCAGCCTCCTGAGTATCTGGGATTACAGGCACGCGCCACCATGCCCAGCTAATTTTTTGTATTTTTAGTAGAGACGGGGTTTCACCATGTTGACCGGGATGGTCTCGATCTCTCGACCTCGTGATCCACCCGCCTCGGCCTCCCAAAGTGCTGGGATTACAGGCTTGAGCCACCGCGCCCGGCCTACCACCGATCTTTTAACTGTCTCCATAGTTTTGCCTTTTCCAGAATGTCGTATAGTTGGAATCATACAGTATGTAGCCTTTTCAGATTGGCTTCTTTCACTTAGTGTATTAGTCTGTTCTCATGCTGCTGATAAAGACATACCCAAGACCAGGTAATTTATAAAGAAAAAGAGGTTTAATGGACTCACAGTTCCACATGGCTAGGGAGGCCTCACAATCATGGTGGAAGGTGAAAGGTGAAAGGCACGTCTTACATGGTGGCAGATAAAAGAGAATGAGGACCAAGCAAAAGAGTTTTCCCCTTATAAAACCATCAGATCTTTTGAGACTTATTCACTAACCATGAGAACAGTATGAGGGAAACCACCTGCACGATTCAGTTACCTCCCACTGGGTCTCTCCCACAACATGTGGGAATTATGAGAGCTATAATTCAAGATGAGATTTTGGTGGGGACACAGCCAAACCGTAGCACTTAGTAATATGCATTTAAGTTTCCTCCATGTAGTTTATTTTATTTTATTTATTTTTTTGAGACAGAGTCTCACTCTGTCACCCAGGCTGCAATGCAGTGGTGGGATTACGGCACAATGCAACCTCTGCCTCCTGGGTTCAAGCAATTCTCCTGCTTAAGCTTCCTGAGTAGCTGTGATTACAGGCATGCACCACCATGCCAAGCTAATTTTTGTATTTTTAGTAGAGATGGATTTTCACCACGTTGGCTAGGCTGGTCTCAAACTCTTGACCTCAAGTGATCCACCTGCCTCCGCCTCCCAAAGTGCTGGGATTACAGGCATGAGCCACTGTGCTTGGTCTCCTCCATGTCTTTTTATGGCTTGGTAGCTCCGTTCTTTTTTATCACTGCATAATATTCCACTGTCTGGATGCACCAGTTTATCCACTCACCTGCTAAAGGACATTTTGGTTGCTTCCAAGTTTTTAAAACTATGAATAAAGCTGCTATAAACATTCCTGGCCAGGCGTGGTGGCTCACGCCTGTAATCCAAGCACTTTGGAGGCCAAGGCGGGTGGATCACCTGAGGTTGGGAGTTCAAGACCAGCCTGACCAACATGGTGAAACCCCATCTTTGTTTTAAAAAATAATAATAATAAATAATTAAGAAAAAAAAATTCCTGTGTGTAGATTTAAGTGGGGACATAAGTCTTCAAGTCATTTGGGTACATATCAAGGAATGCAATTGCTGGATGGTATAGTAAGAGTGTGTTTAGTTTTGTAAGAAGCCGCCAAACTGTCTTCCAAAGTGCCTGTACCATTCTGCATTCCCATCAATGACTTTCTGTTGTTCCACATCCTCAACAGCATTTGGTGTTGTCAGTGTGTTGGGTTTCCACCATTTTAATAGTGGTGGCATCTCACTGTTGTGGTGACATCTCACTGTTGTTTTAATTCGCAAGTCTCTAATGACATACGATGTTGGACATCCTCATAGGCTTATTTGCCATCTGTCCACCTTTGCTCAGGTATCTATTCCCGTCTTTTGCCCATTTTTTAATCAGGTTGTTTATTTCTTACTGTTGAGTTTTAAGAGTTCTTTGCAATTTTGGATAATGGTCATTTATCAGATATCTCTTTTGCAAATATTGTGGCTTGCTGTTTTGTTCACTTTTTTGGGGGGTTGGGGGGAAGGGGAATGGAGTCACACTCTGTCGCCAGGCTGGAGCGCAGTCGTGCAATCTCGGCTCATGCAACCTCCGCCTCCTGGATTCAAGCAATTCTCCTGCCTCAACCTCCAAGTAGCTGGGATTACAGGTGCACACCACCACACCTGGCTGTCATTCCATTCTCTTGATGATTTTTTTTTTTTTAATTAAAAAGTGAGCAATCTCTTTGCAGTCAGAACAACATTTCTGTTGTTTCTTTGCAGTGTGTGGTGGTAAAGAGGGTGACTTTGGCGTTAGTCAGCTTGGATTTGAATTCCAATTCTGCCACTTACTAGCTGTGCCAGTTACTGAATGTCTCTGTGCTGCACTTTCCTCATCTTTAAAACTGGGATATGAGCTGGGCATAGTGGCTCATACCTGTAATCCCAGCACTTTGAGAGGTAGAGGTGGGCGGATTGCTTGAGGTCAGGAGTTCAAGACCAGCCTGGGCAATATGGTGAAACCCCGTCTCTACAAAAACTACAAAACTTAGCTGGGTGTGGTGATGCATACCTGTAATCCCAGCTACTTGGGGGACTGAGGTGGGAAGATCTCTTGAGCCCAGGAGAAGGAGGTTACAGTGAGCAGAGATCATGCCACTATAGTCCAGCCTGGGCGACAGAGTGAGACTGTCTCAAAGTTAAATAAATAAAATAAAATGGGGGGCCGTGTGCGGTGGCTCACGTCTGTAATCCCAGCACTTTGGGAGGCTGAGCAGGTTGATCATCTGAGGTCAGGAGTTCCAGACCAGCCTGGGCAATATGGGAAAACCCCCATCTTTACCAAAAGTACAAAAAATTAGACAGGCATGGTGCCACATGCCTATAATCCCAGCTACTTGGGTGGCTGAGGCAGGAGAATCACGCAGTGAACTGAGATCGTGCCACTGCCCTGCAGCCTGGGCAACAAAGCAAGACTGTCTCAAAAAAAAAAAGAAGAAGAAGAAGAAAGAGATAAGAGGAAGAGGAAGGAGCAGCAGGAGGAGGAAGAGGAGGAGGAGGAGGGATCTGCCCTAGCACACTCAGCCCCTTGCCAAGTGATGCCCTGCACTGCCTCAGGACTCTTTAGAGTCCTCTCCAGCAAAAAGGCCCCCACCAGATGCAGCCCGTGCATGACCTTGGACTTCTCAGCCCCCGTAACTGTAAGAAATAAATTCACTTCCTTTAAAATTGCCCAGTTTCAGGTATTCTGTTATAAGCAACAGAAAACCAACTAAGGAAAACACAAACATTCAGTCCATTGCCTTCCAACACCTGCCTGCCCCGACAATTCACATGCTTCTCACATGCAAAATACATTCATTCCATCCCACCTCCCCCCCACCCCCGCCCCACCGAGATCTTAACTCATTCCAGCATGAACTCTAAAGACAAAAGTCTCATCTAAAGATCATCTAGGCCGGGCGTGGTGGCTCACGCCTGTAATCCAAGCATTTTGGAGGCCAAGGGAGGCGGATCACCTGAGGTCGGGAGTTCAAGACCAGCCTGACCAACATGGTGAAACCACATCTTTTAAATAAATAAGTAAATAAATAAATAAATAAAGATCATCTAAATCAGGTACGGGTGAGACTCACTCCGAAGCAAAATTCCTCTCCCAGCTGCTAACGTGTAAAAGGAAACAAAGTATTTGCTTTTAAAATACAATGGTGAAAAATAAAATAAAATAAAATACAATGGTGGTGGTTGTAAAATCCGGGAAAGAAAGAAAAAAAAAAAAAAGAAGAAGAAAAACACTACAATGGTGGGGTGCATGGAGGACAGACATTCCCATTCCAAAAGGGAGAAACAGGGGAGGACAGGGTGACAGGTCCCAAGCAAGTCCAAAACCTAGCAAGGGAAGTTCTGTGAGATCTTGAGACTCAGGGCATCTTCTTCGGCTTGAAGCTTTGCCTCCAGATCGACTGTGTCAGCCCCTCATGCCAGACCCACTGCTGGGCAATGTCACCCTCACAGCTTGGCAGCACTGCTCACGCTGTGGCTCTGTGGTGGCCCCACCCATGCCGCTTTTCTCTGTCAGGGCAGGGGTTGTAGCCTCAGGGCTCTGCTGGGAGCCTCCGCTGGGCGCTGGGCATCGGTCCCACCCTTTGAAATGGAGGTGGAGGTAGTCCTGGGCCCTGGGCCATGTACTCTGGGCCTCTGGTGGGAGTGGTGGCCCAGATGGTCTTTGAATCACCTTCAGGGTTCTTCTTCCCTCATCTTGAAGAACAGTGTGTGTTCATAGCTGAATGGTTCTATGGTTTGGTCTTATAGGATCTAAGAAGTTTAACCGTCTTCCTTCATTTTGTCTCGTTTTCTTTCTTCTTCTTTTTTTTTTTTTTTTTTGAGATGGAGTCTCATTTTGTTGCCCAGTGCACAGGCTGGAGTGCAGTGGTGCGATCTCAGTTCACTGCAACCTCCGCCTCCTGGGTTCAAGTGATTCTCCTGCCTCAGCCTCCCGAGCAGCTAGGATTACGGGCATGCACCACCACGCCTGGCTAATTTTTGTATTTTTAGCAGAGACAGGGTTTCACCATGTTGGCCAGGATGGTCTCGAACTCCTGACCTCAGGTGATCCAGTCACCTCAGCATCCCAAAGTGCTGGAATTACAGGTGTGAGCCACTGCGCCCGGCCATTTGGTCCCATTTTCTCTGTTTCCTTTAGTCCCAGTCAGCATTGCCATTTCCAGGGCAATCCCATCTCTACTCCTGTTTTGTTGAGATGGCTAACGAAGTCCACAGTTCACATTCACACTAATCTTGTCATATAATCCAGCAGACCCTTAGTGTTCTCTTCCAAGCACGCTATGTCATGTTTTGTAATATGGACAGGGACAGGCTGAGAATTTTCCAGACCCTCTGAGGGAGCAATGTCACCCTCACAGCTTACGTAAGTTTTAAATTCTGGTTCCTTTTTGCATAATAATTCTGTTTTCAATTCATATCTCACTTCTCAAATTTTACTATAAGCGGTCAGGAGGAACCAAGCCTCACCTTTCAATATGTTGCTTAAAGAGTTCCTCAGCTAAATCTCTACTTTACTGTTCAAAAGTCCTAGCTTCCACAAAACACTAAAACATAAGCACAATTCAACCAAGTTCTTTGCTACTTTATAACAAGGACATTCAGTGTATTGCATAGCCCTTGACCTTCTGCAAATAAAACTGCTTCCAGTATACCCAAAGCCATACTACAATCTCTTTCCTTAGCACTATTCATATTCTTTTCTCCTGGAAGTCAGTACTTTGATAGAGTCGTCCTCCCTCACGGACTCCACACTTCTCTCTCTCTCTCACACACACACACCTCTCTCCTCTCTCTCTCTCTCTCTCTCTCTCTCTCTCTCTCTCTCTCTCTCTCCCTCTCTCTCTCTCTGAGACAGGGTCTCACTCTGTCACCCAGGCTGGAGTGCAGTGGCAAGATCATAGCTAACTGAAACCTCCATTCCCCAGGGCTCAAGTGATCTTTCACCTTAGCCTCCTGACTAGCTGGGACTATAAGCATGTGCCACCGTGCCTGGCTAATGTTGTATATTTTTTGCAGAGATGGGGGTTTCACTATGTTGCCCAGGTTGATCTCAAATTCCTGGGCTCAAGCTATCTTCTTACCTCAGCCTCCCAAAGTACTGGGATGATAAGCATGAGCCACTGTGCCTGGCCATATATCCTCTCTTCGCCTTCTCCAGGCTGGCTTTGGTCCCCACCTCTTCACTGTAATTCCTCTCTGTGACATGATGAGTTCTCTGTCGGCACACTGAGCTTGAGGTATCAAAGCACATAAAAATGTGGTCCGCTAGGCAGTCGTTTACGTGGTCCAACTCTTTTGGTTCATATTTGTTTCGTATATCTTTGTCCATCCCTCTATTTTCAACCTTTCTTTGTGGTTTTATTCTAAGCGTGTTTCCTGTCACAGGTCCAGTTGAATTAACAACAACAACAAATCCAATCTGGTAACCTCTGCCTTCAACAGGCAGGTAATCATTTATATTTATTTTGATTGATTATGTATGGGGACTTCTTTTTACCATCTTACATTTGCTGTTTACTACACTTTTCTCATCTTTTCCCATTATATGTTAGAGGAATAAAGTTTTTGAAATTGCCCCATTACACATTTTATTTTTTCCTGTACTGGCTCTGAAGTTATCGATGCTATTTCTCCTCATTTAGTGGTTTCCATTAATTTTTAAAGTTCCTGACTCTCACGCCTCCACTATCAACACGCCTAACCAGCAGGACCTCCATTAATTTTTAAGTATATGTTCTAACATAAATATATGTTTAAATATATGTTCTGGCTCTAAATATAAATTTAAGAGCCAGGCACAGTAGCTCACACCTGTAATCCCAGTGACTTTGTAGGCTGAGTTGGGAGGATCATTTGAGGCCAGGAGTTTGAGACCAAACTGGGTAACATAGTAGTTCCAGCTACTTGGGAGGCCAAGCTGGCAGGATTTCTTGACCCTAGGAGTTCAAGACCAGCCTAGGCAACATAATGAAGACCCCATTTCTCTTCTTTCTTTCTTTTTTTTTTTTTTTTGAGATGGAGTCTCGCTCTGTCGCCCAGGCTGGAATGCAGTGGTGCAATCTTGGCTCACTGCAACCTCCGCCTCCCAGGTTCAAGTGAATCTCTTGCCTCAGCCTTTCGAGTAGCTGGGATTACAGGCACCTGTTACCATGCCCAGCTAATTTTTTTTTGTATTTTTAGTAGAGACGGGGTTTCACCATCTTGGCCCAGCTGGTCTTGAACTCCTGACCTCGTGATCCACCCACCTCAGCCTCCCAAAGTGCTGGGGTTATAGACGTGAGCCACCGCAACCTCAGCCTCCCAGTTTCAAGTGATTCTCCTGCCTCAGCCTCCTGAGTAGCTGGGATTACAGGCATGTACCACCATGCCCAGCTAATTTTGTAGTTTTAGTAGAGATGGGGTTTCTCCATGTTGGTCAGGCTGGTCTCGAACTCCTGACCTCGGGTGATCTGTCTGCCTCAGCCTCCCAAAGTGCTGGGATTACAGGCATGAGCCACTGTGCCCAGCTGACCCCATTTCTTTTTTATTTTTATTTTTTTTTTGAGACGGAGTTTCACTCTTGTTACCCAGGCTGGAGTGCAATGGTGCCATCTCGGCTCACCGCAACCTCCACCTCCTGGGTTCAGGCAATTCTCCTGTCTCAGCCTCCTGAGTAGCTGGGATTACAGGCACGTGCCACCATGCCCAGCTAATTTTTTGTATTTTTAGTAGAGACGGGGTTTCACCATGTTGACCAGGATGGTCTTGATCTCTTGACCTCGTGATCCACCCGCCTCGGCCTCCCAAAGTGCTGGGATTACAGGCGTGAGCCACCGCGCCCGGCTCATTTCTTAAAAAAAAAAAAAAAAGATACACACATATACACACACCAATGTAAAAAAAAAAAAAAGTCTTTAAAAATGTATTGTCTCCAATTCTTCAGTATATGTATTATCTACCTATTCTTTTTTTTTTTTTTTTTTTTTTTTTTTTTTTTTTTTTTTGAGATGGAGCCTCACTCTCTCACCAGGCTGGAGTGCAGCGGTGTGACCCTGGCTCACTGCAACCTCCGCCTCCCAGGTCAGGTGATTCTCCTGCCTCAGTCTCCCGGTTACCTGGGACTACAGGTGTGTGCCACCATGTCCAACTAATATTTGTATTTTTAGTAGACACAGGGTTTCACCATGTTGGCCAGGATGGTCTTCATCTCGTGATCCACCTGCCTCAGTCTCCCAAAGTGCTTGGATTACGGGTGTGAGCCACTACGCCCGGCCCACCTATTCTTAAAATAATAAAGACACAGTCAATCAAGTTATTTAAAAGTAGAGCCAAGAAGAGACCTATGATAGGCAGCTTCTGACATGGCTCCCAGTTATTTCTGCCTTCTGATAGTTACACCCATGTGGAAATCCCTCCACTTGAGTGTGGGCTGAACCTAGTGACCAGCTTCTAATGAATAGAATACGGCCAAAGTGATAAGATGTAGGATGTCACTTCTATGATTAGGCTTCAAAAGACTGTGACTTTTTTTCTTTTTTTCAATTTTTTTCTTTCTGATCTGGTAAGAAGGACTGTGACTTCTGATGTACTCATTCTCTCTTCCTCTCTCTCACTCTCTTTTGCCCTCTCTTCTTTGTTCCCTCTGATGAAGCCAGCTGCTATGGTGTGAACTGCCCTCCGGAGAGGCCTCTATAGCAAGGAAGTGAGGCCCTCAGTCCAGCAACCCTCAAGCAACCGAAATCTGGCAATAACTGCATGAGTCAGCTTGGAAGTAGACCCCTCACCTGTCAAGCCTTGAGATGAGAACACAGCCCCAGCTGCCACCTTGATTCCAGCCTCATGAGAGATCCAGAGACAGAGAACCCAGCTAATCTGTGACTAGATTTCTGACCCAAAGAAACTGTGAGATAATGAATGTGTGTTTTTTAAGCTGCTAAATTCTGGGTAATTTGTTACACAGCAACACATGGCTAACAGAAAGTTGGTTTTTTTTTTTCTTTTTCCCTGTGACAATTCTTTTATCATATGGAGAGGCAAAGGTGCCACAGACTTTGCAGTCCACTAAACATGGCTATCTCTTGACCTGGGCAGGTTATATAATCTCTGAGGCTCAGTCTTCACACTCGTAAATATTTTTCATTTTCTTTCTTTCTTTCTTTTTCTTCTTTTTTTTTTTTTTCCGCGATGACTTTTGCTCTTTTGCCCAAGCTGGAGTGCAGTGGCGTGATCTTGGTTCACTGCAACCTCCACTTTCCAGGCTCAAGTGATTCTCGTGCCTCAGCCTCCCAAGTAGCTGGGACTATAGGCATGCGCCACCACGACCAGCTAATTTTTGTATTTTTAGTAGAGATGAGGTTTTGCCATGTTGGCCAGGCTGGTCTCAAATTCCCGGCCTCAAGTGATCCACCCACCTCGGCCTCCTAAAGCCTCACTTGTTAAATCTAAGCTAACAATGCCTGCCTTGTATATGAGCTTTTCAGATTGTTAATAAGGTTTAAGAAGGCACAGCACACAGTAGGTCATCATCTTTATGACCTCCATTCTTATAAATCTGATGCTCATTCCACTTTCAGTGCTCTGGGTTCTGGAATACAAAAGTCCCCACCACTAAAACTTTATCATGAAGATTTCACTCCATCCATTGTGTGACAGTATTCATAAAACACCTGAAAGTACTACCTCTCAAATGAGTATCTCCTGTTCTCAAAGTCAGTGCCACATATAGACTCTAATTCAACCATGGTACAGGGGATGGTGAACTAGGCATGGAGCCTCTAAGCAATGGCCTGCCATCCAACATCAAATCATGCTGAAAATCTTTTTCTTAACTAAGACAAAAACACAGTCAAAGAATCATTGCAGTTTCTTTTTATTATTATATATATATATATTTTTTAACGGAGACAGGGTTTCACCATATTGGCTAGGCTGCTTTTGAACTCCTGACCTCAGGTGATCCACCTGCCTCGGCCTCTCAAAGCGCTGGGATTACAGGCATGAGCCACGGCCCCGGGCCGAATCACTGCAGTTTCTTTTTTTCTTTTATTTCTTTTTTTTTTTTTTGAAAAAAAAAAAAAAAGAAGAAAAGGAAAAAGAAAGAATAAAAAATAATTTTAAAAAAATGAAGAAGAGGAAGAAAGAGGAAGAGAAAGAGGAAGTGAGAACGGGAGTGTTGCTTTATTGCCCGGACTAGAATGCAGTCTAAAAATGGGTATGCCTATAATTGTGCTTAATAATAAAGACATGAAAAAAAAAGGGAAGAAAATAAAAAACAAGCAGCCAACCAATATTTCATTTAAACCTGTAAATAGGTGTGATGTGATACTGATAAGAGTGTATATTTTCTGTATTTAAAGCGGAGAGTTCTATAAATGTTAATTAAGTTTAGTTCAAATCGTGGATTGTTAATTTTCTGTCTCATTGATCTGTCTGATATTGATGTTGAAGTCTCCCACTATTATTGTGTGGGAGTCTAAGTCTCTTTATAAGTCTTATGTATCTGGGTATTCCTGTATTGGGTGCGTATATATTTAGGATCTCTAGCTCTTCTTGTTGCATTGATCCTTTTATCATTATGTAATGTCCTTCTTTGCTTCTTTTGATCTTTGTTGCTTTGAAGTCTATTTTATCAGAGACAAACATTGCAACTCCTACTTTTTATTTATTTATTTATTTATTTTTGCTCTCCGTTTGGTTGGTAAATCTTTCTCCATCCCTTTGTTTTGAGTCTTTGTGTATCCTTGCATGTGAGATGGGTCTGGATGCAACATACCGACGGGTTTTGGCTTTTTTTTTTTTTGCCTGTCTGTGTCTTTGGATTGGGAGATTTAGTCAATTTAAATTTAGAATTAATAATAATTTGTGTGAGTTTAATACTGCCATTTAATGTTAGCTGGCTGTTTTGCCCATTAGTTGATGTAAATTCTTGATTATATTGATGCTCTTTACTTTTTGGTATTTTTTAGAAAGGCTGATACTGTTTGTTCCTTTCTATGTGTAGGGGTTCTTTCAGAAGCTCTTGTAAAGCAGGCCTGGTGGTGATGAAATCTGAGTGCTTGCTTGTTCACAAAAGATTTTATTTTTCCTTCGCTTATAAAGCTTAATTTGGCTGGATGTAAAATTCTGGGTTGAAAGTTCTTTTCTTTAAGGATGTTGAATATTGGCCCCCACTCTCTTCTGGCTTGTAGGGTTTCTGCTGAGAGATCTGCTGTGAGTCTGATAGGCTTCCCTTTGTGGGTAACCTGACCTTTTTCTCTGGCTGCCCTCAGTATTTTCTCCTTCATTTCAACCCTGGTTAATCTGACGATTATGTGCCTTGAGGTTGGTCTTTCTGAGAAATATCTTTGTGGTGTTCTCTGTATTACCTGGAGTTGAATATTGTCCTGCCTTGCGAGGTTGGAAAAGTTTTCCTGAATAATATCCTGAAGCGTATTTTCCAGCATAGATTGATTCTCTTTGTCATATTCAGGTACACCTATCAAACGTAGATTAGGTCTTTTCACATAGTCCCATATTTCTTGGAGACTTTGCTCATTCCTTTTTATCCTTTTTTCTCTAATCTTGTCTTCTCGTTTTATTTCATTAAGTTGGTCTTCGACCTCTGATATCTTTTCTTCTGCTTGATCAATTTGGCTGTTAAAACTTGTGCATACTTCGCGAAGTTCTCGTGTTGTGTTTTTCAGCTCCATTAGTTCACTTATTTTCCTCTCTAAATTGTGTATTCTTGTTAACATTTCGTCAAACCTTTTTTAAAAGTTCTTAGTTTCTTTGCATTGGGTTAGAACAAGTTCTTTTAATTCCCAGAAGTTTCTTATCATCCACCTTTTAAAGCCTGCTTCTGTTACTGGAACACACTCGTTCTCCATCAAGCCTTGTTCCGTTGCTGATGAGGAACTGTAACCCCCTGTAGAGGGAGAGGCGTTCTGGTTTTGGGTATTCTCAGCCTTTTTAGGCTGGTTTCTTCCCTTTGTTTTAGATTTATCCATCTGTGGTCTTTATAATTACCGTCTTTGTAATTGGGTTTCTGAGTGGACATCCAATTTGTTGATTCCCAGTGCTAAAATCTGAGCAACCCACTGCACCGGCCAAAACAGCGCCGTTAAGATTGATGGTGCTTTTCTGACTCTGCACCAAGAACTGCCGCACCAAGCCAGCGGCAAAACCGCCTTGCTGGCCACAAGAGTCGCATTGGCGACCCGTGGGGCTCCTCCGCTGGGAATCTCCTAGTGTGTGAACAACAAAAATTCGTCTGAAAGTGTGGTGTCCTCTTGTTCTCTGTGCTTTCACTGGGAGCTACAATCCCGAGCTGCTAGTGATCAGCCATCTTGGATCTCTCTCCGAATCACTGCAGTTTCTATGTGAATGAACCTCATATGAAATCTTCTCTGAACAACAGTGGCTCATACCCAAGAGGGAACGCATTGCTGAAGTCTGGCTTTTTCCTGTACTAAATCTCTCTGTAATTTTGTGCCTGCTCATCAAAGCTGCATTCACAAATAGTATGTTATGCATCCACATAGACTTACACAGACAAACCTTGCAGATAAAAAGCAAATCCCTGCCAGTGATAAACAAAATGAACACAAAACCTATTACAGTCTTAGATTACCTTCTAAACCTTACATTCTGATGTTAGTCATTTTTGCTGAAGACTTTCAAAAAACATCCTCTAATACAATATTATTATACGGCTGGGCATCGTGGTTCATGCTTATAATCCCAGTGCTTTGGGAGGCAAGGCAAGATAATCACTTGAGGCAAGAGTTTGAGGCTAGCCTGGGCAACATAGCAAGACCCAGTCTCCACTAAAAAAAAAAAAAAAAAAATTGGCTGGGTGTAGTGGCACATGCCTGTAGTCCCAGCTACTTGGGAGGCTGTGGTGGGAGTATTGCTTGAGCCCGGGAGTTGGAGGTTGCAGTGAACTATGATTCCACCACTGCACTATAGCCTGGGTGACAGCAAGACCCTGTCTCTCTTTTTTTGTTTTTTAAGAGGGGGTTTCACCATGTTGGTCAGGCTGGTCTTGAACTCCTGACCTCAGGTGATCTGCCTGCCTTGGCCTCCAAAGCGCTTGGATTACATACATGAGCCACCACGCCCAGCTGACCCTGTCTCTTAAAACAAAAATGCAGGCCAGGTGTGATGGCTCATGCCTGTAATCTCAGTATATTGGGAGGCTGAAGCAGGAGGATCGCTTGAGCCCAGGAGTTCGAGACCAGCCTGGGCAACATAGGAAGAACCCCATCGCTACAAATTATAAATTGAAAAATAATTAGCTGGGAATGGTGGTGTATGCTTGTGGTCCCAGCCACTCAGGAGGCTGAGGTGGGAGGATCATATTAGTCTGGGAGGTTGAGGCTGCAGTGAGCCATGATTGTGCCTTTGCAGTCTAGCCTGTGCAGCCGAGCAAGACCTTGTCTCAAAAACAAAAACCCATAGGCCGGGTATGGTGGCTCATGCCTATAATCCCAGCACTTTGGGAGGCCAAGGCGGGTGGATCACAAGGTCAAGAGTTTGAGACCAGCCTGGCCAACATAATGAAACACTGTCTCTACTAAAAATACAAAAAAATCAGGCCGGGTGTGGTAGCTCACGCCTGTAATCCCAGCACCTTGGGAGGCTGAGGTGGGTGGATGATGAAGTCAGGAGTTCAAGACCAGCCTGGCCAAGATGGTGAAATTCTGTTTTTAGAAAAAACACAAAAATTAGCAGGGCATAGTGGTATGCTCCTGTAATCCCAGCTACACAGGAGGCTGAGGTGGAGAATCGCTCCAGGAGGTAGAGCTTGCAGTGAGCCGAGATCGCGCCACTGCATTCCAGCCTGGGCGACAGAGTGAGACTATATTTCAAAAAAAAACCTTTCCCCACTTTGCAGGGGGAAAGCTGAACCACAGAGTTAAGAGATGTCCATGAGCTCATCTAATGGGCTGGAAAGGTTCTTGACAGTTATGCAAACTTTATATGGCCCTTGTTCAGATAAACAGATGTGTGTACATACTTTATATGCATACACACACAGACACGTGTGTTTGTATGGATCATGGAGCCATGTCAGGGTTCTCAAGGAGAGAAGTCTAATATGATGGAGTGATTTGGTAGCTGAAACACTCATCTTTGATACCCAATTATTCTGCTAAAATAATTCAATGAGGTTATTACACAAGAATTCAGGATTGGACTTAGGCAGGAGAGAAACACTTATGAATGTTCAACAATGTATTAGATCCATCTAATCAAAATTCCCTAATTCAACATGTTTTTCTTTTTTTGTTAGAGACAGGGTCTTGCTCTGTTACCCAGGTTGAAGAATAATTTTGAATGCCAAGTATGTGGTGCAGCGTTCAGCCCTGTGGTAAACAACATGGGCAGAGCTGCTGTCCTCTGAGTCACGATCTAGAAGGAAGATGCCTAGGTCACCAGGCAGCTATTCATTACTTGGCTCCAAAATAACAAATTTAGGATCAATTAAGTTACCCAATCTTATTCTGAAGATATTGCTACAGCATTGTGTCTTTGAAAATAGTTGTTTCCAAACTCAGCTAACTCAGCAAAAATGTGGGATTTCTCAGTCTCAATAACTTGGTTCTCTTTTCAGCAGAGCTGAGCATTTCCCTGCTTGAGAAGGTGTAATCTGCTTACTTCCACACAAGGAAATTCAGGATCCTAAACATGAAATCTGCCCTCTTAGAACATAAAGCTGCTGGCCGAGTGTGGTGGCTCATGTTTGTAATCCCAGCACTTTGGGAGGCCAAGGTAGGAGGCTCACTTGAGCTCAGGGGTTTGAGAGCAGCCTGGGCAACATAGTGAGAGCTCGTCTCTATTTTCAGTAAAAATTTTAAAAAGGAACATGAAGCTGCTGCTGGTGGCAGGAGCTGAAAGTGATGCGAGCAGACCACCATCGGCAGCCCCTTCCCCAGGCCTCGGGTAGAGATTTTTTTTTTTCTTTTTGAGACAGAGTGTCGCTCTTTCGCTAGGCTCCAGGCTAGAGTGCAGTGGCGCCATCTCAGCTCAGAGCAACCTCTGCCTCCCAGCTTCAAGAAATTCTCCTGCCTCAGCCTCCCGAGTAGCTGGGACTACAGGCGTGCACTACCACGCCCAGCTAATTTTTGCATTTTAGTAGAGATGGGGTTTTACCATGTTGGCCAGGATGGTCTCGATCTCTTGACCTTGTGATCCGCACGCCTCGGCCTCCCAAAGTGCTGGGATTACAGGCCTGAGCCACTGTTCCTGGTCGAGAGTTCTTCAGTGTGTTCTCGCATCCACACACTAAAACTTTCAGGCTCAATTTCCTTTTTGGTCTATATAATTTGCAAAACAAAATTATTTGGCATCTGATGGCCTGGCGTGTGCAGTAACTACCTATTCGTTTGCTCAGCTGTCATCACTAGCTGAACACTTGACGCCTTCTTAGTCCACTCTCAGCTTGAGAGCCAGGGTAAATTGGATCTCAAAATGGATCTTTGGCAAAACACAAGAGATCTGCCTGGCTTTAATACAGGGTATCATGCTGAGGGATCGTTGAGGTTCCTCTATGCCATCAGATGTCCATTGAGCATGTACTATATGCCAGGTACTTGGTCCACATGATCTCATTTAACTCTCACAATGGATGCACAAGGCAGTTCCTTTTTTTTTTTTTGAGACAGAGTCTCGCCCTGTTGCCCAGGCTGGAGTGCAATGGTGCTATCCCGGCTCACTGCAACCTCCACCTTCTGGATTCAAGTGATTCTCCTGCCTCAGCTTTCTGAGTAGCTGGGATTACAGGTGCCTGCCACCATGCCCAGCTAATTTTTGTATTTTTAGTAGAGACGGGGTTTCACCATCTTGGCCAGGCTGCTTGAACTTCTGACCTTGTGCTCCACCGGCCTTGGCCTCCCAAAGTGCTGGAATTACAGGCGTGAGCCAAGGCACCCAGCGTTTTCTTGTTGTTGTTGTTTTGTTTTGTTTTTGAGACAGAGTCTCGCTCTGTCGTCCAGGCTGGAGTGCAGAGGCGGGATCTCGGCTCACTGCAACCTCTGCCTCTCAGGTTCAAGCGATTCTCCTGCCTCGGGAGAATCCCAAGTAGCTGAGACTACAGGCGCGTGCCACCACACCCTGCTAATTTGTTGTATTTCTAAGAGAGACGAGGTTTCACCATGTTAGCCAGGACAGCCTTGATCTCCTGACCTCGAGATCCATCTGCCTCGGCCTCCCAAGGTGCTGGGATTACAAGTGTGAGCCACCGCGCCCAGCCTGGAATTCTAGAATTTTAAGGGAAATCTGATTTTGAAGTGTTGGCAATCAACCAACTTTTAAAAGTGTAGGATGAGGCAGCTCCTCTTATCCCCATTGTAGTAATGGGAATCTGAGATTTGAGAATTTTCGTGACTTGTTTGCTCAAAGCCACATGGCCAGCACAAATAAAACTGTGTCCTCAGAAACCTGGCCCCCAGCTCCCACATCCCCTCATCTCATTCATGCGCCAAACTCCTGTTCAGCCTTCAGATCTTAGCTGAGACCTCTCTTTCCCCAGGACTCCTCTGAAAACCTGGGTTCAAGTTCTGTGCCTCTCATGTGTGCTCCCAGGGCCCCCTTGACTTACCCATCACACTTACTATAAGCCCACATATCCCTTCTCTATAATTGATAAGTGGGCAGGAGACTTCCCAGCCTTATTTCAGTGTCAGGTGTGTACAGACATTTAAGAAATTGCTGATGGCCAGATGCGGTGGTTCACATCTATAATCCCAACACACTGGGAGGCCAGGTGGGCAGATCACTTGAGTTCAAGACCAGCCTGAGCAACATAGCGAGACCCTGTCTCTACTGAAAATGAAAAAAATTAGCCAAGCATGGTGTTCTGTGCCTGTGGTCCCAGCTACTCGGGAGGCCTAGGTGGGGGATTGCTTGATCCCAGGAGGTTGAGGCTGCAGTGAGCCATGATTGTACCACTGCACTCCAGCCTAGGTGACAGAGTGAGACCCTGTCTCAAAAAAAAAAAAAAATTGCTGTTGGATGAGTAAATGAAGAAACGAATGCGTGAATGAGGTACTCCAAAGGTTTCCACAAACCTTCAGCCTCCCTTAACACACATTTGCCTCCTTACATGGGTCCAGGCCCCATGCCAACATGCTGAGCCTGGGACATAATACAAAAGTGAATGTGCCTGACCGTGTGGGTTCAGGTCCAGAGCCTGACCCCAGAAAACAACTGATGGTTGTGCAGTGTGCCCTGGGCTAGGGGAGAGGTGAGCAATGCTCAAGGAATCGAGAGAGGGCAGTGCTATTATCTGAATGCCTGCGTCCCTCTAGTACATTGAAACCTTATTCCCAATGTGACCATGTTAAGAGGTGGGGCCTTGAGTGATGATTAGTGAATGGGATCTGTGAGAAGAGGACCCAGAGAGTTCCTTTGCCCCTTTCACCATATGAGGACACAATGAGGAGTCACCAACTATGACCCTGAAAGCGGGTCCTCACCAGACGTTGAATCTGCGGCACCTCGGTTGTGGATTTCCCAGGTTCCGGAACTGTTTCTCATAGTTCTGTCATTTATAAGCTAGTCAGCTCATCAATATTTTGGCAGCCCAAACGGCCTAAGAGGAGGGAGGGAGGGCAGCTGAAAGAAGGGAAGTGAACTAATGTCATTCGAGAAGGAGGCAAATAAAATTCGGTTAGTCAAATTGATGTCCCAATTCAAACATGAGAATGATCCCTTTTTTTTTTTTTGAGACAGGGTTTCGCTCTGTCACCCAGGCTGGGTGCAGTGGTGTGATCTTGACTCACTGCAACCTCTACCTCCTAGGTTCAGGCAATTCTCCTGCCTCAGCCTCCCTAGTAGCTGGAACTACAGGCAAGCACCACCACACCCAACTTTTTTTTTTTTTTTTTTTTTTTTTGGTATTTTTAGTGGAGACAAGAGTTTCACCATGTTGGCCAGGTTAGTCTTGAACTCCTGACCTCAAGTGACCATCCCACTTTGGCCTCCCAAACCGCTGGGATTACAGGTGTAAGCCACCGCGCCTGGCCGAGAATGATCACTTTAATGTAAGTTATGAAATGGAGACTCTGGCCTGACTCCTTTATAGTCAGATGCTGGTGAGTAGCCTAAATATGAATTACTTTGATTTGTGAAGTGATTAATTACAAGTGGCTATTATTACAAGTGACTTACTGCTTCTCACATGGCTCTGCTAGTCCCCTCTTTGTTATTTATTTTACTTTTTTGAAACAGGGTCTTACTCTGTCATCCAGGCTGGTGTGTGGTATTGTGATAGCCCACTATAGTCTCAGACTCCTGGGTTCAAGCAATCCTCTTGCCTCAGCTTCCCTCGTAGCTGGAACTACAGGTATGTGCCACCATGCCCTGCCAATTTCTAAAAAATTTTTTGCAGTGTCTTGCTATGTTGCCCAGGCTGGTAGACTTCTATTTGGATGGTACAAGGCTGAGCTCCCCAAAGAGGTGGGAAGCAGCTGGAGGACAGGAACAGTGACTCATATTTGTGTTCCCTCCACAGTGCCTGGGGAAACCATACCAAAAGATACAGCAAAGTGAAGCTGGGCGAGATGGCTTCACGCCTGTAATCCCCAGCACATTGGGAGGCCGAGGTGGGCAGATTACCTGAGGCCATGAGTTCGAGACCAGCCTGGACAACATGGTGAAACCCCTTCTTTACTAAAATTACAAAAATTGGCCAGGCATGGTGATGCACACCTGCTGTCCCAGCTACTTGGGGGGCTGAAGCAGGAGAGTCACTCAAACCCGGGAGGTGGAGGTTGCAGTGAGCCGAGATCACGCCACTGCACTCTAGCCTGGGTGTCAGAGAAAGACTACATCTCAAAAAAAGAAAAGGCCAGGCATAATGGCTCACTCCTATAATCCCAGCACTTTGGGAGGCTGAGATCACAAGGTCAAGAAATCCAGACCATCTGGCCAACATGATGAAACCCTGTCTCTACTAAAAATACAAAAATTAGCCGGGAGTGGTGGTGTGCACCTGTAGTCCCAGCTACTCAGGAGGCTGAGGCAGGAGAATCCCATGAACCCAGGAGGTGAAGGTTGCAGTGACCCGAGATGGCACCACTGTACTCCAGTCTGGGTGACAGAGCGAGACTCTATCTCAAAAAAAAAAAAAAAAAAAAAAAAAAAAGAGCAAAGTGTATCATATGGGTGTGCTAATGGCTGTTTCCTCATAAATGTCTATGGCAACCTGTTTGTCTTGCAGACCCTTAATTCAGAAGAGCTTTCTGGTCTACTCATTTAGGATTTCACTCTTACAGGCACCAACAGTTTTTCTCTGCCCAAGGCACAGATTAACTTCAGCCTGAGTCAAAACAGCTCTGCTCTTAGTCACTTAATGGGCAACCAGCTGGGTGAGCTGGGAGGATGATCGTCTAGAGGGAGTAAAATTAGAACTTCGATTAAAGGTTTCTGTTTCAGGATTTTAGAAAAGTATGCAGCGTAATTCTTTATGCTCTCTTTGCAATCCTGAAAAGGACCATCCTATGATTTTTCGTTTGTTTTTGTTTTGTTTTGTTTCAGTCTCACTTTGTCGCCCAGGCTGGAGGGCAGTGACGTGCAACCTCTGCCTCCCAGGTTCAAGTGATTCTCCTGCCTCAGGCTCCCAAGTAGCTGGGATTACAGGCACCCACCATCATGCCCAGGTAACTTTTGTATTTTCAGTAGAGATAGGGTTTCACCATATTGGACAGGCTGGTCTCAAACTCCTGACCTCAGGTGATCCACATGCCTCGGCCTCCCAAAGTGCTGGGATTACAGGTATGAGCCACCGCGCCTGGCCTCATCCTATGTTTTTATCTCACTTTTTCTTCTGTAATAAATTGTTTTTTTTTTTCCCTTTGCTGATAAGAATAGATACTATCATATCTTTTAGGAAAATAAAAGCAATTGTGGCACATTGCTTTAACAATGCAACTCAAGATCTAAATTACAAGGAAAAAGGGGAGAACCCCCTTTTATGTTTTTTAAAATGTGTAGATATAGGTATAGACTGATATATATTTACTGTCTGTAATTGTTCTAAAATACCCAGAGTAAAGCCAGGCGCAGTGGCTCATGCCTGTAATCTCAGCAGGAGATTCGCTTGAACCTGGGAGATGGAAGTTGCAATAAGCCGAGACTGCACCATTGCACTCCAGCCTGGGCAACAAAAGAGAAATGCTGTCTGAAAAAAAGAAAAAGAAAAAAGACCCAGGGTAGTATACACAGGCTGCTGACCATTATGTGTACAAAATGCAAGAATGTAAGAAAAGGTATGCATGTTAAATGTAAAAAAATATAAATAATAAACATAGGCCTGGCACGGTGGCTCACACCTGTAATCCCAGTACTTTAGGAGGCTGAGGCAAGCAGATCACTTAAGACCAGGATTTCGAGACAAGCCTGGCGACCATGGCAAAACCCTGTCTCTACTGAAAAAAAAAAAAAAAAAAAAAAAAATTAGCCAGTTGCGTTGGTGCACGCCTGTAATCCCAGCTACTTAGGAGGCTGAGATAGGAGGATCACTGACATCCAGGAGGTTGAGGCTGCCATGAGCCATGATCAGGCCACTACATTCCTGGGTGACAACGTGAAACCCTGTCTCTAAAAATAAAAATTTTGAGCACTGAGGAGAGCAGGTAAAGAAATAAAATTAAAACTTAAAAAAAATTAAAAATGAAAAGAAATAACTTAGGGAAAAATGTAGTATGTGTGTTTATAATCTTATGATCAATTCAGTTTTCAGAAGATTAGGTGATAAATATGTACATATACATAGTATTAGCATAGTATGTATGAGTGCTATAAGTTGCTCATGGAAGCTTTAAAAAGTTATTAATGATCGCCATTCTAACTGGCATGAGATGGTATCTCAATGTAGTTTTGATTTGCATTTCTCTAATGACCAGTGATGATGAGCATTTTTTCATATGTTTGTTGGCCTCATGTATGTCTTCTTTTGTAAAGTGTCTGTTCATATCCTTTGCCCACTTTTGAATGGGCTTGTTTGGTTTTTTCTTCTAAATCTGTTTTAGCTCTTTGTAAATTCTGGATATCAGCCCCTTGTCAGATGGGTAAACTGCAAAAATTTTTTCCCATTCTGTTGGTTGCCGATTCCCTCTAATGACTGTTTCTTTTGCCGTGCAGAAGCTGTGGAGTTTGATTAGGTCCCATTTGTCTATTTTGGCTTTTGTTGCCAATGCTTTTGGTGTTTTGGTCATGAAGTCCTTGCCTACGCCTATGTCCTGAATGGTTTTGCCTGGATTTTCTTCTAGGGTTTTTATGGTGTTAGGTCTTATGTTTCTTTTACACTGTTGGTGGGAGTGTAAATTAGTTCAACCACTGTGGAAGACAGTGTGGCAATTCCTCAAGGACCGAGAAATAGAAATTCCATTTGACCCAGCAATCCCATTACTGGGTATATATCCAAAGGATTATAAATTGTTCTACTATAAGGACACATGCACACGAATGTTCATTGCAGCACTGTTTACAATAGCAAAGACCTGGAACCAACCCAAATGCCCATCGATGATAGACTGGACAGGGAAAATGTGGCACATATACACCATGGAATATTATGCAGCCATCAAAAACGATGAGTTTGTGTCCTTTGTAGGGACATGGATGAACCTGGAAACCATCATTCTCAGCAAACTAACACAAGAGCAGAAAATCAAACACCGCATATTCTCACTCATAGGCAGGTGTTAAACAATGAGAACACATGGACACAGGGAGGAGAGCACTACACACTGGGGTCTGTTGGGGGGAAATAGGGGAGGGACAGCGGGGGGTGGAGAGTTGGGGAGAGATAGCATGGGGAGAAATGCCAGATATAGGTGAAGGGGAGGAAGGCAGCAAATCACACTGCCATGTGTGGACCTATGCAACAATCTTGCATGTTCTTCACATGTACCCCAAAACCTAAAATGCAATTTAAAAAAAAAAGTTACTAGCTCGCCGAGTGTGGTGGTTCACACCTGTAATCTCAGCACTTTGGGAGGCTGAGGAGGGTGGATTGCCTGAGGTCGGGAGTTCGAGACCAGCCTGGCCAACATGGCAAAACCCCATCTCTACTAAAAACCCCATCTCTACTAAAAAGCTGGGTGTGGTGGCACGTGCCTATAATCCCAGCTACTTGGGAGGCTGAGGCAGGAGAATCACTTGAACCTGGGAAGCAGAGGCTGCAGTGAGCGGAGATCTCTCTGAATACCTACCTGTGGTATCCCTGAACAGCCCACTGTAGGTTTAGTTTCACAAAGAGTAAAAACAGATGCCAGCCTATAGTGCAGTTGGTAGCCATAGAAGTCCAGTCAATTTAGAAACTTAAAAAAAAAAAAAAAAGTCCGGCCAACTTTTGGACCACTTTCTTCATCCCAAAGATTTTATCTTCCCAGAAGAAATCATGTACTGAAATCAAAGGAAGTAAATAGAGTAAAACATCTTGTTTGTCATTAGATGCATTTGAGGTAGATTGTTTGCAAATGGGGTACTATGGACTGAATTGTGTTTCCCCTCTCTAAATTCATATATTGAAGCCCTAACCCCAAATGTGACTGTATTTGAGATACGGCCTTTAGGGAGGTAATTCAGGTTAAAGGACATCATAAAAGGAGGGTCTTAATTAAATAGGACTAGTGTCCTTACAAGAAGACACATGCTCTCATCTTCATTTAGTAACTCTTGTTAATTAAAAAAAAAAAAAAAAGGCCGGGCGCGGTGGCTCAAGCCTGTAATCCCAGCACTTTGGGAGGCCGAGGCGGGTGGATCACGAGGTCGAGAGATCGAGACCATCCTGGTCAACATGGTGAAACCCCGTCTCTACTAAAAATACAAAAAAACTAGCTGGGCGTGGTGGCGCGTGCCTGTAATCCCAGCTACTCAGGAGGCTGAGGCAGGAGAATTGCCTGAGCGGAGGTTGCGGTGAGCCGAGATGGCGCCATTGCACTCCAGCCTGGGTAACAAGGGTGAAACTCCGTCTCAAAAAAAAAAAAAAAAAAAAAAAAAAAAAAGGCCGGGCGCAGCGGCTCACACCTGTAATCCCAGCACTTTGGGAGACCAAGGTGGGTGGATCACCTGAGGTCAGGAGTTCAAGACCAGCCTGGCCATCATGGTGAAACCCCATCTTAAAATAATAATAATAATAATAAGTAAATAAAAAAAGAAGAGACATACACAGAGGAAAGACCATGTGAGGCCACATAGCAAGAAGGCAGCAGCTTGAAAGCTAAGGAGAGAGGCCTCACCAGTAACCAATCCTGATGACACAATAGCCTTTCTTGTCTGAGAAACTGTGGTGATAATTACCAGAAATTCAAAAGAGTTTTTTTAAAGCAATTATGAACTTTCACCAAAGAAGTATCTCTACAAGGTATACTGTGGGCAAGTGATGGTATACAATTTGAACACCTAATTATTAGTATGTATAACCAATGTGAAGGTGCTAATTTCAAACGTAGAAACAACATCCTTCAAGAGAGAAAAAGACTATGAAAATCAACTGTTCGTTTTGTTTTGAGATGGACTCTCCTTTTGTCGTCCAGGCTGGAGTGCAGTGGTGGGATCTCGGCTCACTGCAACCTCTACCTCCCAGATTCAAGAGAGTGCCTCAGCCTCCTGAGTAGCTGGAATTACAAGCATGCCCACCACGCCCAACTAATTTTTGTATTTTAGTAGAGACACGGTTTCATCATGTTGGCCAAGCTGGTCTCAAACTCCTGACGTCAGGTGATCCACCAGCCTCAGCCTCCTAAAGTGCTGGGTTTATAGACATGAGCCACTGTGCCCATCAGTTAATAACTTTTTAAAGCTTCCATGAGCAACTTATAGCACTCACACATACTATGCTAACACTAGTATATGTACATATCTATCACCTAATCTTCTGAAAACTCAATTGATCATAAGATTATAAATACATATACTGCATCTTTCCCTAAGTTGCCAAACAGTCTTCTCCCACCAACCTGCACCAAAAAAACTTTTTCTTCAAGTTGCCCATAATAAAGGTCTAAAATCGGCCAGGCGTGGTGGCTTATGTCTATAATCCCAGCACTTTGGGAGGCTGATCACGAGGTCAGGAGTTCAAGACCAGCCTGGCCAAGATGCTAAAAATACAAAAATTAGCCGGGAGTGGTGGTGGGCACCTGTAATCCCAGCTACTTGGGAGACTGAGGCAGGAAACTGCTTGAACCCGGGAGGTTGCAGTGAGCCGAGATTGTGCCATTGCACTCCAGCCTGGATGGCAGAGCGAGACTCCATCTCAAAATAAAAATAAAATAAAATAGGGTTGATGATGGTGATAAAATGCTCACTATTTAAAGGGCTACTGATTTATAAGGCAAGATGTATTTATTGGAATGTGTGATTCCTTTTAGCATTTTATTCTATTCAAATAGGCTTTTTCTTTTATTCATGAGCTAAAAATTTTCTTTTCTTCCCTATTGCCTTCTTTTTTGAGTTGGAGTCTGGCTCTGTCACCAGGCAGAATGCTGTGGTTGATCTTGGTTCACTGCAACCTCTGCCTCCCAGGTTAAAGTGATTCTCGTGCCTCAGCCTCCCATTGGGACTACAGGTGTCTGCCACCATGCCCAGCTAATTTTTGTATTTTTAGTAGAGAGCATTTCACCATTTTGGCCAGGATGGTCTCAATCTCTTGACCTCGTGATCCGCCCACCTCGGCCTCCCAAAGTGCTGGGATTACAGGCTTGAGCTACCGCACCTGGCCTTACCTTTTTAATTGTATTACTTTTGTTTGTGTTTCTCTAAAAGAGGTTATATAGTTTATTCTGTTTAACTACCATACTATAACCATTAGGGCAAGATCCCAAAGAAAGACAATGCACGCCTCACCTCCTATGGCGCCTGAGTGGAGATACTAAAGTAAAGTATGCATATTACAAAGCCAGCCACCCTCAGAAACATTCAGTGATGACTAAATGCTCACACTTTAACTGAACCTTTGATGTGTTGTACCCAGGTCTCTAATTTTCTACGCATACAGTAAAAATAACGATCTTCTTCGAGACCAGACCTGATACAAAGATCAGTGTGTGTTGTCAGTAGTAGAGGCAGCAGTGGGTGCTTGGAGTTTCCAAGCTAATTAAGGGAAATTTGTCCCAGTCGGTGCAGGCAGGCGCCTTAGGGCTCCCGCTTCCTAACATTTTGGGCACCAAGTTAAAAGAACAACAGTCTTCCTTGCCTTCATTATGTGACTCATCCCAGGACAATGAATTGAGTCCCCTCTGCTCCATTCCCTCTTCTCCATCCCTATAAATCATGCATTTATACATATTGTTACATACTTATTTATTTGTGAGACAGAGTCTTTCTCTGTCACCCACGCTAGAGTGCAATGGCCCGATCTTGGCTCACTGCAACCTTCGCCTCCCACATTCAAGTGATTCTCCTGCCTCAGCCTCCCAAATAGCTGGGAGTACAGGCCTGTGCCACCTCGCCCGGCTAAGTTCTGAATTTTTAGTAGAGACGGGGCTTCACTATGTTGGCCAGGCTGGTCTCGAATTCCTGGCTTCCAGTGATCTGCCCGCCTCAGCTTCCCAAAGTGCTGGTATTACAGGCGTCAGCCTCCGCTCCCAGCCTTGTTATATACTTTTATAATGCTTGTAATATATATGACAACATATATATAAAATATATATAAAAAATGTAAACATTTAAACCTTTAAAGAGGTAAGTGATCACCTCACCTATGCTGTGGATTAAATAAGACGCGTCAACGCAGCCATCCCGCCCCATCCGACCAGACCTTAATGCTCCAAAACCATCAGTTTGCGCCTGGAAAACTGGGGAAAGTGCTTATTCCCTTACGCTTCGCCAAAAGCTCTGGCACTTAGGGCTTTTTCACTGCTGCGAACGTTGGGCCCGTGAGAAGTACAATTCATGTAACTTTGATACACCGTATCCAGAGACCACTGGGGGCTCGCCCTGCAGTTTATGGTGCGAGGAGGACCAGACACCCACCCCTGTGTTCGTCCTACTCCCGCAGATACAAAGTCAAAGCCACACTTTCCGGAGTGAGAAACTGGACAGTAAAGGAACGCAGGAACCACGGTGCGCAGGCAGAGAACCCCGCTGGGTTTGCTACGAAGGTTTCGGTGGAAGCGCACACCGCACCAGGCGCCACGGCCTGGTGTGATCTCACCAAGTTCCACTAGCGAGCACCCTGTCCTGCCCCTTCACGGGCGAGCAACCCCACACGAGGCAGCGGTGTGGGAACCAGCACCCGGAACCACAAAAGCAAGACTCTCGCGGAGCCTGGGCACCAGACTGGCACCCACTGCGCATGCCTCAGAGCGACGACCAACCGGAGCCCGGCGCGCAGTTCGCCCGGAGGCCAACCCGGGTCACTACCGAGAAGCGCAGGAACCCCGACTTCAGTCATCGGCCAATCCGAGCCCACCAGGCCCCGGCCGTGAGCCAATTGCCAGCTCGGGTGCGGAAGGGCCGGGTCAAGACTAAGTCTTTGGGGGAGAGGGCAACGTGGTGGGCAGGAAAGAAGCTGAGGGCCTCTCAGCGCTGGGAGCGCTGGGAGAACGGGACCGGCCCGAGCGGGACGGGCCCCAAGCAGGGAAGGGGCTTCTTTCCTCTACACAAAACGGTGCGCCCCGGTGGACGCTTCCGTGGGCGTGTCCCTGCTCCGCGCGTGGCGTGGCGGGCCATTCAAGGCTGAGGGCTGCAGGCTCCGAGGGTCGCACACACTGGAGAGTGGACGCTTCCGGGGCCACACATAGGGCTGTGGACACCCCTAGGGTCACACAAACAGGGCTTTGGACACCCTTAGAGGCACACACATAGGGGAGTGGGCACTCCAGGGCTCACACAGACCGAGGTGCAGGAAGGTAGGGCGCGCCCGCCCAGGGGGAGTTGGTGGTGGCCGAGGGTGAGGGCAAGGTACGGACTGGGAGGAGACTTCTGGTTCCAGGTGAGGCCTGGCAGAGCCAGTTTTCCCATGCAGGTGCGGGGCAGTAGGGCGGGGCCTCTGGCACTGGCGGGGAGGGCCCCAGGAACCTGTCCCAGCCTGAAGGGGTCTGGCTGAGCCCCACAGAAGGAAGCTCTGAGATGGGCTTTGCAGCAGGGGAAAGAAAACGGAGGTAGCGAGTACTAGGTTCTTGACCATCCACCAATGGTGGTGGAACTTGGAAGTCTGAAGGAGGAAAAGTGGTGAGGCGCTTGAGGGAGGGGAGAATCTAGTTGTCAGGATGAATAGTTCATTGATCCAAGTTACTCACTCAGCTATTTCATAAAAACAGCAACAGTAATGAATAATTATAACACGTGCCAGCCTCTCCTGATCACTTTACACGAATCATCTCAATGCGTCTTCACAACAATCTTAACTTCTATTATCTTTGCGTTCTGGATGAGAGACCTGAGGCCCTGTAGGGGTTACCAGAAGACACACAGCTGAGAAGTTCCAGGGCCAGGGCCAGGGTCAGCCTGTGCAGCTCTGGACTTTGTGTTCTGACCACTGCATCATTGACTCTACAGATGTCTCTGCTTTCTTTGCTCACCCTGTCCTCATTCCACCCCTGCAGGACTGAGGGCCCCTGAAGCATCCATTTGCCCACGGCATCAATGAACTGTGTAGAACTCTCTGTGCACCCTGAGTTGTTTTTCTTCCCCGGTTCCCCAGGCAGGGGCTGTGAACAAAAGACAGGGAAGCCTTGTTGGAAGAGAGCGGTAAATCACAGCATAGCTATCCAGCCTGTGCAATTATTTACTTATTGCATGCAGGGTCTTGTGCTAGGTGGTGGGGATACCGCAGGGAACCAGACAGACAAGGGTCCTATTCCTGTTCCTGCCCTTGTGTTGTGTTTTGGGAATTTCTCCATGAGGGTGCTTTGGCATTGAATGGGCAGTCTGGTGCTGGGGCAGCCCCACACCACCAAGACTTGTAATGTACATGAATGTGAATGCCATTTCAGGATAGTAAAAGGAAGCCTCCCGAAATGTTTCTTATTAAAAGGGAGCATTGGGTCTGAGGGTTGGGAAATGAAATTCCTTAGGTCAGGCCTGTCCCAGGAAGCACCTGAGTCAGGGGTATGGAGGGCCATGAGGATAGTAGGGTGAGAGTAAGAGGAAGATATAGCAACGTAAATTTTGCCATCTTGGCCTCAGTTTGGTTTCAAAGGACAGCAGCTGGACCCTCCCCATGCCTAGGTCTCCTGCATGGATTCAATCAGTGGTGGCCCAGGTGCGGAAGACAGCCCCATGTCTTATTACCTACTTTGAGCTTGAGGTGTGGTGATCAGGATCTTGTAGTCAACATCTTCCCAACAAGAAGCAAAATAAGAACAAGATATAAACAGGAGGTGATTCATCTGGTGCACCTGGAGGTTGAAGGGGAAGGTGATGGGGTCCATCCTGGTTCTTGGGGGTTCCTGATGTTTGCTGTATTACTGTGAAGTAAATTAATACTTCTGGTTCCAGCTATGTGACTTACATTAGACCAACTCTCCTGCTGAGGGCAACCATATAAGCTGGATTAAGGTTCCTGTTTTTGTTTTTAAGTCTATTTGAAGGCCCTGGAGAGCAAATTGTCTTTGAGGTTATCACCTCACTAAGTACTGGCATCCCGTGCAGAACAGCAAGAGCTGACGGGAACATCAGACTAGAAGAATAGAGTGAAAAAAAATTATTTTTTTTTAAAAAAGAGTTAGTGGGTTCACATAATAGTAATAAACTAGCTCCAAGTTACTGATGCCAATCAATGGAGTTATAAAAATATGAACAATATGAAAAGTGATACTAAAATGATTAGCAAATCACCATAGTCTATAATGGGAAAACTCATTCTATTAGGGACAAAAATAACAAAAATCTGCTTTAGGTTTTTCTTTTCTTTTTTTTTAAGAGCCAAGATCTTGCTCTGTTGCCCAGGCTAGAGTGCATTGAGGCAATCACAGCTCGCTGCAGCCTCAACCTCCCAGGCTCACTGACTACAGGCATATGCCACTACCCCCAGCTGATTTTAAAAAACTTTTTTTGTAGAGATGGGGCATTGCTATGTTGCCCATGCTGGTCTCAAACTCCTGGGCTCAAGTGATCCACCTGCCTTGGCCTCCCAAAGTGCTGAGATTACAGGTGTGAGCCACCATGCCTGGCCTGCTTCAGGTTTTTGTTTTTTGTTTGTTTGTTTGTTTGTTTGTTTGTTTTAGAGAAAAATATACATTTTACACTTGTCTGCTACTTAGAAATAAGAAAAGGAAATATACAACTTTAAAAAATTCATTCTCATACCTTGATAATGAGATATCCACCTTTAAATATTAATTTATAAAACAACTAGCACAGCCAGCAAGGCTGTGGTGCCTCACATCTGTAATCCCAGCACTTTTGGGAGGTGGAGGAGGGCAGATAGCTTGAACCCAGGAGATCCAGACCAGCATGGGCAACACAGTGAGACCCCCATCTCTACAAAAAATACGGAAATTAGCAGGGCACGGTGGCGCACACCTGTATCCCCAGCTACTTGAGAGACTGAGGCAGGATGATCCCTTGAGCCCAGGAGGTTGAGGCTACATTGAGCTGCGACTGCACCACTGCACTCCAGCCTAGGCAGCACAGTGAGACTCTGTCTCAACAATAAATAGTCAACCAGCAGCCGCTCTGCCTATGGAGTAGCCATTCTTTATTCCTTTACTTTCTTAAAAAAAAAAAAATTTTTTTTTAAATGGAGTCTCGCTCTGTTGCCCAGGCTGGAGTGCAGCGGTGCAATCTTGGCTTACTGCAACCTCTCCCTCCGGGTTCAAGTGATTCTTCAGCCTCAGCCTCCCAAATAGCTAGGACTACAGGTGTACGCTACCATGCCCAGCTAATTTTTGTATTTTTAGTAGAGACGGGGTTTCACCATATTAGCCAGGCTAGTCTCGAACTGCTGACCTGATGATCCACCAGCCTGGGCCTCCCAAAGTTCTGGGATTACAGGTGTGAGCCACCGAACCCGACCTACTTTCTTAATAAATTTGCCTTCACTTTATTCTGCAGACTTCCCCTGAATTCTTTCTTGTATGAGATCCAGGAATCCTCTCTTGGGGTCTGGATCAAGACCCCTTTCCAGTAACATTTTCCTGGCAGTCCACGAAGGCATGATACTGAGGAGACCCTCGACCCAAAGGGGGAAATAGACTGCAGCACTGATTGGCCGACTTTGGACTGACCTTGCTTATTCCCGTGAACCAATCAGTGATCTGTGACTGCTGCTCAGAAGAAACAGAAGGGATGGATGTCATGTTTTGACGGAACTCAGTTATGAGCAGCCCTCGACATATTGATGCTTGCTGACTGAGCTCCCTTCTACCCTGAATACAAGAGACCCTAATAGGCAGGAATATCATCGCCTCTATTCAGCCTGAAGAAGTTAGAGAAGATGAATCTTCGTCCCTCTAAACCCTTAGGATTAAGGGTTCCCTTATAAAAGGGAAGGGAAAATATTTCAGAGGCGTTTGAACCAGAGTAAATCTGTCTTGAGCAGTGACTGGGTAAAATAAGGCTGAGACCTAGTGGGCTGCATTGCCAGAAGGTTAGGCATTCTTATCTAACAGGAGGATATAAGATGTCAGAACAAGATACAGGTCACAAAGACCTTGCTGATAAAACAGTTTGCAGTAAAGAAGCCAGCTAAAATCCACCCAAACCAAGATAGCAGTGAACATGGCCTCTGGTCTTCGTAACTGCTCATTAGACACTAATTATGATACACTAGCCTGCTAAGAGACACTCCCACCAGCGCTATTACAGTGCCATGGCAACATCAAGAAGTTACCTTAAATGGTCTAAAAAGGGGAGGAATGCTCAGTTCCCAGAATTGTCCACCCCTTTCCTGGAAAACTCATGAATAATCTACCCCTTGTTTAGCATATAATTAAGAAATAACTGGCCTGGCACGGTGGCTCACGCCTGTAATCCTAACACTTTGGGAGCCCGAGGTGGGTGGATCACCTGAGGTCAGGAGTTCAAGACCAGTCTGGCCATCATGGTGAAACCCCATCTTCTTTCTGTAATAATAATAAAAAAGAAATAACTCTTAAGTAACCTTAGTCCAGCAGCCCAAGCTGCTGCTCTGCCTGTGGAGTAGCTATTCTTTATTTTACTTTCTTAATAAACTTGCTTTCACTTTAAAAACAACAACAACAACCAGTAAATATATCAGAGGCTTAGTGTCCCCTATTCAAGGGGACAATTCTGGAGGCATAGAAAAAGATAGAAAGGTGTAGAACAAAAGACAGAGAGGAACAGAAGAATTTTATCTTGGCCCCCATGTGGCACCTCACAGCTTGGGAACAACTATTTCTCTCATAATTTTCCTCAGCTCCACCACTCACAAGCTGTGTGACCTCAGGTAAGGGACCCAGGCTCCTCTGGGCCTCAGCTTCCCCGTCAGTACAATGGGGATAACAATAGCCCTTACTTTGTGGGGTCATCTGTGAATGTGAAATGAGTTAATAAATGGAAGGCCCTTAGAAAAACCTCTGAAACCACTGAATCGAATTGGATATCATTATTGATCCCTCATTCAATCCCTCAACACCCATTTAGTGCCGTCTGTCCAGATGCTGGAGATACTCCTGGCACACCATGACTGCTCAGCGAGCAGTGCCACAATGAACACGTGCAATGGCCTTGAAGGCCACATGGGGGCTTGCCCTGATCAGCAGGTTGGAAGTGCTCTAGGCCTGAAGCTTAGCTGTGAGTGGGGACAGGGGAGGGAGGTTGGAACTGCCACCGCAGAAGGGACTCTCAGCCTAGGTTCAGGAGAGAGGCTTTGAACCTGCATGTGTGGGGAGCCATGGAAGTTTCCAGGAAGGACTGCAGGTCCCATCTGGAGATGTGCCGTTCCTCCTTCGGGTACCTAGGAATGTCAGTCACACCCCAGAGCTGCTCAGCTCCCCCAAACTGCTGTCCCTATGCCTGAGAGCTTCAAAGTCCCCAGAACGTGCACTCACTCTTGGCCTGCCTGGCTCGCACTCCAGGAAAAGGGTTCAGAACAGTGCCTGGCACACACATTAAGTGCTATGCGAGTGAAGATAAAACTAGGATGTCCAGTGGGGAGAAAGCAAGCCTTTGAAGATTATGTGCTTTTACAAGCTTCAAGAGCAATGAAAACTAAACAAGATGTTGTTCGGGCATTCATATATGATATAAAGTTCCTTTCTTTAAAAAAGGGATGACAAGCAGAAAGTAATTTGGCAGCCGTGGAGAGGCAAGGGTAAGGGATGGGGGAGTGAACCAGAGGCCTATGGGTAATTGGCAGTGTCTGGGCACTCAGGATAGGGGTGGATTACAAGGGCTCGCTCTGTAATTAAAAGGAAAAGGGTTTTTTGTTGTTGTTGTTTTTAAGAAACAGTCTTGCTCTGTCATCATCCAGGATGGCATGCAGTGGTTTGATCTCAGCTCACTGCAACCTCCATCTCCCGGGTTCAAGTGATTCTCCTGCCTCAGCCTCCTGAGTAGCTAGGACTATAAGTGTGTGCCACCATGCCTGGCTAATTTTTGTATTTTTTTCTTTTTCTTTTATTTTTTTAGAGATGGGGTGTCACCATGTTGGCCAGGCTGGTCTCAAGCTCCTGACCTCAGGTGATTCACCCATCTCAGCCTCCCAAAGTGCTGGGATTACAGGCGTGAGCCACTGCGCCCGGCCTAATTTTTGTATTTTTTAGTAGAGATGGGGTTTCAACATGTTGCCCAGGATGGTTTTGAATTCCTGACCTCAAGTGATCTGCTTGCCTAGGCCTCCCAAAGTGTGGATTACAAGCTTGAGCCACCGCGCCTGGCCAAAAGGAAAAACGTTAGTGTAGTAACCCTTCAGGACTAGGGGCCTCGAGCCTTAGCCTCAGGCTACCTGGGTGCCTTACAAAGGAGGCCACCCAAGCCCATGGCCACTCTTTGCCACAGGGAGCCCTGCATGCAGATGTGCTGCTGATGGCTAAGCTCTCACTGCCTGCCAGAGAGAGGAGGGTCTGAGCCAGTCAGAGGGAGATGGGCCCCAGAGAGTAAGAAAGACGGAGGAGGAGGACCCAAGCTGATCCAAAAGATGGGTCTAAGCAGTTAAGTGGAAGAGGGTTCCAATCTGATGGCAGAGGGCCCAAGCTTGGCCTAACGAGGAGGAGGCCAGGCCCACCAAAGGGCCCCTGGAGTACTTGTTTCACTTGTCCCTTGTGGGTTTTTGCACTTCCTGTTCCCTTGCTGCTCACTGCGGAAGTTCCTCTTCTTACCCTGCACCCAGAGCCTCACTGGAGAAGACAAGGACAGAAAGCGCCATGAGTGGGGGCCCAATGGGAGGAAGGCCCGGGGGCCGAGGAGCACCAGTGGTTCAGCAGAACATACCGTCCGCCCTCCTCCAGGACCACGAGAACCAGCGACTCTTCGAGATGCTTGGACGAAAATGCTTGGTGAGCTGGGGATCTCCTGCCCCCGCCCCGTCCTGTTTCCTCCTCTTCCTCTCCGCCTTCTCTTTCTTCCCCTCCTCCTGCTCCTCCTTTCCCTCTCCATCATCTCCTCTCCTAGAATCTCCTGTCATCACCCACCCTTCCCAGGAAGAACCCAATGTCTACTTGCCTTCCCTCTGGCTGCATGCAGTTCTTCCTTCGGGCCCATGACTGTCATGAGGCAGAAAGGACCAGGTCTGGCTTCAAGACCCTGTGGCTACACCTGACCAGACTCCACTGACCCCTGCTTTCCCCTCCCAGACGCTGGCCACCGCAGTTGTTCAGCTGTACCTGGCCCTGCCCCCTGGAGCTGAGCACTGGACCAAGGAGCATTGTGGGGCTGTGTGCTTCGTGAAGGATAACCCCAAGAAGTCCTATTTCATCCGCCTTTATGGCCTTCAGGTGATCCCCACCCCCCTAATGGACTTGCAAGCCAGTTCTCAACCCGCAAACCCAGATCTGTCAGATCTGTGTCCATCTGTGTCTATAGCCCCAAGACCTCAGACCAGATCAATGAATCCCTGAGCCCCAGAACCAAAGACTCATCCAGATGGCAAACCGTAGCTTGCCTTTCTAAGTCTACAGTGACTGGTCCCAGCCTCCATATCAACATCTCTAAAGCCCCCAATTATTAGTATAGTGCCTAAGCCTAATCTTTTCTATAAATTCCAAGAAATGAGCACTGTATTTATACCTGAACCTCAAATCTATTCTAAACTCAACATTTTGCATCCCAGGAATCCTTCATCAAAACTCTTGAACCCTAGATGTTTGCCAAGCTCCTAAGTCATAAATCTGTTCCCCAAACCCCAAACTTGAATATTCCATTGATCCTTGAACTCCAAATCTGTCCTTTTAAATCCACAGCACAGACTCCAGAATTCCCATATTAAAATTCCTGAACACACAATACCAAGGTAGTTCTTTTTTTTTGTTTTTACTTTTTTTTTTTTTTTTTTTTCTTTTTAACCTATGTGTCCAAGGCATGAACCAGGCATAGGCACAGATCAAAAGCCATGCTGGGATGAACAAAGGGTTGCTTTGTCCCTGGCTGATATGAGATGGGTACCACCAACCAGATGCCACTCTACCCAGGTCAGGGACACAAGGTAGTTCTTAAGAAAAAAGTCTTTCCCACAATCCCCTAACCTGAACTTTCTAGGTTTAAGCCCCAAATTCATCCTTCTAAACCCATAAAGATGGACTCAGCATAACTTCAAGATCCCAAGCCTATCAAATATTGACCAAACTCCTAAGCCATGACTCTTCTCCACAAACCCCAAATTGCACTTACTTTAGCTGGACTCCCCACAAAACTCCCAAGTCTACATGTTTGAACTTCAAATCTCAACTCTAACTCTCAAATACCAGAATCCTACCTGTCATTAATTGGGACTGGGGTGGCAGAGGAGGGCACAGATTGAGTCTATGAATGAGCCTCAACTTCCTAAGACTAGAGTCCTAAATTATGAAATTCGAGCCCCCAAGTCCCACATCTAGGGCCCTGAACCCCAAATCCAAACCTCTCACAAAAGTGTCTGACTCCTAGATTGTACCCCAACTCCCTACATCCACACTGTTAAGATTCCCCAGCTCTCTGGTACTGAGCTGAAAATCTCCAAACCAGACTATGAGATCCCCAAATCCAGACACCCTGCTCCCTGCCCAGCTAACAAAGGCCTGCCACCCCCAGCTTGCCTCAGTGGCACTGTGTCTCCTACCCTACACCTCTCCAGGCTGGTCGGCTGCTCTGGGAACAGGAGCTGTACTCACAACTTGTCTACTCCACCCCCACCCCTTTCTTCCACACCTTCACTGGAGATGTAAGTGACCAACCAGCCCTTGAGCCTCACTTGGGGTGTGGAGAGGAGATGGGATAGCTGCGGGAGACCTGGGAGGTGGCTGACCCCAAGGTATGTGCAGGACTGCCAAGCGGGGCTGAACTTTGCAGATGAGGGCGAGGCCCAGGCCTTCCAGGCCCTGGTGCAGGAGAAGATACAAAAAAGGAATCAGAGGCAAAGTGGAGGTGAGGAGGCTGCAGGGGAGGAAAGGAAACTGGGCAGAAGTGAGTGCAAATATGGGGAACTAGAAAAGTCCCCTCTCATGGTTTTGGCTCCCAATCCATCTGTCTATCCACAGACAGACACCAGCTACCCTCACCACCAACACCAGCCAATGAAGGTGAGTCCTCTAGTACCAGCAGAGGTAATAAGGGGCTAGCCCAAGAACCTGTGGCAGGGTTGTGATAGCTCTCAACACATCCCATCTTCCCAGAGAGAAGAGGAGGGCTCCCACCCCTGCCCCCACACCCAGGTGGAGACCAAGGAGGTGCGTGCTGATTCTTCCCTGTGTCTCTGGATGGATGGGTGGGTAGATGGAAGAGTGGATGGAGGAATGAGCGGTTGGATGGGTGCATAAGTGGGTGAATGGATGGGTATGTTGGATGGATGAGTGGGTGCATGGATGTGTGGATCGATGGATGGGTGGGTGGATTGGTGGCAGATGGCTGAGTGGAGGGATGAATTGATGGGAGGATGAAAGTCTAAGTAGATAGGTAGATGCATAGGTGGGCCAGGCGCTGTGGCTCACGCCTGTAATCCTAGCACTTTGGGAGGCCAAGGTGGGTGGATCACCTGAGGTCAGGGGTTCAAGACTAGCCTGGCCATCATGGTGAAACCTCATCTTAAAAAAAAAAAGAAAAAAAAAAAAAGGCTGGTCAGATGGTAGTGGGTTACCAGAACTTATTAACATTAGTGTCACTAAAGTTGGTATACAGCCCCCCACTGCTAAATTTGACTGGCTTAAAAAAAAAAAAGATAGATGCATAGGTGAATGGGTATGTGGATAAATGGAAAGGTGTATGGATGACTGAGTAAATTAGTGAATGAGTGAATGAATGAACAGTGAATAAATGAGTACATGACAAATTCAGTCAGGGAAGAAAGCATGATGAATAAATAAATCAGTAAATGAAAATTTTAACAAATTCATTAGTCAGTGAGCCAGTGAATGATAAACTATGAGGGAATGAAAAAAATGAATGAATCAGTGAATGTATGAATGGTTTGCGGGATCCACCCACTTCTCTATAGACCCTACTTGAACCCTTCACCCACTCCCTCCATGACCATCCAACACACACACAGATTTCCCTAAGGCTTCTGTTTCTTGCCCCTATGCTTTGGTTGGTTGGTAAGTGGGTCAATGGGCCAACCACCATATTTTCTCCATAGGCCCACCTGCTGGTCCGCTGTCCCTGGGGCTGGCGACAGTAGACATCCAGAATCCTGACATCACAAGTTCACGATACCGTGGACTCCCAGCACCTGTACCTGGCCCAGCTGATAAGAAACGCTCAGGGAAGAAGAAGATCAGCAAAGCTGATATTGGTGCACCCAGTGGATTCAAGTGAGAATCACTCCTCAGTGGGCCCACAGATTCCTGGGGGCAGAGGAGCACATAAACAAGTAGACAGCTGAGTGGATGGAAGGATGGGCAGATGGCTGGGTGACTGGGTGGGTAAATGAGTGGATGGATGGGTAGGTGTAGGGCTGGGTCTAGAGAGAGGTAAATAAGGCACTAAGTGTGAAAAATTTAAGGAGGTATTCACTCTTAGGAGCATGCAACTGTAATTCCTGACTCAGAGTGAGTGACTCACTTAAATATTGCACCCCAGGCACCTCACTTGCCACACCCTGGGCCCACTCTGAGTGGGCTGTTAGGGGAGAAGATGGGTGGGCAGGTGGATGAATGGATGAATAGATGAGGTAGATGATGGATGCGGTGGGCTGGTGGGTAGGTGGCTGAGCGGATGGGTGGATGGATGCATAAATGCATGGAAGAATGAATAGGTTGAAGAATGAATGGATAAGTGGTTGGATGGACGGGTTGATGGGTTGATGGGAGGTGGGTGAGTAGACGGATGGGTGAGTGGATGAATGTGTGGACAGATTGATATGCAGGCTGACTGGTTCACAGACAAGGTGGATGGGGATGGACAGGTGGACAGATAGGTGGATGAATGGACAGTTCAATGGATAAGTGAACAGAAGTGTGTGGTTGCATGGGTAGAAAAATGAGGGAATGGATGGATGGAAAGGTGGGCACATGGTAGGTAGATGGACAAGTGTATGTGAGGACAGATTGGTAGACAAATGGGTGAACAGACGTATGTGGGCAGACAGTTGCAGAAACAGATGTATGGGCAGATCAGTGGTCCAACAGATTAATGTGAATGAATAGGTGGACAAATGCACGGGTGAATAGATGAGGAAAGTGGGATGGATGGACTGGCACCACAAACTATGGATCCCTTCTAATTCCATAACTGCTGCTCATACTCATTCACTCATTCAGTCTCATTCATTAATTCTGGTCCCTCAGAGTCTTTCTGGGCAGGAGAGGGCAAGAGGGCTTCACTACAAAGGGAGGGAAGGGCGGGCAGTGGGGATTCACTGGAGTCTCTTCACCTCTTTCAGGCATGTCAGCCACGTAGGGTGGGACCCCCAGAATGGATTTGACGTGAGTAACTTCAGAGTCTCTTGGATTCCACTAAACTTCTACCGACCCTTCCGCAGACCACTGCTGAAACCCCACCCCTAGACTCTGCCCTTCCCACCCCCTCTCAGATCCCTCGCTGGGATGGACCTGATGGACAATTCGTGTTGATTTTCTCCTCACCTTATTCCTCTACTCCCGCCCCTGGCCTTTTTCCTCCTGGGCAGGTGAACAATCTTGACCCAGATCTGCGGAGTCTGTTCTCCAGGGCAGGAATCAGCGAGGCCCAGCTCACTGATGCTGAGACCTCTAAACTTATCTATGACTTCATTGAGGACCAGGGTGGGCTGGAGGCTGTGCGGCAGGAGATGAGGCGCCAGGGTGAGCCCCTGCTTCTATATGCCCCTTTCTCCAGCCCTAGCAGCTCATAGCTAAGAGATTCACTAAGTCACTCTATCCTTACGGGAGCACCTATACCGCTTAAATCAGGAGTTGGTCAGTGGGGGTACCCATTTTAAAAATGAGCAAAACTAAGGCTCAGAAGGTATCAGTGAGAGTTACAGCTATGTGTTATTCCCCCCTCCACAGAGCCTCTTCCACCACCCCCACCGCCATCTCGAGGAGGGAACCAGCCCCCCCGGCCCCCTATTGTGGGGGGTAACAAGGGTCGTTCTGGTCCACTGCCCCCTGTACCTTTGGGGGTTGCCCCACCTCCACCAGCGCCCCGGGGACCCCCACTCCCAGGCCGAGGGGGCCCTCCACCACCACCTCCTCCAGCCACTGGACGTTCTGGACCACCGCCCCCTCCACCCCCTGGAGCTGGTGGGCCACCCATGCCACCACCACCACCACCACCACCGCCGCCGCCCAGCTCCGGGGATGGACCAGCCCCTCCCCCACTCCCTCCTGCTCTGGTGCCTGGTGGGGGCCTGGCCCCTGGTGGGGGTCGGGGAGCACTTTTGGATCAAATACGGCAGGGAATTCAGCTGAACAAGGTGAGGACAGGCAAGATGGAGGATTGGGGATCTGGGACTCTGGGGTGTCCCTTGCAAGTCAAGATACTGGGGGACTGAGGCCAGGACCGAGGAGAGTGCCAGGCCTTGGGGATTCAGTGATAGAGTTGAAAAGTTGCCGGGCACCGTGGCGTGTGCCTGTAGTCCCAGCTGCTTGGGAGGCTGAAGTGGGAGGATCACTTGAGCCGAGGAGTTCTGGGCTGTAGTGCGCTATGCTGATTGGTTGTCCGCACTAAGTTCAGCATCAATATGGTGACCTCCCGGGAGCGGGGGAACACCAGGTTGCCTAGGAGAGGTAAACCGGCCCAGGTCAGAAATGGAGCAGGTCAAAACTCCCGTGCTGATCAGTAGTGGGATTGTGCCTGTGAATAGCCACTGCACCCCAGCCTGGGCAACAGAGCGAGACACCATCTCTAAAAAAAAAAAAAGAAAAGAAAAGCAAGAAAGAAAGAAAAAGAAAGAAAAGTTGATGGGGAGCCTTGAAGGGGACTGGAGTGTGTGGAAGGGAAAATAATGATGGAGGGGCAGGGAGAAATGCTCCTTTCCCAGGCCCTGAGCCCTGTGTGCTGACCCCTGCCTGCTGCAGACCCCTGGTACCCCAGAGAGCTCAGCACTGCAGCCACCACCTCAGAGCTCAGAGGGACTGGTGGGGGCCCTGATGCACGTGATGCAGAAGAGAAGCAGAGCCATCCACTCCTCCGGTGAGTTGATCCTGCCAGGGCTTCAAACCTGGCTCCCAGGGCTAGCACTGGCCTCAAAACAATCCCAGCAGCCACCACCAATACTGACATTAGCCCCATCTGTTGACAGCATTAACATGAATCTTGTGTCAGTCTCCTTTTTGACAATGTTAACATTAAGTCATTATGTGACAATAATACAATTAACTCCAACTTTGACAATAATATTAACATTAATGCCAGGGTGTGTCTCTACAATATTAAGGTTATTCCCTTATGTTCAGTAACATCAGCTGGCCAGGCACAGTAACTCATGCCTGTAATCCAGGAATTTTGGGATGCTAAGGCGGAAGTATCCCTTGAGCACAGGAGTTCGAGACCAGCCTGGGCAACATAGTAAGACCTCGTCTCCACAAAAACTAGAATTTTTAAAAAGTAGTTGAGCATAGTGGTGAGTACCTGTGGTCCCAGCTACTTGGGAGGCTGAGGTGGGAGGATTGCTTGAGCTTGGGAGGTCAAGGTGGCAGTGATCCATGATTGTGCCACTGTATTCTAGCCTGGGTGACAGAGATCCTATCTCAAAAAAAAAGAAACATTAACCCACTATGTGATGACAATATTATGAAGAACACCATTGTTGACAATATTAACTTTAATTCCATGTGTCAACAGATTTATATTAATTCATTATGAGATAATAATCTTATAATGTAATCCTTTTTCTTTTCTTTCTTTTTTTTCTTTTTTTTTTGAGACGGAGTTTCGCTCTTGTTACCCAGGCTGGAGTGCAATGGCACGATCTCGGCTCACTGCAACCTCCGCCTCCTGGGTTCAGGCAATTCTCCTGCCTCAGCCTCCTGAGTAGCTGGGATTACAGGCACGCGCCACCATGCCCAGCTAATTTTTTGTATTTTTAGTAGAGACGGGGTTTCACCATGTTGACCAGGATGGTCTCGATCTCCTGACCTCGTGATCCACCCGCCTCAGCCTCCCAAAGTGCTGGGATTACAGGCTTGAGCCACCGTGCCCGGCAAATGTAATCCTTTTTCTTAAATTTTTTGAGACAGGATTTTGCTCTGTGTCCCAGGCTGGAGTACAGTGATGCAATCATGGCTCACTGCAGCCCCAACCTCCCAGGCTCAAGCGATCCTCCTGCCTCAGCTCCCAGAGTAGCTGGGACTACAGGCATGGGCCACCATACACAACTAATTTTAGGTGCTTTTTTGGTAGTGATGAGAGCTCACTATGTTGCCCAGGTTGCTCTGCAACTCCTGGGCTCAAGTGATCTGCCCACCTCAGCCTCTCAGAGTGCTGGGATTACAGGCATGAGCCATCCCACCTGACTGTTAACCTTATCTTTTTATAATAATGTTACTATTACTCTCTTAATGTGTCAGCAATACTGTCACTAATCCATTATATGATGATAATATTAATCTCAACCTACTAAATGATAATACAATTAACTCCAATTTTGACATTAATGTTAACAACATTAACCACAAAGTGTGTCCACAAGATTAAGTGAATCTATTATATGACAATATTATAGGAACTTCATCTTTTGACAATGGTGTTTTTTTTTTGAGACAGACTCTTGCTCTGTCACCCAGGCTGGAGTGCAGTGGTGCGATCTTGGCTCACTGCAGCCTCTGCCTCCTGGGTTCAAGCTATTCTCCGGCCTGAGCCTCCTGAGTAGCTGGGACTACGGGCACACCACTACGTCCAGCTTATTTTGATAATGTTATTGTCATTAACCTCATTATGTGTCAAAATATTAGTGTTAACCAGGCAAGAAGCAATAATAAATTATCCTGCCTTTGCTAATAATATTTAAATTCACCCCAATAAATAGGTTAACATTAACCCTTTATTTGACAACATCTGGACTAACCACATTTTTTGACAGTATAAACTTCAACTCCAATTAGAACTCAGACCCTAACTGTAATTCCTCTCTTGTCCCAAGTGGAAACTCTAACTTACCCTCTTCTAGCAAGAGACCTCAGCCCGCCAGGGTCAAGTCCTTACCTCCCAGACCCTATGAAGCCCTCCGCCAACCTCCCAGGGCATCTTTCTCTTTCCCTCCAGACGAAGGGGAGGACCAAGCTGGCGATGAAGATGAAGATGATGAATGGGATGACTGAGTGGCTGAGCTGCTTGCTGCCCTGCACTCCTACCTGTAGGAAATGGCTCCCCTTCTACCTGCTCTGTGCCCACCCTCCACTCTCCTCTTCCAGGCCTTCAACCCTCATTTCTTCCCCATCAACCCCTCCAATGCTGTTATCCCTGCCTGGTCCTCACACTCACCCTAGCAATCCCAAGGCCCCTTTTATAAAAAAAAAAAATTATCAGTTCTCTTCACTCAAGGATTTTTAAACAAAAATAAAAGAATTGTCTTTTTGTCTCTCTATAATTCTTAGTCTGTTTACATTCCAAATGTGGGTCTCTTTCCACCAAAGTCCCTTTTATTCATTTAACCCGTTTTATTTATTTAGCCTTACATGTATATAGTCATTCGCTCATTTATTCCCTCAGTCATTTAGCCTGTATTTCTGTGTTTCCTTCTGCCCCTCTGTCTTTCAACAAACATTTATTGCCAGGTACTATTTTAGGGGCTAGGGATCAAGCAGTGGAAGAAAACAGACAAAAATTCCTGCCCTGATGGGGTGAAATCCACATTCTAGGGGAGGAAGCAGAGAAGAAACAAGAAATCAGATAGAAATAAAAGATAATTGCAGATCATGGTAAATGCTGTGGAGTGGTAAGGCAGAGATACAGACGAAACAATAATCAGATGGAGAAGTCAGGGAAAGCTACTTGGAGGAGGTGATGGTTGTGCTGTACCTAAAGAGACAGAAATGTCAGCCAAGTGAATATTTGGGGAAAAAGGGTTCCAGGCAAAGGGAGCAGCCAGTGCAAAGGCCCTGAGGTGAGAAAAGGCTTGACATGAGGCCAGATGTCATGCATTTAATTATTTTTTTAAAAAAAATCATTAAATCGGCCAGACACAGTGGTTCATGCCTATAATCCCAGCACGCTGGGAGGCCAAGGCGGACGGATCACCTGAGGTTAGGAGTTCGAGACCAGCCTGGCCAACGTAACGAAACCCCATCTCTACTAAAAAATACAAGAATTAGCCAGGCATAGTGGTGCATGCCTGTAATCCCAGCTACTAGTAGAAGCTGAGGCAGCAGAATTGCTTGAACCATGGGAGGTGGAGGTTGCAGTGAGCTGAGATCATGCCACTGTACTCCAGCCTGGGCAACAACAGAGAGAGACTCTGTCTCAAAAAAAAAAAAAAGTCATTCAATCAACACAATACTAGATCAAGAGCACACTCAATGACCACACTTCCCCATTTTTCATCCCCATAACAACTCACACGCCAGGATCTTGATGAGCAGCATCCCCCTTTCATTTTTAAAATTTGGTTCTGCCCAGTTTCCAGTGCAAATCAGACACTCGCCAATTGCAATGGAAGAGGCAAAGACTTAATAATCAGACAGATCTGCTCTAGAACCTGGGAAAGATGCCTCACCTCCAAGCTTTGGTTTCCTCATCTATACAATGGAGGTAACTGATTTCCACCTGGAATCCCACTGAGTCACCTCTCTGCCTCCTCCAGGACTTGCTCTCCCGGAAACAAGGGAGTAACTCAAAACTATCCTTGGTGTTTACAGCTATTTCCAAGGGCATAATTAGAAACTGTGGCACATCAAAGCCTAGAATTGAGCTCCCTGCCCCTCCTGATTCCTGAAATCTGGTGAATTCGAGATCTCAGACATCCTGCCTTTAGAGAAGGAGAAAAGGAGAAAGGTAAGGGGGGGGGAAGATAAAGGTGAGGGAGACTCTAGAGAGGGCAGGCTGCTTCTATCTCCAAGAGCAATGGAAGAATTTCTAGGTTGCGAAACTCCGTCTCAAAAAAAAAAAAAAAAAAAAAAAAAAAAGAATTTCTAGGTTGAAGGGGGAACTCCCCCAAGCTAGAAAAGGAGGGAGTCTCAGGTTTTCTTGAATTCATTACTATTTATCTCCCATACCACTCCACACCCCACCTGACCAGGTCCCCAGAAGGGCACTGAGTCTAGAAAGGATCCATCTACTAATTTCTCCCTACTCGCAGTCCCCCACAGAAACCTTAGAAATCTAGCGTTCTGGCCGAGCATGGTGGCTCACGCCTGTAATCCCAGCATTTTGGGAGGCTGAGGCGGGTGGATCACCTGAAGTCAGGAGTTCAAGACCAGCCTGACCAACATGGTGAAACCCTGACTCTATTTATAAAAATAAAATTATAAAAAAAATAAATAAAAGAAATCTAGCATTCTGTGGGGCCCCTCTGGCAGGCTTTGTCCTGGAAAAGACCTTCAACGAACAAGCCCTGAACCCCCATGAGGCTGGCCAGAGCAGGCCCAGACTTGGGGTAAAAGAACTGACTGTGAGCAAGCTGCTTGACCTCTGGGCCTCAGTTTCCTCCATCTTCATTTTCTTTCTTTCTTTCTTTCTTTCTTTTTTTTGAGACGGAGTTTCGCTCTTGTTACCCAGGCTGGAGTGCAATGGCGCGATCTCAGCTCACTGCAACCTCCACCTCCTGGGTTCAGGCAATTCTCCTGCCTCAGCCTCCCGAGTAGCTGGGATTACAGGCACACGCCACCATGCCCAGCTAATTTTTTGTATTTTTTTAGTAGAGACGGGGTTTCACCATGTTGACCAGGATGGTCTCGATCTCTTGACCTCGTGATCTGCCCGCCTCGGCCTCCCAAAGTGCTGGGATTACAGGCTTGAACCACCGCGCCCGGCCTATTTTTATTTTTTTAAAGATGGGGTTTCTCCATGATGGCCAGGCTAGTCTTGAACTCCCGACCTCAGGTGATCCACCCACCTTGGCCTCCCAAAGCGCTGGGATTACAGGCGTGAGCCACCGCACCCGGCCCTCCATCTTTAAAGTGAGGATAAAAATAATGCTTACCTCAGCTGGGCACGGTGGCTCACGCCTGTAATTCCAGCACTTTGGGAGGCCGAGACAGGTAGATCACGAGGTCAGGAGATCAAGATCATCCTGGCAAACATGGTGAAACCCCGTCTCCACCAAAAATACAAAAATTAGCTGGGTGTGGTGGTGCATGACTGTAATTTCAGCTACTTGGGAGGCTGAGGCAGGAAAATTGCTTGAACCACGGAGTCAGAGGTTGTAGTGAGCCAAAACTGCACTTCAGCCTGGAGATAGAGGGAAACTCTGTCTCAAAAATAAAAAAATAAAAAAACGGTGGGGGAACAGCCATGGTGGCTCAAGCCTGTAATCCCAGCACTTTGGGAGGCCAACGCGGGCAGATCATGAAGTCAAGAGATCAAGACCATCCTGGCCAACATGGTGAAACGCTGTCTCTACTAAAAATACAAAAATTAGCTAGGAATGGGATCTCGTAGCTGGGATCTCGGAGCTGGGCGTGGACAACAGCAGGGAGGTCACCAAAGTCCACCACAGACCCTTGGGACTCATCATGGCCAGGAAGCTGATCCACCTTGAAATCAAGCTGGCCATCTGGAACCAGATCATCTGCCAGCTGCAGGTCCTGCTCCAGTGCAACTTACCATACATCATGGGCTTCTACGGGGCCTTCTATAAAGACGGGAAGATCAGCATCTGCATGGAGCACACGGATGGTGGCTCCCTGGACCAGGTGCTGAAAGAGGCAAAGAGGATTCCCGAGGAGATCCTGGGGAAAGTCAGCACTGTGGTCCTCTGGGGCTTGGAGTACCTTTGAGAGAAGCACCAGAATCATGCACGAGATGTGAAACCCTCCAACATCCTGGTGAACTCCAGAGGGGAGATCAAGCTGTGCGACTTAGGGGTGAGCAGGCAGCTCACCGACTTCATAGCCAGCTCCTTTGTGGGCACACGCTCCTACATGGCTCTGGAGCAGTTGCAGTGCATGCATTACTCTGTGCAGTACGACATCTGGAGCATGGGCCTGTCCCTGGTAGATCTGCCCTTTGGAAGGTACCGCATCCCTCCCACCCGACTCCAAGGCTGGCCTATGGTCAGTGGGGCAGGAGGAGAGCCTCATAGCATCTCACCTCGGCCAAGACCCCCCAGGCACCCCATCAGAGGTCATGGGATGAACAGGCAACCCGCCATAGCCATCTTCGAACTGCTGGACTATATTGTGAATGAGCCACCTCCTAAGCTGCCCAACGTTGTGTTCACCCTGGGCTTCCAGGAGTTGGTCAATAAATGCCCCACCAAGAACCCAGCGGAGTGGGTGGACCTGAAGATGCTCACAAACCACGCCTTCATCAAGCGGTCTGAGGCGGAAAAAGTGGATTTTGCTGGCTGGTTGTGTAAAATCCTGCGGCTGAAGCAGCCCAGCACACCCACACACACGCTCACTGTCATGTGACAGTGGCCAAGCTCCCCACGTTCCACTGGTGACCTGCCCACTGTCCCTGTCCACTCCCTGCCCTTCCAGCTGAGGACAGGCCTGTGCCTCCACCCACCCTCCTGCTTCACCCCTGTGGAGAGCACCGTGGCCGGCAACTGCATATGCAGGAACTGGGTATTCTCTCCTGCCTGTCCAGCCAGGGTGCCCCCGGCTCCAGGGACAGGTGACGCTGCTGTATGTAGTCTCAGAGACTGCTTCCTTAGAAAACAAAACAGGGAGAGAAAAGACAAGAAAAAAAAGGAATAAAATCATGTCTTTTGCAGCAACATGGAAGGAACTGAAGGCCATTAATTTAAGCAAAACAACTGAGAAACAGACAAATACTGAATCTTTTCACTTGTAAGTGCCAGCTAAATAATGTGTACACATGGACATAGCATGTGGAATGATAAACAATAGAGACTTAGAAGGGTAGGGAGGTGAGAAAGAAGTAGATGATGAGAAATTAATGTTACACTGTGCATTATTTAGGCTATGGATACAGTAAAACACCTGACTTCACCACTAAACAATGTATCCCTGTAACAAAATTACACTTGTGGCAGGGCACTGTGGCTGACGCCTGCAATCCCAGCCCTTTGAAGGCCAATGTACATTATTCAGATGATGGATACAGTAAAATCCTTGACTTCACCACTGCACAATGTATCCGTGTAACAAAATTACACTTGCGGCCTGGCATGGTGGCTCATGCCTTTAGTCCCAGCACTTTGGGAGAACAATATACATTATTCAGATGATGGATACAGTAAAATGCCTGACTTCACCACTATATAATGTATCCATGTAACAAAATTACACTTGCAGCAGGGCGCTGTGCCTCATGCCTTTAATCCTAGCACTTTGGAAGACCAATGTACATTATGATACGGTAAAATCCTTGATTTCACCACTGCACAATATATCCGTGTAATAAAATTACACTTGTGGCCCAGCATGGTGGCTCACAGTTATAATCCCAGCACTTTGGGAGACCAAGGTGGGTGGATCACTGGAGGCCAGGAGTTTGAGACCAGCCTGGCCAACATGGTGAAACCCTGTCTCTACTAAAAATACAAAAATTAGCCGGGCATAGTGGTGCACACCTGTAATCTCAGCTACTTGGGAGTCTGAGATAGGAGAATCACTTGAACCGGGGAGGTGGAGGTTGCAGTGAGCCGAGATCACACCACTGCACTCCAGTTTGGGCGACAGAGCAAGACCGTGTCTCAAAAAAAAAAAAAAAAAATTATACTTGTACCCAATAAATTTATACAAAACAATTAAGTGCTTCTGAGACCTGGCTAAATGGTTTCTCAGCCTGCATTCTGGTTCCACATGTAGGTTGGCTTGTGTAAACTCATTAAAGTGTTCACCCTGGTCTGTGTACTCTTCTGTATGTGTGTTACACTCCAATATGAGGTTTACATTACAATAGGTCAAACCTGTGAAGCTTGTAATGAATGAAAACCTTACATTGGCCCCAGCATTGGGCAAGGCAGTATATGCAGTAGTCATTAGATTAATGCTGAATGAACAGACAAATGGCTGGGAGTGGGACATGGTAGCAATAGGATGGCCTCTTAACTTTTGAGGTCTCCTGAAAAAGTGCTAGTCCAGAACAATTCACTTTTCAAATGAGTGGGAGACAACCACCCCAAGACCACTTACTCAAGGTTGTGCAGACCACTTTAAGAAACTGCCGAATGTCAAGTAATTTAGTAAATGGCAGAGCCTGGATATAAGTCCAGGTAGTCAGGCTCCAGAATCCAGGTTTTTGCCCAGTACTTTATAGTGTTTGGGGGCACCACTGGCCACAGACCCCTTTATCTTCCCCTCAGATCTAGACAGAGAGCCTGTCTTAAATCACTCTTGTGGGTTGGACAGGTCTCCTGAACACTTGGGAGTGGGAGAGCCCTGCTGCCCGAGGAGACTGCGGGGGGGCGCCGGTAGGGGTGCGGGGGTATGTGAGGATCAGCATCTGACTCTGCTCGAGAAGGGGATGCACGGTGGAACTTAATGCTCCTGTCTGTCCCACTCAGGGCAACCTGGGGCTGATGGAACCTCAGACCAGCCATTCACTTCTCCAGTGACCTCACAGCTGGACTGGCAGGCAGACAGAGTATCTGTTTGGTTAACTGTACAATCATTTGGTTGACCATAGAACTCATGGAGTGACAGGGAGAGGGGGCAATTTAAGGAATTGATAGCACGGTTTCTTGAATATCTAAGTGAATGACAGCCCACCTGGGACTAGCTGGGGCTGGTGGCCTGACAGTGGAAAAGACAGGGAGCTTCCTGAGGACCTTGCAGGCTGACTGACTGATGACCCGTGGTGCTACTGCCTGCCTGGCTGGCCTGATGTTGTGAATGAGTATTGTCAGGAATCATAGCTCGCCTGGGGCTATGTCTGGATGTTATACTGTCTGGCACTGTGTAAAGGAGGGCCACCTGGGGAAATTCCAGTCTGACTGATCAACAGGCTCTGTGGCTGCTTGCTAGGCAACTGTATCTAGTGATCGACTGTCCACACTGCTCGAATCACAGCATGCTGGAGGACCTGGCTGGGTGCTCTGACAGACTGATCACCTGACAGACGGTACGGTCAGTCGGATGCTGCTCGAGAATGACTGACAATGTGATGAGGGGCGGATTGAACGAGTCACAGGCCAGCTGGCCAGCAGCAAAACACGCGTAGCTGTCTGACTCGATGGCTGTACGTGGTTATGGACTGTCTGCCCTGATAGAATCTCAGCTTCAACGCATCAGAGGAGACTGATTGACCAATGGTCGGGATGCATCGCCTGAGAAATGACAGACTGGCTGACCCACTGCTGACAGGTGGTGTGGAGGCGTAATCGTACCTCTAGTTGCTGTGACTATTTGCTTTGAGAGCCTAGCTGGGTGTTGTGACTGATCGTGGTGTGAATGAGAAATAATCTAACCGAAAGACGTGACCAATTGATAGTGACTGCCGGACAGGGCTGTATTAGATGATGACAATGACAGCTTGTCCCGACCTTAATCAGAGCCCGCCTGGGGGCATGGCTGGATGCTGCAGTCATGAGAGGATTTCCCCAGGGAGAACTGCAGCTGGTCCCAGGGCTACGGTGGGTGGAGAACTAATTGATCTGCTGACAACGTGAGGACAGGACGGTCTTAAGGGAATGACAAGGCTGGCTGGCTAACAGTGCTGCCTGCCTCCAGGGAGTCGCAGATGACCCGAGGGCACAAATGGAAGCAGGCGTTGACTGCCCGGCAGTGTAGATGGGGGCCAGAGGTCTGACTACGCACTTGTCTAGGGCGACTGCCTGAGCGGTTGGATGTGGCGCTAGTCCACCTGGGAGCCCTGGCCAGCTTGGAGTTAAAATGTAATGACGAGCTGACTGACGGTGATAACAAGGGGTATGACAGAACTGAGAAGCCAGTTACTGGCTGACAACGTGATTGGCTAGCGGTGTGACAGACAGACAGGCGCACGGGCAGGGCCTCGGGCAACTTCAGCTACCGCCGCTGCCGCTGCCGCCCAGACGCACTCTGGGAAAGCGCGGCGACCGCCCGCGGCAGGGACCGAACCGGGCGGCGGGGAGGGGTTCGGTCACAGCTCTCCGGTTGGTCCGTGCGTGTGCTGCGAGCTGCGAGCCGAGGCCAATAGGCTGCGCGTCGCCGGCCACGCCCGCGCGACGTATCTTCTCGCGAGGCCGGCTAGGCCCGAATGTCGTTAGCCGTGGGGAAACATGGCGGAAAATTTAAAAGGTGAAGCAGTGGAGGCAGAGGCACGGGCCCGCTGGCCAGGTCGGGTGGGCTGGAGGGGTGGCGTCGCCGGCTCGGGGCCCCGGCATCCGAGGCCCCGGCGCCGGGAGCTGGAAGCTCAGCGCGGAAAGGATGGAGCTCGGGGACCGCGGGCCTGGTGCGCGAGGCTGGGCGGGGCTCAGGGGAGGGGGCGCGCGCCTCTCAACGCGGCGGGTCCGGGGCTAAGTGGGGACGCGGGAGGGGGGCGCGCGCCGCAGATCGCAACTGGACCGGCGCGCGCACGCGCGGGGGCTTGTCTGGGAGGCGCGCCCGCGCGCGGGAAAATCGGCCCCCGGTGACCGTTACCCATTCGGTGTCCACGCGAGACGCCGGAAGGGGAGGGAAGAGAAGGGGGACAGACCCCCCCCCCCTTTCAGAGTGCGGGGACAGAGAACTCTTCAGGGGGAGTGTATCTCCTCAGCGTGATGAGGGAAGGGTTTGGAATAGAGGATCCCCCAGAAGAGGGAAATGGGGCCTTCCCAATAGGAGAGCTGGACTCCCCCCATGTGTAGAGAAAGAGGGGTGACTCAGTATGTTGGGGGGCTCCTCTGTGTGACGAAAGCCGCAGGAAGCATGGGTTTCACAAGTCGTGGAACCTCTGACGGATAGGAGAGTCCACCTGTGGCCATTTCGGAGCCAGCAGCTGGAGGTGTTAGTTGGGATCACTTCAGTGGGGTTTCAAATGCAAGTGAAGGAAGGGGTTTGCGTGGAGAGGCTGTAGGGAGAGGAAAGCGTGGGCACATGCGGGCTCAGTCTCCACTTGGTCTTGTCTAAGTGGGGGGGGGGGTAGGGCTTACACGCAAAATAATTTTGAAAAGCTCTTGTACATTTTTAGGTTGACATCTAGAGTTTAAGTGTGATTTTCGAAATGGGAGGCAGAAAATATTAAACATTTTAAAAAGATGAAATAGGATGAAGACTGACTGCCCTTGGAATATTTTGAGACATGATTTGATAAAATGGCTTCTAAAGCACATTGATTAAGAATGTCCCTTGAATCAGAAAGAAATCTGGTTTTTAAAATCCGTTTGTCTTACAAAATTTTGGCAGCCCCAGAAATATACCAGGTGTATTTCAAAGAATCAATGTCACTAACCTGTACTGCTGTGCTTATAAACTCAGACCATAACCCTTTGGACGAGCTTTACTTTTTACACGAAGATGGATGAAACAAAGTCAAAATGCAGCAGGAAAAAATATACCTTGTGGATTTAAGGCACCCAGACTGATCATTTAAGGAGCCTTCCTGTAATGTACTATCATTCCACAATCTCTTGCTTGTAATTACAAAATCTAAAAAGCCCTGAAAACTGAAATCCTTTTCTTAAATTTGGCACCATTTATGGCAAAAGTAGATTATAAAGTGGAACTATTCTGTGAGGCTATTTTACATCTTTTTTTCCTCCTATTTAATGTGGGAAATTCATAGTTTTGCTGCAGGATGATTAATGCATTTGATAGCTTGATGTCCCCTGGCTACGCTGGGAGTGTTAGGTGTATCCTAGAAATAGTCTCGTAAAATTCAAAAACCCTTGAATTCCAAAACACATCTAGCCCAGGAGTTTGAGATAAGGGATTAAGGACCATTCTTTCCAGTTATGCCTTTGTTTGGTGCCCTGGAGGTTTCAATCTTGTCCCCCTACCCGCCCCTCCTCGGGGCATTGCATCCTACTGAGATGGGGGGTTGTTCTCTTTCTTTTGCAAAGTGGAGAGAAAGGTGATCAGGTCCTGAACCCAAGGCAGGTTTGCAGCCAGTTTTAGGAATAACAGAGGGAGTTTGAAGCTCTGGGAACAGATTCCATTAGGACAATTCATGTTGCAAACCCCACTTAGATGTCTGCTGTTCCAGAAGCAGCCTTGGGCAGTGAGCATTAGGGTTCAAAGCACATTTGTGTTGTAGAACAGTCTCAGCATTGGGGAAGGCCGTGGATTAAATTTCCCTGACTCTCAGGCAGTCCTTGGGATGTCCCAGGGAGGATTTGGGGTCCCCTTTGACTCCTGACCTGGTCAGGCTGCCCAGTAATAGTTCTTTCTGCGCCCCCTGATCCAGGCTGTAGTGTGTGTTGCAAGTCTTCTTGGAATCAGCTGCAGGACCTGTGCCGCCTGGCCAAGCTCTCCTGCCCTGCCCTCGGTGTCTCTAAGAGGAACCTCTATGACTTTGAAGTTGAGTACCTGTGCGATTACAAGAAGATACGAGTGAGTCTGGGGTGACCATGGTCTGGGAGGGGACAGGTCACAGGGAAGTTAGTGTCCTGCTCTCTTGTCCTCAACTATCCACATCTGTTTCCAAAGGGAATTTCCTCCTCTGACCCTGAAAAAATAGGATGAATAGACCCTTTTATCCCTATGATACAGACAAGATACGAAGCAGCTTTCTGATGGGGTCAGGAGCAGGATGAATTCCCAAGTAAATCTCTTCCCATCTCCCTAGGAATACAAAGTAATTGCAGAGATTGAGATGCTGAGCCCTGGAGTGGAAATGTTGATAGCTAACAGCTATTGAGCGCTTTCAGTGTGCCAGGCACTTCCTCTCAGAAACTCATTTAATCCCCCTAACAACTGTGAAATGGGGACAGCTATTGTCAGAAGAGGGAGGGGCAGGATGGTTAGGAGAACAAACTGGAGTCAGCATGCTTGGGTTCTAGTCCTGGTTGTGTTAACCCAGGCTACCTACCCAAACCCTCAGTACTTCATTTTCCTTATTGTAAAAGGGGGATGACTAGTAGCATCTACCTCATGTTGATTTGTGAAGATTCAGTTAGTAATTCAGTTAATAATACATGTAAGCTGCCTACAACAGGCAAGGACTTGTCAGGGTCCAGGTGAGCCACAATGGGGGCAGTGATGGTTTCTCCTATTTTGAAGGTGGGGCTAACGGGATGTGCAGAGGGTGGATGTGGGGAGTGTGAGCAAAAGAGAAGACAAGGCTGACTCCAGAAGTTCAGGTCTGAACAGCTAGGAGGAAGCTGATGATGGGGAAGACCAAGGAGGGGAGTGGGTTTGGGAGATTAATTAAAAGTTGGAAGAGTTTAGATAGACAGCAGGATTTGAACCTAGTAATCCTCACCGTAGAGCGCATATTTTTTGACCACTGCATGAAGTCATTCCAGAAAAGCGGTGGAGTGAGGTAGGTGTTACCCATCACCTTTGGAATGGAAGCCTCATGAAGGCTGGCACAAGGATCTCACCACTTATGGTACCCCATCCCCCTACCCACCCCCAACAGGAACAGGAATATTACCTGGTGAAATGGCGTGGATATCCAGACTCAGAGAGCACCTGGGAGCCACGGCAAAATCTCAAGTGTGTGCGCATCCTCAAGCAGTTCCACAAGGACTTAGAGAGGGAGCTGCTTCGGCGGCACCACCGGTCAAAGACCCCCCGGCACCTGGACCCAAGCTTGGCCAACTACCTAGTGCAGAAGGCCAAGCAGAGGCGGGCGCTCCGTCGCTGGGAGCAGGAGCTCAATGCCAAGCGCAGCCATCTGGGACGTATCACCGTAGAGAATGAGGTGGACCTGGATGGCCCCCCGCGGGCCTTCGTGTACATCAATGAGTACCGTGTTGGTGAGGGCATCACCCTCAACCAGGTGGCTGTGGGCTGTGAGTGCCAGGACTGTCTGTGGGCACCCACCGGAGGCTGCTGCCCGGGGGCGTCACTGCACAAGTTTGCCTACAATGACCAGGGCCAGGTGCGGCTTCGAGCCGGGCTGCCCATCTACGAGTGCAACTCCCGCTGCCGCTGTGGCTATGACTGCCCAAATCGTGTGGTACAGAAGGGCATTCGATATGACCTCTGCATCTTCCGCACGGACGACGGGCGCGGCTGGGGCGTCCGCACTCTGGAGAAGATTCGCAAGAACAGCTTCGTCATGGAGTACGTGGGAGAGGTAGGGAGACGGGACCGGGTGTGTGTGTGCAGCTCTTCACAACGTGTACACCCAGTTCTCCTCACTGTGTGTCTGAAACTCCCTGCTTTCCCTATGGGAAAGCCTGGGAGACTGATCTGAGTGTCATAGGGACATCGGGCAGGGGCTAGTATTCTAAGCTGGTAGACACTAGCATGGCCATGCTGGTGGTTACAGGAACACTGAAATACTTCTGCACTGGGTTGGCTTTATCAGGGTACTTAGCAAAGAAGAAAAGTGGGAGCTGAGATCCAGGCAGCCTTAGCATTCCTTGTAAGAGGACATGTGGTCTGGCATAGGGCTGCATCACCTGGAAAGGCACTTCCTCTTCTCATTTCGTAAGGGCCCATCTTATCACCAAGCAGTATCTGCCTGAGGAGCATTGTTTTACCAGTCTGCACAGAAGGAACGCAGTCTGGAGTAGGATGAGACAGGCCTTGGACAGAGATTGCCTAACTCCTTTAGACTTTCAGGACACTGGGGAAAGGCCGAGTGTATTAGGTAAGCCAGCCATTGTAAAAACAACCCACTCATCTTAGTGGCTTTGCATGTTCCAAGTTTGCTTGCTCATGGAGCAGTCCATTGTGGGTATTTGGGTGAGTATCCTTTCACACAGCAACTGGGACACCTAGGCTTTTTTCCTTCTGTGCCTTTGCTGTGCCTTGAAGCCTTGGAGTCACCACTAGATCCTCAGCATTGCCTGGCACGCGGGCCAAGTGGGAGATAGAAGGGGCCCATCCTAGTGGGCCAGGCCTAGATGCAGTGCTCATCACTTCTGCCCATGCTTCACTGGCTGGAACTGAGTCACTGGCCTTACCTCCATGCAAGGGAGGCAATGGGATGTGTTTTAGCCATGTGTCCAGCTGCAAAAGGCTAAAGCACAGCCATAACTAGCAAGTAGATAGCCAGCAAGTATCTACAACAGAAAAATGTCACACTCTTAAGATGGGTTGCAGTTGGCATTTGGGATGAAACGATTCTTTGTTATGTAGAACTGTCTCATGCATTGGTGGACATTTAGCATCCCTGGACCTTGACCATTTAAATCCGTGAGTGTGCCCTGTCATAGTGACAACCCCAGATACCTCTATACATTTCCATAGGTCCCTTAGGGGTGTGATATGGTTGGAAAGTGACAGAAACTGGCCTGAGGGACACTCACCTGAGGATGTCCAAACTGTAGCACTGATACTGATAACAAGGAGAGGCTCCTACTCTGAGAAACTGTAAAACAGAGAGGGTCACATCCCATAGAGACAGAGACAATCTTGGGCAGAGCAATCTACACCACAGAGGATCCTGATAGTCTGGGTGAGGAGACAGCCACAGCCTGTCCAGACAACCCTGCTGGCCTGCTAGTGGAAAATGTCCACACACCACAGGACCTGGCCATCTGGAAGGAGGAGAGCGGAGGTGTCCACACCATGAGGGCTCCTGACAGTGGGATGGGGAGGGAGTCCTGATAATCTGCAGGAAGTCCACGTCCCACAGTGATCCCAGTGACCTGGAGGAAGAGCTTGTGCTCTCCACACTCTAGAGGACCTGGTCCTTAGGAAGTGTCCACACCCACACCGTCATGACAGTCAGGAAAAAGAAGTGTCCTCATCCTACAGGGATCCACACAGCCTGGAGATCTAGTCTACACCCCAAGGCACCCCGACGGTGTCAGAGGAAGTGTTCATGCCCTCAGTGTCCTGACACTCTGGAGGAAGTGTCCAGAGTTTGAAGGAACCCAAACTGGCTGGAGGAGGACATGTCCAGACCCCATAGGACCCCGACAGTCCACCATCCTAGAGGCTGTACAGAGCAGGAAATAGCTCAGCCTCACTGTACTGGTGTCTGGAGGAAACTCTGTCTACCACATAGGGTTGAGGAGGAAGAGTCTACACCCCACGGGCAGCCTCAGAGCCTCCTGGGCCTTAGACTTTTCTGGATGCTCTTCCTTAGTATCTTTATCTTCTACACTGGAAACATCAGGGTTTCCAGGGATTCTGTCACCCCTGTCCTCACCTTTCCTGCTCTCCACACATTCTCGCTACACTATTTCCTGGCCGCCCTCCAGCACCCTCAGACCCGTGGGTCCTCCTGATGGTGCCACAGGCCTCTGTAGAGCCAAACTCATCTTTCCACACCCCCCTCTGAAGAGACTGCATAGCAGATAGTTAGGAGGGTAGATGCTGGCTCCTGACTGCCCCAGGCTAAATTCCAGCTCCACTACTCATCAGCAGTCACTTAACCTCTGTGCCTCCGTTTATTAATCTGCAAAATGGGAACAATAATAGCACTCACCTTATATACTTTTTACAAAAATTAGATGAGTTACTATGTATCAAGCACTTGAACAGTATTCAGTACACTGTAAGTTTGATATAAACCTTAGCCAGCACAGTCCAAACTTCAGCAAATCCAAAATGTCTGGAAGACCAAGTTTTTTATAACCTATCTGATTACAAGACCCAGCCTGACAGGATAGGGTCCGGTTTGTAGTCCTTATTTATCCTACTTGAGGTGAATAGTCATACATTTTGTTGTAGCAGTTCTACTTTACTTGATTCTGTAGTACTGTCCCAGATGCTGCCAGGGTGTTATGGAATTGAGGGCCTATCCCCTGTGCCTGCACACCATGCTATCTATTATCCTTCTTCAGCTGGTACATGGACTGACAGTCTGTACCAAGAGCTCCCGCCACAGGAGCTGCCCTTCCCTCCTTTGCAGCCTCCCACATCGGATCAGAACTTTCACGTTTCTGCAGAACATTCTCATCCTCCGCCAAGAGACAATGCCAGCCTCTCTTGTCCTATCCTATCCATTCTAAAACATGCATCTTCTTCCTACTTTAACGTCTCTGAAATGAAGATGTCTTAATTTAATTAAATCGTGGTGTATCATTTATAATTAACAGCAGTTTTTCCTTTCTTGGTAAAGGGCACATAAAATAAGGGTGTGCCTTACGTTTATGAGTGGTCCTTATAACCACCCCTAACATTGCTCACTGTCCTATCAGACAGGAACACCTTTCACGTCCATGAAATCGTGTGGTCTTTACAACAGCCCCTGTCATGCTGGGATTTTTGTCACTGTCATTCCCATTCTGCAGATGACAAAACTGAGGCACGGAGAGGTAGAGTAACTTTCTTAGAATCACAGGAGTAGTACAATGGATAAAAAAATAAAGGCTCGGCTGGGCGCGGTGGCTCACGCCTGTAATCCTAGCACTTTAGGAGGCTGAGGTGGGTGGATCACCTGAGGTCAGGAGTTCAAGACCAGCCTGGCCATCATGGTGAAACCCCATCTTTAAAAAAAATAAATAAATAAAATAAAGGCCCAAATAATGTCTAAAACTGGTGTCCTGCCAGGCTGTAGCTTTTTTTTTTTTTTTTTTTTTTTATTCTTTTCTGAGGAAACACGCACAGAGAGAACATTCAGGATCTCAGGATCCCATATCCAGGAGTGGGCAGAGCAGCAGCTGACTCCAAGTCTTCTAGTTCCCATTCACGTCAGCACCCACTCGGACGTGCCAGCTTATAGCCTATCTGTCTTTGCCAATTATTCTGGAGAGCTGCTAGGGAGCAGAGACTGGCCGATCAGTTCCCAAGCTTTCAGGGTTGACCAATCATTAGAGAATGGGATTGAAAAGAAGACTAGAAGGAACCAGGAAGCATGTGTGCCCTGGAGGGCCTGCAGTATGACTCACTCCTGGTGAGACTGGGAGAGCAGGTAGTGGCAGAACAGGTATGAAGATGGAGACCAGGGAGGATGTGGGCACTCCCCCTGGCTTGAGGGGGGACTACAGTGAAAAAGATGGCTCATACCCCACCCACTAGGCCCATGAGCCTGGGAGAGGCTGACCTTTGATCCCAGGGCTTAATCAGATAAGTGGCCAGCTTTTGAGGTAGGGGAGGAACAGTAAGCTTGGAAGGTTGCCCAGAGAAGTCCCATCTGTTTGAGCTGATGCCACAAGGAAGACTGTGTGTTCTTCAGGAGGTGAAGGGAGACTGAGCTTGACATATTCCACCCTCATGTTGTGGCCCTTAGGAGAGAGTCCCCACTCTTCCACCAGGTGGTAAAGCCCTTTTATGGTCTGAAACTTGCTTTAGAGACTGTCACCTCTCCATTCCCTCTTAAACCCTAAGCACTAGGTTTCCTGATCACAATCTTACACTGTGGTTGTCTGATCTGTCTGTGACTAGACATTGACCCCTTGACGGCAGCGACCAATCCTGGTTGCTGTGACCCCTGAGAATGGGGACCGGGCCTGGACCCTGTATTTCCCTAATCAGACCGTGAGCCCTGTGTGCTGGAACTGGGCACAAGGAAGTCCTCAATAAAAACCCACCAAATAGATGAGTAAACAAACAAAAACGGTGCAGGGGAGCCAGGTTCCTCAAGGAACAGAGCAGGAGCACAGGGCAGTGGGCAGTGTGGCCCAAGGTGGGTAAATCTTGGTCTTCTCAAGGCATTGTTAGTTAGCCTTTGGCATGGAGCACAGGCTTGAGGGGACAGCGAGGGAGGACACCAGTGTGGCCATCCTAGCTAAGGAGATGGATTCCCAAGTCAGAAGGGCATGGTCACCAGCCTACATGAGGGTAAGCAAGAGTGGAGGCCTGATAGGGGTCTCTGGAGAAGGGAGGGGAAGGAAGAAGAGGAGTGGCGGGGGAGTGCTGGGGCTGCCTGGAGGGCCACCATTTGGACAGAGGACAAGTTGCTAAGCCAGGAAGCACAATCAAAGTAAATAGCAGTCCCCATGTGTCTCCTATGTGCTGTGCACTGTCCTTGGCTAAGGTACAGCGGGACGCCTGCCCAGGGAAGGACCTGCTCAGCTACACTTGGGGATTGCTAGGAGGCTGCTGTTGCTGGTCTTGGGAAAGAGGGACCATGGGGCCGGAGAGGAGAGATTTGTTGGGGTGGGGTGGAGAGTCCGGTGACAGTATTTGGGAGGCAAGGACAAGCTGGGCCTAGGACAGTGGTGAAGATTCCCATTTCCTAGGACAGACAGGGACACAGCTGGGAAAGAGGCACTTCCTGCTGTCTGAAGCACCAGTTGGCACTGTGCGGCCCTGGGCTTCTCTCACTGTGCTCTCCCTTTATCTTTCCTCCCTCTTTGCTGCTGTCTCTGAAATATGTGGCCTCATCTTCTTTCTGGCTCTCTGGACCTGGGCCTCCCCGCAGGGTCCTGTAAGGGCTCAGGCTCCCTTGCCTGGATCAGTCAGTGTCTCCCCGTGGCACCCTGGGTTGCCTTCTTGCCCTTGCTTTGGTCTCTCCTGACCACCTTCCTGCTCCATCTCAGGTTGTAGGGCACCTCTTGCTGGGTGGCGGCAGGAGGTGCTTGCTTGGCCCCAGTTGGGCCCTGCAGCCAGGCCAGCCTGCGCTCACCACCAGGGATTCCTCCTGCCAGCCAGAGGCCTGAGGCTGGCTGGGCAGTGGCCAGCTGAGGCCCAGCCCCTCAAGAAGGGCCGACAGACCCTCTGCGTCGCTGCCCGTATGTGTCCACAGGCAGGGGCGCCTCCTGCTCCCTGTCCTTCAGGGGTCAGGAGCAGTGCCAGCTTTCCTGAGCCTTCACAGCCAGTCTCCCCTCACCCTCTCCTAATCCTTTTCCCTAGATTATTACCTCGGAGGAGGCGGAGCGGCGGGGCCAGATCTACGACCGCCAGGGCGCCACCTACCTCTTTGACCTGGACTACGTGGAGGACGTGTACACCGTGGATGCCGCCTACTACGGGAACATCTCCCACTTTGTCAACCACAGTGTGGGTACCCCCGGCAGGCGGGCAGGGGGTCGAGAGGGGCAGGCTGGGGCCCCTCCTCACTCTCCCACAACTGTTCTTTCTCGCCCAGTGTGACCCCAACCTGCAGGTGTACAACGTCTTCATAGACAACCTTGATGAACGGCTGCCCCGCATCGCTTTCTTTGCCACAAAAACCATCCGGGCAGGCGAGGAGCTCACCTTTGATTACAACATGCAAGGTGGGGGTGGCAAGGGACCGGGGGCAGGGGTGCACAGTGACTTGGGACACAAGGATCCCTCCCGAAGGCACACCAGTCACTCAGAGAACCAAGGAAAATTCTGTAGCGGGAGCTTTAAGATGCTATTCCTGACTCCCAGTCTCCCATTCAGACTACTAGACCGCTATCTACCCCTCGGGTCCCCTCATTTCCAGACCCTGAACCCTAACCCTGAGGCATTCATACCAACTTCTCCCAAGATTCCTGGAGCGTTAAGACACTCCTGACTCTAGTCTTGACTGAGTTTGCCTCATCCCCCAGCCCCTCCCCACTCCTAGCTCCCTTTGGCCTTCTTCATCCCAAGCCTCTGGACACCTCTGGGGCCTCCAGCCAGTCCCCTCCTTCCTTGATAAGTTAGCCACCTCAGACTCTCAAGGGCAGGTCATTGGAAGGGGAGTTCAGATGTACCTCTGGATGCCCAGGTGGCCCTCTATTCCTGCCCCTGCCCCCCACCTAAAATGACCCTCCTGGTTCCCTGACAGCCCCCTGCCTCCCCCAGCATTCCTCAACCCCTGACCTGAACAACCTCCAGTGCTGAGCCCTGGCCCCAGCCCCAAACCACCAACCCCTAGATCTCCTCCTAACTCAAATCCCAGAGTTGCTTCCAGCTCCTAAGATCCTTGGTCTCATGGTAAAAAGGGTAGTGGGACCCTTCATTCAGGCCTTCTAACAAGTCCCCTGCCTCCCTCCCTGCCTTCCTCCCTCCTTCCGTCTCCCCCTCCCTCCCTACCTCCTTCCCTCCTTTCCTCCCTGGCTGTGACTCCACAGTGGACCCCGTGGACATGGAAAGCACCCGCATGGACTCCAACTTTGGCCTGGCTGGGCTCCCTGGCTCCCCTAAGAAGCGGGTCCGTATTGAATGCAAGTGTGGGACTGAGTCCTGCCGCAAATACCTCTTCTAGCCCTTAGAAGTCTGAGGCCAGACCGACCGAGAGGGCCTGAAGCTACCTGCACCTCTCCCACCGCTACCCTCCTGTTGAGAATGACTGCCAGGGCCTCGCCTGCCTCCACCTGCCCCCACCTGCTCCCATCTGCTCTACGTTCAGGGCTGCAGCTGTGGTGAGGACTGACTCCAGGAGTTCCCTTTCCCTGTCCCAGCCCCATCTGTGGGTTGCACTTACAAACCCCCACCCACCTTCAGAAATGATTTCTCAACATCAAGACTGTTGTTGGGATTCATGGCCTATTAAGGAGGTCCAAGGGGTGACTCCCAGCCCAGCCCCAGAATATGTTTTGCACCTGCTTCTGCCTGGAGCTTGAGGGGTCTGCTGCAGGCCTCCTCCCTACTCCCCCAAAGGTATGGGGAAGCAACCCCAGGGCAGGCAGACATCAGAGCCCAGAGCGCCCAGCCAGACATGAAGCTGGTTCCCCGACCACAGACACTTTGTACTAGTGAAAGAAAGGGGGTCCCTGGGCTACGGGCTGAGGCTGATTTCTGCTCGTGCTTACAGTGCTGGCTAGTATTGGCCCTAAGAGCTGTAGGGGCTCTTCTTCAGGGTTGCATATCTAAGAAGTGGGTACCCGCATGCCACTGGAAGGGGAGTGGGTATCCATGGCCCACTGAGCAGTGAGAGGAAGACAGTGCAGAGCTGGCCAGCCCTGGAGGTGGGTTGGGACCAAGCTCTGCCTTTACGGAGTACAGAGAAGGTACCTGGGGCTCTTGGGAGCTCTGCGAGTACTGGGGGCTGTAACCTGGGGTGTCATGACCGCTGACACCACTCAGAGCTGGAACCAAGATCTAGATAGTCCGTAGATAGCACTTAGGACAAGAATGTGCATTGATGAGGTGCCAGGCATGGGGTAGAGCACCTGGTCCAGGTGGATTGTCTCAGGGAAGCCTTGAAAACCACAGAGGTGGATCCCAGGAAAGGGCCCATGTGGCAGAAGGCAAAGCACAGGCCAAGAATTGGGGTGGGGGAGATGGCTTCCCCACTATGGGATGGTGAGGTGAGAGGGAAGCCCTTGTTGCCTGCCAACCCCAGACCCCAGCCCTTTGTGCTCACCCTGGGTCCACTAGTCTCAAAAGTCACCTACCTACAAATGTACAAAAGGCAAAGGTTCTGATGGCTGCCTCGCTCCTTGCTCCCCCACTCCCTGTGAGGTCTTCTCTAGGAAGCCCTTCCTGACTACCTGTGCCCAGAGTGCCCCTACGTGAGACTGTATGCCCTGCTATCAGATGCCAGATCTATGTGTCTATCTGTGTGTCCATCCCGCTGGCCTCCCAGACTAGCCTCCAGGCATGGACTGAATCTGGTTCTCCTCCTGTACACCCCTGAACCCTATGCAGCCAGGAGTGGGCATCAATAAAATGAACGGTCGACTGAATAAACCAAGGTGTGAGGTGCTTGTGTGGGTGGGGGTTGAGGGGATAGAGACTGGAAGCTGGATTTGCCCAGTAACATGTTCCTCAAACCTCAGCCATTTGAGCCTAATCCTCACAATTTCAGCCCCCACAGCATATCACACCATCATCTATATAACATCTTGACCTAAAATAAGTTTGCTTTATACTTAAACTTTAAAATGCATTTAAGACTGGGTGTTGTGGCTCAAATCTATAATCCCAGCACTTTGGGAGGCTGAGGCGGGCGGATTGCTTGAACTCAGAAGTTTGAGACCAGCCTGGGCAACGTGGTGAAACACTGTCTCTGCTAAAAATACAAAAATTGGCTGGGCGTGGTGGCACATGAGGCTGAGGTGGGAAGATCACTTGAGCCTCGGAGGCGGAGGCTGCAGTGAGCAGAGATCTCACCACTGCACTCCAGTATGGGTGACAGAGCCAGACCATGTCTCCAAAAAATGCACTTAAATTGACTGATTTAGACTGGCCATAACTGGTTTTGACTGGACTTGACTGATCTTGACCTGTGTTGGCCGACTTTGACTTGTCATGATTGGCTGTGACTGGTGGTAGCTAGCCATGACTGGCCTTGACCCATCTTGACCAACCAGGACTGGCAATGACCAGTTCTGACTGCTTAAACTGGCTGTGATCAGCCTGGAGTGGTTTGGACTGACCTGGACTGGTTTTGACCAGTTTTGTCCAGTCTCAACTGGTCTTGCCCTGCTGTGACTAACCTGGACCAGCTGTGACTGTAATTGACTAGTTTGGACTGGCTGTGACTGGCTTTGATGCATCCTGACCAGCCACGACAAGTGGTTTCTGGCCTTGACCAGCCATGATCTCTGGTAATTGGCCTTGACTGGCCGTGATCAGCTTTGCCCAGCTTAGACTAGTCATGATTGGTGGTGATCAGTCGTGACTGGTAGTGTGTGGCTGAGACCCTGCCACCTCCTGCCTGACCAAGTACCCACGCCTCAGGGGCTATACAGCACTAGGTGGGCAGTAGGGGCTGGGGGGCAGTGGTAGGAGGAGTAGAGCAGAGTGGGGAGTGAGAAAACCAAATCCACTGCTGTCTGAATGGAAAAACCATAATCGCTTGCCATAAGCAAACAAAAATAACCAGAGAAATACATTCAATGAAAATGTTAAAATGTGGTAAAATTCTAGCTGGACCTTCCCTGCTCTTAAAGTCTTTGAACCCAAAACCTGACTCCTGCATTCAAAATGAAAAGTTTGTGTGTGCTGGGGAAGCTTTTTCTGCAAATATTTATTGAGCACCTATAGGGTGCCAGGATATAAAGTGGAGAACGAAGACCACACTTCAAATATACTTACTCGTTTTCATCATCCCTAAACTGAATGGGAGCCAGTGCTCTTTGTTTTTTCTCAGAGACTTCACATGCTGTAACACAGATATCCAAATATGTCAAAGACCTCATACACAGTGACAGGATCCCAAAGAGCCCAGAGACCTCATACATAGGGCCCCTAGGGTATAAGGCCTCATAGACCTTATACCCTGAATATTGACTCCAAACTTTTCAGAAACCTCATACCCTAGGATACACACCTACGTATATCTCAGAGCTCTCATAACTGGACACACCGCAAGTAACACAGGCTTCACTGAAACTATGGGCCACAGCCTCCTAAATAGCTCGTAGACCTCATAGACTGCCTCATATACTGGAATTCAGACCTCAAACACATCAGAGAACTTTCCTTCGATATAGAGATGCACAACCATCTCAAAGACCTTACAACTTGAGATGTCACTACCGAAACTATTTGGAGGCTCCACACCCTGATCACTGACTTCCAAACTGCTCAGATACTTAATATCCTGGGACAGACCCCCAAACAATTGAGCTGGCACACCTTGGACACAGACTGCCCAAACACCTGAGATACCTCGCACTCTGAAAACAGATCCTTAAATGGTTCTGAAATGTCATACCTTGGACAGAAACCCACAAATTGCTCATAGACACCCTAGAAAACAGACCAGTAAACATCCCAGAGACCTTACGTGAATATAGTGCCACAAACAACTCAGAGACTCAAGTCTTTGATGCAGATCACAAGAGCTTACAGATCTCACGCCCTGGAAACAGACCCTGCTCACAGGACTCATACCTAGGAAATAAATCTGTTTACAGTTCAAACATGACTTCATGCCTTCTGACACAGACCCCTCAACAGTTCAGAGCCAGGACAGCCTAGGAATCAATATATTCCTATTCTATTGATAACAGACAATATCAAACACCAGAAACCTCATGCTTAGTAACCCACACACCCAAAGAGCTCAGACACCTGGAAGTCTGATTACAGACCTTTGGGAAGCTCAGAGACTTCACAATCAGGGATAAAGACCCACCAATTTCTCAGAGAACTCACAAACTGGGACAAAAATGGACCAACGGTCCAGAGACCTCACACCCTCAGACACAATGTTAGAGAGCCCCAAAATCACATATGCTGGATCACAGGCCTGAAAACTACTCAGAGGCTCATAACCTCAACACAGATTCCTGTTCAGAGATGTCATATACTGGACATAGAGTTCCCTGAAATAGCTCACAGCCTTTATACATTGAGACAGAGCTCCAAACAACTCAGAGGCCTCACAGACCTGAAAATGTGAACACAAACCCTCTCCAGAGCTTAAAGACCTCACACCCTATGTCAAAGACCCTGAGGAACTGAGATCACACGCCCTGGACACAGACCCCAAACAGTTTAGAAACCTCATATCCTAGGCTCAGACCCCCAATCGGTTTGGAGTCTCCCCACTCTAAACACAGACCTCTAAATGCTTCAGGAACATCACACCCTGGACTCAGACCTCAAAACCATTCGTGGAACTTGCCCTTTGTCCTCATCCGTAAAGATTTCAGATAGCTGACAGTCATGGACACAGATCACCAAACAGCTTTGAAACCTTTGTACAAAGTTGGCCACAAACAGTAGAGAGACTTCATAACTGGAACACAGACCCAAAACGGCTTAGGAACCTTGTGGACACAGGCTCCCAAATGACTCAAGAGAACTTCTAACCTGGGAGACAGGCATGAAAATGATTCAGAGACATCACATCCTAGCTACGTATTGCCCACACAGCTCAAGCACCTCACATTATAGGACCCAAACCCTCAAAGAGTTAACCTCATGATCTGAAAAGTAAACCCACAAACATGCCAGAGACTTTACACAGCAGACAGACAATGCAAAAATGCTCAGAGTTGACAAACTTTACACCCTAGGATCCAGACCCCCAAACCCAGTGACATACAACCTGGGCACAGACCCCCAAACACTAGAGAGATGTCAGAAACTGATCACAAAACCCCAAACTGCTCAGAGACCCCAAACCCTAGGACCAGACCCCTAATAAGTCACAGACCTCATACCCTGGGACTGAGACTCCCCCAACAGGAACTGTCTCACTCTTGGAAACATAACAGTTGAGGGACCTCAACACCAAGTAATACAGAGATCACAGATCTGACACTTTGGGACACAGAGGGTGAAACACTCCAGAGGCTTGAAACAGTAAAAAGACAGGCCGGGCGCGGTGGCTCAAGCCTGTAATCCCAGCACTTTGGGAGGCCGAGGCGGGTGGATCACGAGGTCAAGAGATCGAGACCAGCCTGGTCAACATGGTGAAACCCCGTCTCTACTAAAAATACAAAAAATTAGCTGGGCATGGTGGCGCCGTGCCTGTAATCCCAGCTACTCAGGAGGCTGAGGCAGGAGAATTGCCTGAACCCAGGAGGCGGAGGTTGCGGTGAGCCGAGATCGCGCCATTGCACTCCAGCCTGGGTTAACAAGAGCGAAACTCCGTCTCAAAAAAAAAAAAAAAAAAAAGAAACAGTAAAAAGACATCAGTAGAAAGACATCAGGCTCTAACAGATCCTGAAACTGCTCAGAAAAATCAACCCTAGGACAAAACCCAAGGCATCACAGAGAACTCATTCGATGGGACATTGGCTCAAAACAGTTTGGGGGTGAACTCAATCAAATACATCAGAGTTCTCATGCAAGGGTATAGACACCTCAAACCTGAAAAGAGAGACTGCTAAATGGTTCAGAGACATGATAGTCTGCACAGGGACCACCACAGAGTTAAGAAATTTCACACCTATAGACCTTCGAACAGCTCAGAAAACTCATTCACTGGTGCACACACACCCATTAAAATCTCAGAGACCTTAACCCTGGAACAAACCCCTAATAATCAGATATATCAAACCCTGGGACTGAGCCCTCCAAAAATAGAATAAGAGACTTTGTACCTGAAAATATATCCCAAACAGGTCAAGGGACTTTGAAACCAAAAGAGCTCAGGGACCATGTATCCTAGGACACCAGTGCCCAGACAGCTCAGAGACCTCACAATGTAAACACAGTCTGCAAAACAGCCCAGTGAACTCACCCCCCTAGAATGCAGACCAGAAAAAGCACAGAACCCTCAAATTCAGGATTCAGAATCTTTCTGAGACTTAGGATATAGACCTCAAAATGTAATTCAGAGAATTAATATGCTGGATGCAGAACATCAACTAATTCAGAGGCCTCAAATTGTGAGACATACATACCCAAAAGAGATCAGAGACCTCAAACCATGTACATACACCAACAAACACGGACCTCAACCCTGTGACATGCATAGTTACACACGCACACACACACACACACACACACACACACACAGCTCAGAAAATTCAAATTCTAGGAAACACACACCCAAAAAGAATGGGGACCTCATATCTTGTGACATGCTCACAGAATGATCAAAAACCACACAAGCTGATATATATATATCCACAAATATTTCAGAGAACTAACATCTGGGGCCTTATACCCACAAACAGATCACAGACCTTAGTCCTTGGGACATATACACATAAAAATACCAGACACTTCACATGCTGGGACATATACTCATAAATAGATCAGAGCACTCACACCTTGGGAAATAAAGACTACATCAGGAACCTCACATATTAATTGGGACACACACTCACAAAAGAGACCAAAGACTCAAATCCTGGGACATAAACTCAAAACACCTCAGAGATCTCTCATGCTGAGACAAAGAAATGAAGACAGGTCAGAACCTCACGACCTGGAACACAGAGCCACAAACAGATCAGACATTACACACTGTTGACAAACATACAAGAACAGATCAGAACCCTCACATCCTGAGACATACAACCACAAGGAGATCAGAGAGCTCACATCTTGACATACACCCATAACCAAATCAGAGACTTGACATCCTGGGACACAGAAGCTCAAAGAGGTCAGAGAATTCATACCCTTGGACTTACACTCACAAATAGATAATACACGTTGCAGGCTGGAAATATACGTAGAGCTAGATGAAAGACTTCTCATCCTGGAACATAAACCCAAAAAGAGGCCAGAGATTGTATGTCTTAGGACACACACCCACTGTCACAACAGAGACTTCACATCCTAAAATATAAACCCACAAATGATAAGAGATCATAAACCAAGGGACATACACCCACAAAGGGATCAGATACTGTCCACCATGGGATATACACTGAGAAAGACCAGAGAAATGCACATCCTAGGAAATATACTAAAAAATCCAGGGAAATAAATCCACAAATAGAGTAAAGGCAATCAAACACTGGGATATACAAACCCAGAAACAGATCAGAGACCACACACCTGGGGACACATATCCACAGATAGTTTGGGGTTTCACGTCCTGGAACAAACAACAAGAAACAAATCAGAGACATTAAACGCTTGGCAATACATGTGAAGAGATCAGAGATAACATAGCCTGGGACACTGAAAAAATGTTCACAGATCTCATATGCTAGGAAATTTGCCCAGAAAAAGATCAGAAACCTCACATCCTACAACACATCTCAAATAGATCACAGACATAAAATCCTGCAAAACACACCCACAAACCATTCACAAATCTTGCATCCTGGAACATAAAATGACAAACAAAACAGAGACCTCACATCTAGGGGAGGTCACACTCATAAAGATAATACAGAACAGACTCTGAGACACATGCATACCCAGAAACATATCAATAACTGACATCTTGGGATTATAGCTGCAAACAGATCAGAGAGCTCACATCTTGGGATATACACTGACAAAAAGATTGGAGACCTCACAACCTGGACATGCACCCACACAGATCGGAGACCTCCACTTCAGCAACATGCATGGACAAATGGCTCAGTGATCTCATATCCTGGAGCATACAAAACCAAACAGATCAGAGACTTCAAATCCTGCAGTATACAACCATAATCCAATCACACTTCATGTGCTGAAAAACACACCCAGAAACAGATAGTAGACATGACATCTTGTAGCATAACTCCCAAGAGATCAGATGATTCAAGAGTTTCGGCTTTGAATCTCTCTCTCTGATCTCTGCTTCTGTCATCACATTGCCTTCTGTGACTCTACTTCTGTCATCACATGGCCTTCTCTGATGTGACACACAGTATTCTCAGATCTTGAAGTCTTACCTTCCTCATATAAAGACTCTTGTGATGAGAGTGGGCCCACCTGGATTGTCCAGGATAACTGCCCCTATCTCAGGATGCTTAGCTAATATATATTTGCAAAGCCCCCTTTCCAGACAAGACAACATATTAACAAGTTCCAGGAATGAGATGAGGACATATTTGGGGATCTATTATCTGACAAACAGAACATACATGCACAAAGAGAACCCTCACATCCTGGGACTTTCACCCATGAACTGCTCACAGATCTCACAGCTGGACTCATAGACCTCCAAAGGGATCAGAGAACTCCCACTCTTGGACATCAAACCAAAAAGATCAGTGAGTCACACACTCTGGGGCATACACCTAATGATGCTCATAGTCCTCACACCCTGGGGATTAAACCCACAAAGACATAATAGAACCACACTCTGCCAGACACATTCTCAAAGAGAGTAAGAACCTAACATGCTGGGATATACACTAGCGAAGAGATCAGGGACCCCACATGCTGGGACAAACACTCAAAAAGAGACCAGACCTCTGACTCTGAGACACAGACACAAAGAGCACACACACACAAAAAAAGACATTCACTGACAGAAACCCACAGACAGGCCAGGAACCTCACAAACTGGACATAGAATCACAAAGAGAATGGGACGCACACCCTCTACAAACACCCTGAAGAGATGACACACTCACATACTATGACACACACACACAAATGGATCAGAGACCTATCTGAGAAACACAACCAGAAACCACATCAGAGACCTCTAATCCCGCAACATGAATATTCCTGAAGAAGTACAGAGACCTGCTGTCCCATGAGGAGATCAGAGGTCTCCCGCAGAGTGCTCCAAAACCTCACATTGTGGATACATGTACAACAGATAAGAAATCTGACTTCTCCTATAAGTAACAGCACACAAACCAGAAATCTTATATGCTTATCATAAGTACCCCCAAATACTGGCAAAACAGCTCAGAAAATTCATGCCAGGGATATATACCCACAAATAGATCAAAGACCTCATATCCTAGGCCAAGTATTCAGAATCAGATCAGAGAATTCATTTCCTGAGAGAACCCTCTCAAAGAGGTGAGAGGTGGGGCACAGTAACTCATACCTGTAATCCCAGCACTTTGGGAGGCCGAGGTGGGAGGATCACCTGAGGTCAGGAGTTCGAAATCAGCTTGGCCACCATGCCAAAACCCCGTCTCTACTAAAAATACAAAAATTAGCCAGGCATGGCGGCACACGCCTGTGATACCAGCTACTTGGGAGGCGGAGGCAGGAGAATTGCTTGAACATGGGAGGCAGCAGTTGCAGTGAGCCAAGATTGCACCACTGCACTCCAGCCTGGGAGACAGAGTGAGATGCCATCTCAAAGAAAAAAAAAAGAGGTGAGAGACCTTGCTGTTTCATTCACTAACGGACATACCAGTGGCTTTATACCATGATACAGAGACAGACAAATGAGGGAGTCTCACTTCCTGGGACATAAACCCAGAAACGGGGCAAGAATTTCAAGCAAAAGGAAAATACTCACGAAGAGCTTGGAATCCCTTACACCCTAGACATACGTACCTCAACAGATCAGAGAACTCACATGCTGGCACATGTACACAAAATCAGATTGGAGGAGATGTCTCATCCTAGAACATACGCTCCCCCACAAAAGCTGAGAGCACAAATTCTGGGACACACACCACCAAATAGATCATCAGATCAGAGACCTGCACAGAAATCAGCAACCGCCACTATCAGATACACACCCTCACAAATAGATCATGGAGTTCACATCCTGACAACCAGATAGAGACAGCACAACCTGAGGCACTGAACTAGTTTCTATTGCTGCTGAAACAAACCAGTAAATGCTTTTTGTCATAAAACAATGCAAATTTATTATCTCACGCCTGTAATCCCAGCCCTTTGGGAGACTGAGGTAGATGGATCCCTTGAGCTCAGGAGTTCAAACCAGCCTGGTCAACAGGACAAAACCCCATCTCTACTAAAAATACAAAAATTAGCCGAGAGTGGTGGTGGGCACCTATAGTCCCAGCTACTTGGGGGGCTGAGACAGGAGAACTGCTTGAACCCAGAACGCAGAGGTTGTAGTGAGCCGAGATGGCACCACTGCGCTCTAACCTGGGCGCCAGAGTAAGACTCTGTTTAAAAAAAAAAAAAAAAAAAAAAACTATTTATGATCTTACATTTCTGACAAGGAGTCGTACAGAGTAATAGTCAAGGTGTTGGCAGAGCTGACTTCTTTCTGGATTTCCTTGGGAAGAATCCAATTCCTGTAGGCGGTCTACATTCCTGAGCTCAAGGCCCCTTCCTCAAAGGCTCAAAGCCAAGGATCTGTTTCACCTTTGAGTCTCTCTCTCTCTCCCCCCTCTCCCACTTCTCCCTCCTCCCCATTGGTGTCTCTCCTTGTATCCATCCATCTCTAGCTCTTTTTGATCTCTGTATATGCTGTCCATCATCTTTTCTCTACTTCCATCATTACATAGCTCTCTCTGACTCTTGCCTTAATTCCTCCCTCATATAACGACACTTGTGATTACACTGGGCCCACCCAGTTAATCTAGGATAATTCCCCCATCTCAAGATGCTTAACTTCCACAAAGTCACCTCTGCAAAGTCCCCCTTTCCATGTAAATTAGCATAATCGTAGGCTTCAGGGATTAGGAAGTGGACATCTTTGGGGTGTCATTATCTAGCCACCAGAGACGTACATACACAAACAAACAATTCACAGACTTCACATCCTGAGTCATACATTTCCAAATAGATCAGACGCCTCCCACTCTCTAACAGACATCCAAAAAGAGCAGAGACTCATTCTGGGACATACACCAAAAAATACTCAGAGTCTTCAATCACTTGGAATTAAATTCACAAACACATATGAGAACTCACCATCTGGGATATACACACTCAAAGAGAACATGGACCTGACATGATAGGATATACACCCAAAAGATATCAGGGGCCCCACATGCTGCAAAATATACTCCCAACAGATCAAATCTCCAAACCTGGGACATACACATACACATTGCAGAAAGAAACATTCTTAGACATAAACCAACTAACAGGTTAGGTACCTTACAATCTGGGACATGCTGAATTAGACCTCACATCCTTGACAAACACATGCAAAAGAGACACTCACATACTGTTACATACACTAGCAAATGGATCACAGACCTCATGTAAGAAACACAACCAGAAAGAGATCAAAGACCTTAAATCCTGCAACATGAAATTGCAAACAGCCTAGAGATCTTACCTGCAGGATATATACCCAGAGTAAGTATACAGACCTGACATCTTGAGAAATAGCCACAAACAGATCAGAGACCTCAAATAAAACCCATAAACAAATCAGAGGTTTCAATCCTGCAATATACACCCATAATCAAGCCAGAGACCTCACATGCTAGGAAAAAGAGCCAGAAATAGATCTTAGACCTGGTATCTTGCGGCATACACCCATAAAGAGATCAGAGGGCTTATATTCTGAGACATACTCCCAAATAGGTCAGAGGTTTTCAAACCAAGGGAAATAATCCACAAATAGCTCAATTACTTCACTGCCTGAACACATACACACCTCAACAAATCAGACATATATATTACACACACATACAATATATTTATCTATTATAGACCCTCAGATTCAACCAACTGTGTATCAAAAACATTGAGAAAAAACAAAAAATAATACAAATAAAAACAATGTAGTATAACAACTACCTACATAGCACTGTATCAGGTATTATAAGTAATCGAGAGATTATCTAAAGTATACAGAAGAATTTACATAGGTTACATGAAAATACCATACCATTTTATATAAGGAACTTGAGCGTTCATGGATTTTTGTATCCACAGGGGTCCTGGAACCAATTCCCCCACCTACAGATATTGAGGGACAGCTATATTATTTTATATACATATATTTATATATATTTATATGAATATATGTCAGCAAATAAATCACAAACGCTTGGAAATATACCTAAAGAAAAAACATCAGAGATCTGATAACCTAGAACATTAGAACATACATGCCCCAACAGCTCAGAGCACTCACATCTTGGGATGTACATCCATAAAGAGCTCAAAGATCAAACACCTCCTAGGGCATGCTTTTACAAATAGATCAGAAAACTCAGATCCTAGAATAAAACCCTTGACAAAGGTCAAAGACTCCACACAGTGCTTCATTCACCAGTGAACACAGCAGACATTTCACACCATCAGACCACAGCCACAAACAGATCAGGGAATTCACATCCTGAGACATACCCCAACAGATCAGAGACATCACAACCTGGACGTGCATCCACAAACATCAGAGGCTTCAGGCCACGGGACCTGAAACCACAAAGTGTTCACAAACTTTCTTCCCTGGACACACATACCCAACTAGATCAGAGATCACTCATCCTAGGGCATGAATCCAGAAATAGACCAGAGAATTCATATTCTGGGACACACAACCTCAAAGAGGTTAAAGACCTTCCACCTTGATTCATTCTCCTACAAATAGATCACAGAATTCACATCAGATCCACCTCTATGTGTATATCAGGGAGTTCACATCCTGGGACATATACTGACAAATAGATAAGAGACCTCACAACATGGACATGTAACCACAAACAGATCAGAGACCTCAAATACCACAAATAGTGCAGAGCCCTCAGATTATGTGTCATACAGTATCAAACAGATCAGGGAGCTGAAATCCTGGGATATGCACCCACAAACAGAGTAGAGGACTTACAACCTGCACATTAATCCATAAAGATACCACAGACATCAAACTCTGCAAAGCAATCCACAAACAGATCAGAAACCTCAGATCCTGAGTCATATATTAAAAAATGATCAGAAAGTTCACAACCTGGGATATACCCCACAAGCAATGCAGAGACCATACACTCCTAAGACATATATCCACAAACAGAGATCTCAAATCCTGCAATGTACAACTTCAATAAAGTCAGAGACCTCACAGGTTAGGAAAACACCAGAAATAGACCCGACATCTTGTAACACAGAACCATGAGCAGGTCAGAGAGCTCATATGCTGGGATATTTATTTACCAGCGAGCAGATCAGAGGCCTCAACCCTGAGACATACACCCACAAAGAGCTCAGAAACCTCACACCCTAGACATATAAAGCTAAGCAGACCAGACACCTAACAACCTAACATCCTGGTATGTATGTAACCGAACAAATCAGAAACCTCATGTCACAGGAAATAACCCCCAAACAGATGACAGACCTAATAACCTGGAACGTAAACCACAAATATCTCAAAGACTTCACCTACTGGAATGTACTCCCCCAAATCAGCTCAGAGATGTCACATCCTAGGATATGCACACACAAACAGCTCAGAGACCACAGATTCTGGGACATATACCCTCAACATTCAGAGACCTCTCAAATGTGATTCATACACCTGCACACATATCAGAGCCTTCACCATTGAACATACATTCACAAACAGATCATGGAGTTCACATCCTGGGACGTGTACCAAGAAACAGAGATTGGTGCTGTAACAAATCACAATCATAGTGTCATAAAACAACACAAATTTAGTATCTTACTTTTCTGAAGGGCAGAAGAAAACAATGGATTTCAAAGGGCTAAAATCACAGTGTCAGCAGAGCTGCATTACTCCTGGAGGTTCTCGGGGAGAATCCATGCTTTTGCCTTTTCCAGTTTCTAGAGCTGCTTGCATTCCTTGGCTTGTGGACCCTTCCTCCACCTTCAAAGCCAGGAGCATTTCTTCTTTATCTTTCTTTTTTTAAAAAATTAATTTATTATTATTATTATTTTGCTCTTATGGTGGAAATTTGTTCATTAAGCCAGGAGCATTTCATCTTCAAATCTCTCCCTATCTCTCTGATGTCTGCTTCTGGCATCACATCTGCTTCTCTGACTCAGACTGTCCTGCCTCTCTCCTCTAAGGACCCTTGTGATTACACTGGGCTCACCTGGGAAATCCAGAACCACCTCCCCCATCTCAAGATGATTACTTAATCACATTTGCAAGGACCTTTTAACATGTAAGGTCACATTCACATGTTCCAGGAATATAAGGATGTGGACATCCTTCGTGGACCGTCACTCCACCAACCTAGGATATACATCCACAAGCAATGAAAAACATCACTTGCTGAGGTATCCACACATAAGCAACTCAAAGACTCCACATCCTATGTTATATGATTCCAAAGGGATCAGAGACCTCCCACCCTTGGACAGCACCCAGAAAAGTGAAGCACATGTTCTTTGTCATATACCCACAAAGAGGGTGGATATTTCACACATGGGACAAATAATCACAAACAGAAGATACCTCACACCCTTGACAAACACACATGAGGAGATTAGAAACTTAAATGCAGCAATATAAAGGCAACACCAGAATTCAGGTCTCATCTGAGAAATACATTCACAAGCAGATAAGAGATGGCAATTCCTGCAATACATTATTCACAAATGGATCTCAGAGACCTCACACCCCAAGACATCCACAAACAGAAGAGAGATCTCAACCTGTAACATATGCACACAAAGAAGAGATATCACATTCTGGAACAAACAGCCAGAGACTGAGTATATACCTGATATTTTCGGAATACACCCACAGAGAATTCAGAGTTCATATCCTTGGGATGTAAACCCACAAAAATATTACAGACCTCAAGCCATGCATAATATATTCACAATAAATATTGTGAATACATATATTCTAATATAAATTATTATATATTATAACATAAATTATTATTCTAATATAAATTACTACATATAATATTGTATTAAAATATAATATTAGTAATATAAATTATATTATATAACATATAAGCATGTTATGATAAGTATATATTATATATAATACATTAACATATATATTAACATACAATTATGTATAATACATTTATATATGTGAATATACAATTATATGTTAATATGTTAATATATCTTTTAATACATTCTATATACTATTATGTACATATAACATATACTTATAACATATGCTTATATGTTAATATATTAATATATAATATACAGTAATTATAATTCACAATTATAGTTTGAACTATATGCACTATATATAATATGTAACATATATTACATATATAATATGCATTTTATATATAATGTAATATATAAGGTATATTATGTAATACAAGCTCTATAAGATATATAAAATATTATCTTGTATATCTTATGTAAAATTATAATATATAATTATATATAATACTATATTATATACTAGTGTATCTATGTACACAATATTTATAATTGCAAATTATAGTTATATTCACAATAAATATTGTATTATGTACATTTTCATATATGGTACAATATGATATTGTATATATGGTATACTATATTATGCATAAAATACTATATTATAGTTTATATATTATATAAAATATATATTATATAACATATTATATTAATAGTATATATAATATATATCTTATATATTATATGACATCATATATAATACCATATGTTAGTTGTTATGTAGTGCATATATGTTCACAATACTTATAATTGTGAATTATAATATATACAATGCATATATTATATTAAATATTCTATATTATGATATAGAATATATAAAATACATGTTTTATATTATAGATATTATGTATAACATACTATATATTACAAAGCATATACAATATGTAATTATAATTATGTTACAATACATTTGTATAATATACATATAATTATATTAAATATATAATTTATAATAGAATTAGAATATAATAGATTAATATATAATAAAAATATATAAAAATATAAATTATATATACTTTGTATATATATAAAAATATATATTTATATTTGATTTAATATATATTCTAATTCACAAAAAAGAAAAATATGATTATGATATTTATTGTGAATATATCATGTATGGCTTGAGGTCTCTGATATTTCACACCTCACACTTGGAGATACACACCTAAACAGATCAGAGGCATCTCATCCTGGTACAGGTTGAATATTTCTTATCCATAATACTTGGGACCAGAAGTGTTTTGGATTTGGGATTTTTTTCCCATTTTTGGAATATGTGCATTCCAGTTGAGCATCCCACACCTGAAATCTAAAATGCTCCAATGAGCATTTCGTTTGAGCATCATGTCAGTGCTCAAAAAATTTCATGGTTTTTTTTTTTTTGTCAGAGTCTCATTGTTGCCCAGGCTGGAGTGCAGTGGCAGGATCACAGCTCACCGCAACCTCCACCTCCCAGGTTCAAGCAATTCTCCTGCCTCAGCCTCCTGAGTAGCTGGGATTACAGGTATGTGCCACCACACCCAGCTAATTTTCGTATTTTTAGTAGAGATGAGATTTCATAGTGTTGGCCAGGCTGGTCTCGAACTCCTGGGCTCAAGCCATTTTCCTGCCTCGGCCTCCCAAAGTGCTGGGGTTACAGGCGTGAGCCACCGCACCCAGCCAAGTTCTGGATTTTGAAGCATTTCAGACTTTGGATTTTCATATTTGTGAGGCTCAACCTGCATATAGGTTTTCAAATGAATCCGAGATCTCATAAACCCAAACACAACCCACAAATACCTCAGAGACCTCACATACTGGAACACACACCCCAAATCAGCCAAGAGCCCTCACATCCTAGGACATGTGCCCACAAACAGGTCAGAGACCTCATATCCTGAGACATATACCCACAGAAACCTCAAATACCACAAATTGAGAGACAGACACTCTCAAACAGGTCAGAGACCTCCTCACTGGTTCATACACCCACACACAAATCAAAGACCTGCCATATAAAACACACACTCACAAACAGATAGGGGGTTCACATCTTGGGAAGTTAACCAACAACCAGACAGAGACATCATGACCTGGGACACATTATTCATTTCTTATTGTTGTAACAAATCACCACAATCCTAATGCTGTGAAAAACACAAATTTATTTATTATATTACATTTGTGGAGGGCCAGAAACCCAGGAATGGGCCTTAAGGTACTAAAGTCAGGTGTCAACAGAGCTGTCTTCTTTCTGGAGACTCTAGGGAAGAGCACGTTTCCCTGCCTTTTCTGGGTTCTAGGGCTGCCTGCAGTCCTTCATCCCTTCCCCCTTTCTCCATCTTCACAGCCGACAGCAGTTCATCTTCAAACTGCTCTCTGATGTCTGCCTCTGTCATCGCATCTCCTTCTCTGACTCTGCTTCCACCATCACATTCCCTTCCGTCACTTAAGGTTCCCTGATTATATCTCTTTTGCTGGACATCTTTGAGGGATGCTTTATTCAGCCAACCACAGACAGGTGTGCACAAACAATTAGAGATTTCACCTCCTGGGATATACTCCCATGAACAACACAAGGATTTAAAGAACTGGGACCCACACCCACAAACAGTTGTGTCATCATATTGTTGTCTCTGACTCAGTTTGTGTCATTATATTCAGTGAAAATTCAAGAAAATCTCCCCATCTCAAGATGCTTAACTTAATCACATCTGCAAGGTATCGTTTAATTTTTTTTTTTTTTTTTTGAGACGGAGTCTCTGTCACCCAGGCTGGAGTGCAGTGGCACCATCTCTGCTCACTGCTACCTCCACTTCCTGGGTTCAAGGGATTCTTTCTCCTGCTTCAGCCTCCCAAGTGGCTGGGATTACAGGTGTGCACCACCATGCCCATCTAATTTTTTTATTTTTTATAGAGACAGGCTTTTGCCATGTTAGCCAGGCTGGTCTTGAATTCCTGACCTCAAGAGATCCGCCCACCTCAGCCTCCCAAAGTGCTGGGATTATAGCCATGAGCCACTGCGCCTGGCCTTAAAAATGTCTTTAATAAACATCTTTAAAATAATTTTTTAAATTTTAAAAAAATTTTCTGGAACGCTTCATGAATTTGCATGTCATCCTTGCATAGGGGCCATGCTAATCTTCTTTTTTTTTTTTTTTATTTATTTAAGATGGGGTTTCACCATATTGGTCAGGCTGGTCTTGAACTCCTGACCTCAGATGATCCACCCACCTCAGCCTCCCAAAGTGCTGGGATTACAGGCGTGAGCCACCGTGCCTGGCCATGCTAATCTTCTATGTATCATTCTAATTTTAGTATATGTGCTGTTGAAGCAAGCACTTAAATTTTTATATATTAATTTAAATATAAATTTTTATACATTTAGGGGTACAAGTGCAGTTATAATACATGGATATCTTGCGTAGTGGTGAAGTCTGGGCTTTTAGTGTACCTACCACCTGAATAATGTACACTGTATACAATTGGTGGTATTTCATCCCTCGCCCCTCTTCCACCCTCACATCTTTTGGAGTCTCCAGTTGTCTATTGCTCCACTCTGTATGTCCATGTGTACCCACTGTTCAGTTCCCACTTAAAAGTGAGAACATGCAGTTTTTGACTTTCTGTTGGAGTCATTTCACTTAGGATAATGGCCTTCAGTTCCATCCATGTTGTTTGCAAGGTACCTTTTAGCACGTAAGATTACATGACAGTTTCCAAAGATTAGGACAATCGGGGGCCTTAAGTCCACAGAGCAGAAACATACATGCACAAACAATGGGAGACTTCACACACATCCGGAAAGCTCAGAGACCTGAAATGCTGGGACACACACTGCAAACAGCTCACCTCATCCTGAGTTACACATTAGAAAGTGATCAGAGATCTCCTACCTTGAGACATACATCTAAAGAGAGCAGACACACACGTGTTCTGGGACATACACCCACAAATGGGTCTGAGATCTCACAAATTGGGACATATACCCACAAACAGAACAGAACTCATGCCCTTGATACGAAAGCAAAAGAGATGCTTTTTTTTTTTTTTTTTTTTTTTTTTTTGAGAGAGTCTCACTCTGTTATCCAGGCTGGAGTGCAATAAAGTGGTGCAATAAAGACACATTGCAGCCTCAAACTCCTGGGCTCAAGTAGATCCTCTCACCTCAGCCTCCCAAGTAGCTAGGACTACGGGTGCACCACCAAGCCTGGCTAATTTTTTATTTTTCGTACAGACAAGGTCTCACTATGTTTCCCAGACTGACCTCAAACTCCTGGGATCAAGTGATCCTTCCATCTCAGCCTTCTAAAGTGCTGGGATTATAGGTATGAGCCACTGTGCCCAGCTGAGATATTTTTTTAAAAACTCACATACTGGTCGGCGTGGTGGCTCACGCCTGTAATCCAAGCACTTTGGAGGCCAAGGCGGGCGGATCGCCTGAGGTCGGGAGTTCAAGACGAGCCTGACCAACATGGTGAAACCCTGTCTTAAAACAAAACAAAACAAAACAAAACAAAAAAAAAACCTCACATACTGTAATACAGGCGTCCCCAAACTACGGCCCATGGGCCGCATGTGGCCCCCTGAGGCCATTTATCCGGCCCCCCGCCGCACTTCAGGAAGGGGCACCTCTTTCATTGATGGTCAGTGAGAGGAGCACAGTATGTGGCGGCCCTCCAGCGGTCTGAGGGACAGTGAACTGGTCCCCTGTGTAAAAAGTTTGGGGACGCCTGCTGTAATATATACACACAAATAGATCAGAGACTTCATATAAGAAATATAACCAAAATGGATTAGGTCTAAAATCCTGCAACAAGAACCCACAACATGTTAGAGATCTCACATCCTGGCAAATACACCCAGAAAAAATAAAGATACTTGACATCTTGGGGTACACGCCCACAAAGAGATGAGAGAGCCAGGATCCTGGGACATATACTTGCAAACAGATCAAAGGCCTTGACCCTGAGACATATACCAACAAAGAGCTCAGAAACCTCATACCCTGGAAATACACAGTTTAACAAACAAAGGCCAGGCGCGGTGGCTCACGCCTTTAATCCCAGCACTTCAGGAGGCCAAGGCAGGTGGATCACAAGGTAAGGAGATTGAGACCATCCTGGCCAACATGGTGAAACCCCATCTCTACTAAAAATTCAAAAAATTAGCTGGGCGTGGTGATGTATGCCAGTAATCCCAGCTACTTGGGAGGCTTAGGCAGGGGAACTGCTTTGAACCAGGGAGTTGGAGGTTGCAGTGAGCCAAGATCATGCTACTGCACTCCAGCCTGGCAACAGAGCGAGACTCCATCTAAAAATAAAATAAAATAAATAACAACAATAATAATAAGCCTTGCAACCTGTTATGTATATAAGCATACAAATCAGAAATCTCATATGCTTGTAAATGATGCCAAAAGCCTAATGATATCTAACAACCTGGGATATACATCCATAAATGGCTGAGAAAACTCACACCTGGAATATATATCCACAAATAGCTCTGAGATATCACATCCTAGGATATGTATTCAGAAACATTAGAGAACTCACATCCTGAAAAAAACTCCCTCAAGGATGTCTGACTTATCTCAAGCCAGTTCATTTACCAGAAAACACATCAGAATCTTCACACCATTAGGCATATACCTACAATAAAAAAAAAAGATCAGAGAGTTCTCATGCTGGGATATACATCAGCAAACAGATTAGAGACCTCATAACTTAGACATGTAACTACACAGAGACTACAGGTGTCAAATGCTGCAACATATGCCCATAAAGATATCTGAGATGGCCAAGCATGGTGGCTCATGCCTGTAATCCCAGCACTTTAGGAGGTCGAGGTGGGTGGATCATTTGAGGTCGGGAGCCTGGCCAACATGGTGAAACCCCACCTCTACTAAAAATACAAAAAATAACCAGGTATGGTGTCATGCACCTGTAGTCCCAGCTACTTGGGAGGCTGAGGCAGGAGAACTGTTAGAACCCAGGAGGTGGAGGTTGCAGTGAGCCGAGATTGAGCCACTGCACTCCAGCCTGGGTGACAGCACGAGACTCTGTCTCAAAATAAAAAAAAAAAAAAGTTATCAGAGACCTCACACTCTGAGATATACACCAACAAACAGCTCAGGGAGTTCAAGCTATGGGATATACTCCAAAACATGTCAGAGACTATATATGATCAGAGATCCTAAATGCTGCAACATACACTTATAAGCACATCAGAAACCAGACATGCTAAGAAAAAAAAGCCAGAAATAGATCAGAGACCTAAGATCCTGTGACATAAACCCACAAAAAGATCCTAGAGCTCATATCCAGGAACAGGTACCCACATGTACCCACAAAGAGATCAGAGGATTCATACCAAAAGACATATACTCACAATGAGCTCTTTGAAACCCCACACCCTGGACATTCACAACTAAACAGATTATATTAGGTATACCCAGAACATATATAGAAACATGTGAGAGTCCTCAAAGCCTGGTATGTATATCCATAAATACAAACTAAGGCTGGGTTCAGTGGCTCACACCTGTAATCCCAGCATTTTGGGAGGTCAAGGCAGGAAGATCTCTTGAGGTCAGGAGCTTGAGACCAGCCTGGCCAACATGGTAAAAGTCCATCTCTACTAACAATACAAAAATTGGCTGGGTGTTGTGGTGCATGCTTGTAGTCCAGCTACTCGGGAGGCTGAGGCAGGAGAATTGCTTGAACCCACGAGGTAGAGGCTGCAGTGAGTCGAAATTGCACCACTGCACTCCAGCCTGGGCGACAGAGCAAAAAAACAAACAAACAAAAAAAGGGCTGGGCTCAGTGGCTCACACCTGTAATCCCAGCACTTTGGGAGACTGAGGCGGGTGGATCACGAGGTCAAGAGATGGAGACCATCCTGGCCAACATGGTGAAACCCTGTCTGTACTAAAAATACAAAAAAATTAGTCAGGCGTGGTGGTGCATGCCTGTAGTCCCAGCTACTCAGGAGGCTGAGGCAGGAGAATTACTTGAAACCGGAAAACAGAAGTTGCAATGAGCCGGGATCTTGCTACTGCACTCCAGCCTGGCGATAGAGCAAGACTCACTCTCAAAAAAAAAAAAAAAAAAAAAAAAAAAAAAAGTAAATCCTGCAATATACACCACAAACACATCAGAGACTTCACATACTGGGAAATCAACTCAGAAATGAATCAGTCCTCTCAAATTGCAACATACCACCCAAAAGAGACAAGAGAGCTCATATCCTTGGGAATAAACCTGTAAAAAAAAAAAAAAAAAAAGGAGCCTCACATCATAGAACATACACCGTCACATAGTTGAGAGATCTCAGGTTTGGAAATACACTGAGGAATACATGAAATATCTCATACATATTCAAAAAGGTCAGAGACATCACGTCATGGGACATACACTTGCAAACACATTAATGATGCCAAACTCTAGGAATTAAATCCACAAACTGATCAGAGACTTAATATGCAGGGACATATAATCACAAACAGATCAGAGACCTTACATTTTTTATATGCACCCATGAAAAAGATCACACATACCAGGATACACAATGATAGCCACAGACCTCACATCCTGAGGCACACAACAAGAAAAAGGTCATAAGCCTTATATCCTGGTAAATAAGCTCCCAAACAGCTCGGGAACCTCACACTGTGGGACACACCCACAAACAGATAAGAGACCTCACACGTAGGTTCATTCAATCACAACCATATCAGAGAACTTCTATTCTTAGTATATACCCATGAAAGATGCCTCACATACTGATAATTACAATGACAAACACATCACAGACCTAAAATCCTGGGACATATATGCACAAACACAGATCAGATCAGTGACCTCACACACTGAGACATACATCCACAAACATGTCAGAGATCTATTCTAATAAATACATCTACAAATATATCAGAGACGTCAACCTTACATCCTGGGACGTACTTGCGGAAATAGCCTAGACATCTAAAATTTCTGCATAAACTGCCACTTAATTTGCATGTAACTAAAAGTGGGTATAAATATGACTGCAGAACTACCTCTGAGTTGCTACTCTGGGCACACTGCCTATGGGTAGCCCTGATCCACAAGGAGCAGTACCTCTGCTGCTGCTATACACTGCCGCTTCAATAAAAGCTGCTGTTTAACACCACCAGCTTATCCTTGAATTCCTTCCTAGGCAAAGCCAAAAATCCTCCTGGGTGGGCTAAGACTCAATTTTGGGGCTTGCCTGTCCTGCAACCAGTTGAAAGAGCTCAAACTCAGTATATCCATAAACAGATCAGAGACCTTACATAAAGAGACATATGTGGGCACATGGACAGAGACTTCTTACTTGGGAACATACATCCAGAAACAGATCAGAGATCTCATATCCTAAGAAATATATCAACAAACTACTTTGACATACACCAATGAAAATCACATACTAGTATATAGCAACAAATGGATCAGAGACCTCACATGCTGGGAAATACACCACCAAATTAGACACCTCACACCTCTGCATAAATACCAACAAAGGGCTCAGAGATTTCACACCATAGGACTTACACACCCAAAAAGATCAGAGACCTAAATCCTAGCTCATATAACCACAAACATACTTGAGAACTCACTCTGAGCAATCCACCCCAAACAGATCAGAGACCTCATACCCTGGAACATACAGCCAAAAAAATATCAGAGACCTCATACCCTTGACACTTCACATATACAGGGATGAACAAATCTGAGACCTTACATTCTGGGACATGCACCCACTAAGAGCTCAGGGAACTCACATCCTGGGAAATATACCCACAAACATTTTAGAGACCTCACACCCAGAGATGTATACCCACAGATACAGCAGAGACCTCATGCCCTAGGACATACACCCTCAGACAGAATAGCCCTCATATTCTTCAACACACACCAAATAAACAGATTAGAGCACTGACATCCCTAAAAAAATACAACCAGAAAAGCTCAGAAATATAACATCCAGGAAAAGGTAGCCACAAAGAGCTGAGACTCACACCTTGGCACATACACCCACAAAGAGATCAGAGATCTAACATTCAGGGGCATTAAACCAAAAACAGATCAGAGACCTCACACCCTTGACATGCACTCATGAAGAGAGACCTCACATCCTGGGACATACAATGACAAGCAGATCAGAGGCCTCATAACCTGGGATGAATACTCACAAGCAGATCAGAAACTTTACACCATTGAACATATACCCACAAACAGAGCAGAAACCTCAAATATACTTCCAAATGGATCACAGAACTCATAGCTTAGAATATATACCCACAAAAAAATCAGAAATCTCTTATTCTGGGAAATATAGACTCAAACAGATTAGAGACTCCACGACCTTGGACACACATGATCAAAGAGTTCAGATACCTCACACCCTGGTATATACACATATGAACCGAGATCTCATATACTGTGTCATACATGTCAGGGATACTCACAACCAGCTCAGGAGCCTTACATCCTGAGATATATACTCATAAACAGTGCAGAGAACTGATTCCCTCTGTCCTCAAACTCAGAAATATCAAAATTGGGACACAGGCTCTCAAACACATTAGAGACTTCATATCCAGGGACTCAGTGGCCCAAACAGCTGACACCTAGTGTTCTGGATGCAAACTCCAGTCACCTTGGTGATGTCTCTTCCTGAGACTTAGAAATTCATATACCTCAAAGACTAAACAAACAATACACAGTCCTCCAAAGAGTTCATGGATGTGAAACCTGAGGCACAGACTGCCCAACACCCCAGTGACCTCATACCCAGAAGAGACTGCCAGAGAGTTCAGATAATCCAAATTCTGGACTTGATCACATTCTGGATATGAACAGAAATAAACAGCCCAGAATCCCCATGCTTTGGGACATAGATCCCCAAATAATTCAGAGACCTAAAAACCTAGAGGGAGAACTCCAAAATGTCAGACACTTAAAAATGTGAGACACAGAATGCCCCAAAGACCCAGACATCATGGCATGCATACAGACCAAGAAAAAGCTCAAAAGTCTCAAACTCCAGACAGACCATCAAAGAGCTCAGAAACACCTCTTTTTGCCACATAACAAGTAACCCCCAAATTTACCAGCTTTTGGCTGTTTGAGCATCTTTGCACAATGGCTGGCTTCTACTAGACTCACTGATCCAAGAAAAGGCACAGCATAAGTCATAGCACCTTTTAAACTTTCCTCTAGGTAAGCACCGCTTTGCTGCACCCCACAAATTTGGCAAGTTTCATTTTGATTTTCATTTAGTCCAAAGTATTTTTTATTTCTCTTGAAACTACTTTGAGCCACTGAGGCCCTGCATCCTCCCATAAAGTCTTTCTCTGGAGCTCATACCCTGCCTCTCACATAAATGTATAAACCTGTCTCATAACCAGATTTGCAGTTTTCAGAAGAAGAACACAGTTTTTCCTCACTGTGCATCCTTGCCTCATGGTACGCTATCTATTATGCATGTTCTCAAGAACAACTGAAGTAAAATTGTGGATTTACTAGAGAAGACACAATTCTGGGGAGTGCTTACTCTTTCTGAAACCCAACATACATTTACATTAAACAATATGTGCACATGACTCCTAAGTTCCCACTGAGTCAGTCCCAGGCCCACACTGGCCCCTGGCATTTACATGGATTGCTTGCTTCCCTTCCCCCCAGCCCTGAATTCTGCTTTCAGAAGGGATGTGGGATTAGGGGAAAGGACTGAAATCATGAGAGTGTGTGTGGACTAGCATTGTCCTACTGATTCTTTTTTTTTTTTTTTTTTTTTTTTTTTTTTTTTTTTGAGGCGGAGTTTCACTCTTGTTACCCAGGCTGGAGTGCAATGGCGCGATCTCGGCTCACCGCAACCTCCGCCTCCTGGGTTCAGGCAATTCTCCTGCCTCAGCCTCCTGAGTAGCTGGGATTACAGGCACGTGCCACCATGCCCAGCTAATTTTTAGTATTTTTAGTAGAGACGGGGTTTCACCATGTTGACCAGGATGGTCTCGATCTCTTGACCTCGTGATCCACCCGCCTCGGCCTCCCAAAGTGCTGGGATTACAGGCTTGAGCCACCGCGCCCGGCCCTTTCTTTTTTTTTTTTTGAGACGGAGTTTTGCTCTTGTTACCCAGGCTGGAGTGCAATGGCGCGATCTCGGCTCACCGCAACCTCCGCCTCCTGGGTTCAGGCAATTCTCCTGCCTCAGCCTCCTGAGTAGCTGGGATTACAGGCGTGTGCCACCATGCCCAGCTGATTTTTTTTTTATTTTTAGTAGAGACAGGGTTTCACCATGTTGACCAGGATGGTCTCGATCTCTTGACCTCGTGATCCACCCGCCTCGGCCTCCCAAAGTGCTGGGATTACAGGCTTGAGCCACCGCGCCCGGCCCTTTCTTTTTTTTTTTTTGAGACGGAGTTTTGCTCTTGTTACCCAGGCTGGAGTGCAATGGCGCGATCTCGGCTCACCGCAACCTCCGCCTCCTGGGTTCAGGCAATTCTCCTGCCTCAGCCTCCTGAGTAGCTGGGATTACAGGCGTGTGCCACCATGCCCAGCTGATTTTTTTTTTATTTTTAGTAGAGACAGGGTTTCACCATGTTGACCAGGATGGTCTCGATCTCTTGACCTCGTGATCCACCCGCCTCGGCCTCCCAAAGTGCTGGGATTACAGGCTTGAGCCACCGCGCCCGGCCCTTTCTTTTTTTTTTTTTGAGACGGAGTTTTGCTCTTGTTACCCAGGCTGGAGTGCAATGGCGCGATCTCGGCTCACTGCAACCTCCGCCTCCTGGGTTCAGGCAATTCTCCTGCCTCAGCCTCCTGAGTAGCTGGGATTACAGGCGTGTGCCACCATGCCCAGCTGATTTTTTTTTTATTTTTAGTAGAGACAGGGTTTCACCATGTTGACCAGGATGGTCTCGATCTCTTGACCTCGTGATCCACCCGCCTCGGCCTCCCAAAGTGCTGGGATTACAGGCTTGAGACACCGCGCCCGGCCCCTGATTCTTAACAGTCTTGTAAAAACCTCAGCAGATCAAGGTTTAGAGAGATGATCCAAAACGCTAGACTCTTCTACCATCCAACCAGGACTTGGGGGTTCCAGGCTTTGAAAGAGAGTCTATCAAGGCCAGGTGCGGTGGTTCATGCCTGTAATCCCAGTACTTAGGAAAGCCGAGGCGGGCGGATCACCAAGTCAGGAGTTTGAGACCAGCCTAACCAACACGGTGAAACCCCGTCTCTACCAAAAATATAAAACTCAGCTGGGTATGGTGGCGAGTGCCTGTAATCCCAGCTACTCAGGAGGCTGAGGCAGGAGAATCGCTTGAACCTGGGATGTGGAGGTTGCAGTGAGCCGTGATCCTGCCATTGCACTCCAACCTGGGTGACAGAGCAAGACTCCATCAAGAAAAAGAAAAGAAAGAAAGAAGGAAGGAAGGAAGGAAGGAGGGAATGGAGGGAAGGAAGGAAAGGCTCCAAAGTCCACCTGTTATCATCAGTGTGATCAAAGCCTGAGGGGAGATGGACTCCAACATTCATCTGAGCAACGTCCATCCTGAGAGATAGGGGTCCCCACTCAGTGGCTGGTGTCAGGAGACACAGAACAAACATCTCCCTACAACACAATCTCCACAGTGTCAAGGGAGACTGTGCCCTCCAGAACAGAGGGCAAGATAGGTTCTGAAGGAAACTGGTCACTTATATTTCATGGTATAGGCCAAGCTTGCCCAACCCACAGCCGACGAGCCACATGAGGCCCAGGACAGCTTTGAATGCAGCCTAATACAAATTCGTAAACTTTCTTAAAACATTATCAGATGTTGGCCAGGCACGGTGGCTCATGTCTGTAATCCCAGCACTTTGGGAGGCCGAGGCAGGCAGATCACGAGGTCAAGAGATCGAGACCATCCTGACCAACATGGTGAAACCCCGTCTCTACTAATAAATACAAAAATTAGCTGGGCATGGTGGCGCGTGCCTGTAGTCCCAGCTACTCGGGAGGCTGAGGCAGGAGAATTGCTTGAACCAAGGAGGCAGAGATTGCAGTGAGCCGAGATTGTGCCACTGCACTCCAGCCTGGCACCTGGAGACAGAGTGAGACTCTGTCTCAAAAAACAAAAATAAACAAAAAAAACCATTATCAGATGTTTTGGTGATTTTTTTTTTTTTTTTTTTTTTTTTTTAGGTCATGAGCTATCATTAATTAGTGTTAGTATATTTTATGTGTGGCCCAAGACAATTCTTCTTCCAGTGTGGCCCAGGGAAGCCAAAAGGTTGGACACTGCTGATCTAGACAAAGAGGCTGGGATTGCTGTGAATCCCAATCCTAATGTGGAGTGGAGTGGAGGAGTTCACAACCAATCATGGGGCTCCTACTTCTCACCGCCTTTTTTTTTTTTTAATTGGAGATAGAGTCTTGCTTTGTCGCCCAGGCTGGAGTGTAGTGGTGTGATCTTGGCTCACTGCAACCTCAGCCTCCGGAGTAGTTGGGATTATAGACATGCGCCACCACATCCAGCTAATTTTTCTATGTTTAGTAGAGAAGGGGTTTTGCCATGTCGGCTAGGCTGATCTCGAACTCCTGACCTTAGGTGATCCACCCACCTCAGCCTCCCAAATGCTGGGATTATAGGCGTGAGCCACCACGCCCAACAATCACCACCTTTCTGAACTGGCATATGGTCCAAGCAGAGGGAAAGGAGGATGTCACACATACCTCATGTCTGGATTTGGTATGTGATAAGGTCACTCATTCCTGATATAGCATCCCCAAAGACCTCAGAGCTTTTAAACCTTGGAATAGAAACTGTAAGACAGACCACAGACCTCACACTCTGAGACATAGACCCAAATACCTCTCAGAGAACATAAATCTCAGACAAAGACCTCCAAATTGTTCAAACGCTTCATACCCCAGACCAATGGTTCTCAACCAGAGCCAATGCTGCCCCCTAAAGTACATTTGGCAATATCTAAGGACATTCTGGCTGTCACAAATATGTGTGTGTGTGTTGGGGGGCTGCTACTGGCATCTGTGGTTTAAAGCCAGAGATACTGCTTGCCAGTGTCCTTTAGTCAAAGACCCCCACCCGACCCAGGAACGTACCTGTAGTTGAACAAGTTGGAACAATTTACTCATTGCAGTGAGGGAGAACACACTCCATGGGGAATTGTGGGGTAATGGGGTTTGATGGAGTGATTTACGGGGAGGGTCTAAGGAAATGGGGGCTCACTCTAGATTGGATGCTCTCAGAAAACAAAGGCAATTTTACAACTGGGTATTTCAATAAATCTTATCTATAGGGAGGGCAGACTAGAGTGAGGCTAATGCTGTCACTGGTAAGGAAGTAGCAGTCACTCATTTTAACCAAGAGAGGAGAATGTTTGGTATTTTATGAGCAACACAGTGACTTTATTTTTGTTTGTGCTTAGACAACATTATAAAGTGGCTATGCTCTATTTCATTTTATTATTTTTTTGAGACGAGATCTTACTTTATCCCCAGGCTGTAGTGCAGTAGCATGATCTTGGCTCACTGCAGCATCTAATTTCCTGGTTCAAGCAATCCTCTGGCCTCAGCCCCCCAAATAACTGGGATTACAGGCACCTGCCACCATGCCTGGCTAATTTTTGTATTTTTTGTAGAGATGGGGTTTCACCATGTTGTCCAGGCTGGTCTCGAACTCCTGAGCTCAAGCAATCTGCCCACCTCAACCTCCCAAATTGCTAGGATTATAGCCGTGAGTCATCTCACCCGGCCAAGCTCTTGTGATTTTATCACAAGGTCTCAGATTAACCTTACCTGAGGCTGGTATTCTGTGAGATTGTTCAGGTCTGTTAGGAGAACAACATGGCCTAACTACTGGGGCCAGGCCTGCTTCTGGGTGTCAGGGGCTGCTCCCTTCTTCCCTCCCGTTTTCTCTCATGCTAAACGTCTCTTATGCGTGCAACTGTATCCCCTCAAAATTCATATGTTGAAGTCCTAAACCCCAGTACCTCAGAATGTGACCTTATTTAGAAATAGGGTCATCGCAGATGCAACTAGTTAAGTTAGAACGAGGTCATGCTGGAGTAAACTGGGCCCCTAATCCTGCGCCACTGGTGTCTTTATAAAAATGGGCAATTTGGACAAAGACACACAGGGAGAATGCAAGATAGAGATAAAGGTAGTCATGGGGTAAAGCAGCAGAAGCCAGGGAACAGCAAAGATTGGGCAGGCCATGAGAAGCAAGGAAAGATGCAGGGCACACATTCCCCTCACAGCCCCGAGAGGGAACCAACCCTGCCTACACCTTGATCTCACACTTCAAGCCTCCAGAACTGAGACAATACATTTCTGCTCTTCAAGCTACCTAGATTGTGGTACTTTGTCATGACAGCAGCCCTAGTAAACTAATACAATAGATCCTACAATGCACAGAATAGCCCTCCATAACAAAGAATTTTCTGGTCCAAAATGTCAATAGTCCTGAGGTTGAGTAACCCTGCCCTGGATACAGAACCTAATAGTATTTACTGACCTCATAATCTCTGATAAAGACAATAAAAACCAGCTGACAGTATGCACAGCTTTGAACATAGTCCTTCAAAGTGCTCAGAAACCTCACACCTTGAACATGGAAGTCCATGCAGCCCAGAGACAAGCCTAAAGAGACCACTAACAGGTCAAAGACATCATACTCTGGGACAAAGACGACCAAGAAGATGAAAGGCCTAGCAACCAAAAACATACAGCAAGTATTCAGAGACATCAATCACATTATGAGACAAAACCCAAGAAAGCTCTGGGTCCAAAGAGCTCAGATATTTCACACCCTGGACACAGACACCAAACAGGCGAACAACAGCTCATAAATAACAACATCATTCACTGCCTGGTTTTAAAAATTATACAAAGATTATATAAATTAACATTAGGGGAAGCTAGGTGAAGAGTATACAAGAACACTCTGTACTATTTTTGTCATTTTTTGTAAGTCTAAAATGATTTTAAAATGTTTTAAATTTTTTTTTCTTTTTCAGCCCATTTTCATATTCCAAAAAATTTTTAAATGTTAAAGGCTGGATGAATTGGCTCACATCTATAATTCCAGCACTTTCAGAGGCCGAGGTGGGTAGATCACTTGAGCTCAGAAGTTGGAGACCAGCCTGGGCAATATGGTGAAACACCTTCTCCACAAAAATACAAAAATTAGCCAAGGGTGGTGGTACACACCTGTATTCCCACCTACTTGGGAAACAGAGGTGGGAGGATTGCTTGAGCCCAGGAGGTCAATGCTGCAGTGAGCCATGATGATGCCAGTGCTCTCCAGCCTGGGCAACAAAACAAGACCCTGTGTCCAAAAAATAAAATAAAAATTGTAGCCAAAAAAAATGATCAAGAGGACATAAAAGGGAATTTAGAAAACTTAAATAAGGCCAGGTGCAGTGGTTCATGCCTATAATCCCAGCACTTTGGGAGGCTAAGGCAGGAGGATTCCTTGAGCCCAGGAATTCATGACCAGCCTGGGCAACATGGCAAGACGTGGTCTTTATAAAAAATAAAAAATAAAATTAGTGGAGTGTGGTGGCACACGCCTGTGGTCTCAGCTACTCAGGATCATGAGGCTGAGGCAGGAGGACTGTTTGAGCCTAGGAGGTCGAGGCTGCAGTAAGCCATGTGCCTGCCACTGTACTCAGCCTGGGAAACACAGTGAGACCCTGTCTCAAAACAAAACTTAGATACATCTTGCCAACAAGAACAGAAAGCAATGTTAAGCCCCTCTAGCAGTCACAGAAATGCCAATAAAAGAAAAATGAAATTCGATTTTAAGAAAAAAAAAAAAAAAAAGGCTGAGTGCAGTGGCTCATGCCTGCAATCCCAAGACTTTGAGAGGCTGAGTCAGGATCATTTGAGCCCAGGAGTTTGAGACCAGCTTAGGCAACAGAGGGAGACCCTGTCTCTACAAAAAAAAAAAAAAAAAAAAATTGACAGAGTCTCGCTCTGTTGCCCAGGCTGGAGTGCCGTGGTGCGATCACAGTTCACTGCAGCATTGACCTCCTGAATAGCTGGGACTACAGGCATGTGCCACCATACCTGGCTAATTTTTGTGTTGTTTTGTAGAGATGGGGTTTCACCATGTTTACCAGGCTGGTCTCAAACTCCTGGGCTCAAGTGATCCACCCACTTCAGCCTCCCAAAGTTCTGGGATTACAGGTGTGAACCACCATACCAGGCCTACCAAAAAAAAAAAAAAAGTTAGCCAGGTGTAATGATGTGCACCTGTGGTCCCAGATACTCAGGAGGCTAAGGTGGGAGGATTGTTTGGGCCAGAGGTCAAGGCTGAAGTGAGCCATGATCATACCACTGCACTCCAGCCTGGGCAACAGAGAGAGATCCTGCCTCTACAAACACACAAAAAAGCCTTGGCAACATGGAAAGTCCTGTCTCCATAAAAAATAAAAAATAAAAAAAATTAGCCAAGTGTGGTGGCATGTGCCTGCAGTCAACAGTTACTAAGGAGGCTGAGATGGGAGAATCACCTGAGCTTGGCAAGTCAAGGCTGCAGTGAGCCGAGATCGTACCAATGCACTCCACCCTGGGTGACAGAGCAATATCCTGTCAAATAAATAAATATAAAGATATAACAAAAAAAGAAAAAAAAAAACCCTGCACATCTGGGGACAAAGATCCATAAACAGCTTAGAAACCTTGGGACACTCTGGACCAATGTAAACAGAAAAACAGAAAAGAAAGAAAGAGAGGAGAGAGAGAAAGAAAGAAAGAAAGAAAGAAAGAAACCTACCCACCCACCCTGGGACAGAGACCCACAAACATCTCAAACACCTAAACCTCTCAGATACAGATTTTCAAACAGCAGAGACTTCACAGTCTTTTTGTGAGTCATACTCTGAACTGAGATTCCAAAACAAATCAGACTGCACATCCTGCACACAGTCCTCCGAACTGCAGAGTGTAATAACTACCTTATGATGAGCTGACTTGACTTTAGAATCACTTTCTTCCTACTACCTACGTACCTAGCCAGCCAAACACCTCCCCCGTCCCATGTTTAAAATCCAATCATTTAAAAGTGTACTCTTTTAAGTCTTGTCCCCCTTTAAAAATCTCCTTGCAATTGCCACAAGCCCCTCAGGATTCCAGAGCATGAAACCATGCATCTCTCTTTAGTCACTTATGGCCCACCCCATCACACTCCTAGTCAAGCCTAGTCCAGAGGGAGCAGGAAGCCTCCAAGTCACCCTCTTCTGGGGGATGGGGGCTGGCCTGGAGGAGAATCATGAGATCACCTTGAATCTTATCTGCTGGACTCAGACCTACAGGCAGCCTGAAAGACAAATGCCAGGGACCCTGGAGAAGAGTTTTTCTCAGTGCTGTTGTGAACGGTGAGTGGGTCCTGAAATCAATATAATGGGGTGCAATAAGCATTGTTTTAAAAAAGAAAGAATAGGTAAAAGAAAATAGAAAAGATTACCCGACACACTCTGTGCCAGCCCTTGAGTACAAGCCATTAATGCCAGCTTCTTTTACAGGTGCACAAGTTGAAGTTCCCAGAAGGGATTCGAACCCACAGGCTCCAGTAGCCAAAGCCCTACCTCGGCAACCCTGAATGCCAACCCGGGAACCACAGCGCCTGCGCCGAAACAGCAGCCAATGGAGCGCGGAGCCGGGACTCGGCTTGTAGCCTCTTAGCGATTCCGGAAAACCTTGGTTCCCTGGAAGAGCTTGGGCGGGCAGTCTCGCGGTGACCAATCAGAGCTCAGGACAGGATTTTGTCCCGCCCTATGCAACTCATCCAGGAAGCAATCACCGCTCCGCGGCCTCCTCCTCACCCCACCCCCGGAGTTGCTTAACATCTGTATAGCCAACCCGGTGGGAACCGATATTATTAATAAAAGCTTGGTGGTGGCGGCTTCCAGACAGGTGGACTCTTTAGGCCGAAGATCGGGTTCGCCCGGCGCCGGGATCGGTCAAGGCAGAGCCATTCTCTCCTCGGTCTAGGGTGGAGGCCGATCCACTCGCGGAATGGGAGACCTTTCTTGTCTTCATTAGTACAATGGTGCCTTCCGAAATACACGACCCCTCCCCTGTGGTACCTCCCATCACCGTAGTGGTATGGTCCTGGAGCTGCACAGTCTAGTCGTTAACCCTTTATTCCCACCGCTCACGTTCTCCTTGTGTGTGTGACAAGGACTCTTACATGTCAGTGTCTAGTGAATCAATCTTCGGTTCACAACAACACAACTAAATGGACTCTCTCTTTCATGCCTTTCTCCTGCCCACGTTCCAGTCCTGTCTCCCCCACCCACGTAACCCAGAGCACCGTCCCTGCCCCATACCCTGATGATCCGGTTTAGAGCCAAGGCCCAGACGTCCAAACCCTTGCTGCAAAGCCACTGCCCATTAACGGGTATTTATTCATTCCCCTGAGGCCACTGATGAAAGTGTGCCTTTGTGTGGCAGCATTTATTAAAATAAAAAGCAGACACCCCTCCTTACTGGAATGTCAGCAACCCAAGGGTAGGGGGGCATATGTGTATTTCTAGACCCCGGGTGTCTCCGCCTGAAACTGCCCTGCACACAGTAGGTGCTCAAAAGGGGATCTGTTGAATAAATGACTCATTTGGCCTGGCAGTTTCACTTTTAAGTACGTGTTTTAAGGAAATAATCACATATACGTGCACAGTCCTGTGTGCACAAGAATGGGAGGAGTAACAACTAAGGGCATATGCATAAAGGCGATTATTCCATGGAGTACTAGTTGGCTGTGAAACAGAATGAGACCTCATCACTGGAAATACCCAGCTAGCCCAGGGACTTCACATCATTGCACACAGAGCACAACAGAGCTCAGAGACCTCACACCATGGGACACAGAGTCCAAAACAGTTCAGGGAATTCACACTGAACACAGACCACAAAACAAAACTAGAGAACTCAATAATGGAACATATTTTAAGAGATTCCCAGTCATTTCATAGATCTCATCTTCATCACAAAATCCTGCAAACATTTCAGAGACTTCATACCCTGGGACACAAAGGCCGAAACACCTCAGGGACATTGTACACTGGGAAAACACACCCCAAACAGCTCACATACCTCACACCCTGGACGCAGACTCCAAAACAGCTCAGAGACCTCACCACTTGGGATATAGATTAGAATCTGGACAGAGATCACATACAACTTTTGCAGGGTCTCACTCTGTAACCCAGGCTGGGGTGCAGTGGCATGATCTCAGCTCACTGCAACCTCCACCTCCCCAGCTCAAGCAATCCTCCCACCTCAACCTCCCCAGTAGCTGGGACTACTGGAGCAGGCTACTACACCTAAGTTTTGTAATTTTTTTCTAGAGACGGGATTTCACCATGTTGCCCAGGCTGGTCTCGAACCCTAGGTTTAAGCGATCCACTGGCCTTGGTCTTCCAAAGTGCTGGGATTACAGGCATGAGCCACTGTGCCTGCCGTGAGACCACATAACTCATCGTAGACCACAAAACAATTCAGAGGACTGGACACAAACAAAATGAAGGTGACACACCTGTACCGCCTGGAGAGACCACCTAAAGGACATGCTGTTAATGGAGGCAAAGCAAGTGGGAAAAAATGCTCAAAGAATGACCTCATAACCTGAGAACTAGACCTGAAAAGTGTTCTAAAATCTTACATCCAAACAGCTCAGAAATCCCAGAGAATGGCCGGGCGCGGTGGCTCAAGCCTGTAATCCCAGCACTTTGGGAGGCCGAGGCAGGTGGATCATGAGGTCAAGAGATCGAGACCATCCTGGTCAACATGGTGAAACCCCGTCTCTACTAAAAATACAAAAAATTAGCTGGGCATGGTGGCGTGTGCCTGTAATCCTAGCTACCCAGGAGGCTGAGGCAGGAGAATTGCCTGAACCCAGGAGGCGGAGGTTGCGGTGAGCCGAGATCGCGCCATTGCACTCCAGCCTGGGTAACAAGAGCGAAACTCCGTCTCAAAAAAAAAAAAAAAGAAATCCCAGAGAATATATTCTCTTATCATAATGGAATTAAACTAGAAATCAATAACAGAAATATACCGGGAAAATCCTAAACTGCTTGTAAATTAAACAAAACACTTTTTTTTCTTTTTTTGAGATGGAGTTTTTGCTCTGTTGCCTAGGCTGGAGTGCAGTGACATGATCTCGGTTCACTGCAACTGAAACCTCCTCCTCCCAGGTTCAAGCGATTCTCCTGCCTCAGACTCCCTAGTAGCTGAGATTACAGGCACCCGCCACCACGCCCGGCTACTTTTTGTATTTTTAGTAGAGATGAGGTTTCACCATGTTGGCCAGGCTGGTCTAAAACTCTTGACCTCAGGTGATCTACCCGCCTCGGCCTCCCAAAGTGCTACTATTACAGACGTAAGCCACCGTACCCAGCCACAAAACACTTTTACATAGCCCATGAGCCAAAGAGGAAATCACAAGGGAAATTAAAGAACTATTATGAATTGAATAAAAATGAAAATACAACAAATCCAAATTTATGGGATACAGCTAGAGTAGTGATCAGAAGAAAACTGATGGCATTAAAATGCTTACATGAGAAAAGAAATGTCTTAAATCAATTATCTGAATTTCCAATTTAGGAAAGTCTAAGAATTATACCTGAAGGAATAAAATAATAAAGGCAAGAGCGGCCAGGCCGGGCACTAGGCACTGTGGCACACTCCTGTAATCCCAGCACTTTGGGATGCCAATGTGGGTGAATCACTTGAGGTCAGGCATTCAAGACCAGCCTGGTGAACATGGTGAAACTCCATCTCTACTAAAAATACAAAAACTTGATGCCTGTTATCTCAGCTACTCGGGAGGGTGAGGCAGGAGAATTGCTGGAACCCGGGAAGCCGAGATTGCAGTGAGCTGAGATCGTGCCATTGCACTCCGGCCTGGGTGACAACAGTGAGACTCCATCTAAAAAAAAAAAAATTAGCTGGGTATGGTGGCACATGCCTGTAATCCCAGCTACTCGAGAGGCTGAGGCAAGAGAATTGCTTTAACCTGGGAAGCGGAGGTTGCAGTGAGCAGAGATTGGGCCACTGCACTCCAGCCTGGGAGACAGAGCAAGATTTCATCTCAAGAAAAGAAAAGAAAGAAAAAATTAGCCAATTAGCCAGGTGTGGTGGTGTGTGCCTGTAGCCTAGCTACTGGGGAGGCTGAGGTAAAGGTATCACTTGAGTCTGGGAGATGGAGCTTGCAGTGAACCGAGATCGTGCCACTGCACACCGGGCTGGGTGGCAGAGTCAGACCCTGTCTTGAAATCAATAAAAAATTTAAAAATAAGAGCAGAAATCAATGAAATTGAAAGCAAAAACAATAGAGAAAATCAACTGAGGCTGGGCGAGGTGGCTCACCCATGTAATCCCAGCACTTTGGGACACCAAAGCAGGCGGACCACTTGAGCTCAGGAGATCGAGACCAGCTTGGCCAACATGGTGAAACCCCATCTCGACTGAAAATACAAACATTAGCCAGGTGTGGTGGTGCACACCTTAGTCCCAGCTACTCCAGAGGCTGAGGCACGAGAATTGCTTGAACCAGTAGGCAGAAGCTGCAATGCACCAAGATCGTGCCACTGCACTCCAGCCTGGGCAACAGAGTGAAACCCTGTCTCAAAAAAGAAAAGAAAAGAAAAGAAAAGACAAGGAAAAAAAGAAAAGAGAAAAGAAAGATAAATGGAACCAAATGTCAGTTTTTGGAAAATACCCATAAAATTCAAACTCTCTATCACTAAAAGCAGCACATTTGTCTCATAAGATCCAAATTCAATGAGTCTCTGCAAAAATTTTCTATTCTTTCTGAAATATCAACTGAAAGGGATTTTACTTGAAATCGCCTAATTAACAGGTCTTTTCCTTTTAAAAAAAAAATCTTATTTATTTAGAGACAGGATCTTGCTCTGTCACCCAGGCCAGAGTGCAACAGCGTGATCACAGCTCACTGCAGCATTGACCGCCTGGACTCAAGCGATTCTCCCACCTCAGCCTCCCAAGTAGCTGGGAATACAGGTGCGCACCACCACACTTGGCTAAATTTTTGTGTTTTTGGAAAGATGGGGTTTCACTATGGTAACCAGGCTGGTCTGGAACTCCTGGGCTCAAGTGATCCACCTGCCTCGGCTTCCCAGAGTGCTGTGATTACAGGTGTGAGCCTGGCCAAAAATTTATTATTTTATCAGTTTCTTTGGTGCAAGTTGAGGAAATCACATGTCGTTTATACTTAGCTAGACTGTACTGGTTTGTATCTGACTTTGTACTTTTTTTTTTTTTTTTTTTTTTTTTTTTTGAGGTGGAGTTTCGCTCTTGTTACCCAGGCTGGAGTGCAATGGCGTGATCTCGACTCACCGCAACCTCCACCTCCTGGGTTCAGGCAATTCTCCTGCCTCAGCCTCCTGAGTAGCTGGGATTACAGGCACGCGCCACCATGCCCAGCTAATTTTTTGTATTTTTAGTAGAGACGGGGTTTCACCTTGTTGACCAGGATGGTCTCGATCTCTTGACCTCGTGATCCACCCGCCTCGGCCTCCCAAAGTGCTGGGATTACAGGCTTGAGCCACCGCACCTGGCCGACTTTCTACTATTTTTGATATAGAATAAACCACTGCATAGTACTCAAAGAGCTTCAAAAGGACTTTTTTCTCGTTAATAAATGTCCACCGTTCAGAAAATGCAACACAAAATTTATACCTACATTTTATCAGTTTGAGAGTTAAATATACACAAATAAAAAACCGATTCTAGCAACCGCAAGAACTGAAAAGATTGAATTTGATCATCTCACAGTGCTCCGTTACACAATAAACAAATCCTAAGAACTCGTGCTTGTCAGACGCGATACTCTAGAACACTGCCAAACCTTTGGGAAAGTTTTGGGAAGCCAGGTCTTCAGTGATGGGCGCACACTGCGAAGCGGGAGCGTTGAGAGGAAAACCGCAACATCTTCTAGCATCTTCCTCCACTCACTGGAATAAGGCAGCTATCGAGGCGCAACTTTAAAATGGCAGCAACCAGGAGTGCTCGATGATTGGCTGTTGTCTAGAAGGGTGGGATTGTCTCTGGCTGACTTTGATTTTCATGGAGGCCATTGTTAATTGGCTGAGTTTCAGGACTGGGCGTTTATTGTCTGGTGATAATTGAGTCTATTTCCTGATTTGCTTGTACCTTAGTGTGCATGGAGGGATGGAATGTCTGGGTCACCAGGGATGCATTTTTTTTTTTTTCCTTTTTTGGAGACAGAGTCTCACAGTGTCACCCAGGCTGTAGTGCAGTGGCTCCATCTCGGCTCACTGCAATCTCTGCCTCCTGAGTTCAAGCTATTCTCCTGCCTCAGTCTCCCAAGTAGCTGGGACTACAGGCCTGCTACAGGCGTGAGCCACCACGCCTGGCCCCCTTTTTTTTTTTTTTTTTTTTAGACAGAGTCTTACTCTGTCGCCTAAGCTGGAGTGCAGTGGCATAATCTCGGCTCACTGCAACCTCTGCCACCTGGGTTCAAGCAATTTTCCTGCCTCAGCCTCCCGCATAGCTGGAAAGACAGGCGCCTGCCCACCATGCCTGGCTAATTTTTGTATTTTTAGTAGAGACAGAGTTTTACCATATTGGCCAGGCTGGTCTCGAACTCCTGACCTTGTGATCCGCCCGCCTGGACCTCTCAAAGTGCTGGGATTACAGCTATGAGCCACCATGCCTGGCCAGGGATGCATGGCTTTAAACTTTCCTAAATAATTTCAAATGGGGCTGGGTGCGGTGTCTCATGCCTGTAATCCCAGCACTTTGGGAGGCCAAGGTGGGAGGATCGCTTGAAGGTAGGTGTCCCAGACTAGACTGGCCAACACAGGAAAACCTCGTCTCTACTTAAAAAAAAAAAAAAAAAAAAAAATACAAAAATTAGTCTGACGTGGTGGCACATGCCTGCAATCCCAGCTACTCGGGAGTCTGAGAGGCAGGAGAATCACTTGAACCCGGGAGGCGGAGGCTGCAATGAGCCAAGATTGCACCACCATTTGCTGGAGCAGCCACCCCCTAATTCCATCTCCACCTCTTTCTTTACCTTCCCCTGCCAACTGAGCTCTCTGCAGACCTAGAAAGATCAGGGAGAGATGCAGGTGAGTTATTCACATGCCAGCTTGGGAGTTGCCACTAGCTCCCACTTTTTTTGTTGTATTTTTGAGACAGTCTTGCTGTTGCCCAGGATAGAATGCAGTGGTGCCTTCTCAGCTCACTGCATCCTTGACTTCCCAGGCTCAAGAAATCCTCCCACCTCAGCCTCCCAAGAAAGCGCCCACATTCTTCATGCCCTACATGAGCAGTGGCTCACAGTCAAATCCTAAACCCTTCTCCATATGGCCTGCCCACTTTTGTGGGGCTGTAGGTCCCACAGGGTCGTGGCGTATGCCTTGTGCTGTGCTGAAGTGCAAGATCCAAGAAGAGGCAGGACACTGAAAAACTGGTGAAGAGCAGCTGGACTCGAGGTCGGGGAGGAGGGCCACATCACCTATGAGCGGAGATAGGCCCAGAATGCCCAGAAGCATCTGTATTTATTAGGTACAAGCAGGGGGAAGGGTCGTGAGTGAGGTCATCATCTATAGGCTTAGTGATAGGGCATACATAATCACGTGAGTCACAAGCAAGGGGGCCACCCTATTGTCATTATGTCACCTGGGCAGAGAGGTGGGCCGTGCACAGTAGGGGGCTGTGCCATGCGCAGTAGTAGAGGTTCGTGTACAGTAAAGGGGTCCACCCCCATTAGGTCACCAAGGCAAGATGCTGGGCTGTGTGCAACAGGTGTCATGAACAACACTTCTTATCTAGGGGCTGGAGACTTCAAAGGGTTTCTAATGGAAAGATAATGTAAGCCAGTGCAGGGGGAGCTGACAGACATGTGCTCTTCTCTTAAGATAGTTATAGGAGGATGATTTGAGCTAGCACAGAAGCAAGAAAAGACTGACAGGGTGTACAGCCACCGTGACTGGTCAAACCAGAGGGGTTCTTCTCCCTCGGTTGTTTGCGGGATCTCAGGCCTGAGGCCGACTTTCCACAGGAACTGGATGCAAGGCACTCCAACTCCTTTTTTTTTTATCAGGAGGAGAGGCTCTTGCTCCAAGCCTACTGTACAGCGTGTGCCCTTTCAGGCAGGGATGCCACCACCTGGGTCTTTGGTTCTTGTCCTGGTCTGGCTGTTTTCCCGTGTACTGCTTCTGTTCTGTGATGGCTCTAGGCATTCCTCCTACTACCAACTACTATATGGGTTATATGGAAAGATTATATAAATCAGCACTAAATGTGTCAGTATAGCTCCGACAACAATACCTATATGATTATATGGAAAGATTATATGGGACTAAGTATGCCAGATATAAGTACTAAGTATGTTTATATAAGCTAGATATATTAGGCAGTAAGTTATTATATGACTATATAGAAAGATTATATAAAGGAAATAGCTGAGTAATAACACTGTAAGATATTCTTCAGGCACTAATTGTGCCTGGGGTTTGCACAGCCCTCCTTCCTTGGTGTCCATTTGGACACCTTTCCAAGCACTTATACCTCCCCTGATGCCCCAGGTCCCTGCATATCCCCTGACCTCTCACCTGGCTGTACAGCCCAGGTGTGATTGGTGAATATTTTCTTTTTCTGTCTTTTTTTTTTTTTTTTTATGAGACAGAGTCTCACTTGCCCAGGCTGAGTGCAGTGGTATGATAGCTCACTGCAACCTCCACCTCCTGCGTTCAAGCAATTCTCCTGCTTCAGCTTCCCAAGTAGCTGGGACTACAGGCCTGTACCACCATGCCAGGCTAATTTTTGTATTTTTTGTAGAGATAGGGTTCCACTATGTCGACCGGGCTGGTCTCACACCTGTAATCCAAGCACTTTGGGAGGCTGAGGGGTGGATCTCCTGAGGCCAGGAGTTCGAGACCAGTCTGGCCAACATGGTGAAACCCCATCTCTACTCAAAATACAAAAATTAGCTGGGTGTGGTTGCATGTGCCTGTAGTTCCAACTATTCAGGAGGGCAAGGCAGGAGAATCGCTTGAACCTGGGAGGCAGAGGTTACAGTGAGCCATGATTGCACTACTGCACTCCAGCTTGGTGACAGAGTGAGACTCTGTTTCAAAAAAATAAAAATTAAAAAAATTAAAACCAAGGCCAGGCATGGTGGCTCCTGCCTGTAATCCCAGCACTTTAGGAGGATGAGGCAAGAGGATCACTTGAGCACAGGAGTTCGAGACCAGAATGTACAGCATAGCAAATCCCTGTCTCCACAAAAATTTTTAAAACTATAAATTTAGTTGGGCGCAGTGGCTCACGCCTGCAATCCCAGCACTTTGGGAGGCAGAGGTGGGCGAATCACAAGGTCAGGAGTTTGAGACCATCCTGACCAACATGGTGAAACCCCATCTCTACTAAAAATACAAAAATTAACCGGGCATGGTGGTGCACTCCTGTAATCCCAGCTACTCAGGAGCCTGAGGCAGGAGAATCACTTGAACCTAGGAGGCAGAAGTTGCAGTGAGCCAAGATTGTGCCACTGCACTCCAGCCTTGGAAACAGAGTGAGACTCAGTTTTATAAATTTTAAAAAATTAAAATTGAGCCATATTCCCATTAATAGGAATGTTTAAATAACACATCTGTTAACCTTGAGTTAATGGAAAGAGCCAGGAAGGGTCCAATTTGGTTTTGTGTCTGTAAAGTTAAAATTAGGAACTGTTAAAAAAAAATGTCTTCCATGGTTTTTGTTACTTGAGCCCAGGGGTTCAAGTCTATAGTTAGCTGTGATTGCACTGCTGCACTCCAGCCTGGGTGACAGAGCAAGACCCTGTCTCTAAGAGAAGGAGAGGAGGGCAAATGTATAAAATTAATATTAGCAACTTTTAAGCAAATGTCCTGCAGTGTGCTTTTCATTACTTGTGAAAGACTCTCTGAAGGATAGGATGGGGCCATCTCAGAGATCTGGACCAAACACCAATGTGATTCTTCCAGAAGACTCGATTTGATGGACTACGTCAGAGATGAGAAGACCAAATTCCTGGCTCCCTTTCCACAGCTTCCTGATCTCAGGGCTTCAGGGCTGGAGTCTGGAGATTTGCATTCTGGCTATGTAGCTTTGACCAAGTCATGTGTTGCCCATGGGACTCAGTTTTCCTTCTGCCCAGTGGGGAATCATAAGCGCCATTCTGACTTGTCACAGGGTTACAGGTTTGTTGGGAGATTACAAGACAGTGAAAATAAAGTATCTTTGACTAATTAAATCAGCTCTCTCAGAATATAATACATTTTAATGTTTTTATTTATTGTTATTATTTTTTACAAGCATATGCCTCCATGTTGGTCAGGCTGGTCTTGAACTCCTGACCTCAAGTAATCCACCCTCCTCGGCCTCCTAAAGTGCTTGGATTACAGGTGTGAGCCCGCGCGCCAAGCCTAATTTTTGTATTTTTGGTAAAGATGGGGTTTTACCATGTTGGCCAGGCTGGTCTTGAACTCCTGGCTTCAAGTGATCCTCCCACATCTGCCTATCAAACTACTGGGATTACTGGCATGAGCCACTGCGCCTGGCCAAAAATTGTTCCTATGGAGCAAAACAGGTGATAACGCCAGCCTATTCGCTTGCTAAAATTTCCACAACTGAACACCACAGACTGGGTGGCTTAAACAACAGCAGTTTATTTTCTCACAGTCTGGAGGCTGGAAATCACAGATCAAAGTGTCAGCAGGGTTGGTTTCTTCTGAGGCCCATCTCCTTGGTTTGCAGATGGCCACCTCTTCCCCATGTCTCCACATGGTCCTTCCTTCTGGTGCATGCATGTTTGTGTCCTGATCTCCTCTCCTTACAAGGGCCATAAGACAGATTGAACTGGAGCCCACCCTGGCAGCCTCATTTTAATGTAATCACCTCTTTAAAGGCCCTATCTCCAAGTACACTCACATTCTGAGGTACTAGGGGCTTTAACATATGAATTGGAGGGGGACAAAATTCAGTCCATACCAGACAGAGATTAATTTTATCTATTTTCCTGAGATGGGGAAAGAGTAAGAGCCAGCTGGCTGCCGCTGGACTGTGGTGGTTTGCTTTGGGAAGAGCTCATCAGGTATGGGCAGGTTGCTCACTCATTGGTGGCCATGGGTAGCAACACAGGCTTTGGTAATGAAAATACGTAATCATGACCTCACTGTTTTGGTAAAAAAAATAACAATTATTTGTTGTTTTTGTTGTTGTTGAGATGGGCTCTCACTCTGTCACTTAGGCTGCTGGAGTGCAGTGGCGCGATCTTGGCTCACAGCAACCTCCGACTCCCACAAGCAATTCTCCTGCCTCAGCTTCCCTAGCAGATAGGATTACAGGTGCCCTCCATCATGCCTGGCTAATATCTGTGGGTTTTGTTTCTAGACAGAGTCCTGTTCTGTCACTCAAGTTGAAGTGCAGTGGTGCGATCTCCGCTCACCGCAACCTCCGCCTCCCAGGTTCAAGCAATTCTCCTGCCTCGGCCTCCTGAGTAGCTGGGATTACAGGTACATGCCATCATGCCCAGCTAGTTTTTTTTGTATTTTTAGTAGAGACGGAGTTTCACCATGTTGGCCAGGCTGGTCTTAAACTCCTGACCTCAGGTGATCCACCCTCCTCAGCCTCCCAGAGTGCTTGGATTACAGGTGTGAGCCACCGCACCCAGCCTAATTTTTGTATTTTTAGTAGAGACGGGGTTTCACCATGTTGGCCAGGCTGTTCTCAAACTACTGACCTCAGGTGATCTGCCCCACCTTGGCCTCCCAAAGAGCTGGGATTACAGGCATGAGCCACTGCACCCAGCTACAAAGATGTAAACTCAAAAAAAAAAAACAAAAAACACTCCAAATCCCACTACCAACAAATAACCGATGTTCACACCACACTCTCTCCACATACACAGATAGAAGGCAAGAACACTGGAGCTGAGATCACACCAGTGCACTCCAGCCCGGGTGACAGAGTGAGACTCCATCTCCAAAAAAAAAAAAAGGCAAGAACACTGGGTAGAGAGACAGAAAGAAACAAAAGCAATTTTTACAAATAGGTGTGTACTGTAAGTGTTATTTAAGTAAAAGGTGTTATACTTTTCTGCAATTGAATTAATAGAAGAAAATCAAATGGATGTTGTGTTAGTTTCTGATTTTTTTTTTTTTTTTTTTTTTTTTTTTGAGACAGAGTCTTGCTTTGTCATCCAGGCTGGAGTGCAGTGGCGCGATCATGACTCACTGCAACCTCTGCATCCCGGGTTCAAGCGATGCTCCTCCCTCAGCCTCCTGAATAGCTGGGATTACAGGCGCCTACCACCATGCCCGGCTGATTTTTCTGTATTTTTAGTAGAGACAGGGGTTTCACCATGTTGGTCAGGCTGGTCTCAAACTCTTGACCTTGTGATCCACCCATCTCGGCCTCCCAAAGTGCTGGGATTACAGGCGTGAGCCACCGCACCTGGTTGTGTTTCTGAATTCTTAATGCTGCTGTAACAAGTTACCACACACTTAGTGGGTCAAATCAACATAGATTTCATCTCATACAGTTCCTTTTTTTTTTTTCTTTCTAGAGACAGGGTCTCACTTTGTCACCCATGCTGGAATGCAGTGGCACTATCTCAGCTCACTGGAACCCCTGCCTCCCAGGCTGAAGCTATCTTCCCACCTCAGCCACCTGAGTAGCTGGGGCCACAGGCGCACACCACCATGCCTGGCTAATTTTTTAATATTTTGTAGAGACAGGGTTTTGCCATGTTGCTCAGGCCCTTCTCAAACTCCTGGGCTCAAGCAATGCTCCCGCCTTGGTCTCTCAAAGTATCGGGATTATCATACAGTTCTGGAGGTTCGAAATCTGGTCTCACTGGGCTAAAAAGGGAAGGTGTCCGCAGGGCTGTGTTGTCTTTTAGAGGCTCTAGTGGAGAAACTGTTTTCCTGCTTTTCCCAACTTCGAGAATCACCCACATTCCTTGACTCATAACCTTCTTCTTCCATCTTCAAAGCCAGCAACTGTGATTGTGTCTTCTCAGGTCACATCACTTCTGCTTCCTACTTTTAAGGACTTTTGTGATGACCTTGGGTCTACTAGATAATCCAGGATAATTTCCCTATCTTAAAATCAACTGGTTAGAAACCTTAATTCCATCTGCAACCTTAGTTTCTTTCTTTTTGCGACAGAGTCTCTCTCTGTCACCCAGGCTGGAGTGCAGTGGCATGATCTCGGCTCACTGCAACCTCCACCTCCCAGGTTCAAGTGATTCTCCTGCCTCAGTCTCCCATGTAGCTGGGACTACAGGTGCATGCTACCATGCCTGGATAATTTTGTATTTTTAATAGAGACAGGGTTTCACTATGTTGGCCAGGTTGGTCTCAAACTCTTGACTTCAAGTGATCTGCCCACCTCGGCCTCCCAAAATGCTAGGATTACAGGCATGAGCCACTGCACCTGGCCTTAGTTCTTTTTTACCATGTAACATAGTGTAGCCCCAGGTTCCAGAGTGCAGGCATTGTTCTACCTACACAGGAGGAAGGGAGAGAGTGTACAGGGAGGCGGCCATCTTCAAAAGTTTGGGTTTTTCTTGGAGGGAAGGTGTGGAAACACCACGGGCCCCAAGACTGAGGGAGCAGGGTTAACTCTGAGCTGCATTTGCAGGTAGCATTGAAACAGTTGACAGATGGAGGCTGAAAGGCCACCAGAACATCCACTCTTCCCCAGGGACTCCAAGGCAGGGTTAGGGGCTCTGAGGCAGGGTTAGGGGCTCCGTGGCAGGGTTAGGGGCTCTGAGGCAGGGTTAGGGGCTCTGTGGCAGGGTTAGGGGCTCTGAGGCAGGGTTAGGGGCTCCATGGCAGGGTTAGGGACTCCCGAGCCATAGTTAGGGGCTCTGAGGCAGGGTTAGGGGCTCCATGGCAGGGTTAGGGACTCCCAAGCCATAGTTAGGGGCTCCGAGGCAGGGTTAGGGGCTCCGTGGCAGGGTTAGGGGCTCCAAGGCAGGGTTAGGGTCTCCGTGGTAGGGTTAGGGGCTCTGAGGCAGGGTAAGGGGCTCCGTGGCAGGGTTAGGGGCTCCAAGGCAGGGTTAGGGGCTCCGTGGCAGGGTTAGGGGCTCCGTGGCAGGGTTAGGGACTCCTGAGCCATGGTTAGGGGCTCCAAGGCAGGGTTAGGGGCTCTGAGTGGAAGCAGTGTCAAGGCCTCAGCTGAAAGCAGGTCATTACCTCTGAAAGCAGCTCCACCTCCCCTGTGAATGGGGAGCACTCTGTCTTTCCCTAGCAGCCCCTGACTCCATGCCACTCCCCCTGCCCCTGCCCCTACCCCACCTCCTGCCTCCAAGGGCCTCCCATGTTCCCAGGAGTACAGATTTCACCTTTCTCTTCTGTCTCCCTTAAACCCAATCATCCTCAGCAGTTTAGGGCTATAAAGTCCAGCAGAAACCATCTTGTCTGACTCCCTCACTGAACAAATGGGGAAATGGGCCCCGGCTCTGTCCCAGGAGTCCCTTATACACACTCAGAGTGACCTCTTCAAGGACAACCAAAAATGACCTTAATCCCAGGGGGAAGAGAAATCCTTGCCCTTACTGGGTGGCAGTCTCTACTCCTTCCCTAATCAAGACTTAATGGGGCTGGGCGTGGTGGCTCATGCCTGTAATCTTAGCACTTTGGGAAGCCGAGGCAGGTGGATCACTTGAGGTCAGGAGTTCGAGACCAGCCTGGCCAACATGGTGAAACCATGTCTCTACAAAAAATATAAAAATTAGCCGTATATGGTGACATGCACCTGTAGTCCCAGCTACTTGGGAGGCTGAAGCAGGAGGATCACTTGAACCTGGGAGGTGGAGGTTGCAGTGAGCTGAGATTATACCACTGCCTTCCAGCCTGGGTGACAGAGCGAGACCTTGTCTCAAAAAAAAAAAAAAAAAAAAAAAAAAATTGAATAACCCTATGATCCAGCAATTCCCCTTTGGGATATTATCCAAAAGAATTGAAAGCAGGGTCTTGAAGAGATATTTGTACAACCATGCCCGCAGCAGCATTATCCACAATAGCTAAACCGTGGAAGGAACCCAAGTGGCCACAGACTGGCGAATGTCTAAGAAAATGTGGTTTATCTGTACAACGGAATACTATTCAGCCTCAAAAAGGAAGGAAATTCTGGCTTTTGACACATCCTACAATATGGATGAACCTTGAGGACACTATGCTAAGTGAAATAAACCAGTCACAAAAAGAAAAATACTGGATGATTTCACTTATATGAGAAACATAGTGTAGTCAAAGTCATAGAGATGGGCTAGGCGTAGTGGCTTACGCCTGCAATCCCAGAATTTTGGGAGGCTGAGGCAGGAGGATCACTTGAGCCCAGGAGTTCAAGACCAGCCTATGAAACATAGCAAGACCTTGTCTCTACAAAAAAAAAAAAGTTACAAATTAGCCAGGCATGGTGGCATACACCTGTAAGCCCGGCTGCTCAGGAGGGTGGGGTAGGAGGATTGCTTGAGCCCAGGAGTTTGAGGATGCAGTGAACTGTGATTGTGCCCCTGCACGCTGTGCTGGGTGACAAAGTGAGACCATGTCTCAAAAAGAAAAAAAAAAATCATAGAAACAGAAAGTAGAAGGGTGGTTACCAGGGGCTTGTGGGAGGAAAGAATGGGGAGTTTTTGGTACAGGGTTTCCATTTTGCAAGAGAGAGTTCTGGAGATGGATGGTGGTGTTGGTTGCACAATATTAGGAGTGTATTTAATTCCACTGAATAGTGCACTTAAAATGATTACAGTGACACATTTTGTCATATGTATTTCACCACAATTTTTTAAATGGGGAGGAGAAGAAAGAAATGCATCTGCTAGGGCTGGGTGCAGTGGCTCATGCCTGTAATCCCAGCACTTTGGGAGGCTGAGGTGGGAGGATCACGAGGTCAGGAGATTAAGACCGTCCTGGCCAACATGGTGAAACCCCGTCTCTACTAAAAATACAAAAATGTTAGCTGGGTGTGGTGGCACGCACTTGTAATCCCAGCTACTCAGGAGGCTGAGGCAGGAGAATCACTTGAACTGGGGAAGTGGAAGTTGCAGTGAGCTGAGATTGCACCACTGCACTCCAGCCTGGCAACAGGGCAAGACTGTCTAAAAAAAAGGAAAAGAAGAAATGCATCTGCTAAAAAAGCTCTGTCCCAGCACCAACTGGCTCTGAAGGTGGCCATGATTTGGGAAGCCCTGGCTGTTGTCCCACTGGTTCTCTGGGCTTTGTCCTGGAAGATGTGCAGGGGCCAGCAGTGGATGGGGAAGAAGCATGGTAGGTCTCCGTTACTCAACAGAAAGTGCCTCCATTCTAAGGAGACAAGAAATCATCTGCTGGAAACATTTAGTGAAACCAAAGCTATCTTGGATCCGTTTATGGAAAGGAGTGGCTGAGTTCTACCAGACGTACCCTGAAGCCCATTACCAAAGCCCAGCCAAGCTTCAGACCACCAAGCAGCCCCTCATTCACCTCTGGATCTCTGAAGAACAGGGTCCCACGTCCAGGAGCCTCCCACAGTGGAGCCAGTGTCCAGTTTGGAGGTGGTAGCCTCCTGGCTACCACCTCTGCTCTGGCTGGTTCCCTTCACCCTGGACAGTGCTCTTCCTGCAGTAGAGGAAGGAGCCATCTCCTGAAAGCCAGGAGGTCCTCCTGGAAGAATGCTCCGATGTTCCTGAGCTTCCCAGTCTGCAGAGAGCTTCTCCACATAGGATTTGATCCACTGTATTGAGGAATTCCTTTTCCTGCAGTAACAAACCAACCTGATAACACCACGGCTTCACACGCTAATGAAAGTTTATTTCTCGCTCGCATCACAGACTGCTGTGGGTGTTCCTGGTTGATGAGACTTCCATGTAGGGGCTAAGGACCCCAGCCTCCTTGGACACTGTGGCTTCACCACCCTCCACTTGGGCTCAAGACCTCCAAAGCACAGACAAAGGGCAATGGGTAAAGCACTACTGCTTCTGAAGGACACGAATCATTTTAGCTCAAGTTCTGTTTTGCAGAACTGGTTGCATGGCTCCACCCAGGGGCAAGAGACGGTGGGAAGTGGAATTTCTGGCTGGACAGCTATTTTGCAACAGGTGTGTGACCTTTAGGGCAGCCAAACATCACTGTGACACCCTGTCAGATGGTTATCATCCCCATATTACTGATCAGGAATCTGACACTCGGTGCAGGCGATGGACTTACTCCAGGTCACGTATCTAGATTCCTTATCATGATCACGAACTAGGTGTCCACTGTTCCAGCTCCTGGCTCGACGTCAGCCACCTTGATCAGCCAGCTCACTGCTTTGAATTTTAGGAAGAGTCTCAGGCCTCCTCATCCAGAGGGTGCTTTACTTTACAAAGCAGTTTTAACCTAAGAACTTCACTTCATCCTCAACATGTCCTGGTGAGGGAGGCAGGAAGCCAGTGATTCCCATTTTACAGATTAAAAACAAAACAAAACAAAACAAAACAAAACTTGAAAATCAACAGGAAGTAAAATAAAAGAAAAAGAATGAAAAAAAAAAAATAAACTGAGTACAATCAGTTCTGAAGAGCAGTGAAAAGCCCAAGGTCGCCGGCACCGCAGACCTTCCCAGGAATAGATTCCAGATTTTTCTCTTCCTCCAGCATCCTCAGTGTCCATGAAAAGAGGCAGGCTATGGGTTTTCCATGGTGATAAAAAGTGAAGCCCACATTCTGGAACCCGTCTGTCATGTGCGTGGCTTAGGTGATATTCAAACTCTCCCCACTTGCGTCAGTGATCCCTGAAAGTGCACCTCCAGCATCATTCTTTCCCCAATGTGTGTGACCCCAGTGGCACCCTCTCCTCATTCTGTGTGACAGCACAGCTGTCCACTCCACAGTCTGTCCGACCCCAGGAGTGTCCACTTACCAGTCTGCATTACACAACTGTTCACATTCTTGTGATGACAGAGGTGTCCCTACCACAGGGTGTGTAACTCTAAGAGTGTCCCAGGAGTATGTGTGACACCAGCAGCATCAAGCCAGTCTGTATGATCTCAGGAAGGTCTAAAGGCAACCCAGTGTGTGTGAGTGTTCAAACTCCCATGTGAGTGACTCGCAGGAGCGCTGACCCCTCATGTGTGGGACCCCATGACAACCTGCTACCCTTCCTATATGATCCCAGGCAGCACACTGCCCAGGGCGTGTTACTCCACTTACAAGACCCCAGTGAAGTGCACACTTGATCTGTGTGACCCCAGGATAATTCACATTCCAGTGCATGTAGCCTGAGGGTCGCCCGTGCTGTAGCTGCTGTGACGTCAACAGTATCTACTCCCACATCTGCATACTGAGGAGTGTCCATGACTGTCCTGTGTGACACGGCAGCATCCGCACCTCAGTCTGTGACCCCAGGGGCACCAATTCATCATTTTTTTGACCACAGGAATGTCCACTTCCCTAAATGAGATTGCAGGAATGTCCATAACACAGACTATGCGACCACAGGACTGTCTCCCCACCCTTCGTCACTGTAGCCCCTGGAATGTCCACACCCCTGTCTGTGTAACACTAGGAGTGTCCGTTTCACAATGTGTGATTTCAGGGGTGCCCACTGCCCAGTGTGTTTAACTTTAGGAGTGTCCCTAGGGAGAAACCTCTCCTTCCCGTATGAGATGGATCAGAAGGTCCCAGGCATCCCGAGCACAGTGTGAAGGGCCACAGCTCCTCTTGGCTGCCAAGCACCCAGATTCCATGGACATTTGGGGAAAGGGCTCCTTGGGCTGCTGGTGAACTTCCTGTGGCCACCATCTTCCTCTCCTGACCTGCCTGGCAGGGTGCGATCACTTCTGACCTGGCCCTTTAAGTTTTAGAAATTGGTTTCCAGCCCCCAGTGCCCTGACCTCTCTGTCTGCCATATGAGGGAGGCCCTGCCTGCAAAGGAGGGTGGTTACTGTGGAGGAATAGTGGGGGCCTTCAACTAATTAGACAAGGCCCACCCACATTTTGGAGGGCATCTGCCTTATTGATTAAAATGTCAATGTAATCTTAAAAAAAATTAGGAGTGTCCCAAACCCTCTCTGTGCGACCCTGGAAGTGTCCACTCTCCAGTATGGGTGGCCCTTGGAGTTTCACACCTCTGTCTATGTGACCCCCAAGTCTGTCCACATTCCAGTCTGAGTGACTCCAGGAGTGTGAAAACCCCCACCTTTGTGACCAGCTAGCACTGACCTCACGGTTGTCCACTCGTCAGGTTGTATGAGCCCAGGAGTCGCCACATTCCGGTCTGAGACGCCCTAAGACTCTCCACATTCTAATCTGTGTGAACCCGGGGACATGCACACCTCAGACTGTCTGACCTTTGGGATGCCCACATCCTGGTATATGTGACCCTAAGAATGTCCACAAGCCAGTCCAGATAATTCAGGAGTATCCGCTCCCTAGTCTAGGTGGGAAGTGTCCACGTACAAATCTATGTGACCCTGGGAATGTCCACACTCCAATCATTGGAACCCCAAGATTGCCCACCCCTCAGTTTAACAAGAGTGTTAACACCCTAGTCAATCTGACCCCAGGAGTGCCTGCATCCCCCTCTGTGTGACCCTGAAAGTGTGCATTCTCCAGCGCGTGTGATTCCCGGAGTGTCCACTCCGCAGTGTGTGTGACTCCTGGAATGTCCAGAACCCCATCTGAGTAACCCACAGCTGTCCACATGGCAGTGTGTGCTGCCTCAAGTGGCATCCACACTTCCTATCTGTGTGACCCCAGGAGTGCTCACACTCTAGGACTCCAGCATTACCCACAGCCCTGTCTTTATGACTGCAAGTTTGTTTACACAACAGTCACGTGATCCCAGGAGTATCCACACAACAATTGCACAATGGCAGGTGCCAAGACAGTACTAAGTTCCTCATTACTGCCACTCCTGCATACCCTCTGTGCTGCGACTGTGAGGGGCTGTTCGTGCTTCAATTCAATGGATCATTTTGTCCCGAGTTCCCTCCAACACCATTAAATGGTCTCTTCTATTAGTATTACCCCTCAGTCTCTCCTGTGGCCCATTCGATTTCCATCTCCCCCTTCCCAATCACATGTACACACACACACGCCCACCCGCATACACATATATGCACATGCACATCCTGAATCGGACCATCCCAGCATCAGACCCTGTGCAGCTTGTAGAAAACGAAGGTCAAGGCAGCCAACCCCCTGCTGCAGGCCCCACCCTAGAGTAGGTGGCAATTCATTACTGATGAGAGCAAAACCTTCTAGGACCCTAGGACCTTTTGAAGCATCTTCAGAAATCAATATTGGACACTCTCCCCACTCCCCCCAGCTCCATATGGGCAGGGACATTTGTCTGCCTTATTCTCTGTTGTCTGAACAGCACTTAGAAGAGTGCTGGGTACACAGTACACATACATTAGGTGTTTGTGGAATGAATGAAACTTCTGATCCAGTAATTCCACTCCTTTTTTTTTTTTTTTTTTTGAAAGGGAGTCTCACTCTGTTGTCCAGGCTGGAGTACAGTGGTGCAATCTCAGATTACTGCCACCTCTCCCTCCTGGGTTCAAGCAGTTCTCCTGCCTCAGCCTCTTGAGTACCTGGGATTATAGGCACCCACCACCACTACCAGCTAATTTTTGTATTTTCAGTAGAGACGAGGTTTCACCATGTTGGCCAGGCTGGTCTCGAACTGTTGACCTCAGGTGATCCACCCCCCTCAGCCTCCCAAAGTGCTAGGATTACAGGCATGAGCCGCCACACCTGGCCTGAACAATTCCACTTCTAACTCTAACACTCACACACGTGCACAAAGCTGTGTGCACAAGGCTGGTGGGAGCAGACCAGGAAAACCTTGTCAATGTCCATTTATAGCAAATGACTGTCGCAGAGTGAAGTGAATGATGGAGGTTCATGTTGCTCCACAGAGCACCTGCTGGACATGATACAGAATGAGGGGACCTGCTGCATTTCTGGAGGGGTTGCAAGGACTTCAAGGAGGCAGGGGTGGTGATTCCTACCACATCCCCATTCAATTCTCCTATTTGGCCTATGCAGAAGACAGATGGATCTTGCCGAATGACAGTGGATTAGCCAGGTGATGACTTAAGCTTAACGTAAGCTTAAGTAGGTGGTCATTCCAACTGCAGCTGCTGTACCAGAGGTGGTTGCATTGCTTGAGCAAATTAACACATCCCTTGGTACCTGGCGTGCAGTTATTTGATCTGGCAAATGCCTTTTTTTCTCTATCCCTGTCCATAAAGGGTACCAGAAGCAGTTCGGTTTCAACTGGCAAGGTCAGCTGTACTCCGTCACTCTCCTGCCTCAGTGGTATATCAATGAACTCTCCAGCCCTATGTCCTAAGTTAGTTCACAGGGACTTTGATTGCCTTTCCCTTCCACAGGTATCACACTGGCCCCGTGACATTGATGACATTATGCTGAGTAGACGTAGTGAGCGAGAAGTAGCAACTACTCTAGACTTATTGACAAGCAATTTCTGTGTCAGAGGGTGAGAAATAAATTCAACAAAAATTCAGGAAACTTCAAAAAAAAAATTCAGGAAACTTCTACTTCAGTGAAATTTCTAGGAGTCCAATGTGGGGGTCTGTCAACATATTCCTTCTAAGGTGAAGCATAAGTAGCTGCATCTGGCCTGTGGTTCAGCCAAAAAAGAGGCACAGTGCCTAGCAGGCCTATTCGGATTTTGGAGGCAACACATTCCTCATTTGGGCATGTTACACAGGCCTGTTTACCAAGTGACCTGAAAAGCTGCAAGTTTTGTGTGGAGCCCAGAACAGCAGAAGGCTCTGCAACAGGTCCAGGCTGCTGTGCAAGCTGCTTTGCCACTTGGGCCATGCGACCCAGCAGAGCCAATGGTACTTGAAGTGACCGTGGCAGAGAGGGATACTGTTTGGAGCTCTTGACAGGCTTGATAGGTGAATCACAGCCTAGTCCTTTAGGATTTTGTTTTTTATTTTTTGAGACAGGGTCTTACTCTCTGTCACCTAGGCTGGAGTGCAGTGGCACGATCACAGCTCACTGCCACCCGGACCTTTCAGGCTCAAGTGATCCTTCCATTTCAGCCTCCCCAGTAGCTGGGCCTACAGGTGTGCACCACCACATCTGGCTAACTTTTGTATTTTTTGTAGAGATGCTGTTTCCCCATGTTCCCCAGGCTGGTCTTGAACTCCTGGGCTCAGGCAATCCACCCATCTTAGCCTCCTAAATGAAATTTGGTGACCCTCCTTTAGGATTTTGGAACAAAGCCCTACTATTCTCTGCAGATAACTACCCTCCTTTTGAGAAACAGCTCTTGGCTGGGCATGGTGGGTCACTCCTGTAATCCCTGAACTTTGGGAGGTTGAGGCCAGCAGATCTCTTGAGCCCAGGAGTTCAAGATCACCCTGAGAAACATGGCAAAAATACATCTCTACAAAAAATACAAAAATTATTAATAGCTGGGTGGAGTGGCACGTGCCTGTAGTCCCGGCTACTCAGGAGGCTGAGGTGGGAAGATTGCTTGAACCCAGGAGGTCGAGGCTGCAGTGAGCTGTAATTGTGCCACTGCAGTCCAGCCTGGCTGACAAAGTGAGACCCCCTCTCAAAGAAAAATAAAAAATGTATATAGAGAAAGCTCTTGGTCTGCTACTAGGTCTTAGCAGAAACTAAATACTTGACGATGGGCCACCTAGTGACATTCCTGCTCATCCTGAACTGGGTGTTACCTGACTAACCAAGAGTTGGTGTGCACAGCAGTGTACACCATCATCAAATGGAAATGGGAAATATGTGATGGGGCCTGAGCAGGCCCTGAAGACACAAGTAAGTTACGTGAGGAAGTGGCCTAGTTAACAGATGGTTCTGCATGTTATGTAGGCACACTCTGAAAGTGGACAGGTGCGGCACTACGGCCTTTTTTGAGACATCTCTGAAGGACAATAGAAAAGGACAGTTGACAAGGGGTGGACTTGTGATGATAAATTTTATGTGTCCACTTGATAGGGACACAGGATGCCCTGTTGAATATTATTTCTGGGTGGATCTGTGAGGGTGTTTCAGATGAGGTTAGCATTTGAACTGTTGGACTGAGTAAGGCAGATGGCTCTGCCCAATGTGAATGGGCAATCACCCAATCCACTGAAGGTCGGAATAGAACAAAAAGATGGAGGAAGGTGGAATTTTCTCCCTGCCTGACTGCTCCGGAACATCAGTCCTTTGCCCTTGGCTGGGACTTACACCATCAGCCCTTTTTTTGTTTTGTTTTGTTGAGACAGAGTCTCACTCTATCACTCAGGCTGGCGTGCAGTGGCACAATCTCAGCTCACTGCAACCTCCGCCTCCTGGGTTCAACCAATTCTCGTGCCTCAGCCTCCCAAGTAGCTAGGACTAGAGGCGTATACCACCACACCTGGATGATTTTTGTGTTTTTAGTAGAGACAGGGTTTTGCTGTATTAGCCAGGCTGGTCTTGAACGCCTGACATCAGGTGATCCACCTGCCTCAGCCTCACAAATTGCTGGGATTACAGGCATGAGCTACCACACCCAGCCAACACCATCAGCCCTTTGGTTCTCAGAACTACACCACTGGCTCTCCTGGATCTCCAGCTTGCAGATGGCAGATTGTGGAACTTCTCAGCTTCCAAAATCACATGAGCCAATTCCTTATAATATATTACATATTGGTTCTGTTTCTCCTACTGGTTCTGTTTCTCTTGAGAACTCTAATACACCCAGCAATTCCACTTCTAACTCTAGCACTCACACATGTGCACAGAACTGTGTGAACAAGGCTGGTAGGAGCAAACAACCAGGAAAAGCCTGTAGATGTCCACTGATAGTCAAGGACCGTTGCAGAGTGAAATGAATAGTGGGGGTTCATGTTACAGCACAGAGTGCCCACTGGACATGATACAGAATGGATGAGACTTGTGTGTACCTGCAGGGGATGTGCTATAGGCAGGGAAAAGCAAGGGGGAGTCAGTTATGGTGACTTAATGCATGTGTGTAGTGCGTGCACACACACATTATGTAAACACAGAGAACTGTATCTGGAAGGAAACACCAGAATCTGACCCCAGTGGTCATTTTCAGGGGATGGGGATAGATGATCGGTAGAGTCCACGTACTGATGTGTTGTTCAAATCTTTTTTTTTTTTGAGAGACAGAGTCTCCTGTTGTCCAGGCATGATCTCAGGTCACTGCAACCTCCGCCTCCCAGGTTCAAGGGATTCTTGTGCCTTAGCCTCCCGAGTAGCTGGGATTACAGGCGCCTGCCACCATGCCCAGCTAATTTTTGTAATTTTGGTAGAGATGGGGTTTCACCATATTGGCCAGGCTAATCTCGAACTCCTGACCTCCATTGATCCACCTGCCTTAGCCTCCCAAAGTCCTAGAATTACAGGGGTGAGCTACCACGCTCGGCCTGTTGTTCAAATCTTTTATACAAACCCGCATTCGCATATTATTTGTGTAACTCTTTTTAAAAGAAAATCATATGCTTAAAAACAATATCTGGCAGGGCGCGGTGGCTCACGACTGTAATCCCAGCACTTCAGGAAGCCAAAGCAGGCCGGTTGTAGGCAACGTAGCAAGACCTTATCCCTACCAAAAATACAAAAATTAGCCAAGCATGATGGCGCACACCTATAGCCCCAGCTACCCAGGAGGCTGAGGCAAGAGGATCCCTTGAGCCTAGGAGTTTGAGGCTGCACTGAGCCGTGATGGTGTCAGTGGGCTCCAGGATGGGTGACAAAGCGAGACCCTGTCTCAAAAAAACAAAAACAAAATAATATCCACAGCTCAAAGTGTTTGTGTTGGGGGTAACTAAAAACAAAAATCTCAAACTCACATGCTCCAGGGACCAGACAATTAACCTGTAAGAGAGATGGGGGCGCTCAGCTCAGGGTAAAGTGAAATAACAACGAGGCTGATGAATGTTCTCTGACTCTCAGCAGCGGAAGGTGAGTGGGGTGGAGGAGGAGGACTGCAAATCTCATCCTCCAAAACATATCCCCCAAAATAATTCAGGAACATCACACACTGGGGCTCAGAGCTTTTTTTTTTTTTTTTTTTTTTTTTTTTTAAACAGCGTCTCACTCTATCACCCAGGCTGGAATGCAATGGTACGGTCTCAGCTCACTGCGACCTTCACCTCCTGAGTTCAAACTATTCTCCTGCCTCAAGCTCCAGAGTAGCTGGAACTACAGGTGCACATCACCATGCCCGGCTAATTTTTGTATTTTTAGTAGAGATGGAGCTTCACCATTTTGGCTAGGCTGGTCTTGAATGCCTGGCCTCAAGTGATCCATCCACCTTGGCTTCCCAAAGTGCTGGGATTACAGGCGTGAGCCACTGTGCTTGGCCAAGGGGCTCAGAACTCTTAAGAATTTAGGGATCTTGCCTATAGCCATTACTGGAGGTAAAAAAGAAAAAGAAAAAAAAAAGAATGTAGGGATTTTGGCTTGGAAAAAGACCAATAGTAAGTCAGAGCAGTCATACTCTAACTCAACCCACAACTTCACACCCCTAAAACACACTTTCAAACAGCTTACAGATCTCACACTTTGGAGACACACTCCTAAGTAGACCAGAGCCATCATATCCTAGAATAAAGATTCCTTTGGTAGTTTTTCAGTGTTATTATTATCACTATTACTATTATTATTATTATTATTATTATTATTATTATTGAGATGGAGTCTCACTCTGTTTCCCAGGCTGGAGTTCAGTGGCATGATCTTGGCTCACTGCAACCTCCGCCTCCCAGGTTCAAGCGATTCTCCTGCCTCAGCCTCCCAAGTATCTGGGATTACAGGCACCCGCCACCAAGCCCAGCTAATTTTTGTATTTTTAGTAGAGACAGGTTTCACCATGTTGGCCAGGCTGGTCTTAAACTCCTGACCTCAGGTGATCCACCCACCTTGGCCTCCCAAAGTACTGGGATTACAGGTAGGAGCCACCGCAACCGGCCTTCAGTGTTATCAAGAACTAATCCCTTACACACATCCACGTTAAGCTTTTAATTTCGAGGCCCTGAGTTTAATGTCAAAGTCCTTCCATTTGCTCCACCCATCTCTGTCACCTCCCACAGTCCTCGGCCTGTGCCCTCCTGTTCCTGCCCCTTGATCTCCAGGCGCTGAGCCAGAGGGTTGTCGGGAGGCCCCTGGGCAAGGACGCCTGCCCTGCCATGCTGCACCGTCTGCCCTCCAGGCTGCCAGTCAAGATGTGGGGCAGGACTTCGGAGAAACAGGTGAACAAGGTGGCCCCTAGGGGTCTGGGGCAAGGGTATTGGCACCAAAGCTGGTCTAGTAATTTGTTTACTTCTCTGTGGGCTCCTGTTTCCTGTCTTCTCTCTCTTCCTCTTTCAGAGACAAGCAGATGGCAGCAGAGGCCCATGGAAAGGCCCCATTCTAAGTCATGAGGGCACTGTGTTCAGGTGTGCATGGCTGCGCCGGGGCTGAGGGCTGGCTCCTCCCCCAGTTCAGCCAGGGACAGGTGGAGAGACACAAAGGAGGCTCAGGCAGGGTATCCCCGAAGCTGTCATGATTAAGGCTGTGTGGAGAAAGGCTAGGAAACACAGCACTGACCTTGAACTTTAGGGAGGAATTCAGAGGCCCCTGACAGCCTGAAGGGGACCTTGAAGAGGACCCTGTAGAAAGAGAGAACGCTTCCCTGTGAAGGAGGCCAAAGGAGGAAGGACATGGTGTTCCAGGCACGCTGACTATAGGGACTTTATAGGCTGTGGTGAGAAATAAAATTGATCATGTTTTTGTAGAGTGTGTAAAACAGGGCTTGGCACACAGTAAGCCTTGTGCAATTACTATGTCTTTATTTATTTATTTATTTATTTTTTTTGAGACCGAGTTTTGCTTTTGTCCCCCAGGGTGGAGTGCAGTGGCACAATTTCAGCTCACTGCAGCCTCTGCCTCCCAGGTTCAAGTAATTCTCTGGCCTCAGCCTCCTGAGTAGTGGGGATTATAGGTGTGCACCACCATGCACAGCTAATTTTTGTATTTTTAGTCGAGACAGGATTTCACCATGTAGGCCAGGCTGGTCTCGAACTCCTGACCTCAGGTGATCCACCCACCTCGGCCTCCCAAAGTGTTAAGATTACAGGCGTGAGCCACTGCAACTAGCCCTTTGTGTGGTGACTATGTCTTGATCATCATTTTATAAAGCAGGCCTTGTAACTTCACCTTTAAGACCCTGCAGGATCAGGACCCTGCCTTGCCCTCCCACTCATCTCTCACTCACTCTTGGGTTCTGAGCCACGCTGGCCTTCCTGTTCCTTTAAAGAGCCATCCCTGTTCATCCTTGAATTTGCAAGGATGAAGCTCCGAGTCTGCAAAACAGAATCTGGGGAGTGAATCTGAGCTGGCAGGGAACTGAATAATGGAAGGAATAGGTGGAGTTTATTTCCAATCAACTATCAAAATGATGCGGATGTGGCCAAAGCAGCGCTTAGAGGAAATCTATAGTTCTAAATGCATAGATCAGAAAAGTAGAAAAGTTGAAAATCAATGACCTGAGCTTCCCTATCAAGAAGCTGGGAAAAGAATGGCAAATTGAACCTAAGAAAGTAGAAGCAAGGAAATTATAACAGTAGAAACTGGTGAAATAGAAAGCAAACATACAATAAAGGCAACAAATCAAAAGTTGATTCTTTGAACAGATTAATAAAATATTAGCAATATCTGTTTTCTCTTGAATGATTAAGAGAAAAAATATAGATTGCCAATATCAGGAATGTAAACAGGGTATTATGACAGATTCTACAGATGTTAGAAGGTTAAAAGAGTCAGGTGCAGTGGCTCATGCCTATAATCCCAACATTCTGGGAGGCTGAGGCAGGAGGATCGCTTGAGCTTAGGAGTTCAAGATCAGCCTGGGAAACGGTGAGACCTCACCTCTACAAAAAATGAAAAAAGAAAACAAAATAGTCGGGCATGGTGGCACACACCTGTAATCCCAGCTACAACAGAGGCTGAAGTGGGAGGATTCCTTGAGTCCAGGAGGGTGAGACTGCAGTGAGCTGTGATCGTGTCACTGCATTCCAGGCTGGGCAACAAAGCAAGCTTCTGTCTCAAAAAGGGAATAAGAAAGAAAGTTGATAAGATTTTTTTCAACATACGACTTTATTATCTTTTTTCTTTCTTTCTTTTTTTTTTAAATCTCCATTCGAGTCTGCTTGCTAGGGAAACGACTTTATTTTCAATGGAGCCAAAATGTTGGTCATTTTCTCTTTCTGTAGTCCCTATGTCCCTGTGGATCTTCGGTATCCACAGGGAGAGCAGAACTCAGCAACTTTGCTAATGCCTCCTCCACTCAGGAAAATAGAATGGTACAGGATATTTTTATTTATTGATTGATTGATTTATTGGATTTTTTTTTTAACTGGAGCTCAGTGAAATCAATTGTTTAAAATGGGCTGGTTTCTTATAAATCGTTCTACTATAAGGACACATGCACACGAATGTTCATTGCAGCACTGTCTACAATAGCAAAGACCTGGAACCAACCCAAATGCCCATCGATGATAGACTGGACAGGGAAAATGTGGTACATATACACCATGGAATATTATGCAGCCATCAAAAACGATGAGTTCGTGTCCTTTGTAGGGACATGGATGAACCTGGAAACCATCATTCTCAGCAAACTGACACAAGAGCAGAAAATCAAACACCACATGTTCTCACTCATAGGCGGGTGTTGAACAATAAGAACACATGGACACAGGGAGGGGAGCACTACACACTGGGGTCTTTTCGGGGGAAATGGGGGAGGAATGGGGGGTGGGGAGGTGGGGAGAGAGAGCATGGGGAGAAATGCCAGATATAGGTGAAGGGGAGGAAGGCAGCAAATCACACTGCCATGTGTGTACCTATGCAACAATCTTGCATGTTCTTCACATGTACCCCAAAACCTAAAATGCAATTTAAAAAATGGGCTGGTTTCAATGGAACTAAATTCAGTGGAATCGAAAATAATAAAATAGCAAAGGTAGATAATTGAATTGAATTGAATTGAATAAAATTGAATTTAATTGAATCGAATTGAACAGAATAGAAATTAGTCAGACTTTGTGCTAAGCACTGTCCCTAGTTGTTGCAGTAGATATTTATTGAACAAATATGATCGAACTAGTTGTTCGGGAAACAGTGGGGAACAAAACAGATAGGTCCCTGCTCTTATGAAGCTTACATTCTAGTCAGGGAGACAAGCATTACCATCTGCAAAAGCCCTGAAACGAACGGTACAAGGATGGCCCTTACGAGGAACAGGCAAAAGGACAGTGTAGCTTGGAGTTCAAGAGCAATGAATGAGACTGTAGAGACTGGGGGTCATTGTAACTGGAGTCTAGATTTTAACAAGATGACCACATCATCGTCATCATCATCATCATCATCATCATCATCACCATCATCATCCATCCTTTTATTGCACTTGATATGTGTCAGTGTCAGGCATTGTTCTACACACTTAAAAATGTAGTTTTTTGCCAGGCACGGTGGGTCATACCTGTAATCCCAGCACTTTGGGAGGCCCAGGCAGGCGGATCATGAGGTCAAGAGATCGAGACCATCCTGGCCAACACGGCGAAACCCCGTCTCTACTAAAACTACAAAAATTAGCTGGGCTTGGTGGCATGCGCCTGTGGTCCCAGCTACTCGGGAGGCTGAGGCGGAAGAATTGCTTGAACCCAGGAGGCAGAGGTTGCGGTGAGCTGAGATTGCGCCACTGCACTCTAGCCTGGCGACAGAACAAGACTCCGTCTCAAAAAAAAAAAAAAATTATATATATAGTAGTTTATTAAAACTCTCACAATAATCCTATAAAATATGTATAAAATCCTGCTCATTTTATAGAAGGAGAAACCAAGGCACAGAGAAACTAGAGAAATTATTTAAATGTCAGTCTGATTCCAGAATCTTTTTTTTTTTTTTTTTGAGACACAGTCTTGTTCTGTCACCCAGGCTGGAGTGTGGTTGCATGATCATAGCTGATTGCAACCTCTGCCTCCCGGGCTCAAGCGATCCTCCCACCTCAGCCTCCCAAGTAACAGAAACTACACGTGAGCTCCACCCTGCCTGGCTAATTTTTGTATTTTTTTGTAGATACAGGGTCTCATCGTGTTGCCCAGGCTGGTCTCAAACTCCTGGGTTCAAGGGATCTGCCCATCTCAGCCTCCCAAAGCGCTGAGATTATAGGTGCCACCACCAGAATTTATACTTTTACTAATTTTGACTAATCTTTTTTTACAAAAATTATCTGGGTGTGGTGGCAGACGCCTGTAATCCCAGCTACTTGGTAGGTTGAGGCAGGAGAATCCCTTGAACTGGTGTGTGAGTGGGGGAGGGTGCAGAGGTTGCAGTGAGCAGAGATCCCATCACTACACTCCAGCCTGGGTGACAGAGCAAGACTCCGTCTCAAAAAAAAAATTAGTAAAAAATCTTAACCTATACTTTTAAGTATTATACTCCATTGCTTATAGTGCCAGGCCACAGGTGCTTTATAATCCTGCAGCAGAGATACTGTTCATATACAATTTACTAAATAGTTCAAGTCAAGAGAAAGATGTGATGGGAAGTGTGCTGAGGGTGGGAAAGTGGGAGGTGGGGGAGTAGTCCTCCCTCTGGGTGTCAGGGTGAATCTATAAATACACATGCCCAGAAACCTTCATTTCTTCTGAGACACCCCCTTCTCGTCCTGTTCTCTGTGACCGAAGCTGCAGAATGGGAAAGGAGGGGGCTGGGTAAAATTGGCCAATGGTATTGGTATTCACAGGGTTGGGCTCTTCTGTGTCTTGTTGCTTCTGGGAAAGAAAATGAATTCTCCTTAGAAAAAACAAGGGAGGGCATTGTCTTTGTCTCCACTCCCCTAATTTTCACTTCTGGAAGGAGAAAGGGAACCAGAAGGCTGGGCGCTGTGACTCAAGCCTGTAATCCCAGCACTCTGGGAGGCCAAAGCGGGCAGATCACTTGAGGTCAGAAGTTTGAGACCAGCCTGGCCGACATGGTGAAACCTCGTCTCTACTAAAACTACCAATATTAGCCAGGCGTTGCGGCACACACCTGTGGTCCCAGCTATTCGGGAGGCTGAAGCAGAGAATCGCTTGAAGCTGGGAGGTGGAGGTTGCAGTGAGCTAAGATTGTGCCACTGCACTCCAGCCTGGGCAACGGAGTGAGACTCTGTCTGAAAAAAAGGAAAAAAAAGAAAGGGCACAAGAAAACAGTGGAGAGTGGTCATGGCAGACACATGGACTCCCGTGAATCCACACATGGGCAGTAAGACTCTGCCAGTACGTATTCTCTCAGGCCTTTCCCTTGAAAAAGGGTGAGGAGGAAGTAGAGTCATTGGGGAGGTGGGGGGAGGTGAGCAGAAGGAAACATGAGCGTGACAAGTGGCAATGTGGTCTCTTCTGCCTTTTTTTCTTTTTTTAGTCGTGGAGGGACAGCAGTCAGACTCCTCCCCCAAGTCTTATCTGTAGACTTGACCACATCGTGATGACGGTAAAGAGCATCGAAGACACTACCATGTTTTATTCCAAGATCCTGGGCACGAAGATCATAACTTTTAAGGTAACCACTTCCCTAAATGTCAAAATTCAGGTGGGCTAAACTTTGTTTATAACACTTTAACATGTGACTTAACTCCCAAAAGAAAATGACGGGAAATCTAAGAGAAAATATAAAGAGATCAATGGAGGAGACTCCAAACTCTGAATATTTGGACTTCCAGAGAGAGAATGGAGGGAAAAAAAGGAGAGGAGGAAATTATCGTAGAAATACTGCAAGAGAACTGTGCAGTCTCTATATGGAAAAGGTTAACTAAGTATCCAGCATATTGACACTTACATGGCTTCTTGTGAAATTACAGAACATCAAACTGAAAAAGTAGATCCTAAGAGCTTTCATAGAGGTTAAAAAGTAAATTATCTAAAAAGGAAAAAAAAAACAAACAAATATCAGATTTTCCAAGAGACCAGATACCAAAAGATAAAAGGACAACTTCAAGATTCTGAGGGGCAATTTTCCACCTAGAATTCTATGTCCAACCAAACTATTAACCAAAGGTAAATGTAGGGGCTGGCTGCGGTGGCTCACGCCTGTTAATCTCAGCACTTTGGGAGGCTGAGATGGGTGGATCACATCAGGTCAGGAGTTTGAGACCAGCCTGGCCAATATGGCAAAACCTCATCTCTACTAAAAATACAAAAATTAGCTGGGCATGGTGGTATACGCCTGTGATCCCAGCTACTTGGGAGGCTGAGGCATGAGAATTGCTTGAGCCTGGGAAGCAGTGGTTGCAATGAGCAGAGATTGTACCACCGCACTCCAGTTTGAGTGACAGAGTGAGAAACTGTCAGAAAAAAATCAAACAAAGAAAAAGGTAAATGTACAATAAAAGTATTCTTAGTCATACGAAGTCTTAGAAAAGTTTCCCACTTGCTTTGAAAATTACTTGAGGGTGGCCGGGCGCGGTGGCTCAAGCCTGTAATCCCAGCACTTTGGGAGGCCCAGGCGGGTGGATCACGAGGTCAAGAGATCGAGACCATCCTGGTCAACATGGTGAAACCCCGTCTCTACTAAAAATACGAAAAATTAGCTGGGCATGGTGGCGCGTGCCTGTAATCCCAGCTACTCAGGAGGCTGAGGCAGGAGAATTGCCTGAACCCAGGAGGCGGAGGTTGCGGTGAGCCGAGATCGCGCCATTGCACTCCAGCCTGGGTAACAAGAGCGAAACTCCGTCTCAAAAAAAAAAAAAAAAAAAAAAAAAAAATGACTAATCTGGGAATATAGAAGACATGGAAGTCAGGCCACAAGCCACAACAGATCCCAAGAGGAAGATCTTAGAAAGGTACCTAGAGAACAATCAATCCAGTTTGGAACAGGTGTAAGAAAGACCCCAGGAAAGACAGATCCAAGGAAAAAAAAGAGGTTTCTAGAGACTGAAGTATGTTTGAGAATTTGGAACAACTTCAAAAAAGATAAATGCAGAGAAAGCAAAAAATATATGCCTAAGATGTGCTTCAGTAAGTGAATGGATATATCAACTGTGGCACACCTAGACAGTGAAATATTATTTAGTGAAAAGAATAAATGGACTATCAGCCAGGTTCGGTGGCTCATGCCTGCAATCCCAGCACTTTGGGAGGCCGAGGTGGGTGGATCACCTGAGGTCAGAAGTTTGAGACCAGTCTGGCCAACATGGTGAAACCCTATCTCTACTAAAAATACAAAAATTAGTCAGGCATGGTGGCAGGTGCCTGTAATCTCAGATACACAGGAGGCTGAGGCAGGAGAATCACTTGATCCCAGGAGATGGAGGGTAGAGTGAAGCCAAGATCACGCCATTGCACTCTAGCCTGGGTTACAGACCGAGACTCTGTCTCAAATAAATAAATTAAATTAAACAAATGGACTATCAATCCATGAAAAGACATGGAGGAAATTTAAATGCATATTACCAAGTGAAAGAAGTGAAGGAGGCTGTGCATATGTGGAGGTAGGGTGTATGTATCCCTATACCTTCTGCTCAATTTTGCTGTGGACTTAAGACCACAGCAATTGTACTAAAACAATTAAGTACACACAAACACAACCCCCACATACCATATAACTTAAATAGAAAATCGCAAACAGGAGAAGAATTTTTTTTTTTTTTAGACAGGGTCTTGCTCTGTTGCCCAGGCTGGAGTACAGTGGTGCGTTCACAGCTCACCGCAACCTCCTGGACTCAGGTGCTTCTCTTGCCTCAGCCTCTGGAGTAGCTGGGACTGTAGGCATACGCCACCATGCCCAGCCAATTTTTTCTATTTGGGTAAAAATGTTAAATCTAACATGGAACCTTATGCAGAAATGTAGTATTATGCAACATCAGATTGGATGTGTGCGCAGCAACATGGACATGTCTTGAAAAGGTCGTACTGAGTGAAAAATGAAAATCAGGTCTACAGCATGCGACCCTTTACAATACACACACATAAAACAAAAACACACTTTTTACAGCAATTTATGAAAACTAAAGGATACACATCAAACACATTATAGTGGTTGCCTAAGGTGGAGATGGGAATGGAGAATGAAGTGAAAAAGAATAAATGTATAAGTAAAACAAGAGATAGTCCTTGTATAGGCCAATGGTGATAACAAGGTGTGTGATGTCTCAATCTCTGTACTTGGACACATTAGAGTGAAATTTCAAAACATTAGGATTAAGAAAAATCCTAAAGCTGCAGTAGTCGAAGATGGATGTATTGCCAACCAAAGAATAAAATGCAGATGAACATCAGACTTCCTAACAGCAACACCACATTCAGGGAAGACAGTGAAGTAACATATTTAAGGCTATGGGAAAATAAGCTGCAACCTACAATTGTACACTGAGCCAAACTATCTTCGAGTCCAAAAGTGAAATAAAGTCAGCTGGGCGTGGTGGCTCACACCTGTAATCCCAGCACTTTGGGAGGCTGAGATGGGTGGATCACTTGAGGTCAGGAGTTCAAGACCAGCCTGGACAACATGCTGAAGCCCTGTCTCTACTAAAAATACAAAAATTAGCCAGGAGTGGTGGCATGCACCCATAGTCCCAGCTACTTGGTAGGCTGAGGCAGGCTAATCACTTGAACCCCGAGGGCAGACGTCGCATTGAACCAAGATCGTGCCACTGCACTCCAGCCTGGCTGACAAAGGGAGACTCTGTCTCAAAAAAAAAAAAAAAAAAAAAAAAAGTGAAATAAAATCATTTTCTGATTGAATGGATGTGGTAGTGATATAAAAGAAAGAGACAGAAAAAGTATAAAAGAAATGGCACATGTTGAGAGGTTCAGAAGAGGGAGGAGCCATGAAGAACATGGCAGGGCTGTGAGTTAACCTGTAGTTTATCTACAAAAATAAACTTGCAGCCAGGTGCAGTGGCTCACGCCTGGAATCCCAATACTTTGAGAGGATGAAGCAGGAGGATCACTTGAGCTCAGGAGCTGGAGTCCAGCCTGGGCAACATACTAAGACTATCATTGCTACAAAAAAAAAAAAAAAAAAAAAGTTTTATAATTAGTCAGACATGGTGGTGAGCACCTGTAATCCCAGCTACTCAGGAGGCTGAGGCAGGAGAATTGTTTGAGGCCAGAAGGTCAAGGCTGTAGTGAGCTGTGATTGCACCATTGCATTCCAGCATGGGCAATAGAATGAGACTCTGTCTCTTAAAAAAATTAAATAAATAAACAAAATAAACATGCAAGTGGGTTATTTAAAAATTGTAAAGGAGCTAAAAGAAAAACTAAAAATGATAATCAAATTGTGTTGGAAGAGGTAGTAATGTGAATGAGCTAAATTCTCATTTATCATAGCAGGGAGATGATAGGAAATATCTCAAGTTGCTAAATCAAGAAATAGTGGTGCAGTGAGGCACACTGGCTCACGCCTGTAATCCCAGCACTTTGGGAGGCCGAGGCGGGTGGATCACGAGGTCAAGAGATCGAGACCATCCTGGTCAAATGGTGAAACCCCGTCTCTACTAAAAATACAAAAAGTTAGCTGGGCATGGTGGCGCATGCCTGTAGTCCCAGCTACTCAGGAGGCTGAGGCAGGAGAATTGCCTGAACCCAGGAGGCAGAGGTTGCAGTGAGCCAAGATCGCACCATTGCACTCCAGCCTGGGTAACAAGAGCGAAACTCCGTCTCAAAAATAAATAAATAAATAAATAAATAAACAAAATAAAATAAAAAATTAGCCAGGCATGGTGGGGTGTGCCTGTGGTCCCAGCTACTCAGAGGCTGATGTTGCAGGATCACTTAAACCTGGGAGGTTGAGGCTGCAGTGAGCCGTGATCACTTCACTGAAGCCTGGGCAACACAGCGAGACTCTGTCTCTCTCTCTTTTTTTTCTTTTTTATCTTTTTCATGAGTGTATGTCTGAAGAGACTCTGTCTTAAAAAAAAAAAAAAAAAAAAAGAGTCTGGGCACAGTGGCTCACACCTGTAATCCCAGCACTTTGGGTAGCTGAGGCATGCAGATCACCTGAGGGCAAGAGTTCAAGACCAGCCTGGCCAACATGGCAAAACCCCATCTGTACTAAAAACATAAAAATTAGCTGGACATGGTGGCACTTGCCTGTAGTACCAGCTACTCTGGAGGCTGAGGAATGAGAATCGCCTGAACCCGGGAGGTGGAGGTTGCAGTGAGCTGAAATTGCGCCACTGCACTCCAGCCTGGGCAACAGAGGCAAGACTCTGTCTAAAAGAAAAGAAAGAGGGGCCAGGCACGGTGGCTCACGCCTGTAATCCCAGCACTTTGGGAGGCGGAGGTGGGTGGATCACCAGAGATCGGGAATTCGAGACAAACCTGACCAACATGGAGAAAGAAGAAAGAAAAGGAAAGGAAGAGAAGAAAAGAGAAAGAGGAAAGGGAGAAAAATGAAGGGTTAGGGACTTTGTTTCGAGGCACATAGGAGAAAACTCAACTAACTGTGGGTTAAACAAGACAGAGTTTTCTTTTCCTCTCATTGAACAACCAGTCCAGAGGTAGGTAGTCAGGTCACGGGCAGTGGCTGGGAAGAAAGAGGAAGTGAATGGGCAAAAAGGAGCAGTGCAGCGGGCAGGGAGGTTCCCGGAAGCCCCACCCACACCTCTGCCCTCATCTCATTGCCCAGTCCAGTTGACGTGGCCTCTGGAGGTTCTGGGAAAGGTAGGGTTTTTGTTTTGTTTTGTTTTGTTTGAGACGGAGTTTCACTCTTGTTGCACACGCCGGAGTGTAATGGTGAGATCTCAGCTCACCGCAACCTCCACCTCCCTATTTCAAGCGATTCTCCTGCCTAGCCTCCCGAGTAGCTGGGATTACAGGCATGTGCCACCGTGCCTGGCTAATTTTGTGTTGTTAGTAGAGACAGTGTTTCTCCATGTTGGTCATACTGATCTCGAACTCCTGACCTCAGGTGATCTGCCCACCTTGGCCTCCCAAAGTGCTGGGATTATAGGCGTGAGCCACTGCGCCCAGCCAAAATGTAGTTTTTTAAAGTTGGGCATGCAGTTGACCCCACTGAAATTTCTGTTGTGTTTATAAGAAATAAAGGGGAAATGTATACTGGGTAGGCAAATTGCTGTCTTTGCCTTTGTTGGTAAAAATAATACTTGGAGATATGAAAATAATTTCAAAGAGAAATAAATTCAGATACTTGCCTCTAGGGAATGAGACTTGGGTAGGGCTAAGGGCTGTTGTGTAGTAGCTCCATTCTAGTTTTTATTTTTTTTTTAACTTTGTTGGGATAGGTGGAAAGGCTTCATCTCACACTCCTCTTGGAGGTTTAATTCCAGGCTGTTTTCTCCGCCTCTCCCCGCCAAGTAGGAAGACCGGAAAGCACTGTGTTTTGGAGACCAGAAATTTAACCTCCACGAGGTGGGAAAGGAATTTGAACCCAAAGCCGCTCACCCAGTTCCTGGTTCCCTGGACATATGTCTGATCACAGAGGTGCCTTTGGGTGAAATGATCCAGCACCTCAAGGTGAGTGGGACTTCCCTTCTTTTTGCAAAGCTGCAAACACAGTGAAAACAGAAGCATGACCCAGAGAGGTAACAGGTTTCACCACATCCAGATAAATGCCTGAACACAGTTATGTACTATTTTGACTGACATGATTTTTCATGTAAATAATTGTATTTGAAAAGGAAACTATGCATTCCCCTTGTTTAAAAAAAAAAAAAAAACTACACTTAAATACCTTTTTTTTTTTGAGATGGGGTCTTGCTCTGTTGCCCAGGCTGGAGTGCAATGCAGCAGTCTCGGCTCACTGCAACCTCCACCTCCTGGGTTCAAGCGATTCTCCTGCCTCAGCTTCCCAAGTAGCTGAGACTACAGACGTGCACCACCACGCCTGGCTAATTTTTGTAGTTTTAGTAGAGTCGGAGTTTCGCCATGTTGGCCAAGCTGGACTCAAACTCCTGACCTCAAGTGATCTGCCTGCCTTGGCCTCCCAAAGTGCTGGCATTACAGGCATGAGCCACTGTGCCCAGCCCTAAATACACTTATATAGAAAGAAAATGTTCATCCAAGTACATGAAAAACTCATATCTTGGCATAAAGGAAAAGTAACTGTAAAATCCAGCAGCTATAAAAGCATAACAATGTCATTAGATTCTAGCCACTTCCATTCCCTGTACTCCCTGACCCTGACATTACAAAGGGAGATATGGCAGGTGGTTAAAAAGATACTAAGGACTTGTTAGCATCCACTTTCTTGTATAATCAGAAGGATTGAGAGAAGATTGAAGAGGGAATAATTTCTGATTTGGTGATATTGAATCCAGTGTCTCTGTAATACTTAAAATGATGTCATCTAGAAGGGGCATTGGCTGGACATGGTGGCTCATGCCTGTAATTCTAGCAGTTTGGGAGGGTGAGGTGGGAGGATCATTTGGGCCAGGAGTTCCAGACCAGCCTGGGTAACATAGACCCCCCCCATCTTTACAAAAAATAAAAAATTAAGCCAGGCATGGTAGTGCATGCCTGTAATCCTAGCTACTCAAGAGGGTAAAGTGGGAGGATCACTTGAGCCCAGGAGGTTGAGGCTGCAGTGAGCTATGATCATGCCACTGCACTCCAGCCTGGGTGATACAGCAAGGCCCTGTCTCTAAAAATTAAAATAAGGCCAGGTGTGCGGTGGCTCACGCCTGTAATCCCAGTGCTTTAGGAGGCCAAGGAGGGAGGATCACTTGAATCCAGAAATTAGAGACCGGCCTGGGTAACATGGCGAGACCCTGTGTCTACATAAAATACAAAAAAAAATTAGCTGGGCGTGGCAGTGTGTGCCTGTAGGCTCAGCTACTTGGGAGGCTAAGAGGTGGGAGGATTGCTTGAGCCCAGGAGGTTGAGGCTTTAGTGAACTGTGGTCATGCCACTGCATTCCAGTCTGGGTGACAGAGTAATACACTATCTCTACAATAAATAAATAAAAAAGAGGGGCATTAGTTTCCCTTTTGCAGAACATGAATCAAGGTCTTGTATATATTCTGTGCAAATAACCTAGACTCCTTTGGGAAGTCTCAGTGAAAGAGACTGGTTTGCAAGTAAAATGGGTGAAGCATAGGGGTTAAGAGTTATGGTCTTTGACCCAGACTGCCTGGGTTCGAATTCTAGTTCTGCCACTTACTAGATAGTACTAGGTACTATTATCCTTCCCATTTTACAAATGAGGAGGCTGAGGTACAAGGTAGTTAGGTACTGTGTCCAAGGCCATCTAGCTGATAAGTGTCTGGAACAGAGTGAGGAAGGGAAGGATGGTAGGCGATTGAGGTCAGAAAGATACAGGGGTGGGGCCGGGGCACAGTGGCTCACGCCTGTAATCCCAGCACTTTGGGAGGCGGATCATGAGGTCAAGAGATCGAGACTATCCTGGCCAACATGGTGAAAACCTGTCTCTACTAAAAATAAAAAAATCAGCTGGGCATGGTGGTGTGTACCTGTAATCCCAGCTACTTGGGAGGCTGAGGCAGGAGAATCGCCTGAACCCAGGAAGCAGAGGTTGCAGTGACCTGAGATCACGCCACTGCACTCCAGCCTGGTGACAGAGCGAGACTCTGTCTCAAAAAAATAAAAATAAAATAGGCTGGGCATGGTGGCTCACACCCATAATCCCGGCACTTTGGGAGGCCAAGACAGGTGGATCACCTGAGGTCAGGAGTTCAAGACCAGCCTGGCCAATATGCTGAAACCTTGTCTCTACTAAAAATACAAAAGAATTAGCCAGGCGTGGTGGCGCACGCCTGTAATCCCAGCTACTCAAGAGCCCAAAGCAGGAGAATCACTTGCACCTGGGAGGCCGAGTTTGCAGTGAGCTGAGATTGCACCACTGCACTCCAGCCTGGGTGACAGAGTGAGACTCAGTCTCAAAAATAAACAAATAAATAAAAAGAAAGAAAGATACAGGGGTGTTCCAGGGTCTTCTAGGTCACTATGAGGAATTAAATTTTACAAGCCAGCCTCAGTGGCTCACACCTGTAATTCCAGCACTTTGGGAGGCCGAGGTGGGCGGATCACTTGAGGTCAAGAGTTCAAGACCAGCCTCGGCAGCATAGCAAGACCTCGTCTCTACAAAAAAATGCAAAAAATATTTGGGCATGGTGGCATGCGCCTGTAATCCCAAACTAGTCAGGAGGCTGAGGTGGGAGAATTGCTTGAACCCGGGACGCGGCAGAGGTTGCAGTGGGCTGAGATCTCACCACTGCACTCCAGCCTAGGTGACAGAGTGAGACTCTGTCTCAAAAAAAAAAAAAAAAAAAAAAAAAGGAATTAAATTTTGGTCTCATACACAGATTTTGATGAATGACTTTTGTCTTTTCTTTCCACCTCAGAATTGTGATGTCCCTATTGAGGAGGGGCCAGTTCCCAGAACAGGGGCAAAAGGGCCTATTATGTCCATCTACTTCCGAGACCCTGACGGAAATCTGATTGAGGTGTCCAACTACATCTCTTCATGATGGAGGCTGGACCTCCTCCATTTTGCCGCCCTCGATATCCCCTTCTCCTTTCCTTCCTGCAAACCCCGACCCAGACCCAGAGGCCTCCGAAGACTGAGGACTTAGGCACTTCACACATCCTGATGAGGGGGGACCCAAGACAGGTTTGGGACCAGACCTCCATATCTGTATGTCATCCAAGCTGGCCTAATAAATGCATAACCTCTCAACAAATACAGGGTCTTTGTTATTGTATCAGTGCCACGCATGGGTGTTTATCTAGGGTGTGAGATCTCTGAACTGTTGGGTCAGAGGTCTATGACCAGAGTATGAGAACTCCGAGTGCCAGATCTAGGGGTCGTCCCCTTGGGATTCAAGGCCCCTGACAGATTTCTCCTCGTCAGTGACGCCATCATCTCCATCCTTTCCTAACTCACCTCACTCTTCCAGCTGCTGCCTGCTGCTTTCTCCATTCCTGGGCCTCAGAGACTCCCAGGAGCTCTCATTCCCATCAGACCTTCCAGGATCAGCCCCAAACGATATTACTACTTCCCAGAGAGCCTTCTCTAGTCTCACTCCTGGGATATTTAGCACTTTCTACCTTTGGATCTAGTAGGTCAAAGAGTTCGAGACCAGCCTGGGCAACATAGTGAGACACCCCCTTTTCCACACAAAATAAATTAATACATAAATTAGCCAAATCATCTCAATTGAGGCATAGCTCATGGCAGGGTAGGCAGGACAAGGTCAAATTTCCTCTCTTTCTGTTCCCCTCCACCATTCAGTCAACTAAAATACGAATGTTGAGTACCTACTGTGTGCCAGGCCCTGTTGCAAGCACTGGAGAGACAGTAATGAACAAAAGAGATAAGCATATCTCTGTTTGTGGAGTTGCCATTCTAGTGGGGCAGATAGAAAATAAATAAAATTAAGTAAGTAAAATATTAAGTATGTTACAGGCTGATAAATGCTATGGAGAAAAAGAAAACATAGAAAAGAGCGAATGCAGATAAAAATATTTGGGGCAGGCTGGGCACAGTGGCTCACGCCTATAATCCCAGCACTTTGGGAGGCCGAGACGGGTGGATCACGAGGTCAAGAGATCGAGACCATCCTGGTCAACATGGTGAAACTCCGTCTCTACTAAAAATACAAAAATTAGCTGGGCATGGTGGCGCACGCCTGTAGTCCCAGCTACTCGGGAGGCTGAGGCAGGAGAATTGCTTGAACCCAGGAGACGGAGGTTGCGGTGAGCCGAGATCACGCCATTGCACTCCAGCCTGGGTAACAAGAGCAAAACTCCGTCTCAAAAATATATATATATATATATATTTGGGGCAGGCTGGGCACTTTGGGAGGCCGAGGCAGGCGGATCACTGAAGTTAGGAGTTTGAGACCAGCCTGGCCAACATGACAAAACCCCGTCTCTACTAAAAATACAAAAATTAGCCAGGCATGGTGGCACATGCCTGCAGGTCCACTACTTGGGAGGCTGAGGCACCAGAATTGCTTGAATCCAGGAGGCAGAGGTTGCAGTGAGCTGAGATCATGCCACCGCACTCCAGTCTGGGTGACAGAGCGAGACTGTCTTTTTTTTTTTTTTGAGATGAAGTCTCACTCTGTGGTTCAGGCTAGAGTGCAGCAGCATGATCTCAGCTCACTGCAACCTCTGCCTCCCAGGTTCAAGCGATTCTCCTGCCTCAGCCTACCAAGTAGCTGGAACTACAGGTGCGTGCCACCACACCTGGCTGACGTTTATATTTTTAGTAGAGATGGGGTTTCACCATTTTAGCCAGGATGATCCCTATCTCCTGACCTTGTGATCCACCCGCCTTGGCCTCCCAAATTGCTGGGATTACAGGCGTGAACCACCGTGCCCAGTCAAGACTCTGTCTTAAAAACAAAAATTGCTGGGGCAGCTTCTGATGTCTAATGAAGTGGTCCCAGAAAGTGTGACTTAGAAGGGTCTTGAGCACAGATGTGAAGAGATGAGGGAGTGATCCACACAGCTAGCCAGTGGAGGAAGACGACACCAGGCAGAGACGTCAGCCAGTGCAAAGACCCTGAGGCCTGAATGTGGCTGATGTGTGTGAGGAACAGCAAGAAGGCCAGTGGTGGGGAGCAAGGGGTATAGATGGGTGGGGTCTTGCAGGCCAGGGCGAAGACTTTGGCTTTTACTCTGAATGACAGGAAACTGAAGGAGGGTTGCGAGCAGAGGAGGGATGTGATATGATTTAGGATTTAACAGGCTCCCTCTGGCCGCTGCATGGAAAATAGACTGTCAGGCCAAGGGTGGAAACAGGCAACCAGTGAGGGGGAGGCCACTGCAGTGGTCCATGCAAGTGTGGTGGTGGGGACAAAGGAAGTGATTTTTATTTGTTTGGGGTTTTTTTTGGTAGAGTTGGGGTCTTGCTATATTGTTCAGGCTAGTGTCGAACTCCTGGCCTCAAGAGATCCTCATGCCTCAGCCTCCCAAAGTGCTGGGACTACAGGCGTGAGCCACCACACCCAGCCAGGAAGTGATTTTTTAAATGGTTAGATTCTGGAGCTATTTTGAAGATAGAGACTGGATGAGTTCACCACAAAAAGGGGAAAAAAGGATGTCAGCTAGAGAAGAGGCTGAAAACCTTTGGGTTCTAAAACAAAAGAATGGACAGGCAGATGAGTCGAGCAAGTGGGAATAGAAGTGTGCAGATTCCTGAGTGAAGGAGTGATGGATGGAGGAGCATGCATGAGATTCTCTTGAAGTAAAGGAGCCCCTGGTCTTCTGGACTCTGGTCACTAAACAGTCCTCAGAGAGTAGTTCAGCCAGACCCTGCGAATGAACCTCCAGGGAGCCCCAAAAGTGCTGGGAATAGAGGGAGTGTGAGGATGTCAGTTTTTGTTTGTTTGTTTGTTTGTTTGTTTTGAGATGGAGGTTCGCTCTTGTTACCCAAGCTGGAGTGCAATGGCACGATCTCGGCTCACTGCAACCTCCGCCTCCTGGGTTCAGACAATTCTCCTACCTCAGCCTCCTGAGTAGCTGGGTTTACAGGCATGCGCCACCATGCGCAGCTAATTTTTTGTATTTTTAGTAGAGACGGGGTTTCACCATGTTGACCAGGATGGTCTCGATCTCTCGACCTCGTGATCCACCCGCCTCAGCCTCCCAAAGTGCTGGGATTACAGGCTTGAGCCACGGCGCCCAGCCTGAGGATGTCAGTTTTAGCACTTAAAAGGCTTTCCCAAAACCTGTAGCATTTTCTGACAGTGGAAAAGAGAGGTGGGGGAGGGGAGCGGAGGAGAGGGAAGGAGAGGGGAGGAGAGGGAAGGGGAGGGGAGGGGAGGGGATGAAAGAAACAAAAACTGTAGCAGGTTTTCTGCTTTTTTTTTTTTTTTTTTTTTTTTTTTTTTGAGACAAGGTCTGGCTCTGTCTCCTAGGCTGCAGGGCAGTGGCGTAACCTCGGCTCACTGCAGCCTTGATCTCCCAGGCTCAGATGATCCTACCACCTCAGTCTCCTGAGTAGCTGGGACTACAGGTGCCTGCCACCATGCCCAGCAAATTTCTTAATTTTTTTTAGAAACAAGGTCTCGCTGTGTTGCCCAGGCTGGCTTGGAACTCCTGGGGTCAAGTGATCCTCCCACCTTGGCCTCCCAAAGTGCTGGAATTACAGGCATGAGCCACTATGCCCAACTAGGTTTTCCACCCCATTCTAAAAGACAATTTGGCATAGACCCAGAAATTATATGCCTGGAGACAAATGATTTATGGATGAAAGGAAAGAGGAAATGAAGGAACAGATGGGTGGATGGGTGAGTGGGTAGGTGGTTGAATGAATGGGTAGATGCTCTGATATTTCCTCCCTCCTCCCCCCAGGAAACTCCTTCACAGGTGTGCAGAGAGAGAGGAATATGAGTTTATAAATTGCAGATTTGCCTATACTAGGGAAAGAAACTAGAAACAATGCAAATGTTCGCCAACAGATGAGTGGTTAAACAAAATATGGTATATCCGTTCCATGGAATATTACTTTCAATAAAAGGGAACAAACTTATGAGGCTAGCATTATTCTGATGAGAAAACTAGACAAAGACATCACAAGAAAAGTGCAGAGCAATATCTGTTATAACTATAGATGCAAAAATCCTCAATAAAATGCAAGTAAGTAGACTCCAGAAACACATAAAAGGATTATACACCACGGCCAAGTAAGATTTATCCCAAGAATGTGAGGTTTGGTCAATTAATGAAAATCAATCGATATAACGCATCATATTAATATAATAAAGGAAAAACACCACATGATCTTTTCAGGAGATGCTGAAAAAACATTTGACAACATTTAACACTTCTTCATGATGAAAACACTCCACAAACTATGAGTAGAAGAGACAGGGACTTGCTCTGTTGCCCAGGCACAAACACAGCCCACTGTAGCCTCAAACGCCTGGGCTAAGCAATCCTCCCACCTCAGCTTCCCAAGTAGCTGGGACTATAGGCATGCACCACCATGCTCAGCTAACTTTTTTTTTTTTTTTTTTTTTGAGACAGAGTCTTGTTCTGTCACCCAGCCGGGAGTGCAATGGCATGATCTCAGCTCACTGTAACCTCTGCCTCCTGAGTTCTAGCAATTCTCCTGCCTCGGTAGCTGGGATTACAGGTATGCACCACCATGCCCAGCTAATTTTTGTATTTTTAGTAGAAACAGGGTTTCACCATGTTGGCAAGGCTGGTCTCGAACTCCTGACCTCAAGTGATCTGCCTGCCTCGGCCTCCCAAAATGTTGTGATTACAAGCATAAGTCACCATGCCTGGCTGATGCTCAGCTTATTTTTTAAAAACTTTTTGTAAAGACAGAGTTGCACAGGCTGAACTCCTAAGTTCAAGTAATCTTCCCATTTTGGCCTCCCAAATGCTGGGATTACAGGTGAGCCACCATGTCCAGCCAGCAATTGATTTTTGACAAGTGTACCAAGACCATTCAATAGGGAAAGAATGCTCCTTTCAACAAATGGTGTTGACAGCTGAGTATCCACATGAAAAAGAATAAAGTGGGACCCCCTTCCACACACCATTTACAAACAAGAACTCAAAACAGATCAAAGACCTAAATGTTAGAGCTAAAACCATAAAACTTTCAGAACTGAGGTCCCATGAAGTCCTCCTTGCAGCTAAGAAAAAAAAAAAATGGGGGTCCCCAACCCCCAGGCCACAGACCAGTACCCATCTGTGGTCTGTCAGGAACTGGGCCATACAGCAGGAGGTGAGCTGTGGCTTGCTGCCACTCATGAAGCTGAGCCCCACCTCCTGTCAAATCAGCTGCAGCAACAGATTCTCTTAGAAGCTCAAACCCTATTGTGAACTATGCATGTGAGGGATCTAGGTTGTGTGCTCCTTTTGGGACTCTAATGATAAAGGTAATGTGCTTGAATCATCCTGAAAACATCCCCGCTTCTGTGGAAAATATGTCTTTCAAGAAACTGGTCCCTGGTGCCAAAAATGTTGGGGACTGCTGCTTTAGAAGAAAACAGGCATAAGTCTTTGTCACCGTGGACGAGGCAATGGTTTCTTAGACGTGACATCTAAAGCATAAGCAGCCAAAGAAAAACTAGATAAACTGGAGTTCATCAAAACTGTAAGCTTTCAGGCCAGACACAGTGGCTCATGCCTGTAATCTCAGCAGTTTGCGAGGCCGAGGTGAGTGGATCGCTTGAGCTCAGGAGTTCAAGACCAGCCCAGGAAACATGGTGAAACCCCATCTCTGCAAAAAATACAAAAATTAGCCAAGCATGGTGGCACGCGCACCTGTAGTCCCAGCTACTTCAGAGACTGGGGCGGTTGCATCGCTTGGGCTTGGGAGGTTGAGGCCTCAGTGAGCCACATTCACGCCACTGCATTCCAGCCTGGGTGACAAAGTAAGACCCTGTCAAAAAAAAACAAAAACAAAAACAAAAAAACCCTAGAAGCTTTCATGCTTCAAAGGACACTCTTAACAAAGTAAAAAGACAATCTACAGAAGACAGTAATTGAAAATCACATATCTATAAAGAGTCTAGTACCCAGAAAACATAAGAACTCTTACTACTCAACAATAAAAGGGCAAATAATCCAATTCAAAACGGGCAAAGGATTTAAATAAACATTTCTCCAAAGAAGACAAATGGGACCAGTGTGGTGGCTAACGCCTGTAATCCCTGAAATTTGGGAGGCTGAGGCGAATGGATCACTTGTGGTCAGGAGTTTGAGACCATCCTGGCCAACACAGTGAAACCCCATCTCTCCTAATAACACAAAAATTAGCTAGGCATGGGGGCGGGTGCCTGTAATCCCAACTACTCAGCAGACTGAGGCAGGATAATTGCTTGAACCTGGGAGGTAGAGGCTGCAGTGAGCCAAGATCATGCCACTGCACTCCAGCCTGGGTGACAGAATGAGACTCTGTGTCAAAAAAAAAAAAAAAGGCCGGGTGCAGTGGCTCACACCTGTAATCCCAGCACTTTGGGAGGCCAAGGTGGTCAGATCACGAGGTCAGGAATTCAAGACCAGACTGGCCAACATAGTGAAACCCTGTCTCTACTAAAAATACAAAAATTAGCTGGGCATGGTGGCGCGTTCCTATAATCGCAGCTACTTGAGAGGCTGAGGCAGGAGAATTGCTTGAACCGGGACCCAGGAGGCAGAGGTTGCAGTGAGCTGAGATAGCGCCACTGCACTCCAGCCTGGGCTACAGAGAGAGACTCCGTCTCAAAAAAAAAAAAGAAGAAGAAGATAAATGACCGACAGGTTTATGAGAAGATGCTCAACTCCAGTGGTCACACGGAAATGCAAATCAAAACCATGACGAGATACCACTTCACACCCAGTAGGATGGCTAGAATCAAAAAGAGGGACAATAAAAAGTTTTGGAGGCCAGGCATGGTGGCCTGTAATTCCAGCACTTTGCAAGGCCGAGACAGGCAGATTGCTTGAGCCCAGTAGTTTGAGACTGGTCTAGGCAACATAGTGAAAACCCCATCTCTACAAAAAAATACAAAAATTTAGTTGGGTGTGATGGTATTGCCTGTAGTCCCAGCTACTCAGGAGGTTGAGGTGGATCACTTGAACCGAGGAGGTTGAGGCTGCAGTGAGCTGAGATCATGCCAGTGCACTGCAGCCTGGGCAACAAAGTGAGACCTTGAAAAAGAGAGAGAAAGAAAGAAAGAAAGAGGAAGAAAGAGAGAAAGAAAAAGAAAGAGAGAAAGAAAAAGAGAGAGACAGAGAAAGAAAGAGAAAGAAAAAGAAAAAAGAAAGAGAAAGAAAAAGAAAGACAAGTGTTGGAAAGAACGTGGTTAAATTTGAACCCTCGTACGGCAGCTGTGGAGAACACTTGTAGTTCCTCAGGAAGTTAAACACAGAATTACCATATCACCCTGCAATTCCATTCCTAGTTGTATACCCAAGAAAATGAAAAACATGTCCACATAAAAACTTTCACATGAATGTTCACAGCAGCATTTTTCATGATAGCCAAGAGTCCATCAGTGGGTGAATGAATAAGCATAATGTGGTATTTCTTTTTTTCCTTTTATCTTTTCAGACAAGTGTCTCGCTCTGTTGCCCAGGCTGGAGTGCAGTGGTGCAATCATGGCTCACTGCAGCCTCAACTTCCTGGGCTCAAATGATCCTCCCATCTGAGCCTTCTAAGTAGCTGGGACCACAGGCATGCACCACCACACCCGGCTAATTTTTCTTTTTTGTAGACATGTGTTCTTGTTATGCTGCCCAGGCTGGTCTCAAACTCCTGGGCTCAAGCAGTCCACCCACTGCAACCTCCCAAAGTGCTGGGATTATAGGCCTGAGCCACTGCATTCAACCTATAATGTGGTAGGTATTTTCATACAATGGAATATTATTCAGTCATGAAAAGGAATGAAGTACTGATACATGCTACAACATGAATGAACCTTAAAAATTTTATGTGAAGTAAAAGAAGGCAGTTACAAAAGGCCACATACTATATGACTGCATTTATATGAAATGTCCAAACAGACAAATTTATAGAGACAAAGAGATTTGTGATGGCCTGGGGATGGGGGGAGAGGGAAATGGAGTGGGAGGGTGAATGTTAATAAGTACAGGGTTCCTTTCGGAGGTGATGAAAATGTTCTGGAATTGGGTAGTGGGTAGTTACTAATCACTTTATGGTACATTTTAAGAGTAATTTTTATGGTATGTGAATTACGTCTCAATAAAAAGAAAAAAAAGAATGAACTACTGATACACATGACAACGTGGAAGAATGTCACAGACATTATGCTGAGCAAAAGCAGCACATACTGTGTGATGTGCTTCCATTTCCATGAAGTGCAAAAGCAGGTCAAAAAAACCCTGCGTATCATATGGTGTTTATGGGTACCAACATATGGAGCAATGGAGTAAAAATACTCATGAGGAAGATAAACACCAAACTCAAGGCAGTAGAAGGAGGAAGGGAAATGGAATTGGTACAAGAGTATCTGTAATACCGCATATCTTTTAAAAACAATCTGAAGTCAATAAGGCAAATTATTAATGTTTGACAAAAGTAGATGCTTGTAACAGCACCCTTTATACTTTCTGTTTTTTTTTTTAAATCAACCAACAGTTTGGTTCTGAGGGCAAACACTTGACTCCTTAGCCAGGCTTTGGTTGACATTTGTCTTGGTGCTTTTGATATCGCAGTCCATCAGGCTCTGTCCCCACCCTGGTGGACTCCACAGTGCAGAAGAGTCACAAACAGTTCAAATGCCATGGGGCCTAGACAAAGCAGGGGCTCTAGAACCCCAGAAGATGCCAGGAGGGAGTGAGCCAGTCAGGGAAGGCTTCTTAGAAGAGAGGATATTGAAGATGAGTCTCAAACTCAGGCCTGACCAAGAAGACGCAAGGCCGGGACACCCCACCCCCGCCCCTGCCCTCGTCTCCCCCAAAGCCTGATCTGGCCCCGCTGATTCCCTTATCTGCCCACTCCCAGCTGCCTCCTTGCTGGCTGAACTGTCGCCGCAGACTTCTGAGCCTGCGCCCCTTCACAGGGATGGGGGAGGGAATGGGGTGAGGCCTGGCCTCATAGTCTTGGGGTTTCCAACTCTTGCTGGAGGCAAGGTTCTAGGGCACCTCACTCCTTGCCCTTGGCTTCTCTTCCTGAGCCCCTTGTGCTCTCCAGAAATGAAGAAATGGGGTCAGTCCAGCCACCAAACCCTTGTCTTAGATCTTAGACGTGTCTCCAGCCAGCCCTTCCCTGTGAGGACAGACTTCCCTACCTTGCAACCGCTGCTTCTAATAATAATGATGATGATGATGATGATAATTCCCACCTACAGAGCACACCATTTATGGTGTACCAGCAGGCCCTGTGCTGAGTGTTTCCTATCCATGTGGGGGGCTATGACTATACCCACTTTCCAGATGAAGAAACTGAGGCTCAGAGGGCGTCTGGCCCAGGAATCACGCAGCAAATCAGTGTCAGTAATTGAAAATCCAGTCTGGAAGGTGAGAGCGATTACATACACTTGCACCACAAAGAGCCGGTGAGAATGTGATAGAATTATGGATGGAGGGCACTTAGCACAGTGCCTGGGGTCACCAAGCAAATAATGCTGCTGCTGTTATTAGTCTATTAACACTAGTATTGGTATCAGAATTAGACAAGCCTGGGCAATATAGCGAGACCTCATCTCTACTTAAAAAAAAAAAAAATTGCTGGGTGTGGTGGCATGCACCTGAAGTGCCAGCTACTCAGGAAGTTGAGGTGGGAGGATCACTTGAGCCCCAGAGATGGAGGCTGCAGTGAACTGAGATTGTCACTGCACTCCAGCCTGAGTGACATAGTGAGACATTGTCTCAAAAAAAAATTCAGTATGTATTATTATCACTATTGTTGTTAGAATTAGAATAATAGTTTTAGAATTAGCAATAATAATAGTATTAGTGTCAGATTAGTATTAGCATTAGATGAGTATTACTATTACTGTGAAAATTACTATGTCCTCATAGAAGTAGAGAGTAGAATAGTGGTTACCAGCAGATGGGAGGGTAGGAGGCAGGGAGGGATGGGGAGAGGCTGTCAATGGGTATAAAGCTACAGTTAGATAGGAGGCATAAGTTCTGGTGTTTTCATGCATAGTACGATGACTAGAGTCAATGATTAATGTATATTTCAAAACTGCTAGAAGAGATATTTTCGAATGTTCTCATCACAAAGAAAAATGTTTAAGGTGATTAATATGCTAATTACCTTGATTTGATCACAATGCATACATGTATCAAAACATCACGTTTTACCCCATAAATATGTACAACTATTATGTGTCAATCATAAATTTAAAGAAATAAAATTAGTTTTAGTGCCAGTATCAATATTACAATATTGGTATTACTCTTGGTGTGAGCATATTACTAGCATTAGTAATGTAAGTAGTACTAATTACTACTAATATTGATACTCAGTGCTCAGAACAGGTCTCACAGCCTTGGGATTTCCAGCTCTTGCTGAAGGCAGGGCTATGGGGCGCCCCATTTCTCACCCTTGGCTTCTCTTCCTGAGCCCTTTGTGCTCTTCAGAAATGAAGAAATGGGGTGAGTATCAATATTACAATTAATATTGGTATTACTCAGTGTTAGCAAACTATTAGCATTAGTAATGTAAGCAATAGTCGGTTTAGTTAGAAAGGTTGTGTATTCTCCCTTGTATACAGTAGGTATTCAATAAATAAATAAGGATACTTAATATTTATTAAGATTTCAGATTCAAGTGAATTAAAATCACGTAACATGGGTTAAAACTCATTTAGTCTCAACACAAAAATAAAAATTAAAAAACAGACAAAAAAACACCTCATTTAGTCTCCCCAGTCACCACATGGAGTGGCTTACTGGGGTATATTATTATCCCATTTTTATAGGTGAGGAGCTAAATTCCAGAGGGGATGGTAACTCTCCCAGAGTTACTCGATCCATTAGTGATTAGGGCAGTCTATGAACAAGGATGAGCTGGCTCTAGAGTCCATGTCTTGAAACCACTGCCACATAAGTCAGAGGTGTCTTTGTAGTCATTCTCCTTATTACTGATGAGGGCTCAGCATGGGGTGTGGCATACAGCAGGAGCTAAAAAAATAGGAATTCGTGGGCTTGCTCTTTCCTCCTCAAAGCTCCCATTTTGCATACGAGGACACTGAGGCTCAGAGGAATGAGATGAGAATGGTAAGCTGCCTCCAGGTTGGGCCAGTGGGCGAGCCAACCCCACTGGCCCAGGCTCCATCCTTGCCCTCTTTGTAGGTCTCAGTCTCCCCATCTGTAGACTACGTGGGCAGGAGAGTTCCTTGTCCCATGGAATTCCAGAACCGTGACTGGGGAGTCTTACTCTCTGCCCTGTTGGGGACCCAAGTTGTACACCTACTGTGTGCATGTGTGTCAGACGATTTCATATGGAAAAAGTGCTCAGAACAGGTTAGGTACAGGTCTGTGAGACACTGTAGTTGTTGTCATTAATATTTGGAGGAGGTGGAGCAGGGCAGGAGTATGAGGACTGGGGTGCGGAGGCCCAGCAATATTCTAGTGGTCTCTTGCTGAGGGCTGAAGGCAGAGCCACAGGCTACATCGATCCACATCCCCCCATCCCACCTGCACGGACACCACCTGCCCAGGGTGTAATCCAGTCTGCCACCTGAAGTCTCATGAACTTCCTCTGAGTCTGTCTCTGAATATCTCTCTGTGTCTGTCTCCCTTCTCAGTTCTCCACTTGCGTCTTTGGCTTCTTTCCCTCTCAGGTTTTTTCTGTCATTTCTGTACATCTCTCTCTCGTTCTCTCTTTGCCTCTCTCTATCTGTCTTTAATGGTCTCTGGTTCTCCCCGGGTGTCTTGCCCTCTGTCTCTCCTTTCCTTCTATACCCTCTCTCTACTTCCTTCCACCTCTGTCTCCTTCTCTGTTTATCTCTGTCACTCTCTTTCTCTCCATTTCCATCTCTGTCCGCCTATCTCTGTTTTTGTCTCTGTCTCTCTGCCTGTCTGTCTCTCCCACTCTATCCCTTTCCTTCCCCACCCTATCCCACTCCCTGAGGAATCATCCCTGGCTTCCACCTCAGTTTCCCGCCTCCAAGGCAGCATGGCGGGCAAGAAGTTGAGGCCACTGTCTCTGGGTGTTCCCACCCCCACACCCCGCACCCTCGCCCCAAGACAGCCTGTTACTGCGGCGCCAACAGCCACGGTCGCCTACATCTGATAAGACTTATCTGCTGTCCCAGGGCAGGCCGGAGCTGGCGTAAGCCCCAGTGGGGCACTGAGAGAGTGTGCCCCTTCCTCCTGCCAGCTTTGGCCTGGCCTGCAGGCTTAGGCTGGGTCATCAAGATATCCCACAGGCTGCAGTCCAAATCCAGCAGAACCTTTCGCAGCCTCACTCTTCTCACCTGCAAAATGGGTACAGCCACATCCCTTCTCTGCCTGCAGCCAGGAGGACTCACATACATAGGGGCCCAGCCCACACCAGCCCCGCACACAGTAAAGGCTTTATTCACTGAAAAGCCCAGTAAAGTCATGAAACCATATCACTATTTTCATTTATCTTGGTTTCAGTGCATTTTGCTTGTCTGAACACTACAGTCCACGAGAGCCTAGGTCAAGCTGGGTCCAAGAATCCCTAGGGTGGGCAGGGAGGGTGGAAGAGGGCCTCCAGTGCCCAAGAAGTGCCCCACAAGCAGGGGACCCACCCCCTCCCCTAGACCGCCCCACCCACTGGGGCACCAGCCACTCCCTGGGGAGGAGGGAGGAGGGAAAGGGGAGGGAGGGAGGAAGGGAGCCTCAAAGGCCAAGGCCAGCCAGGACACCCCCTGGGATCACACTGAGCTTGCCACATCCCCAAGGCGGCTGAACCCTCTGCACCAACCAGCCCAGGTCAGTCTCAGCCCCCAGAGAGCCCCCAGCAAGGCAACCCTGGGCCTGCTGCCCCTATCCTTATGGCTACCCGCCCCCAGCTTGCTCCAGGCTCCCCAACCCACGGCTGGTCCCCAAAGTGTCAGCCAGCCCTGAATACCTTCACAGCTCCTTAGACCCACCTGTCTTTTCAACTCCCATTTCTACCCCAAATCTACTCCCTAAATCCCACTTCTTTCTGCCCTCTCATCCATTCCTTCCAAGATATCTATATCCCCTGGATCCTTTCACTTTGCTCCCTATACCCCTAGGTCTGTCTCCCCTAAACACTAACTCTGCTTCCCAAAACATGCGTTCATCCCCCCAAATCCTTTCCCTGTCCCATATCTGATTTCCACTCACCCAAACTTGTCTCTGTCTCCCTGACTTCTCCCCCAAACCTCACTTTTCTGCTCCCAAACCCCTTATCCGCTCTATACACCCTTGTCTCTGTCCCACTCTGAGCCCTTAAACCTGTCTCTGACCCACCAAATCCTAGCTCCATCCTCTTACCCCATCTCTGCCTCTCAAACCTACTCTTTGTTCCCTATGACTTCTCTCTGCTCTTCCCAAACCATTTATCTCTCCCAACTCCCTGCCTGCTCAGTAAAATATCTTTGTCACTCCAAACACCAAGTTGACTCCCCAAAATCTGTTCTGCCGCATGAACCCTCATGTCTGCGTTCCCCAAAACTCTCAGCCCTAAAACACATCTGTGTCTCCCAGAATCTCTCCAGCTCCAAGCCTTTCTCTACTCCAATTCTGTCTTGGCTTCTCAAACTCCCCTTTAATCACTAGCTACATTTCTCTCTGCCGAAACAGATCTTTGAGTCCTAAACTCCATCTCTGCTCCAGAAAACCGCTGAACTCCCCAGATTTTTCTGTGACCCTCAGAATCTGACTCTCACACTACATCTCTAACTTCTCAACTTCATTTCTGACTCTCAAACTTCACCTCTGATCCCCCAACCTTGTCTGTTTTCACAACCTATTCCTGAGCCCAAAATGTGTCTCTGAACTTCCAAGCTCATCTCTGCTCCACAAAACCCTATATCTGCCTCCCCAAGAACTCCATAGCTACACCCCAAACCTTTCTCTGACTCAACCCTATGTCTGACCCTCAAACTCTACCTCTGTCTCCCCGCAAACCCCATATCTGCCCCTAGACCCTATATCTGCTCCCTTTAGCCCCATGAGACCCTCCCTTGAGGGCTGGGATTGGGATGTTACCTGGGGCGAGGGGCTGGGGCCGAGGGAGAGTGGAGGGTGCCGGCTGCTGCCTGCTGCCGCCGTTGGGGCAACACTTACTCTAGTGGGGCAGCTGATAAGCTTTCATATCCCCCAGCCTCGAGATAAACTTTATCTCTGTCCGGAGAGTGATAACTGGGGGTGAGGGGGCTGGGCCCCTGCCACAGGAGGAGTGGGCAGCCCTGGACTCACCAAGGTGTGAGGTGCAGGAGCAGGGGGCAGTGGGGCTGGAGGGAAATCATGGTGGGTAGGTGGGGTTGAGGGGATAAGGGAATAGCGGTGAAAGAAAGAAGGCAGGAGACACATAGTTAGACAGGGAAGGAAGGGAGAAATAGAGGGAGAGATGAGGAGAAAGAGACAGAGACAAAGAGCAAGAGACAAAAAGCAAGAGACAAAAGAGACATGAAGAGAAAGGAAAAACAGAGAGAAACTCAATGAGTAAGAGACAGAGACAGACAGACAGCCAGAGAAAGGGAAGAAAAGACCCGGGAGCAGAAAAGGAGATAGAAATGCAGAAAGAGAGATATCCGCAGGTAGCACTGTGAAGAGACAGAGACTAACACAGAATTAGAGACAGAGAGGAAGGAGATGGAGACCAAGATGGGGAATCAAGACACTCTCTTTAGGGAGCAACAGCAGGCACCCTGGGGCTGAGAAGGTGTTGGTGGTGGGCACACTTGTGGCCCATCTTTTTCCCACCACAATCCCCAAGCCTGGGCGTTCCCCTTGGCCTGTCTACACCATGGGTCATGTAAGCAGGGGTGAGGGAGAGTCTACAGAGGGCCTTCTAGTCTAGCCCAGTCACTCCAGCCCACAGACACAGAAATAGGGCAGGCCAGCAGAACAGGGCCAGGGCCAGCATTCCAGGCTCCTTATCCTGAGCTGCATGTAGCTGGGTGTCAGGTGTATGGGACTAGTAAGAGGCACATGGACATAAGGTCAGAGGGCCCAAAGAGAGGGAAACAGAGGGAAGAGACTAACAAGCAGAAAGAGACAGAGTCGGAGAGATGCAGAGATGTTCAGAGAGATAGGAGAGGAGAGGGAGAAAGCAAGAGTAACAGTAAGAGACAGAGAACCGGAGAGAGAAACATGGAAAGACAGAAAACAAGACGAAAAAGCATCAGACATTTACAAAAGCACAGAAAGAGGCCAGGCGCAGTGGCTCACGCCTGTAATCCCAGCACTTTGGAAGGCCAAGGTAGGCAGACCACTTGAGGTCAGGAGTTCAAGACCAGACTGGCCAACATGGTGAAACTGTGTCTACCAAAAATACAAAAATTAGCTGGGTGTGGTGGCATGTGCCTGCAATCCCAGCTACTTGGGGGCTGAGGCATGAGAATCGCTCAAACCAGGGAGGCTGAAGTTGCAGTGAGCTGAGATCACACCACTGCACTCCAGCCTGGTCAACAGAGGGAGACTCTGTCTCAAAAAAAAAAAAAAAAAAAAAAATCACAGAAAGAGGGGACAAGCTATATCATAGAAACAAAGAAAGCTGGGGGAGATGTAGAGTCAGACTTGAGAGGAAACAGAGACTCAGGGGAAAGAGCCCCAGGGTGACAGACAGGCAGAGAGCTAGATGACAGAGACATACACAAGGCAAAACAGAGGCAAAGGGCCATCTCACAGGTCTCAGCTCAGCCCAAGCCCATCATCACCCCCAATACAACAGATGGGGAAACTGAGGCCTGGGAACTGAAAGAGCCTGAAAGCAGAACTATGGTGGGCCTCCCCAGGGAAGAGGGTACCAGTAGAAGTACCTCCCACCTGTCACCGTCTTCAGAGGAAGTCAGTGGCCTTGGGGTGATTTCAAAAGTTGGGCGGGGAAGGCAGAGATAAGCAGTGGGGGGTACTGACCCCCCCCCCAAGAAGTAGGGAGGAACTAAGGGGGCCTTCTGTCTGCAGACCCAACGGAGGTGGAGGGAGGAGGGAGTCAAGCCCGGAAACCATGGGGTTTCTGAGAAAGTTAGAGGGCAAGATACAACAGATAGGGATGAAGTTGAGGAGCAAAGGATGGTGAACACTAAAGTCCTTGGGGGAAGTGACCAAGAGGCTCAAGGGACTCTGGTCCTGTACCCCATCCCACCCTCACCCAGTGTCTTCTAGATGGGGAGAGGAGAAAGGATGGGGGGGCAAGGAGAATAAGAGGAAGTGGAGGAGGGGAGGAGGAGCTGGAGAAAGTGGGGAAAAGATGAACAGAAAAGGAGGGAAGAGACGAGGAGGAAGAAAATGGAGGGAAAGAGAAAATGAGTAGTAGGAGAAAGAGAACTGGAGAGTATATCTAGAAAGGGGAAGAGAGGCCGGGTGCAGTGGCTCACACCTGTAATCCCAGCACTTTGGAAGGCTGAGGTGGGAAGATCACTTGAGGCCAGGAGTTCAAGACCAGCCTGGGCAACATAGTCATGCCCCATCTCTACAAAAAAACAATAATTGGCCAGGCATGGTGGCACATGCCTGTAGTCCCAGCTACTCAGGAGACTGAGGCAGGAGGATCACTTGCATCCAGGAGGCAGTGGTTGCAGTGAGCCGAGATTGTGCCACTACACTCCAGCCTGGCAACAGGGGATACTCTGTCTCAAAAAATAAAAGTGTGTGTGTTGGAGGAGAGGGAGAGAAGGTGTGTGAGGAAGGCATACAAGGAGAATGAAGACAAAGAGAGAAGGAGGACAAGGAAGAGGAGAAATAGGAAAGGAAAAGGAGGGCAAGGAGGAAAACAAAGTGGAGAAGAAAAAGGAAACGGGAGAGGAGAATGAGAAAGGAGTGGAAAGAGAAGGAAGTGGGAAAGAGGACAAAAAAGAGATGGGAAGAAGAGCGATGGGAGAAAGACAGGAGGAAAAGGGAAGGGGGGAAGAAGAGAGAATGGAAGGAAGAAGGGAGAGGTAGGGACAGATGAGAGTAGACGAAGAGAGAGAGGAGGGATGAGAGGAAAGAAATGGGGCAAGATGGGGAGAACGGAGAGGAAGACGAAAGGCGGGGCACTTAGAAAATAAGAGAATGGAGTGGAAAGGAGAGATGCAGGAAGAGGAAGACAGGAGAGGGAGAAAGAGAAGGAGGGGAAGGAGAGAGGAGACTAAGGTGAGGAGGAGGAGGAGGGGAATGGGGAGTTGGGAAGGAGGAATATGGAGACTGAGGAAATGGAGTGGGAGGAGGAGGAAAGGAGGGAAAAGGAGCAGGTGAAAGGTGAGGGGTGGAGGATTTCTCTGTCTGAGGACCCCTTCTGTCCTCACAGGTTAACCCCCAGAGGCTCCATGGAGTTCCCTGGCCTGGGGTCCCTGGGGACCTCGGAGCCCCTTCCCCAGTTTGTGGATCCTGCCCTGGTGTCCTCGACGCCAGAGTCGGGGGTCTTCTTCCCCTCTGGGCCTGAGGGCTTGGATGCAGCAGCCTCCTCCACTGCCCCGAGCACAGCCACCGCTGCAGCTGCGGCTCTGGCCTACTACAGGGATGCTGAGGCCTACAGACACTCCCCAGGTAACTTCATTGGGTGGCTGTCTTGGCATTGGCTGAGTGCTACTGGGGCTGCCATGGAGACCCTTGGCTAGGTCAGAATACCACTGTGAGGATATCTCAGAAACGGCTGGAAGCTTCTCAAATGGACATGCTGACCACTTTCCCTAGTTAAGTGAAGACCTGGGAATTCCAATGCTTCTCAACCTGACATATTGGGGTGGCTACACTGAGAAGCAATATTGGAAGTCTGTGGTGGTTCCCCTAGTTGTCAAGTAATCTGTGGAGCTCCAAATCCCAACAGTCATCCTCAAAAGCCCACTTGGAAATGGTCAGAGGTTATTGCAGATGCCACACTGACCAGTGGGGCTCAGGATCCAGGAAGCATCCAGTGGCCAGCAGCTGTTCTTGTAGCCTGTGGAAAAGGTGGGAACTTGGCCACCATGTTGGGGGTGCTGGGCACCACTACACCCTTATGTGGGCTGACCCTAGACTGATTTTGCCTCTTCTTTACTCTGTCCCTACCTGCTCCCCCAACAGTCTTTCAGGTGTACCCACTGCTCAACTGTATGGAGGGGATCCCAGGGGGCTCACCATATGCCGGCTGGGCCTATGGCAAGACGGGGCTCTATCCTGCCGCAACTGTGTGTCCCACCCGTGAAGACTCCCCTCCCCAGGCCTCAGAAGATCCAGATGGAAAAGGCAGCACCAGCTTCCTGGAGACGTTGAAGACAGAGCGGCTGAGTCCAGACCTCTTGACCCTGGGGCCTGCACTGCCTTCATCACTCCCTGTCCCCAGCAGTGCTTATGGGAGCCCTGACTTTTCCAATACCTTCTTTTCTCCCACCGGGAGCCCCCTCAATTCAGCAGCCTATTCCTCTCCCAAGCTTCGTGGAACTCTGCCCCTGCCTCCCTGTGGTGAGGAACTCAAAAAAGGACAGGGAAGTTGAGGTGGGAGGGGTGGCCCAAGGTAAAGCTGAGCTGAGCCTAGCTCCCTCTTCCCCTCTTCACCCTACCAGAGGCCAGGGAGTGTGTAAACTGCGGAGCAACAGCCACTCCACTGTGGCGGAGGGACAGGACAGGCCACTACCTGTGCAACGCCTGTGGCCTCTATCACAAGATGAATGGGCAGAACAGGCCCCTCATCCGGCCCAAGAAGCGCCTGGTAAGACTGCAGACCTGCCTGACCTTATACACAGGAATGCCTGTCCTCAACCTGTACAAGAAGCCACATCTTCCCACTGTAAAGGAATGCTGTTCTCATGCTTACAGGCCACTCTGTGTGGGAACCCTTGTCCTAATACCACATGGAAACCCTTGCCTTCATCCTCCACATCTCCTCATTCGATATGGATATCCTTACCCTCACCCTGCATAAGAACCCCCATCCTCACCCTATACAGGAACTCAGCTCTACAGGAGCTCCTATCCTCAACCTACCCTCATAGGCTTCAAACAGAAACCTTCGTTCCCACCCTGTACAGCAGTGTTTTCATCCTTGGCTTCACACTGGAGTCACCCCACATCCCTTCCCCCAGATGTGCTAATGGAACTGGACTGGGGCGCTGCCTGGGCATCAGCATATTTTAGCTCCCCAAGTAATTCTGGTATGCAGCCAAAGCTGAGAACCACCAGTGTAGTTCCCCATAGAATACAGAACAAAAAAAAACCCTATCCCAGACAGGAACCCCTGTCCTGGCCCCATACAGAATCCTTAGGCATCACCCTATAAATGCCCCTGCTCTCACCCTATACAGGAAGCCGTGCCTTCAACCTGACCCTCACTTCTTGGGTCCTCCTGAGAGCCCCTGTGAGCCCCTTATGCCCACTTCCACATCCCCAGGGCAATGATTTCACATCCTCTCATCCCCTAGATTGTCAGCAAACGGGCAGGTACTCAGTGCACCAACTGCCAGACGACCACCACGACACTGTGGAGGAGAAATGCCAGCGGGGATCCCGTGTGCAATGCTTGCGGCCTCTACTACAAGCTACACCAGGTGACGCCCTGCCCCTTGGAGCCACCCTTCCACTTTCTCTGTCTTCATGCTGCACTGCCCCCTACTCTGTTCCTGTTCCACCTTCTCTCTTCCCCTCACAACCTTCTTTGTTCTTTCCTCTTCCTTCCTTCCCCTTCACTCATCTCTTCTACTTTCCCTCTTCTCTGTTATTACCCTCCCTCCTTCCTTCTCCATTCCCTCCTCCTCCACCCTCCTCTTTCCTCTCCTCTCCCCAACCTCCAGGTGTCAGCTAATGTCCACCCCCCTGCCCTAGACCTTAGGCAGCTCCTATCGGCCTTGGAGGCTTTCCCAAGCTCAGGGCCTCACAACCTCAGGATTCCTTGAGACAATCTCTGCACCCCAAAATTATCTTACCCTAAAAGAAGTGGGGTAGAAAGGGTGGCCCTGGTTGAGACATAGAGAGGTAAAGATCTGGAGCTGGGGACACCTGCAGCCTCCCTTTTGGCAGGTGAACCGGCCACTGACCATGAGGAAGGATGGTATTCAGACTCGAAACCGCAAGGCATCTGGAAAAGGGAAAAAGAAACGGGGCTCCAGTCTGGGAAGCACAGGAGCAGCTGAAGGACCAGCTGGTGGCTTTATGGTGGTGGCTGGGGGCAGCAGTAGTGGGAATTGTGGGGAGGTGGCTTCAGGCCTGACACTGGGCCCCCCCGGTACTGCCCATCTCTACCAAGGCCTGGCCCCCGTGGTGCTGTCAGGGTCTGTTAGCCACCTCATGCCTTTCCCCGGACCCCTGCTGGGCTCACCCACGGGCCCCTTCCCCACAGGGCCCATGCCCCCCACCACCAGCACTACTGTGGTGGCTCCACTCAGCTCATGAGGGCACAGAGCGTGGCCTCCAGAGCAGGGGTGGTGTCCTCCTCTTGTAGCCAGCAGTCTGGACAACCCAAGTCTCTGAGCCCTAGGTACCCCCTAGGCCTGAACCTTCAAAGCTTTTGTAAAATAAAACCACCAAAGTCCTGAAACTAGAGGTGTGAGTCTGTGTGTGGCTGGACAGTAGAGCCAGGCGGAGTGTGTAGCAATGCTTGTGGCTCTCTGATGACAATGCATGGCTGCAATGTGCAACCATGTGAGGCTGGTTGAGGCAACACATGTGACACTTTGTGACCAAGGGTTATGATGTGTGATTGCAACAGTCTGTGAAACTTCTTGTGAAGCATCCAGGTGGTTCCATATGTCATGGTGAGAGACCAGCAGGACCTGCCGATGGTGGGGGTGACACCAGGTGACTGTAATGAGTGAACTGGAAGTGTGTGTGTGCTGGAGCAGGTGATAAGGAGGTATGCAGGGCTGTGGTAATGTGGCTGGGCACGATGCTGGGGGACCTTTGAGACAGCATGACGGCATACACGGTGGGCACAGAATCTGACTGATATTCTTGGAATGTTGAACAAGAAGAGTGTGTCAGGATGTCTTCGTGGGTCTGGCAATGGCAATATTTCACTGCAAGTCCCTGTGCATGGGCATGGGTGTGCATGTGTGTGCATATCGTGTGGCATGTGCCATGTCACAGCATCTCTGAGTGGTGGATGTGAGCAGCTCTGTGTACATTTGTTTGTGGAGGTCTCAACAGGCAGAGTTTCAGAGGGTGTAAGTTAGAGACTATCTTTTGTCCCTTGGAAAGGAACGTGGGGAAGGGTGGAGCTGGAATGGTAGCTGGTAAGTCAGAAGCCAGTTGTCAGAAGCTGGCTTGGGGTTGTCCGTGGGTCTTCCTGTCAGCCGGGTCTTATCTTGCTCAGCCCAGCTCAGCCGGCAACCCTGTGGGAAATAGTAGAGAATGAGAGGGGGCGATTAGAGGAACAAAGCAGCCCCTGGAGGTGATGCTTTGACCTCAGTAGGTGGGGCGCTCTACACAGTGCCAACCCCCTCCCCAACACTCCCACTCACCTGGGTGAGCTGCTCCCCCCAACAGCAGTCTGTTCCTCAATTTCACAAACACACGAGAGCATACTCCAAGTCAGGGGACATCCTAAGGCAGACTGCTTAAGTGGCTCTTTGGAGGCCACACAGCCAGTGGCAAGTGGCCCAGCGGGACAGTCTGGCCTGGGGTCCGTGTGCCCAGCTGCTCCCCATAACCAGCAGCACCCTTTCCTGAGGAATTACCACAGGCTTGGCGGCAGGCTGGGAGGCTCCAGTTGCTTTAGTTCATTAATGCCTGAAACAAATATTCTGAGGAAAATATACCCATACTCACTTCCCTAATGGAATAGCGAGGCCTAGAACTGATGAGTAATTTACCCTGACCACCAAGTTTAAGGAGCGGATTTTGGAAGAGGTGACACTCCCAGCCCAGCAAATGAGTGCCACTCACACTTAACTGCCCTGCTCTTTATGGCTTCTCCCCTAGAGCCCTGGATAGGAGGGTTGTGGAGACCCATAGGTCCTGACCATATTATAGGTAAGCAGCTGTCCTCCACACAACACCAGCCCATCAGCTAGGGGGCACACCAGCTCCACTGAGTAGCCTGCTGTAGACTCACAGGAGTCCATGCTCATTGCGGGCATTGTCCACAACAGCCCTGATCCCATCAAAGCCACTGTCTGGCCTTCCCTCAGAAGCCTAGCCCTCACATCCTGCAGGAAGCCCTGTCCTCCATAAACCCCTTCAGCTCTAGGGGAACCCTTCATCTAATTATCAACAGGAAACCTATCCTGATCCTGCATAGGAACACCAGCCCTTACAGTGGATAAGAGGAACTTCTGCCTAGCCCCAGCTAGGGATGTCTGGACTAAGCTGTAAGGAAACCCCTGTACAACTTGGACAAGAACCCCTGTCCTGACCATCCACACAAGCCTCAGCCTCCCTACTCGAATCCTGTCTTGACCTCAGACAGGAACACCTTTGTGCTCACACTGCTGCAGTCCTGTCCTCCAGGTAGCATTTTAGAAACACCTCACTCAAAATAAAGTGAGTAGTGAACCATGGACCCAGCTCTGTCTCTACAGAAATACCTGTCCTTAACCTCTTCAATAACCCTGTGTGTGGAATTTCTTGCCTTCATTGTTGACAATGACCCCTGACTTCACCCTGTACAACATTCCCTGATCTCACACCCTATCCTATAGAGTCCATAGGAACCCACAATCCAACTCTCAATATGAAGCTCAGTCTTAAACTTGTATAGAAAACCACTTCCTGACCTCTTGGCAGGAACATCTGTCTTGAGCATCTACTTTAAGCCCTGACCTCAGCCTATACCAGCACCTATGGCTTCACCTGGTACAGGATCCCCACGCTTCTCACTATATGGGTGGCATTTACTGATGCTGCATGAGGCTCCTAGTCCTTACCTTGCATTAGCTCTACTACCCTGACCCTCTATAGCAGGGGTTCCCAGCCCCCAGGCCATGGACTGGTACTGGTCCATGGCCTGTTAGGAATGGGGCTGTGGAGCAGCAGGTGAGCAGCAGGCAAGCAAGCATTACCACCTAAGTTCCATCTCCTGTCAGATCAGCAGTGGCATTAGATTCTCATAGGACCATGAACCTTATTATGAACTGTACATGCAAGGAATCTAGGTTATGTGCTCCTTATGAGAATCTAACTACTGCCTGATGATCTGAGGTGGAACAGTTTAATTCCCAAACCATCCCCGATTACCCAGGAAAAGACTGTCTTTCACAAAACCAGTCCTTGGTGCCAAAAAGGTTGGGGACAGCTGCTCTACAGGAAGCCTGACCCTAAAACTCTACCAGAACCTCTGACCAGTCTCTGCAGAAAACCTTGGTCATGAACCTCAACAGAAATCCTTTACTTTCCTCATTCACAGGAATCTCTGATCTTTATAGGAATTCCTAACTTTACTCTCTGGAAATACACTGCTGACCCTCAACAGGAAGCCTAATGTGATTCTCTATAACAGCCTTTGCCCTGGCCTTGTCCTAGAAGCCCCACCTGCACCCTGTACAGGAACCACTGCCCTGACCCAACAGAAGAAACATCAGCCTGAACCTCTAAAGGGGCAGTGTCCTAACTCTGCACACAGGATCTTTGTTCTGACCCCACATGGGCACCTCTATGACCCCCAGCAGGAACCTGTGCCCTGAGCTGGCACAGAAAATCCTGCCCTTACACTCAACAGGAACCTCTGATTTGCCTCTTTAGAGTAATCCAAGGAATGAACCAGTATTAAACAAAACCTCTACTCTGTAGAGGAACCCCTGTTCTGAACTTGTTAAACAATGCTTAATAAGAATCACCATGATGAATATCTGCCTGGAGCCTGTACAGGAACCCCTGGCCTAACCCCCAGTGGAATCACCTGATCTGTCTGTCTCTAGTAAAACAGCTCTGATCCTGGACAGAAATACCTGGCCTGAGTATGCTGTGATCCTCTGGCCTGGCCATCTACAGAAAACCTCTCTCCTGGCCTCAAAAGGAATACCTAACCTTAATCTGTATGGGGGAAAAAATGTCTTCACAGCCTTCCCTCTCTTCACAATGTCTCCAACCCTTGTATTTCGCTGCAAACCTGCCTTATCAGGTAACAGAATCACTCTCCTGACCCCAGACAGGAAACACTAACCTGACCACGAGATACTCCTACCCCTACACAGTAAGAGTCCCTGTCTCAATGCTTTAAAGGGAACTTTCTATAGCAGTGCTGTTCAATAGAAATATGTGAGTCACATAGGTAACTTCATATTTTCAATGTAGCCACACTAAAAAGAGAAAAAAAATGATAAAATTAATTTTAATAACATATCAATATATTTAACTTTACCCAATATATTCAAATATTATCATTTCAACATGTAATCAATACAAAAATTACTGAGCTATTTTAAACTTTTTATACGGATTTTTGTAATCTGGTATATATTTCACGTTTATAGCACATTATCTCAAGTTGGACTGGCCACATTTCAAGAGCAGTAGCCACATGTGGCTAGTAGTTACCATATTAGTCAGCATAGCTCTGTAGAGTCTACAGAAGCCTATAGCAGACAGTGCTATAAGCTCATTGAAACTTGTTCCCATTCTTCCTGAGCTCACTCTTTTCCAACCTTCCCTGAAGACAGATGTGGGTACATGACAGAGTTCTGACCAATGGAGCATGGGCAGAAGTGACATACATCAGTTCCAGGCCTGGCCCATAAAAAATCTCTCATGAAGGCTGGGCAAGGTGGCTCACGCCTGTAATCCCAGCACTTTGAGAGGCCAAGGCAGGTGGATCATGGGGTCAGGAGTTCAAGACCAGCCTGGCCAAGATGGTGAAACCTTGTCTCTACTAAAAATACAAAAACTAGCTGGACGTGGTGGCAGGTGCCTGTAATCCCAACTACTTGGGAGGCTGAGGCAGAGAATTGTGTGAACCTGGGAGGCAGAGGTTACAAGTGAGCCGAGATCGTGCCACTGCATTACAGCCTGGGTGACAGAGTGAGACTCTTGTCTCAAAAAAAAAAAAAAAAAAAAATCTCTCATGCAATCCTCCATTTTCTCTCTTTCCCTGTCTACCAACTGAAAGGTGACTAACTCCAAGGACCTAGAGGAAGACAGAGACACAAAATAGGTTTGTCTGGGTTCATGAATGAACAGTAGTAAATGTTCAGATTGGTTTTTGTATAAGCAAGAAATAAACATTTATTTGTTAAGCCCCTGAAATGGGTTACAGCAGCTAGGATAATTTAGCCTAATTAATAATCTATCTCTCTACTTTTTTTTTTTTTTTTTGAGACGGAGTCACCCAGGCTGGAGTGCAGTGGCACAATCTTGGTTCACTGCAACCTCTGCCTCCCAGGTTCAAGCGATTCTCCTGCCTCAGTCTCCCAAGTAGCTGAGATTATAGGTGTACACCACCACACCCGGATAATTTTTGTATTTTTAGTAAAGATGGGGTTTCACCATGTTGGCCAAGCGGGTCTTGAATTCCTGACCTCAAATTATCTGCCCACCTAGGCCTCCCAAAGTGCTGAGATTACAAGCGTGAGCTACCATGCCTGGCCAGTAATCTCTCTCTTTTTTTTTTTTTTTGAGACTTGATCTCACTCTATTACCCACGATGCAGTGCAGTAGCACAATCTTAGCTCACCCCAACCTCGGCCTCCCAGGCTCAAGCAATCCTCCCACCTCAGCCTCTCAAGTAGCTGGGACTACAGATGCATACCATCACACCCAGCTAATTTTTGTGGTTTTTAAAAATAGAGATGGGGTTTTGCAATGTTGCCCAGGCTGGTCTCGAACTCCTGAGCTCAAGCAATCTGCCTTCCTCGGCCTCCCAAAGTGCTGGGATTACAGGTGTGAGCCATTCTGCCTGGCCAATAATAATCTCTTGGCTGAAATCTAGACATCTGATCTTACTGTCTATATGAACACAAGCCGTGAACCTATACAGAAACACCTGTGACCCAGCACTGGACCACCTGATCTCTTTGTAGGAACTGGTCATAATATAGGTCTAAGAAGCCCCATCCTGGCCACGCATGGTGGCTCACACCTATAATCCCAGCACTTTGAGAAGCTGAAGTGGGCAGATTGCTTGAGCCCGGGAGTTTGAGACCAGCTTGGGCAACATGGGAAGACCCCCATCTCTATAAAGAAAAAAAAAATTGAGCAGGCATGGTGGCATGCAGCTACTTGGGAGGCTGAGGTGTGAAGATAGCTTGAGCCAAAGAAGTTGAAGCTGCAGTGACCACGCTCACACCACTGCACTCCAGCCTAGGCAACAGAGTGAGACCCTGTCCCTTGTCTCAAAAGAAAAAAAAAAAAAAAAAAGCTCAATCCTGAACTGAACTTGTACAGGAAAAGGAACCCATAGTCTGGAACTCTCTAGAAACCCCTGCTTGATTCAGTAAAGGATAAACAATATAGAAACCATAGGAATCCCTGTTTTCATGCTGTCCAGGAACATTTGAATGACCCGCCAGAGGTACACTAGAAGTGACCTAACCCTGCCCATGAATCCCTATCCTCGAACACCTCACACAAAAGGAATACCTCTCCTTAGGAAAAAAGACCCCTACCCTCAATCCTGTAAAAGAATCCCACCCAGATAGAGGAAACCAAGGACTGACACTGTAGCACAGATCAGCAAACTATGGCATTCAATCCAAAGCCAGATTGTAGGCTGTTTTACATTTTTAAAAGGTTTTTTTTTTTTTTTTAAAGAGAAAAAAAAGAAAAATGCCACTGAGACCGTATGTGGCTTGCAAAGCCTAACATGTTTACTCTGTCTCTTTATAGAAAGTTTGCTGACCCCTGCTCCACAGGAACCTCTCTTCTGATCCAACAGAAAAATGGGCCTTGACCCTTTGCAAGACTCCCTACCCTATTATGTTCCAGGTATCACAACTCTAGAATTTGTGTGTGTTATCATTGTATATGTTTTCTTTGGTGAGTGTAGGAGTTTAAAGGTCTTAGGTCTGCAACTCTTTTGCGCTGAGACAAAAGATAGGTTCAGGTAGGAGGAGTGAAGGGGAACTGGCATCTTCAAGAGGATCGGAGGGCACAGCTACTGGGCGGTGAGACCGTCAATCTGTCAGTCTGCCATGCTGAACCCCCGGACTGCGAACTGCTTATCTCTCCGGTTCCAGCTTACAGCCCGGTAGGAAATGGTGGAGAACGAGAGAGGGAGATTAAGACAAACCGGCCTCCTGCAGAGCTGACCTTTAGACTGGGAGTGGGAGTTGCGAGGGAGGGGGTTCCCAAGGACAGCTCCCCCGACTCCCCAGGCACACAGGCACTTTCTATTACTGCTTGGGAGCAGTGGTTACCCGTCGGAGGGGGCAGATAGGGAGAGCTGCTGCCCATGAGAAACTCCCCTCCTTGAGTCCATTCTGGCCCTGGGCTCTATTATTATCACAACTTTCCAGATGAGGAAACGAAGCACAGAGCTGCTCAGTAACTTGCCCAAGGTCACATGGTTAAGCCCCATAACCTCAGTTTCCTTATCTGCAAAGCAGCCTTAATAATGGGAACTACCTCATAGAATTGTGGTTTACAACGATGCCTGTCACATACTTGCTATCATTACCATTCCCTGCCCCCACTAAGAATATCACCCAGAATATTGCGGCAAAATATTAATAGCTAACATTTGGCGAGTGCTTCCTGTGTACCACCGTACTGAATACTAACTCGGAAAATCCTCACAACATTTAGCATCGTCACCACGCCTATTTTGGCCGCCACCAGCCAACGTCCAGCGGCAACCTCGCTCTCGGCCCAGCCACAACTAGCCCGCACGCGCTACGTCATCAAGGCGAGTCGCGCGGGAAGCCGCGGAGGAGAGGGAAGAAGCCCTTCCTAATTCCCGCGCTTCCTTGCTTGCTCTCGCGACACCGCTGGCCAGGCGGGCTCCTAAGTGACTGGACGGGGACGGAGGGGCGGCGGCTATGGTATACAGGACCACAGCGGCGGTAATCGAGGGCGGGGAGAGCTTGCGCCTCAGCCCGGTCGCGAATCAGCGGCGCGCGCCTTTTACGTAGGCACAGTACAGTGACGTAGCACGCCGACGCACCGCACCGCCTTCTGTGAGATCGCGAGAGGTGTGGCTCGCGCGAGGGGCGCGGCCTTGAGGCAAGATCCCTTCCGAAGGCGGGATCTGGGCGGGCAGTCGAGAGACCAGGCCCAATGGAAAAGAAAGGCCCGGGCACTCGCGTCCCCACGGGTCGCCAAGAACTTGGCAGAGCGAGCCAAGGGCGGAGTTTGAGAAAGGGGTTGCGCTCAGTGAGTGGAGCGCCGAGGACTGGCCGCGTCGACAGCGGAGGCGGGAAGGGGGTGGAGGCCGACTGAAGGCGCCTCAGGACTGGCTGAAGGGGCTTAGCGAAACGTTAGCGGTCCGGTCCGGGCAGGGGGTGGAGCTGGTGGAAGGAACGGGGCAGTCCCCTGAGGAGCGGGGCTGGTTGAAACGCTAGGGGCGGGATCTGGCAGAGTGGAAGGTACCGGTCCGGCCCGATAAGGGGTGGAGTTAAGTGAATCGTTAAGGGTGGAGTTGAGGCTGGGGCCGGGCCGGGGCCGGGGCCGGGGCGGGCTGAGTGAAAAGGTGTGATTATCCCGGGAGATAGGCCGAAAGGGCAGGTTCGTGAAGGAATGGGGTCTGGGCCGGGCTTAGAGGGTCTGGGAATGGGGCTTGGGAGAGTGGAAGGGGTGGTGATTGGTTGGAAAGGGCGGGCCGTAAAACGGATGGAGTGAGCCCGTGGGCTCATTGCTCAGTGAAAGGGCAAGACCGGAGAAAGAATCATGTAAAAGGGGTGGAGTCTAGTGGACCGGGCGGGGCCAGGTGGAATGGCCACCTGAGTGGAGGGAGAAGGCCTGAGAGAGGCGGAGTTTGGAAGGGCTGTAGAGAAAAAGATCGCTTAAGGAATGGAATCTAATAGAGGGGGCGGAGTCCTCTGGGCACACTTGCCCCTTCACACACCCACACCCCTCCCCAGAACCGAGACAGGGGCGAAGCCTCCTCAGCTATGACCTCAACCGGCCAGGATTCCACCACAACCAGGCAGCGAAGAAGTAGGCAGAACCCCCAGTCGTCCCCTCAGGACTCCAGTGTCACTTCGGTGAGGCCCTAGACCCGCCCTGATGAGGGGGAGAGGGATCAAGCTGGCCATGCCCTGGACTCTGACCCTTCTCTCTGATTCGCAGAAGCGAAACATTAAAAAGGGAGCCGTTCCCCGCTCCATCCCCAATCTAGCAGAGGTAAAGAAAAAAGGCAAAATGAAGAAGCTCGGCCAAGCAATCGAAGAAGACCTAATCGTGGGACTGCAGGGGATGGTGAGCAGGGCCTGGCTGCAATGTAGCCTTGTATGACAATCAAAAGCCAAAGGTCCCCCACCCTGGACAGTTTAGGATGTTCCTTCTGACTCAAGGCCTAAAATGGATCTGTGTCTCCTTTTTTTCCTCTGCAGGATCTGAACCTTGAGGCTGAAGCACTGGCTGGCACTGGCTTGGTGTTGGATGAGCAGCTAAATGAATTCCATTGCCTCTGGGATGACAGGTGAGGCTGGAACTTCCAGGCTGTCTCCAAACCACAAAAATACACACACTTAGAGCCCATTAGCAAGAACAAATCCTTTCTTACCCCATCCTGGATACTGGAAGCAGATGATTTGGGGAGGTAGGGCTCACACTTGAAAGGGTTTTTCTATGTAGCCAACAAACATTTATTGAGTGCCTACTGTGTGCCGAGAGTTAGTGATACAAATGTACCAAACAACAGACAGGGTCCCTTCTCTGGGAACTGATTGGGGAGTAGGAGGGCAGATCCTTATACAGCCAACAGTGGTATGAGGTGTTTAATGAAGACAGATTTAAGACCAGAGGGATTCAAGGGTGTGTAATAGAGGATCCTAGACTAGTATCCGGGCTTCTCAGGAGCCTTTCTAGAGGAAAAGACCTCCCATTTGCTTTACTTTTCAAAAGGAATCATCAAATCTTTTTGATTGTATGTTAAATTATATTCACCATTTGGCCTCAACTCACCACCTCCACTGCCACCATCATCATCACTCACCGAGACTTGCAGAAGCCTCCTCCCTGGTCCCCTGCTTCCAGCTTTGCCTTATTGTCTGTTCACAAAGCAACGTAAAAAAATATGTATGAGTTAATATTGTCTTTGTTTAAATACTTTAAGGAGGCCGGGTGTGGTGGCTCACACCTGGAATCCCAGCACTTTGGGAGGCCAAGGCAGGTGGAGCGCCTGCCTTATCAGGAGTTTAAGAGCAGTCTGACCAACATGGTGAAATGCCGTCTCTACTAAAAATACAAAAATTAGCTGGGTGTAGTGGCACACACCTGTAATCCCAGCTACTAGGGAGGGTGAGGCAGGAGAATCACTTGAACCCAGGAGGTGGAGGTCACATGAGCAGAAATCATGCCATTGCACTCCAGCTGGGGGCAACAAGAGCAAAACTCTGTCTCAAAAAAAAAAAAAAAAAAAAAAATTTAAGGCAAATCATTACCCTCAAAGTAAAGTCCATATTCTTCATCCTGGCCTCAAAGGTTCCACATGATCTGGCTCCACATCAGTTTGTGACTTCATCAGCCGATCCTCCTCACCGACACTTGTCCCCTTGTTCTTCCAACATATCAGGCACCCTCTTGCCTCTAGTCTGTACCCTGGCCAACCCCTTTCCCAGAGATTCCTTTCTATCTTCTTCTCTTCCAGTTACCTTTCACATCCCAATGAGACTTTCTCAAAGAGGATTTTGCCTGGCCAAACCCTACCCCAATACCTGATCTTATTTTCCTAGCCCATGACATTGTATGCTAAAATTGTCATACGTGTGTGTTTACCAATTAATATCTATATCCCTTATTCCAACCTAAGACTAACTATGGCAAAAGACTTCTTTTATGGAATACCTATTTACTATCTATTGAGGAGCTCGGGATACAGCATTAGACAAAACAAAAGCCCGTGCCTTCAGGGAAAAGGGGGAAGACAGACAATAAATAAACAAAGGTAGCCCCTCAAGTCTGTAATCCCAGCACTTTGGGAAGCCGAGGTGGGCGGATCACCTGAGGTCAGGAGTTCAAGACCAGCCTGACCAACATGGAGAAACCCCGTCTCTACTAAAAATACAAAATTAGTCGGGCATGGTGGCACATTCCTGTAATCTCAGCTACTTGGGAGGATGAGGCAGGAGAATCGCTTGAACCCAGGAGGTGGAGGTTGTGGTGAGCCGTGAGCCAAGATCACGCCATTGCACTCCAGCCTGTGCAACGAGCACAAAACTCTGTCTCAAAAAAAAAAAAAAAAAAAAAAAGTAAATGATACACTGTGTTTGAAAGAGCAGTGTTATGGAGAAGCAGTAAAGGGAGGGTAGTAAGAGAAAGTACAGTGGAAGGGACTTCAATTTTAAATAGGATGGTCAGGGAAGGCCTCACTGACATTTGAGCAGGGATCTGAAGAGCTGAGGGAATAAGCCACGAAGACAGTTGGGAGAAGGGTGTTCTAGGTGGTGGGGCAGCTAGAGTAAAGTTCTAGGGCTGGCTGAAGAGTATTTGGTTCAACTGAGGACCAGGAAAGAGACCAGTGTAGGTGAAGCAAAGCAAAGGAGAGAGAGGGGGGTAGGAGACGTGGTCAGAGAGGTGATGGAGGACAGATTGTTTAGGGCCTTCTGGGCATGGGGAAGACTTTGGCTTTTATTCAGAATGGGATGGGAGCCTTGGAGAGACATGAACTGTTAAGGGTTTCAACCAGTGTCTGGCTGCCATGCACAGAAAGGACTGTTGAGGGAGTGAGGGGCAAAGCAGGGAGGCCCAGGAGATGCCGCCACAGCCCAGGCAGGAGGGTATGGTAGTAGTGGTGGTGGTGAAGAGAGGGCCACACTCCTGAGCCAGTGGGAGGCAGGACTGACACCACAGTTTTAGGGTGAGTAGCTGTGGATCGGTAGATATGGGGAGAACAGATGTGCTCTCCAGGATCCCCATGCATATGTGACTATGTCTCCATCTCCCCAGCTTCCCGGAAGGCCCTGAGCGGCTCCATGCCATCAAGGAGCAACTGATCCAGGAGGGCCTCCTAGATCGCTGTGTATCCTTTCAGGTAAGGCCCCCAAGCCAACACACTGGGTAGAGGGCAGGGACCTGACCTGACCAGGGCACAGCCCATGCCTTAACCCTTTATCCCCGCTTTATTCCTCACGTCTTCCCAGGCCCGGTTTGCTGAAAAGGAAGAGCTGATGTTGGTTCACAGGTGAAGGCTTGGGAACTTTGTAGGGATGGGGAGGAGCCTGCCCTGGACAAACCAGGGCAAGCTGAATGCTTTGGGAAGGAATGTCATGGTCTCTGCGGCCAGCATTGGGCAAGTCACTGAGCCTCTCTGAATCTATGTCATCACCTGTAACAAGGGGACCAGTAAACATAAGTTCCTCAGGAGAGTTCAGTGTGTGTCAAGTGCTTAGAACAGGGCCTGATGTATCGTCAGCTCATGGTAAGCTATTACGGTTATCATGATCTGATTATGTGAACAGATGGTGGATGTGTGGACAGAGTGATCGGGGGTTCCCCCAGAAACTGCAGGAACCCAGATTTAGACGCCTGGTGCTGTATGGCTTGAGGAAAGCTAGCTTGGCAGAGGGGGTATCTGAGCTGAGCTTTCAGAGGATAAAAAAAGTCAGATGAAGAGGGTGGCTGAAGGAAGGGAAGAACAACAGCTGGACCAGTGTGGCCAAAGGCCTTAAAGTAGGATTTGGTGTGGCTAGAGCAGGGGAACAGAGAGTATTACTGGAACTGAGGCAGGCTAGGCAAGAAACAGAATGTGTCTTGTATCTCACTATTCCTTCAGGTTGACAGTTGGGGGAGCCGATCCCTAATTTGACCAGGGGTTTGGTGTATGGATGGCTCAGCTGGGGAAGAGATAGGGCCCTGAATCTCATCCCCAATCTGTGTCTAGCCTAGAATATATTGATCTGATGGAAACAACCCAGTACATGAAGGAGGGAGAACTCCGCGTCCTAGCAGACACCTATGACTCAGTTTATCTTCATCCGGTATGGAAGAGAACTGTGGGGGCAGGGAATGGTGGCAATCCTGGGGTCCCCCATCCCCATGCCCACCCCACCCTGGGGGAAGCAACTTAGTGGATAGGGCTGTTCTCTCCCTCACTCCCTCTCTGGCTCCCCACTGTCTCTCCAGAACTCATACTCCTGTGCCTGCCTGGCCACTGGCTCTGTCCTCAGGCTGGTGGATGCGGTCCTAGGGGCTGAAATCCGGAATGGCATGGCCATCATTAGGTATGACTCTCCAGCATTTGACTTTCTACATTCTTTTAAAGTTCTTCCTTCAAGTGTAAAATGTATTAATATGGGTAATTATTCATGTGATTCAAAAATTGAGAGGTACAAAAGATAATATAATAAAAAGTTTGTCTCCCATCCTTGTCACCCAGACACCTGCCTCCTCTTGTGGGAGGTAGTCATTGGAACCAGTGACTCATGTATCCTCCCACAAAGTCTTATTCAAGAAATAAATAGCATATTTCATTGATTATAAGGTGTACATTTTTTCATATCTGTAACATCTTGAAATCCAGATGCATCTTAAAAACAGTGACATCTCAGAATTCCATTGGCAGTATTTTCTGCTTTGTTGTTGGCACGTAAAATCATGGTACATCTTATCATCATTGGCATCCCAGAACTGATGAAATGCGAAACCCTTTCTCCTCCCTCCCCTATTTTTAACCACAAATGGTAGTAACATGACATACTCACTTAATGCCGTCTTTTCACTTACACATCTTGGAAAACTTTCTCTAACAATATGTAGCTTGGAGCCTGGTAGAATGCCATTGTGTAAATGCACTCTATGTTAATCAGTCCCCGACTGATGGGCATTTTGATTCTCCCCAGTCATTTGCCATTTCAAAAAAAATGCTACAGCAAACATGCTAGTACCATTATAAAAATAAAATATTATTTTATACGAACATAAAATTAAAATGTTATTTCACCTGTTTTAAAATGCAGGGTTGTGGGCTAAGTTCCTGCAACAGAATGACTGGCTATGAGAATGTATGCATTGATCATTTTAATGAACATTTTCAAATCTCCTTTGGAGACAGAGCAGTAGATTGGCAGGGGGTGAGAGTTCGAAGGCCTCTATTACTCGATTCCTGGCAGATTTTTAGGCATCAGCATTAAAGGAATTGGTGGTCCAGGATTAGAGAGCAGGCGATAGACTGTCTCTGCGGAGGAGGACCCCACCACACACCCCAGTCTGTGACTTTCTTGTCCTGCCCAGGCCTCCTGGACATCACGCCCAACACAGTCTTATGGATGGCTATTGCATGTTCAACCACGTGGCTGTGGCAGCCCGCTATGCTCAACAGAAACACCGCATCCGGAGGTCAGCAACAGAGGGCAGATGTGATGGGGGTGGCATGGGGTTGGGTGTCCTGGTCTGGGCTCTTCCCCTAGATTCACTTTGATCCCCTTCCACAGAGTCCCCTCTCTCTCCTGCTCTTAGGGTCCTTATCGTGGATTGGGATGTGCACCATGGTCAAGGAACACAGTTCACCTTCGACCAGGACCCCAGGTATACCCCAAGTCCCACCTAGGTGCTAGATTTTAAGCCACCTCTCACCCTTACAGACCCAGCCAGAAAGGGTCCAGAGGGAGGGAAAAGCACTCACATTCATGGGGTCTATCCTGGGATCAGGATCTGTGCTATTCTCTGTGTCTGCTGTCTCTCCTGATCTCACTCTGAGGCAGGGACTGTTGGGTTCCCCATTTTACAGATGGGGGATTGAGGCTTATAGGTTAAGAGGTCACACAGAGAAGAACTGGGAGTAATGGGATTTGACCCACAAATATTTGACCCGCAAATATTTGAAGATTTTATTCACTGATTTATCCTTGAATTGGAATGAACCTCAAATTACTGCTTTATTTTTTCTGATTAGGATAATACTTTAAAATGTTTGTTTATCCTGTCAGTAGATAATAAAAAATATTATCTATAAATAACAATGTATTTGTTTAAAAAAAATCAAATAATACATAAGTATCTGAAGTAGTGAGTCTCCTCTGATTTCCATTACCTCAAAAATAATTATTGACAGTTTAGGTTATATCCTTACAGATTTTTTCTGTGGATGTATGAATATTTATTATTATCACTAACCACAGACTACCTAATGGAATAATTCTCCACATGTTTTTCAACAACTTGCTTTATTAATTTAACAGCATATCTGTGACACCTCCATGTTAGTACCTCTAAAAGCATATTGTTCTTTGTAGTATTCAATTTTATGACTGTACCTCTAGTTATTTAACCCCAGGACATTTAAGATGCTTCCCAGTTTTTGCTATTACAGGCACTTCTACTGTGAATAGTAAATATATAATTCTGCACTTCTCTGAGTCTGTCTGTAGGATGAATTTTTAACAGTGGATTGCTTGGGTCAGAGGGTCAGCATGCTTTAAAGTCTGGTATACAATGCCAGAGTTCCCTCCAGGAGGGGACCAGCTTATCCTTCCTGCAGAAAGTTATCAAGCAAGTCCTTCTCAGTAGGGGACATTACTAAATACAGGTTGAATATCCCTCATGTGAAGTGCTTGGAACCAGAAGTATTTCAGATTTCAGAGTTTTTCAGATCTTGAAATATTTATATTATACTTAGTGGTTCAGCATCCCTAATCTGAAAACCTAAAATCCAGAATACCCTAATGAGCATTTCCTTTGAGTGTCATGTAGGCCTTCAAAAAGTTTAGGATTTTAGGGCTGGGCACGGTAGCTCACACCTGTAGTCCCAGCACTTTGGGAGGCTGAGGTGGGCAGATCACCTGAGGTCAGGAGTTTGAGATCAACTTGGCCAACATGGTGAAACCTTGTCTCTACAAAAATACAAAAAAAAATTAGCCCGGTGTGGTGGCACACACTTGTATTTCCAGCTACTGAGGAGGCTGAGGCAGGAGAACCGCAAGGTAGGAGAATCGCTTGAACTGAGGAGGCGGAGGTTGCAGTGAGCCAAGATCATGCCACTGCATTCCAGCCTGTGTGACAGACCGAGACTTCATATAAAAAAAAAAAAAAGTTTAGTTCCTGAGCAGGATGTCTCTAAAATTAAAAAAAAAAAAAAAAAGTTTAGGACTTTGGAGCATTTCAGACATCTAGATTAGGGATGTTCAACCTGTAGTAGTTGTTTTATCTAGGCTTCTACCCAGCTGACTACAGGGAATTCACTTTTTCCCCATAGATACTGAGTTCCTGTGACCCCTTATCCAATTTAGGTTGGTTGTTCTCTAGACGTTGCTTTATTATTTTCCAGCATTCAGTGTTGCTGACAGGTGTCTGCTTTCAATTCTTTCCAAGTATTCTACTTTCCTCTCTGCAAGGTTATCTTGGGTGTTTTTTGTTTTTTGTTTTTTCTTTTTTTAGACAGGATATTACTTTGTCACCCAGGCTGGAGTATATAGCATGATCATAGCCCACTGTAACCTCAAACTCCTGGGCTCAAGCAGTCCTCCTGCCTCGGCCTCCCATGTAGCTAGGACAGCAGGCATGTGCCACCACACCTAGCTAATTTTTTAAATTATTTGTAGAGATAGGATCTCACTATGTTGCCCAGACTGGTCTCGAACTCTGGACCTCAAGTGTCCTCCCACTGCAGCCTCCCAAAGCACAGGGATTACAGGCATAAGCCTGTACCTAGCCTTGATGTTCTAAACTTTTACCCTGACCCTTTCACTCTGATTAGTAGAAGGTAGACATTTAAACTCTGCTTAGTAGTAGGTAGACATTTTACACCTGAAGATTCATGCTTTTCTTTTTCGTGTGTGTGACAGAGCCTCACTCTCTCTCCCAGGCTGGAGTGCAGTGGTGCAATCTCAGCTTACTGCAATCTCCGACTCCTGGATTCAAGCAATTCTCCTGCGTCAGCCTCCTGAGTAGCTGGGACTACAGGCATGTGCCACTGCGCCTGGCTAATTTTTGTATTTTTAGTAGAAACGGGGTTTCACTATATTGGCCAGGCTGCCCTTGAACTCCTGACCTTGTGATCCGCCCACCTCAGCCTCCCAAAGTGCTGAGATTACAGACATGAGCTACCGTGCCCAGCCAATTCATGCTTTTCTTAAATTTTTGGAAATTGTCTTCTATTAGATCCTTTATAATTTCTTTGTTTTTTCTGTCCTCTTTCTAGGACTTGTCTTAGTCAGATGTTAGACTTCCTGGGTTGATCCTCTACATCTCTCTCTTTTTTAAGACAAGGTCTTGCCCTGTTGCCAAGGCTGGAGTAGAATGACACAAATATGACTCACTGCAGCCTCAACCTCCCGGGCTTAAGCAATCCTCTTACCTCAGCCTCCTGAGTAGCTGGGACCACAGTTGCACACCACCATACCCAGCTATTTTTTTATCTTTTGTAAAGATGGGGTTTCACCATGTTGCCTAGGCTTCTTATTTTTTTTTATTTTTTATTTTTTTTAATGGAGTTTCGCTTTTGTTACCCAGGCTGGAGTGCAATGGCGCGATCTCGGCTCACCGCAACCTCTGCCTCCTGGGTTCAGGCAATTCTCCTGCCTCAGCCTCCTGAGTACCTGGGATTACAGGCATGTGCCACCATGCCCAGCTAATTTTTTGTATTTTTAGTAGAGACGGGGTTTCACCATGTTGACCAGGATGGTCTCAATCTCTCGACCTCGTGATCCACCCGCCTCGGCCTCCCAAAGTGCTGGGATTACAGGCTTGAGCCACCGCGCCCGGCATGGCTTCTTATTTTTTATCTCGTGTTTTCTGTCTCTTTTCTTTTGCTGTGTCCTGGGAGATTTTGTCAACTTTATCTTTAAACCCTTCTGTTGAATTATGTATTTAGATACTCTTTTAAACTCCAAAGCACTTTTTTCCTCTTCGTTTCTATGCCTTCTCATTTCTGATCTTGTTTTTATACAGTATGAATGGAAGTGCTGGCCAGGCGCCATGGCTTATGCCTGTTATCCCAGCACTTTGGGAGGCCGAGGTGGGCAGATCACTTGAGGTCAGGAGTTCGAGACCAGCCTGGCCAACATGGTGAAACCCCATCTCTACTAAAATTACAAAAATTAGCTGGGCGTGGTTGTGCACTCCTATAATCCTAGCTACTTAGGAGGCTGAGGCAGGAGAATCGCTTGAACCTGGGAGACAGGTTGCAATGAGCCAAGATCCTGCCACTGCATTCCAGCCTGGGCGATAAAGCGAGACCCTGTCTCAAAAAAAAAAAAAAAAAAAAAAAATAGGAAGTGCTTTAAGTTTCTTCTGTTGTCTGAATTATGTCTCTTCATTCCGAGGCTGGTTGAATTATTTTTTCTTGGTCCTTCTCTTTTGTGCTGGTGGTTTTCCTCAAATGTCTGGCCATCTTTGTTTGGCTTTTTAAACCCAAGAATGAAGGCTCATTGTAAGGGGCCTGTCAGAGGACTACTCTGCTGCGGTGTTTGTGGGTCTGTTTTTCTGAAAGGCATTTCCTCAGAATAGGGACAGAGAATGTCCACTGACAGGTTGCAACTTTAGCAAGTGTGGGTAAGGACCCAGGCATTAGATGGGATCCTGCCAGATGTTAGATCAAAGAAGGCCTCTTCTTTGGGGTAACATCTCTTTTTTCCCTCAGCCTTGTCAAAGGTGTGTCTGTTTTCCAGTCTAGCTTTGGGCTTTGTTGGTCATCCTTACTGTTTTACTGTGGTTTTATACTTTTAATTTTATTTTAATGTTTTAGACTTCATTAATTTTTCAGTTTTTATCTTTATTAATTTTTTTCTCCTGTGTTCTTTTTTTTGTTCACTTCTGGCTTCTGGAATTGAATGCTTCAACATTTATCAACTCATCTGCCAATCTCATTTCATCTATACCTGTACACACTGCTCTCTTCCTGTTTTCCTTCAAGGCTAATCCCAGATACCACATAATTTCTTCTGTAAATATTCCAGAATGCATCTCTAAAACATAAGAACACTTTTTTTTTTTTTTTTTTTTTTTTGAGACGGAGTTTCGCTCTTGTTACCCAGGCTGGAGTGCAATGGCGTGATCTCGGCTCACCGCAACCTCTGCCTCCTGGGCTCAGGCAATTCTCCTGCCTCAGCCTCCTGAGTAGCTGGGATTACAGGCACGCGTCACCACGCCCAGCTAATTTTTTGTATTTTTAGTAGAGACGGGGTTTCACCATGTTGACCAGGATGGTCTCGATCTCTCGACCTCGTGATCCACCCGCCTCGGCCTCCCAAAGTGCTGGGATTACAGGCTTGAGCCACCGCGCCCGACCACATAAGTACACTTTTAAAGAAAAGCATTACCTAAGTATCATACCTGAAAATTAACAAGAATTATTTTTGTAATCTGCCTAGGCTCTGTCATCCAAATATCATTTATGATATTTGGATATCATCCTTTAATATCATTAATCATTCTTTTTGTTTGAATAAATGCATAGGAGGCTATAGCTGTGTGTTCTTTTGTGGGTGCACTATTTTTTTTTTTTTTTTTTGAGATAGAGTTTCACTCTTGTTGCCCAGGCTAGAGTGTAGTGGCACAATCTTGGCTCACCACAACCTCCACCTCCTGGGTTCAACCGATTCTCCTGCCACAGCCTCCCAAGTAGCTGGGATTGCAGGCATGTGCCACCATGCCTGACTAATTTTGTATTTTTTTTTTTTTTTTTTTTTTTTTTTTTTTTTTTTGAGACGGAGTTTCACTCTTGTTACCCAGACTGGAGTGCAATGGCGCGATCTCGGCTCACCGCAACCTCCGCCTCCTGGGTTCAGGCAATTCTTCTGCCTCAGCCTCCTGAGTAGCTGGGATTATAGGCACGCACCACCATGCCCAGCTAATTTTTTGTATTTTTAGTAGAGACGGGGTTTCACCATGTTGACCAGGTTGGTCTCGATCACTCGACCTCGTGATCCACCCGCCTCGGCCTCCTAAAGTGCTGGGATTACAGGCTTGAGCCACCGCGCCCGGCCTAATTTTGTATTTTTAATAGAGATGGGGTTTTTCCATGTTGGTCAGGCTGGTCTTGAACTCCTAACCTCAGGTGATCCACCTACCGCAGCTTCCCAAAGTCCTGGGATTACAGGCATGAGCCACTGCACCCAGCCTGTGGGTACATTATTGACTACACACACAGATGTAAAACACTGTGAATATATTCAGTACATTGTTCCTTATGAACAAAAATATATAAACAAACAAAAAAAAGCATGTCCATGCCCTTGGGTCTCCCAGCTCCACATCTCTGTCTCTGAACTCCAGCAGCAGGGAGACAAACTAGGCAGTCCTTAAAATGCTGTTGTGAAGACAAGGAAAACAGATGATCTAAAACTAAGTAGTTAAAAGAAACAAGTGACTGGTGCATTGGTGATTCAGTGAATTGGCTCTTCAGAAGGGGTTTTGTGTGCATTGACCTGGATCTGTACTGGGTTTCTCTAGGAGGGAAACCTCAGGTTATTTTTGGTGTCCCCTTCTCAGCATGAGACAGAGCACCCTGGGGTCCCTGGAATCTCAAATTCTACTTTCTAGAAATTCACTGAAGTCTCTTATTCTCTGACATCCTTTCTTCCACTCTTTTTGGGTTGCTGTTTATTTACAATATCTTTACTGTACTTTGATGGGGGTGGTAGGAAGGTGAGGAGGTAAACCCATACTATCAATCCACCATTTAATTTTAAGGTGTGTGAACTTATTTTAAAATTCCCTTCTATTTCTTTATAAACTTAGCTTCCTTGAGTGCTGGTTCTGCTCTTTGTTAACTTTGATGGCTCTCTTTTAGAGTCAGCTTTCTTCAGATCTTTTCTTTATTCCTGTCTTCCCCTGATGATAATTTTTTCTTTTTTTTTTTTTTTTTTTTTTTTTAATTGAGACAGAGTCACACTCTGTTCACCCAGGCTAGAGTGCAGTGGCCCCGTCTTGGCTCATTGCAACCTCTGCCTCTCGAGTTCAAGCGATTTTCCTCCCTCTGCCTCCCAAGGAGCTGGGATTACAGGCGCACACCACCATGCCCAGAAAATTTTTTGCTATTTTTATTAGAGATAGGGTTTCACCATGTTGGCCAGACTGGTCTCGAACTCCTGGCCTCAAGTGATCTAACCACCTTGGCCTCCCAAAGTGCTGGGATTACAGGTGTAAGCCACTGCGCCTGGCCCCCTGTTCATAATTTTTTGTCCTACTGTGCTTCTCTTTCTCTTGTGATTAACTTACTAAAAGTTTAGAATCAAGATTTATCTATCAATATCAAAAATAAAACAATCATCCTCCACCCACTCAAGATCAGAGCTTTTGCATGTTTTTATTCCCCAATTCTAAGATCTTTTCCCTCAATTTTAAGAATCTTTTTATATCACTTGCATTAAATTTTACAACTACGTTATCAACACATTAAAATGTGATTCTTAAGTTTGTCTAGATTCATCGCATACCACTATTTCTTGGATTTCCTTAAAAAAGCTGCCTTGGATCCTCTCTGGAACAAGGCAGGGGGTAAATGACCAGATAGAAGGATAGATAGATGATAGATTATTTGTTTTGCTTTCCACAGTCAGAATTAAGCCCTCCCATGGCCCCTTGCTGGGCTTTCTGTCAAAGCATATGCACTGCATCTTTTCAGTATCTGTTTTGCGTGTTGATCTCACCCCTCTTAAGTGCTTGCTGTCTCACCTGTAAAATAAAAGAAGTAGTAGAGGTGGCCTGTAAGGCACTGGGGAGAGGGAACTGCCCTCTCACTGGCCTCATGGCAGCCCCAGCCAGTACCCCCTCTCCAGTTCCACCCACAGAAGCAAGTCTCACCCCTACCCCCCAGGTCTCTCCACTTCCTTCTAGAGAATCACCCAGCTCCCGCAGCCTGGCTTGAGGTTCTTTTCAGCCTTAGCTGGCTCCCCCCAGCTAAAAGCCCCATGCTCCATTTGAGCCTCCAGTGTCACAGGGTTTGACCTGCTGTTACTGCCTTTGTCATAGGGGCAGGTGGTGGGCGAACATGATCTAGAGTACCCCAGAGAGTCAGGAGCCCCCAGGATCTGGGATAAACCCTAGAGCTGAGCCTGAAATTGGGTGGGCACTGAGGGGGCAGTGATATTTGCTGAGGGAAAGGTTCTGGTGAGAGACTAAGTGAATGAGTGAATGAGGTAATGGATAAATAAGGGGAAGAATGAGTAAATGGTAAGATGGATAAATTGGTGACTGAATATAAGGGTAAATAAATAGAAGAATGGATTCATGTATTACATATGAATGGGGAAATTAATGAATGACAGAATGAATGAGTGGTTGAATGGGGAATTGAGTGGTAGAGGAAACTAGCTACTGTTGGGCTGAGGGTGTCTATGGGGATTGACTCTTCTCCAACTCTCTTACCTCTTTTTCTTCTGCCCCCAGTGTCCTCTATTTCTCCATCCACCGCTACGAGCAGGGTAGGTTCTGGCCCCACCTGAAGGCCTCTAACTGGTCCACCACAGGTTTTGGCCAAGGCCAAGGATATACCATCAATGTGCCTTGGAACCAGGTCGGTATCCACTTACCCTCTGCCCCCAAAGTGAGGCCCAGCCCCACCCTTCTGCCTTCGGCTCAGGGTAGATGGCTGAACATCCCCCGTCACACTTCTGTGTCTGCAGGTGGGGATGCGGGATGCTGACTACATTGCTGCTTTCCTGCACGTCCTGCTGCCAGTTGCCCTTGAGGTCCTGGGGGTCTGGGATGTGTTGAGGGGAGGAGAGGCCTTGAAAGTTGGGCCATGAGAGCAGGTAGCCTCATGGAGTACATTCCCTCCTCAGTTCCAGCCTCAGCTGGTCCTGGTGGCTGCTGGATTTGATGCCCTGCAAGGGGACCCCAAGGTAAGGCAGGCTCCCTGGGGCAGCAGGTGGGCTGCATGGAGCCAGGCTGACCCTCCATGTCCCCCCAGGGTGAGATGGCCGCCACTCCAGCAGGGTTCGCCCAGCTAACCCACCTGCTCATGGGTCTGGCAGGAGGCAAGCTGATCCTGTCTCTGGAGGTGAGTGACTCACCTTTGTCCCTCAGCCTGTGGATCCTGGAGGGCTTAAGAACGAAGCTTTCAAGTCCAACAGGAGTTCCTGGCCCAGCATTTCACTTACTAGCTGGACAACCTTGCATAAGTCACTTCACTTCTTTGTGTCTCCGCTTTCCTTCTGTAAAACAAGCATAATAATGGTAATCATCTCATATCATTGTCCAGTGAATTCAATGAGGCCCCCTTCTAAGTTCCTTGTTGCTTGACATTTGGTATGCACTCTCTTATTATTATCATTATTATTATTATTCCCTGGTCATTTCTGGTCCTTTACTGACCCCCCTTCACAACTCCTTCCCCCAGGGTGGCTACAACCTCCGTGCCCTGGCTGAAGGTGTCAGTGCTTCGCTTCACACCCTTCTGGGAGATCCTTGCCCCATGCTGGAGTCCCCTGGTGCCCCCTGCCGGAGGTGAGCCCAGGTGGAGGAGGGGAAAGCGGGAGCCTCACTGCCCATGCACGTTCCTTTGCATCATATTTTCTACCTGTCCTGCCCTGCAGTGCCCAGGCTTCAGTTTCCTGTGCCCTGGAAGCCCTTGAGCCCTTCTGGGAGGTTCTTGTGAGATCAAGTAGGAAGTGGGGAGTGGGCTTGGTGGGGGCGGGCATGGGATGAGCCCTGGGGGAGACTGTCTTCAGACTTCCTCTGACTTTCCTAGACCACCTTGGTGAGAGAGGGTCAGGCCCTCTGTCTCCCTGGGCCCTGGTTTCAGACCTCCCACCCTTTTTCTGTTTGGGTCACCTGAGTTCCGGAGTATGACGGGAATTCAGATTGAGAGGGTAGGATGAATGTGGCCTCCCCCTTGTAGCTGATACCGTGGAAGGGGACAACGTGGAGGAGGACAATGTAGAGGAGAACGAAGATGAAGGACCCTGGGAGCCCCCAGTGCTTCCAATCCTGACATGGCCGGTGCTACAGTTTCGCACAGGGCTGGTCTATGACCAGAGTATGATGAATCACTGCAACTTGTGGGACAGGTAGGGAGTTGGAGGGCTGGATGAGTAGGTGTTGGGGGGTTCCTCCCTCTCAGGCACTAAGCCCCTACCTCTGGTTCTCCCACCACTAGCCACCACCCTGAGGTACCCCAGCGCATCTTGCGGATCATGTGCCGTCTAGAGGAGCTGGGACTTGCTGGGCGCTGCCTCACCTTGCCACCGCGCCCCGCCACAGAGGCTGAGCTGTTCACCTGCCACAGGTCAGACCCCAGTACCTAGGGTGAGTGGGTTCCCAGGACTGTGGAGGAGGTCTCAGGGATTGGAGCTTGGGGTTCCCCCCAACCGGGAGCTTGAGAGGAGCTGAAGTTCCTGTCTTGGGGGTGGGGTTCAGGAAGGGGACGGACCCTCCTCACCATCCTACTGGTGCTCCTCTCTGTGCCTCCAGTGCTGAGTATATAGCTCGTCTCCGGGCCACAGAGAAGATGAAAACCCGGGAGCTGCACCGGGAGAGTTCCAACTTTGACTCCATCTACATCTGCCCCAGCACCTTTGCCTGTGCACAGCTTGCCACTGGTGCTGCCTGCCGCCTGGTGGAGGCTGTGCTCTCAGGAGAGGTGCGTTCTCTGTGGGCTGGGGAGAGGAGGACCTGAGGGAGAATAGAGAAAAAGGGTCACCTGCTGTTTCTGAATGCTCTGAGAGAGTCAAGCATGGCCTGAGGAAAGGGGCCATGGGGAAGGGCACGAGAAGGGGCAAGCCTAGAGGCTGGGGGCATAATGGAGGGAACTGGAGAAAGGGAAGGGAAGGGTGGCCAAGTACAGTGGCTCACGCCTATAATCCTAGCAATTTCAGAAGCCAAGGTGAGCTCAAGAAGTCAAGGCTGCAGTGAGCCATGACTGTGCCACTGCACTCAAGCCTGGGCGACAGACTGAGACCCTGTGTCAAAAAAAAAGGTGGGGAAGAAAGGAAGGAGGACAAGCTTGAGGGCAGGCTGTCCAATCTTAGCACCCTGCTGCTCCCTAGGTTCTGAATGGTGCTGCTGTGGTGCGTCCCCCAGGACACCATGCGGAGCAGGACGCAGCTTGCGGTTTTTGCTTTTTCAACTCTGTGGCTGTGGCTGCTCGCCATGCCCAGGCTATCAGTGGGCATGCCCTGCGGTAAGGACTCCCTGGGGACCCCCAAATCCTGATCCTTGTGGAGACCTGGAAGCTCCCCCCAGCCCATTGCTTACTTATCATACCCCATGGTCCAGCTCCTAGGACTTCCCCAGAAAGAAGTAAGGGTGCAACCCTTACCCAGAGAAGGACCAAGGATGGAGCCTCTCAGTGCTTATTTAGATAGGGCCCCCAGATCGTGTCACCCTGGTGCTTATAAAACAGGATCCAGGTCTGGGCACAGTGGCTCACGCCTGTAATCCCAGCACTTTGAGAGGCCGAGGCAGGTGGATCACCTGAGGTTGGGAATTCAAGACCAGCCTGACCAACATGGAGAAACCCCGTCTCTACTAAAAATACAAAAATTAGCCGGGCGTGGTGGTGCATGCCTGTAATCCCAGCTACTCAGGAGGCTGAAGTAGGAGAATCGCTTGAACCTGGAAGGCAAAGGTTGTGGTTGAACTGAGATCATGCCATTGCACTCCAGCCTGGGCAATAAGAGCGAAACTACCTCTCAAACAAACAAACACCAGGATCCAGGGTCCCACCCCAGCATTTCTGGCCTATAGAAGCTGTCTCGACAGAACCCAGGTCCAAGCTCCTGATGCATACTCCAGAAGACCCAGGACTCAGCCCCCAGCATTAGCTGCCCGAGGCCCAGGTCCAGTTCCCTAGCGATGACCCAAAAGAGCCCAAGGTCCAGCCCCAAGCACTTGGTCAGGTCTATGAGGCAGCCCTTGGGACCCCAGGATCATACTTTTCTCCTTAACTGACAGGACTCAGGGTCCTGTCACTCAGCACTAAATATATCTGCAGACCCCAGGAGTCTAGCCCAGCCCTCTTCCACGGGGTGAGTATCCTAGGTTACTGAGCTTCTGCCTCCTACCCAGGATCCTGATCGTGGATTGGGATGTCCACCATGGTAATGGAACTCAGCACATGTTTGAGGACGATCCCAGGTAAGATGCTGCAGTCAGGGGCTGTGGTGTGGTCAGGGAGATGGGTGAGCACCTCAGGAGTACTGGAGCCCCTAACCAGCTATGGCCCCCTTCCCACCCCCTCCCCGGCAGTGTACTGTATGTGTCCCTGCACCGCTACGATCATGGCACCTTCTTCCCCATGGGAGATGAGGGTGCCAGCAGCCAGATCGGCCGGGCTGCAGGCACAGGCTTCACCGTCAACGTGGCATGGAATGGGCCCCGCATAGGTGATGCTGACTACCTAGCTGCCTGGCATCGCCTGGTGCTTCCTATCGCATACGAGGTAAAGCTCAGGATAGATCTCAGGATGTATGTGACACGCCTGTGCAGATGGCAGCCTGGGCCTGCCTCCTCGGCATGTGTGCATCTGACTGCCAGGTGGCTGATCATATGAGACAGCCCGAGGGTGACTAATGAGGCTACTGGGGCAGTTGATGACTGTGATCACCTTGTGTGTTTGTCTGACTGCACAGGTGGCTGTACATGACTGCCTTCTCTGTGTGACACTGTGTGAGTGACTGTCTTGCCTGTGTGTGTGAGGGCCTTCTGGCTATGCAGCAGAGGCCCGTGTCCTGGCTGGATCTGTGTTGTATATGTGTGCTATCACAAGTGCTTTAGTATGTGTGTGCAATTCTGTGCAGGTGGGTATTTCTCACTACCTTTTCTCTGTGCGATGGGTGTGATATTGTATGTCACTAAATGCAGCCATCTCTGTGACAGCCTGTATGGGACCCTCTGGATGTGGAGAGCTGTGTGTGACAGCAGTCACTGTCTGACTGACTGCCCTGGCTGTTTGTGTGTGTGTCTCTGACTGGGAGGTAGCTGCCTTCCCTCTGTGTGAGCTGGGGGGGTCAGTGGCTTGTGTATGGCTGACTCTGGGAGGAAGTGGGAGGAGGTGTGAGCACCGCTCTGTCACCAGGTGCCAGTGTACATCTTTGGATCTGCACGTGCATCTGACTACGCATGGGTGGCCAGGACAGCCTTCTGTGTGTGTAACTGTATGTGCAAGCGACCAGCTCTTGTGGACACACCAGAGTGCATATGGCTGTTGTGGCTGTGTGGTGATGGCATGTGTATGATTGTGACTGTGCAGGATGGCTGTGGGTTATTGTCCTCTTTAAGAAACTATGTATGTGTGTGCATGACTAGTGCAGATATGTAGTACTGGTCTGTATGGGACTGTCTGTGTGACAGTAGGTGTGGCTTTGTGTGACCATCTTCTCTGTGTGTGGTGCTTGCATTGCCATCTTCTGTTATGGAAGTGTGCGAGCACCTCTCTTTAGCACTATGTATATAAAACCCTGTATCTTGTGTATGTGTGTCCCACGTTTGACCCTGGGGTGTGTGTGTGAGGACATGTCTCTGTCTCTCCGTTTCTCATGTCAGTCTCTTGACATCTGAGTCTGGTCTCATGACTGTCTCATGTCCCCATCTGTCCATTTTTGCCATCTCCATGTCTCTAAATCTGCATCTGTTTCTTCTATCTCTGAGTCTGTATTTCTTTTCTTCCTCTTCATTTTCAGTCTCTGCTTTTGCATCTCCCAGTCTCCAGGCCCTGTGTCTCCATCTCTCTGACTTGCATCTCCATGTCTTCTTCATTTGTCCTTTTCTCCATGTGTCTGGGTCACCATCACTTACTGCCTACCAAAAGCCCTTACCCTCATGCTTATATGTCTCTTCTTTCCCTGCCTTAGTTTAACCCAGAACTGGTGCTGGTCTCAGCTGGCTTTGACGCTGCACGGGGGGACCCGCTGGGGGGCTGCCAGGTGTCACCTGAGGGTTACGCCCACCTCACCCACCTGCTGATGGGCCTTGCCAGTGGCCGCATTATCCTTATCCTAGAGGTAACTCTCTCTTGGTACCTTTTGCCACAGTGGGAGGGTAGTTTGGGAATCTTGGCACTATCATTCAGGATGGTTTCCTGAAATCTCCTTTAAGTGTCCCCGCCTGGGATTGTTGACACATACTGGGTAGTAATAATAAGAATAACAGCAACATTAACAGCTTTGAGTGCTCACTATGTGCAAAGCACTCTTCTGAGCACTTCATGTATCTTATTCATTTAGTTACTTGGCAAAGCAGCCTTATGAGGTAGGGTTAGCTTACCTCATTATTTTCCCCTCTCAAGATCAGGGAAACTGAGGCACAAAGAGGTGTGATGACTAGATGACTAAAATAAATGTGCCTGAGATGGCACATTTACTGATGGCAGAACCAGGATTTGAACCCAATACAACGTGGCTCCAGGGTTTGTGTTTATTACTATTACCTGAACTGCATCTAACAAGTTCCTGGGACAAAGAAAATTCACTGACCTTTGTTAAGTGACTCAGTATCCGCATACCCCGTGCCTCAGTTTCCTCATCTTTATGAGGCTGGCTAATCATGGAGGAATGCCTGGCATATGGTAAATGCTGGATCTGGTAGATCTGTTTTTTTCTTTTTTTTTTTTTTTTTTTTATCGAGGCAGAGTCTCGCTCTGTCACCCAGGCTGGAGTGCAATGGCACAATCTCAACTCACTGCAGCCTCCACCTCCCAGGTTCAAATGATCCCCCCACCTCAGCCTCCTGAGTAGCTGGGATTACAGGTACTCACCACCACGCCTGGCTAGTTTTTGTATTTTTAGTAGAGATGGGGTTTCACAATGTTGGCCAGGCTGGTCTTGAGCTCCTGGCCTCAATAAATCCACCCACCTCAGCCTTGCAGAATGCTGGAATTACAAGTGTGAGCCACCACACCTGGCCCCTGGTTACTGTTATGCATTGTTCAGATACTAACCTGCTCAGCAACCTCCTGTGCTATTATTTTCACTGCTTTACAGATGAGGAAAATAAGTCACAGAGAAATTAAGTGGCTTGCAAAAAATCCCACTTACTGTGTGCCCAGTACTGTTTGTGACAGGGCATGGTGGGAGTTAAAAACACAGATGACTCCCATCAGAGAGCCAAAGTTCAAACCCCAATGCTGCCTCTCAGCTGTTAGGACCTCAGACAAGTCATCTAGCCACTCCAAGCCTCAGTTTTTTGGTTTTTTTTTTTTTTTTTTTTGAGATGGAGTCTCGCTCTGTCACCCAGGCTGCAGTGCAATAGTGCGATCTCACCTCACTGCAACCTCCACCTCCCTGGTTCAAGCAATTCCCCTGCCTCAGCCTCCGGAGTAGCTGGGATTACAGGTGCACACCACCACACCCAGCTAAGTTTCTTGTATTTTCAGTAGAGACAGGGTTTCACCATGTTGGCCAGGCTGGTCTCGAACTCCTGACCTCAGGCAATCTGCCCTCCTCAGCCTCCCAAAGTACTGGGATTACAGGCATAAGCCACTGCGTCCAGCCTTTTGCCTCATTTTGTCTGTAAAAAGAATAGCAACTGGGATTCCTCTAGAGTGTAAAGAAAGTCAGAACAGGAGTCCATATGGAGAGAGAGTCAGTTGTTCCTATACTAGATTGGGGCACGGGCTTTTGTATGGGTTCACAGCAAGCATCTCATGCAGGTCAGATCAGTGATTACTGTATGATGTGAGGCCAGGGGTTCCTGGATAGTGTGAAGACGGATTTCTGTATGGCATGAAGGCAAGTTCTGGTATAGATTGAGCGCCTGTGGTTGTGAGGATTGAGTTAATATGCATGAAGTACTTAAAATCGGGTCTGGCACAGAGCAAACACTTAATAAATAATGTCAGCTATTACTAATGGTTTTATCAGTATTGTTATCTTGCACTTTACATCACAATTTACTCCCCACAACAACCACCTTACACAGCGGGTGCCGCCCATCTTACAGGTGTGGGTTCTGTTCACTTGTTCCCAGTACTCCCCACTCCCTCTCCAGACTTGCAGGGCTCAGTTGGGAGGATTGGCAAGGCAGGACATGTTGCTTTCCAGATTCCTCAGTGAACCCCCACCATGCCTTTCCCTTCTCTTGTCCTTAACAAAGGGTGGCTATAACCTGACATCCATCTCAGAGTCCATGGCTGCCTGCACTCGCTCCCTCCTTGGAGACCCACCACCCCTGCTGACCCTGCCACGGCCCCCACTATCAGGGGCCCTGGCCTCAATCACTGAGACCATCCAAGTCCATCGCAGATACTGGCGCAGCTTACGGGTCATGAGTGAGTGGAACTGGGGACCATGGGGGGAACTCGGGGAAGGAGGGGGCTGGGGAACAGGGATTAGAGGCAGGAAGGGGGACAGCACCCACACTCAAGGATCTCCTTCCTGGTTCCAGAGGTAGAAGACAAAGAGGGACCCTCCAGTTCTAAGCTGATCACCAAGAAGGCACCCCAACCAGCCAAACCTACGTTAGCTGAGCAGATGCTCACACGAGAAAAGAAGGTTCTGGAAGCAAGCATGGGGAAGGCCATCTCGCTGTCTAGGGAAGAGTCCACTGCAGACCAGATTAAGTCAGAGACAGCTGTGGTGGCAGTCACTCAGGACCAGTCCTCAGAGGCAGCCATGGGGGGAGCCACACCGGCCCAGACCATCTCCAAGGCAGCCATTGGGGGAGCCATGCTGGGCCAGACCACCTCAGAGGAGGCTGTCGGGGGAGCCACTCCGGACCACACCACCTCAGAGGAAACTGTGGGAGGAGCCACTCTGGACCAGACCACCTCAGAGGATGCTGTTAGGGGAGCCACTCTGGCCCAGACTACCTCAGAGGCTGTAGGAGGAGCTACACTGGCCCAGACCACCTCAGAGGCAGCCATGGAGGGAGCCACACTGGACCAGACTACGTCAGAGGAAGCTCTAGGGGGCACCGAGCTGATCCAAACTCCTCTAACCTTGAGCACAGACCACCAGAGGCCCCCAACGTCACCTGTGCAGGGAACTACACCCCAGATACCTCCCAGTACACTGATTGGGAGTCTCAGGACCTTGGAGCTAGGCAGCGAATCTCAGGTAAGGCCCACCACACCCAGGTAGGGGCAAGAAGGGGCAAGAATCTGACTTCTCTGATACATCTCTTCTGCATGTCCAGGGGGCCCTAGAATCTCAAGCCCCAGGAGAGGAGAACCTACTAGGAGAGGCAGCTGGAGGTCAGGACATGGCTGATTCGATGCTGATGCAGGGATCTAAGGGCCTCACTGATCAGGTGAGCTCAGGGAGAGGCTGGAACTTTGGCTTCCTTCTCTGGCCCATTTGTGTCTCCAGGTAGGAGCATGTGATGTATAAACATATAATGAGGAGATGGGGTCCTCAGCTCACTCAGTTTTGCCCACCCACTCCAGGCCATATTTTATGCTGTGACACCACTGCCCTGGTGTCCCCATTTGGTGGCAGTATGCCCCATACCTGCAGCAGGCCTGGACGTGACCCAACCTTGTGGGGACTGTGGAACAATCCAAGAGAATTGGGTGTGTCTCTCTTGCTATCAGGTACAGAGCAGAGGAAGGGGATGGGGCGGAGGTTGGCCTAGGAGCAAACTGCAGGGGGGTGCTGACCCCCACCTGATACACCCGCAAACTCAGGTCTACTGTGGTCGTTACATCAATGCCCACATGCTCCGACACCATGGAAACTCTGGACACCCACTGGTCCTCAGCTACGTCGACCTGTCGACCTGGTGTTACTACTGTCAGGCCTATGTCCACCACCAGGTGAGCCCTGGGTAGACCCTTCAACACGTGCACACTCACCCCACTCACACACACTCCTTCTGTGATTGCGTAAAGGGAGACCACAGACCCCTCTGCATGGCTGCCTCGTGTGATTATTTTGTGTGGGGCGGGGGCTGTGGGATAGTCCAGAAGACCGAGTGGTTGAGGGCTGGAGTCGGGGCAGTCTTGCAGCTCAGGTAGAGGGGTCCTTACTCTCTCTCACCTGCCCTATTTTTGTCTCCTCCTCAGGCCCTCCTAGATGTGAAGAACATCGCCCACCAGAACAAGTTTGGGGAGGATATGCCCCACCCATACTAAGCCCCAGAATACGCTCCCTCTTCACCTTCTGAGGCCCACAATAGACCAGCTGTAGCTCTTTCCAGTCTGTACCTTGGATGAGGGGTAGCCTCCCACTGCATCCCATCTTGAATATCCTTTGCATCTCCCCAAGAGTGCTTATTTAAGTGTTAATATGTTTAAGAGAACTGCGATGATTGTGGATCTCCCCCTGCCTATTGCCTGCTTGAGGGGCACCACTACTCCAGCCCATAAGGAAAGGGGGACAGCTCAGTGGCCCCACGAGGGAGCTGATATCACGAGGATAACATTGGCGGGAGGGGAGTTAACTGGCAGGCATGGCAAGGTTGCATATATAATAAAGTACAAGCTGTTACAAAACCTGGAGAAAGCCTTTTGACTTTGAGCAGGTGGAGAACTCTACATCCCTGGCCAGCAGAGCCGATGAATAATGAAGATATGAGGGAGTGGGTCTCCATCAGGTCAATCCCCTAACCAGCCGTTGCCCCCAAAAAACTAACTGAAAATAGAGCAGCCATCTTGACTGGCTCCACTGGCGATGAAATGGTAGAATCCATGAGAAAGTGGGTGCTTGCCTTAGAAATAGGGGCCTTACAGCCAGTCCCAGCCACACCCACACCCTAGGCTGAGAAGGCCAGAAAACTAGTAGGAAGTATCCTCACCAGACCTGTTTTCCCACCTGTGTCATTTGCCTGACTGGGGATGTGGGGAGGTCCAGGTTTAACTTGAATGTGGTGGTCATGGTAGCTTCTTGGCAGAAGGGGTGCCTGCCATTGACCAGAGGTGGGAAATTGGAGGACAGTCTGGGAGTTGGATTTCTCCCATGTGGTGAGAATTGCTTTGGCAGCTCAAGAGGGTGGGGGCTGAGGTTTCCAGGACTTTTCTTCATGGCCACCTTATGATCCCAAGCTGACCACACAGCCCCACCCAGTCAAGAAGAGGAGGGATGGGAAAGGGCTGGGGCTGCCCTGTATTAAGAGCCCTCTAGATACCCCACCCACAACCTCTGCTGCCCTCTCGTTGGTCAGGACTGTGCTTGTGGTTGCCATAGCTGCAAGGGAGCCTGGGAAATGTGTAGCTTGACAGGCAGCAGCCTCTGATCAGGGGCTCTCTTCCCCGACAGAACGACCCTTTCTCTCTGTCAGTGTCCTCTTTTCTCCCAAGCTTCCAAAAAACAGCTGAGGCCTACCAAAAAACAGAGCTGAGGCGGCACAGCCTCAAGAGCTTCGCCATCCTGGTCAAAATCTCACCCCCACTGCCACCTCCACACACACACACACACACACACACACACACACACACCCCCGACAGGAGGCGCTGCAGGGGACACAGTGAGGTGTGGCCGCCGTCTGCGCACCCCTAGAAGCCGCTGTGGCATCCACTTGTCTGCACGCAAGCCACCTTTGGGGCACGACCTCGTGTTCTCCCAGGGGGCAGGGTCGCCTCGTTGTGGGGGGCCGGCCTGAGGAGCTGAGGGAGGGCGGCTGCACTAGGCCACTCCCCTATCCGCCGCCTGGGGGCCCCCGGAGAGCAGCAGCGTCCCCGCCAGGCCTGTCAGAGCGTCCCAGCGCACCATCCTCCTCACGGACACAGGTGAGCGGAGCGCCCATACCCCGGCCCCACCAGGTCTGGGAGTCTCCCCACGCCGGCTTTGGGGGACACTCCCCCAAGCGCCAAGCCTTCAGGTGAGCGGCTCCTAAAGCATGTCTGCCCTGGGCTGGAAGCGGGGCCGCCTCACCCGGAGTAGAGATGGGTCTCCACAGGACGCCCAGGCTATGCTGCTCACACCGAGCCCCGAGCCCGAAGTGGAGGCCTGGTTTCAGGGACCCCTCTGCACTCGTGAGTTTTGCACCTCACCTGGCCTCGTCGGGGAAAGCGCGACCTGGTGAGGCCAACCTGACCCCGGGTCCCGACCCCTCAGCGCGCCGGCCTTGGTGAGCTGGGCAAACCCCCATAACCTGGTCCCGGCGGCTCCGAGCACGCGGCCACCGGGACCTGCCAGAGGCTCCATGCCACTTGAAAGGACTGAGAGGAGCCGGGACCCCCGGCCGGTCCCCTCGGCACGCGCCTCTGCGCCTCGCGGCTCCTCCCCGACAGCCAGGCTGTGGGGACCAGGGCCGTGGTCGCCCCACGCGTCGCGGGGACTGGGCCAGTGTGGCCCCGACCCACGGGGAACCTGGGGTGGAAGCTGCGCTTGGCCGCTTGGTCCAGTCCAGGGTTCCCCTTCCTCACCGTTGGTAACCCCAGACTCCAGCCGCTCGGACCCCGACTTAGGAGGCAGCCTCAAACCCGCCTCTGCCTCCTGACCTATCCCTAAACATGGCCGGGCACTGGCCAGGCGCGGTGGCTCACGCCTGTAATCCCAGCACTTTGAGGGCTGAGGTGGGCAGATCACCAGCCTGACCAACATGGTAAAGCCCCATCTCTATTAAAAATACAAAAATTATCCAGGCATGGTGGTGCGTGCTTGTAGTCCCAGCTACTCCGGAGGCTGAGGCAGGAGAATCGCTTGAACCCGGGAGGCAGAGGTTGCTGTGAGCCGAGATGGCGCCACTGCACTCCAGCATGGAAGACAGAGCGAGTGAGACTCCGTCTCACAAACAAACAAACAAACAAAAAAAGATAGCCGACACTCCTACAGGACCCCCAGGAGCATAACTCTCCCTCCACGTGCGCTGCCGCCTCGCCCCTCCCCTTGTGCCGCCGCCTTGCCCCTCCCCCAGTCCTCCAGGCATCTGAGGAGGACAGACCCCCAAAGCTCTGTCCTCCGCTTCCTGCTCTCCTCATCCCGTCCCCACCCCTCCTTCTGGGCCAGCGCCGCCAGTGACCATTCCCAGGGATACCTTAGAGCTTGAGGACGCCTCAGCCGCATCCCTATTTGGGTCCTTACCCCCACCCGACCTCCGGATCTCCAACTCCACCAAATCTCGAAACCACCATCTGCCCCCAAACTGCCGCTGCTCTAGGCTTTAGGAGGGGAGACGTGGCAACAGCCATTAGGTTGCACTAAGCAGAGCACTTCCTGAGCCCTAGGACACCAAGGTGCATTCACTGAGTGAATGGGGTTGTGCTACTAATAACTAACACTAATTGACCACCTGCTGTGTGCCCATCCTCTTCAAACATGCAACTTCTTTGTTCCTTACCTTGTTACTGTGTTTCTCTCTGCCAGAATGTAATCCTCACAAGGGCAGGTTCTTGAGTCTGTTTTGTTTACTACCATAGCACAATGCCTGGCACGAAAGAAAATTCTTGAATTAATGAATGAAGATTAAATTATAATTTAAGGGCTGGGCGCAGTGGCACACGCCTATAATCCCAGCACTTTGGGAGGCCGAGGTGGGTGGATCACTAGGTCAAGAGATCGAGACCATCCTGGTCAACATGGTGAAACCCCGTCTCTACTAAAAATACAAAAATTAGCTAGGCATGGTGGTACATGCCTGTAGTCCCAGCTACTCGGGAGGCTGAGGCAGGAGAATTGCTTGAACCCAGGAGGCGGAGGTTGCGGTAAGCCGAGATCACGCCATCGCACTCCAGCTTGGGTAAAAAGAGCGAAACTCCGTCTCAGAAAAAAAAAAAGTATAATTTAAAAACCTGGCATGACCTGAGCACCTTCCGCATGCTTATCACCCACTACTAACATAGAGTTCACTTTTTTTTTCTTTCTTTTATTTTTTTGAGACAGTTTCACTCTGGTCATCCAGGCCGGAGTGAAGTGGTGGGATCTCAGCTCACTGCAACCTTTGCCTCCTGGGTTCAAGCGTCTCTCCTGCCTCAGCCTCCTGAGTAGCTGGGATTACAGGTACCCACAACCACATCCGGCCAATTTTTGTATTTTCAGTAGAGATGGGGTTTCGCCATGTTAGGCAGGCTGATCTCGAACTCCTGACCTCAAAAGATCTGCCCACCTCGGCCTCCCAAAGTGCTGGGATTAACCGGGCGCGGTGGCTCAAGCCTGTAATCCCAGCACTTTGGGAGGCTGAGGCGGGTGGATCACGAGGTCAAGAGATCGAGACCGTCCTGGTCAACATAGTGAAACCCCGTCTCTACTAAAAATACAAAACATTAGCTGGGCATGGTGGCGTGTGCCTGTAATCCCAGCTACTCAGGAGGCTGAGGCAGGAGAATTGCCTGAACCCGGGAGGCGGAGGTTGCGGTGAGCCGAGATCACGCCATTGCACTCCAGCCTGGGTAACAAGAGCGAAACTCCGTCTCAAAAAAAAAAAAAAAAAAAAAGTGCTGGGATTACAGGGGTGACCCACCGTGCCCAGCCCACTTTTTTATCTAGTTTGTTATCTCACACCCCGACCAGGATATAACCTTCATGGGGGCTACAGTTTGTTGTTTATTGCCCACCTCCGTGTCCTTGCCACATAGTAGGTTCCCAATAAATATATATTGAATAATTAATAAAGACTACATTCTAATGATAATGGCTAGCAGACCACATGATTTACATATTTATTTGGTTTATTGTATTATCTGCCTCTGCCTTTTAGAACATAAACCTTCTGGGGTGGTAATGTTGAGTCCCTACTGTCTGGCAGGCACTGTGCTGGGCTGGGATTCAAAGGTGACCAAAACCGGCAAAATCCTGCCCTCCCTCCGCCATGGGGAGGAACTGTTAATGGGCATGGGGATTCTCTTTGGGGTGAGGAAAACGTTCTAAAATTTAGTTATGGTGATAGTTGCACAACATAGTGAATGTGCTAAAACCCGTTAAATTGGACATTCTAGCTGGCTGAATTTGATGGGATGTAAATTGCATCTCAATAAAGCTGTTTGAGAAATCCAGCCTTCACAATTGTCTGTTTGAGTGAGGAGGGGCGGAGAGACAGGGGGAGGTGGGGTGGAGGGGAAGAGAAAAACAGCATAAATCGTGTATATATAGCATGCAAATTGGAAGGTGATCAGCATACAGTAGGCACTCAGTAAATGTTGAAATAATGACACCTCACTGTATCCTTGCCCTCAGGTGGTCTCCCCTAAGGTTTCCCTGATTGTCTTGCTGCTTCTCTTCCCACTTGCAGAAACTGCTGCCCACACCTCTACCCTGAGCTGCCTGCTGGGGGCATGGAGCTGCCAACAAAGCTTGACACTTTCGACCTGGGCCTGACCACATGGAGCCCTACCTTCCAAGGGGGAAACCACTGGGCTCAGGCACGCTGCAGGGACGTTGGCAGGCAGCTGCCTAAGTACAAGGCAGTGGTGGTGGGCGCGAGTGGCGTGGGCAAGAGTGCGCTGACCATCCAGCTGACCCACCAGTGCTTCGTGGAGGAACACGACCCCACCATCAAGGATTCCTACTGGAAGGAGTTTGCCCTGGACAGCGGGGACTGCGCTCTGAACGTGCTGGACACAGCAGGGCAGAACATCCACAGGGCCCTGCGTGACCAGTGCCTGGCTGACGGTGATGGTGTGCTGGGCGTCTTTGCTCTTGATGACTCCTCATCTCTGATCCAGCTACAGCAGATATTGGCCGCCTGGGGCCCTCACCCTGCCCAGCCCCTTGTCCTTGTGGGCAACAAGTGTGACCTTGTGACCACTGCTGGAGATGCTCATGCTGCTGCCGCAGCCCTCGCACACAGCTGGGGTGCCCACTTTGTGGAGACCTCAGCCAAAACACGGCAAGGTGTGGAGGAGGCCTTTTCCCTGCTGGTCCGTGAGATCCAGAGAGTCAAGGAGGCCATGGCGGAAGAGACCAGGGCAAGGTCCTGTGTGAAGACCCGGCACCAGAAGGCCACCTGCCACTGTGGCTGCACTGTGGCCTGAAGGTCTTGGCCAAGAAATGTAGACCCTCCCCAGGCCAGGATGATTGCTTGACTTGAGACCCCTGAAGCAACTAGCTTTGAGGGACATATTCCATATACTAGGGGAAGATGGACACCTCTTTTGTTTTCACTTGGTGAGGGGCTTTTTGGTAACACAGGAGTACCTAGTGTTGCATTTGTTATGTCAAGTTGAGGGATTTTGTGCAAATTTAAATAAACGGTGTTTTGGGTTTCAAAGCTGCCTCCGTTCCAAGTGTTACGTGGGTGGGAGTGAGACTGGGTAGAATGTTACTTGAGTTGTGAGAATTCTTTCATTCAAGAAATTCAGGGGGAGCCCACTGTGTGACAGGCTCCACTTTGGATACGAAGGAGGTAGAGACAAACAAGACACTTAAAAACCTGACCTTATAGATATGACATCATGCTAGACAGTCATAGAGGCTATGTATTAAAGGCAGGTGAAGGAATAGGGTGACAGGTCAAGGAAAGCCTTCTTGAGAGTAGATGACATCTGGACAAAAACTTGGAGATATCCGGGGCAGAGGGACTGGCCAGTGCAAAGCCCATGGCCATAAGTCAGCTGCCACCATAACAACCCTCAGTATCTCCAGGGCTTGGGCAAGAGTACAGGTAGGCCTCTATACTATAAGACTAAATATGTGAACATTTAGACATTACTAGTCAGATTTTACAAAGTAAATGAATACACCCTATCCTCCCACTTTGGCAAATACACTGTTAGTGACCTGGATGCTCAGGCTCCAATTTCTCAGCCTTCTCAGAGTTCCCCGCCAGAATGTGCCTGTCTGCCAGGGTGTGCCTGTATAGGGACCTCCCGACCCCCCCCAGTGCTCAGCCCCCCTCCCTTTCTCTCCCCCGCATCAGGAGGTGCTCACGTGTGCCTGCCACATCTTAGCCAGCACCTCAAGCTCTACTCATGTGACTCACAAAGCCACCCCTTGGCCCTCAGGAGGATGGACCCTTGGAAGATGATGGTGCAGGCCCTGAAAGCGGCCTCAAAGCCTGGGATCCCCATACCCAAGTGAGGTCTAAAAGGGGGACACAAGATCTGCATGCGCACTGCCATTGTCCATGTGGATGCCTTCCCCTCCACCCCTAGGAGAGGCATAGACTGAGCAGGTGATAGTTCTAAAGTGCAGGACCCAGGGTAGGGGCTCCTCTCGCGTAGTCAAAGGGCCACCACCACCAAGGGCACCACTGGCCCCTAGAAACTGCCACTAACACAGACAAGCACAGAGCTGCTTCAGATCATGTTTATTGTGGGGCCAGGGGGTAGGGATCCTCGGGTGGGAGGGCTTGGCTGGCCGGGGAAAGTTGCTCTGAACGTGCTGGCGGGGAGCGGTGCGGGTGGTGGGATGGCGGGGGCACTCCTGGGTCCCACGGTGGACGGGATCCGGGCTGTGCTCAGGGTGGCAAGAGGCGGCGTGCAGGCATCTGGGGAGCCGGGGTCTCTAGACGTTTCACGCGCAGCAGCGCCCCCAGAACGCCTTCAGGGGGCACCTCGGAGCCCACATCCTGGTCAGCAGCGCGGCGGAAGCGGCGCGGGGCTGCCACCCCCTCGGAGTCCGCGCTACCTGCAAGAATCCGTCCCAGCAAGTACCTGCAGGGCCAAGCGCAATGCAGTGAGGCTGTGTCCGCTGTGGGGCGTTCCCCGTCCCCTCCCCCGGGGCCAGGCATCCTTGCCCCTACTCCATGGGGCCAGGACCTCACTCCTAGGGCCCCAGGACTTAGGGGTTCGCACTCCACGAGGGATGCAGGCGTCCCAGTTCCTCGCCCTCGTTCTCCTGTGACACAGGCGCCCGATCCCTCCCCAAACCCTGCCGGGCACCTCAGCAGCTCAGGGTCCACGTCGGGTGTCTCGTCCCCGGCGTCCTCGGCATCCGGGCCCGCGGGGCCGTCGTCGTAGACCGGGGGCCGGGATCGGAGCGCCGCAGCGGGGACGGGCGCCGGCACAAGCTGGGCTGCGAGGGCTGCAGGGTCAAGGCGGGCGCGGAGCAGGGCGCGGGCGAGCTGAGCTGCCGGCGCGTCCGGGTCGTCGTCCAGGCCCAGAGTCGGGTCAGAGTTTCGGGGGGCGCCCCAGACGCGCAGCATCTGCGCCAGGACGCGCGCCTGCTGATCTTCAGCCTCCTGCGCCTCGGCCCGCGCCCGCTCTTGCCGTTCGGCCTCCAGCAGATGCGCCAGTGCCCTCGCCAGCTCCTGCACCGCCCCCGCCGCCTCGCCTCGGGGCACTGACCGCCGGAAGCGGCGGGGAGCGCCAGTCTCAGCCAGGGGCGGCGACGCTGCGCTTAGGCCGCGGGGCTCCTGCGGGGAAAATGAGGTGGGGGAAAAGAGGTCGTCAGCGTCGGTCGAGCCAGGGACTCCCAGCCTGGGAATCTCCGTGGACCTCAAACCTCCCAGATGCCACCAAAAGCGGACACCCCTAAGGCCACTGGAAACCCCCAAATATCTCCAGACACACTTAAGACCACCAAAGATCCGCAGACACCTCCCCACACCCTCACACCACAGCGCGCCAGTGATCCCTTGGTGACGCTCATAATTCTACCCTCCCCATCCTCACTCCTGGAGACCGGGTTTCTTCATAGAAGTGGTGATGGTAGATATGACAGTTACAGATTTTTCCATATTAATATTGTAGACAAAGCTGGGCATGGTGGCGTGTGCCTGTAATCCCAGCTACTCAGGAGGCTGAGGCAGGAGAATTGCCTGAACCCAGGAGGCGGAGGTTGCGGTGAGCCGAGATCGCGCCATTGCACTCCAGCCTGGGTAACAAGAGCGAAACTCCATCTCAAAAAAAAAAAAAAATATTGTAGACAATAGGAACTATATGAATAAACATTCATATATCATTTAGCATGTGTACAAGTTCATCTGTAGAATAAATTATCCAATGACAAATTTTCAGTTCAAGCATTTTTGAAACCATTTCCACAAGTTTAAAGAACTAAAAGAGGGTACTAATAATCTGAGCAAGGAATAAAAGATAAAAATGACCATGTATGCCCTAAGTGCCTGCAAAAGAAAAGAAAAGAAAAGAAAAGAAAAAAAATAGAAAACAAAATGACCATGAAGGTTTGGAAAAGAAACATACAGGCCACATAGAAATATGTTTAAAAGGAGTGATGCTGGCAACACAAGTAGCCAATAAAAGAGTAGCACACAGGCCGGGCACGGTGGCTCACGCCTGTAATCCCAGCACTTTGGGAGGCCGAGGCGGGTGGATCACGAGGTCAAGAGATCGAGACCATCCTGGTCAACATGGTGAAACCCCGTCTCTACTAAAAATACAAAAAATTAAGTGGGCGTCGTGGCGTGTGCCTGTAATCCCAGCTCCTCAGGAGGCTGAGGCAGGAGAATTGCCTGAACCCAGGAGGCGGAGGTTGCGGTGAGCCGAGATCTCGCCATTGCACTCCAGCCTGGGTAACAAGAGCGAAACTCCGTCTCAAAAAAAAAAAGAGTAGCACACAGAAGATACAGAGAATTCCTAAAAAGTAGTAAGAGAAAAACAAACTCATACAGAAACAGAAAAAATACATGATCACCTATTTCACAAAAATGATTACTAAACATATGAAAAATTGTGCCAGGTGTAGTAGTTCATGCCTGTCATCCCAGCACTTTGGGAGGCCAAGGCAGGATCACTTGAGGCCAAGAGTTTGAGACCAGCCTAGTTAACATAGCAAGACCTATCTCTACAAAAAACAAAACAAAACAAAACAAAACAAAAAATTAGCTGGGCACACGCCTATAGTCCCAGCTACTTGGGAAGATGAGGTGGGAGGATCCCCTGACTCCAGGAACTCAAGGTCACAGTAAGCTCAGATCACACCACTGCACTCCAGCCTGCATGACAGAGGAAGACTCTGTCTTTATGAAACAGAAAATTAAATTAAAAGCCTCATTAGTAAGCAGGGGAAAGCAAATTGAAATGCCAGTGAGATACTATGCATAATATAATCAAAAGATTGACCCAAGTCAAAAAGTATGATAATATAAACTGTTGATATGAATGCAGAAAAATGGGAACTCTCATACTATGCTGGTGAGAATTAAACTGGCAAATTAATTTTGAAGTGCGGCTTAACAACATCTAAAAAAATGCATACATCTTATGACCCACTCCTGGGATGTTACACCCCAGAGTAGTTTTGGCACATATACTACTGGTCACAAGTTCATGAAAGATGGCGGCAGCACTGTTCATAATAGCTTAAGGCGAGGAGGAGAAAAGCCTGGAAACAACCCAATGTCCACTGACAAACTGAGAATGCATCATAAATCATGACGTCCTCATAGGATATGATATCATGCAGCAACAAAAATAAATGAATTATAGCCACATGCATAGACTTGGATGAATCTCAGGACCAAAGTAGAGCCAAAAAAAAAAAAAGGCAAGTTCCAGAATTTCACTGCAGACTGCCTGAGACTACCAGACACCCTGAGGACTTCCTAGTGACCCCTAGTGACTGCAAGGAGCCAGTCACCCAGTATGATTCCATTTTGATGTTCAAAAGCAGAAAAAACTAAACAATGGATTGTTTTGAGAGCTACACATATGTGATAAGCTACAAACAAAAGTAAGGGATTAATGGACAGAAGATACAGAATAAGGACTATGGGGGCATAGGGGCTGCCATGGGGAGGGGCACACAAGGGCTTCTAACTGTTGGTCAGGCTCTATTTATTCAGCTTAGTGATTGTACACGGGGGAGTTATTTTGTCATCATTTACATTGTACATTTATATTAAACACATTCTTACACGGATATAAGATAACTATTTTTGTAAATTCCCATATTTGATACAGGCAGTATTGAAGAACTAGAGGAGTATGCCTCTGCATACTCTGCAAGTGCCCTTGCTTGGTGCCCCCCACTCCTCAGTCACCCTGGGGTATCACACTCACCAGCAATCACAGCCTCACACACACTCATGAAGACTGACAGACCTGGAGATGTCACGAATGCAACCCAACACTGCCACAGCCACATGCAAGGACCTGCACACATTCACATCCGCAGCTGCTCCTGCAGTTACACTCGCCAAGCCACCCAGGTGCAAGGACATGCACCATCCTTAAAGACACAATGCAGCAGAGAGACATCATGGCTTCTCTCCTCACGATGACACAGCTCCACAAAGAAACAGGGAGAAATAGCCTCAGGGACATCGACACGAAATCCCAGGCACTTGGTCCAACAGAACCACTAGGGGAATCTGGACCTGGAGATGCGAAGAACACTCCATCTGAAGCAAAATCGAAATCACACACAGACACAGACACACACACACACACACACACACACACACACAGAGAGAGAGAGAGAGAGAGAGAGAGAGAGAGACAGAGAGAGAGGGAACAGGAGAGACACGCCCATAGGACATGCCACCACGCATAGATTCACAAATATACGCACGGTGTCACTGAGAAAACAATCGGCCCTATGAAAGAATTGCGCCAAGAAGTATCCCGGTATCACACACGCTACACACCCAGACACACCACGGCACCTTTGTAGGACACTTGGAAGCGCTCAAACCAAAGAACACACACTTTCAAGGACACGGCACCTCCACATCGCTGTCCTCGTATCACACGCAAACACACCTATGCGCGCGCGCCCTTTCTTAAAGCGCCCTAGTGCCGTGGACAGCGCCACAGGCACGGGGCGAGGAGAGGTGGGCAGGGCACGGCTACCGGCGGCGCCCGAGACACCACCACCCGCACAGGCAGAAACCGAGCCGGGTCTCAGGTATGCCTTCGTGGCCTGGGCGCCATCCTCGGCCATCCTTGCCGATCTCTCCGCACGTCCTGGGAACCGGCTCAGGTGAGGGTGAGGTAGCGCAGCCCCAACCCAACCCTCGTCGGTGGCATCCTCCCCCAACCCCCACCCCGCGCCGGACTGGGGTCGCACCTTTACCGGCCGCGCGCAGAGCGCGGGTGGCAGCCGAAACAGGCCCAGCAGCAGCAGTACCAAAAGGCCGACGCCCCCGGCCCGCGGCCCCCAGAGCAGCGGCGACCCCGCCATGCTGCCCCAGCGAGCCGGGCTCCGGACGGGCGGACTGGCTGGCAAGTGCGCAGTGCCGGGGCAAGCTGGCTAGGCAGCGGCGCTCTGCGGCTGCGCACGCCCGAAACCGGGCCCCCCCTGCCTCGCCAACCCCCACCCGACGCAGGCGCATCCTCCGGGAGCTGCCAGCCCCTCCGGCCCGCCGTCGCCATGGAGATGCCCAAAGGGCAAGGTGGAGAGCTGGCGGTTGCCATGGCAGTTGGAGGGCAGTTGCTGGGGCAACAGACCTCACTGTTACCTTAGCAGACAGGGAAAATTGACTCAGTGTCGTGGAATGGGGGTCTAGTCCTCATCTCTCTTCCTTGTTTGTTCATTAGATAAACCGGGCCCGGCCCTCGCCGGGGAGATGGGTTCAATCTAGGTGATGTGATCATGGACAGCTCAGTTCACCATTCTAAGGCTCAGGCTCTCAGTGAAGTAAAGGGGTTACTACTTACAGCCTCCCTCAAAGTGACCTTGGAGGTTTCAGAATGGCATTCAGTAGGAGCTCAGTAAATGGTCTTCTCCATCCTCTCCTTGTCTCTTTTTTTTTTTTTTTTTTTTTCTGACAGGGTCTAGCCGTGTCCTCTAGGCTGGAGGGCAGTGGCCAGAGCTCCCCTCAGCAACTTCCCCCTCCCGGGTTCAAGCAATTCTCACACCTCGGCCTGCTGAGTAGCTGAGACTACAGGTGCCCACCACCATGCGCCTGGCTAATTTTTGTATTTTTGTAGAGATGGACTTTCACCATGTTGGCCAGGTTGGTCTTCAACTTCTGAGATCAAGCAATCGGCCCTCCTCGGCCACCCAAAGTACTCGGATCACCGGCGGTGAGCCACCGCACCCTGCCCAGTGCTTTTTTTTTTTGAGACAGAGTCTCACTCTGTTGCCCAGGCTGGAGTGTACTGGTGCGATTTTGGCTCACTGCAACCTCAATTCTCCTTGCCTCAGCCTCCCAAATAGCTGGGATTACAGGCACCCATCATTGTGCCCGGCTAATTTTTGTTCTTTTTAAAAGAGATGGAGTTTCGCCATGTTGGCCAGGCTGATCTTGAACTCCTGACAGGTGATCTGCCCGCCTCCGCTTTCCAAAGTGCTGGGATTACAGGGATGAACAATCCCACGTGGCCCCAGCCCAATATTGTTTCACCTCTCCATGGCTCTCTGTGTTTCTCTTTCCGTCCTTAGCTGCCCACAGCTCTCTCTGTGTCTTCCTCTCCCCATGTGTCTCTCCTTGTCTATGATTTTCTCTCCCTTCATCTCTACAACTCCTGTCTTGTCTCTGTCTTTATTTTACCGTCTATATCTACTTCTTTTCCATAGATAGATACATACATAGATACATATATACATAGACTTTACCCATATATTGTTCCAGGAATAAGTTCAAGCCACTAAAATGAAACATCAAAGGAAACAAGATTTTGATAAAAATGTACCTATTTGGGAGGGAATGCTAACAATGTAACAATGGTTATCTCTGGGGAGGTAATTAATGGTTTGTTATTCTCTTCTTTACACTTTTCTCTGTTGTCTGGAAAAAAAAAAAAAAAAGTTACAATAGGCCAGGCTCCGTGACTCATGCCTGTAATCCCAGCACATTAGGAGGCGGAGGCGGGTGGATACCTGAGGTCAGGAGTTTGAGACCAGCCTGGTCAACATAATGAAGCCCTGTTTCTACTAAAAATGCAAAAATTAGCCAGGTGTGGTGGTGAACACCTGTAATCCCAGCTACTCGGGAGGCTGAGGCAGGAGAATCGCTTGAACCCGGGAGGCTGAAGTTGCAGTGAACCGAGATTGCACCACTGCACTCCAGCCTGAGTGAAAACAGCGAGACTCCGTCTCAAAAAAAAAGTTACCATAAGTATGTATCACTGTTATAATCAAATAAAAAAGAGTACAGATACATTATCTTTTGGAATTGAAACAAAATATGAAAACATGCATAAATTTAAATGGATGAAAAGAAAGAGCCATTCATGGTGCTGTGGATGTATCTATCTAACCCATTGTCTCTAACTGCCTTCATCTTGTTAGCTTTACAAACAACTTTACAATGAAAATCTTTGTATACATCTCTTTGTGGACCTGAAGATCATACGAACAGGAATGGTGTCATCAAAACACACTCAAGATGGCCCCCATGATCCCTGCCACCTGGTGTTCACATCCTTGCATATCCCCGTCCTTGAGTTTGTGTATGACCAAGAGTGACTGACTGTATGCCATTACATGTATGTAATTATATTAAAAATAAGCTTGAGGCTAGGCATGGTGGCTCATGCCTGTAATTCCAGCACTTTGGGAGGCCGAGGTGGGCGGATCACATGAGGCTGGAAGTTGGAGACCAGCCTGGCCAACATCATGAAACCACATCTCTACTAAAAATACAAAAATTAGCCAGTTGTCGTGGCAGACACCTCTAATCCCAGCTACTCAGAAGGCTGAGATGTGAGAATTGCTTGAACCCAGGAGGCAGATGTTGTAGTGAGCCAAGATTTCGCCACTGCACTCCAGACTGAGCTAGAGATCGAGACCCTGTCTCAAAAAACAAATAAATAGGGCCTGGCGTGGTGACTCACGCCTGTAATCCCAGCACTTTGGGAGGCCGAGGCGGGTGGATCACGAGGTCAAGAGATCGAGACCGTCCTGGTCAACATGGTGAAATCCCGTCTCTACTAAAAATACAAAAAATTAGTCGGGCATGGTGGCGTGCGCCTGTAGTCCCAGCTACTCAGGCGGCTGAACTCCAGCCTGGGTAACAAGAGCAAAACTCCATCTCAAAAAAAAAAAAAAAAAAAAAAAATACAATGTTGTTTGCCCTGCTTAGGAGGCTGAGGCAGGAGAATCGCCTGAACCCGGGAGGCAGAGGTTGCAGTGAGCTGAGATTGCACCATTACACTCCAGTCTGGGCAACAGAGTGAGACTCTGTCTCAAAAAAACAAGGCAAAACAAAAAAAAAAACATTCATGCCATCTCAATAGATCCATAGTCTTAATTTGTTCCTAAATAATCACTCTCAAGTTCAAAGTTCCACGGATCTCTAGGGCAGGGGTAAAAAGCCTCCAGTCTCTGCTAAAGCACAGCAAGAGCTACCTTCGCTCCAGTTCCCAACAAGTTCCTCATCTCAATCTGAGACCACATCAGCCTGTAATTTATTGCTCATATCACTATCAGCGTTTTGGTCAAAGCCATTCCACAAATGTCTAGGAAGTTCCAAGCTTTCCCACAACTTTCTGGCTTCTTCAGAGCCCTCCAAACTGTTCCATCCTCTGCCTGTTACCCAGTTCCAAAGTTGCTTCCACATTTTTGGGTATCCTTATAGCAGCAACCCACTCCTGGTACCAATTTACTGTATTAGTCCATTTTCATGCTGCTGATAAAGACATACTAGATGGGCCGGGCGCGGTGGCTCAAGCCTGTAATCCCAGCACTTTGGGAGGCTGAGGCGGGTGGATCACGAGGTCGAGAGATCGAGACCAGCCTGGTCAACATGGTGAAACCCCGTCTCTATTAAAAATACAAAAAATTAGCTGGGCATGGTGGCGTGTGCCTGTAATCCCAGCTACTCAGGAGGCTGAGGCAGGAGAATTGCCTGAACCCAGGAGGCGGAGGTTGCGGTGAGCCGAGATCACTCCATTGCACTCCAGCCTGGGTAACAAGAGCGAAACTCCGTCTCAAAAAAAAAAAAAAAAAAAAAAAAAAAAAAAAAAAAAAAGACATACTAGAGACTGGGCAATTTAAAAAAGAAAAAAATTTAATGAACTCACAGTTTCACGTAGCTGGGGAGGCCTCACAATCATGGCAGAGGTGAAAGGCATGTCTCACATGGCAGCAGCCAAGGGAGGAGAGCTTGTGCAGGGAAACTCCCCTTTATAAAACGATTAGATCTTGTGAGACTTATTCACTATCATGAGAACAGCATGGGAAACACCTGTCCTCATGATTCAATTAACTCCCACCAGGTCCCTCCCACAACATGTGGGCATTCAAGATGAGATTTGAGGGGGAACACAGCCAAACTGTATCACCCTCGTTCTCTCTCTGTCTCTCTCTCACCCTCGATTTGCCCCTCTGCCATGGGATGATGCAGCAAGTCTTGCCTAATTGCTGTTCTGTTGATCTTGGACTTTCCAGCCTCCAGAACCTTGAGTCAATGAATTTCTGTTCTTTATAAATTATCCAGTCTGCCAGGTGCAGTGGCTCATGTCTGTAATCCCAGAACTTTGTGAAGCTGAGGTGGGTGGGTCACAAGGTCAGGAGTTTGAGACCAGCCTGGCTGAAATGGTGAAACCCTGTCTCTACTAAAATATAAAAATTAGCCAGTGTGGTAGTGCATGCCTGTAATCTCAGCTACTCTGGAGGCTGAGGCAAGAAAATTGCTTGAACCCGGGGCCGGAGGTTATAGTGAACTGAGATCACGCCACTGCATTCCAGCCTGGCCTACAGAGCAAGACTCCATGTCAAAAAAAAAAAAACCCAAAATTACCCAATCTGCAGACTAAGATATATGGTCAACTGATCTTTGAGTAGAGTGTCAAGAATATACAATGGAAAAATTGTATCTTCAACAAATGGTGTTGGAAAAACCAGATATCCACATGCAGAAGAATAAAATTCACAATACACAAAAAAATTCACCATACACAAAACTCAACTCAAAATGGCCAGGCATGTAATCCCAGCACTTTGTGAGGCCAAGGCAGGCAGATTACCTGGTCAGGAGTTTGAGACCAGCATGGCCAACATGCTGAAACTCCATTTCTACTAAATTAGCTGGGTGTGGTGGTGCACGCCTGTAGTCCCAGGTACTCTGGGAGGCTGAAGCAGGAGAATCACTTGAACCCAGGAGACAGAGGTTGCAGTGAGCTGAGATTGTGCCACTGCACTCCAGCCTGGGTGACAGAGTTGTAAAGTTTATTCTCTGAAGGTTCATCGCGGAGTTAAAAATGAGGAAACTGAGGCCAGCACAAGAAAATTAGATGCCAATTCCAATTTATTTAGCTCCCAGGCAAGGTTCTATGGTTCCGGGGAGAGGGGCCAAGGAAGTCGTGCTGCTTCCTCTCAGGAGTGGGGTTTCATAGGGAGTGAAGGCGTTCAATTGGATTTGGAGAGACAGGATGTGGACAGTGGGAGCTGCTATTGGTAGGGAGGTGGGGCTTCCTGTGAGCGGGCTAAGTGCTGAGGGCAGAGAGGATTTCCAAGGCGGGCTAGGTGCCGAGTGCAAAGGGGATTTCCAAGGCGGAGCTAGATGATTGGCATCCTAGTGCAGAGGGGATTTCCAAGGTGGGGCTAGATGATTGACATATTCTAATTTTCAAGCGGGAGGGAGATGGGCGTGTCCGAACTCCCAGTGAGGCAACCAGCCTTATAAGAGTGAGACTCAGTCTCAAAAAAATCAACTCAAAATGGATTAAAGACTTAAATGTAAAACCTGAAACTGTAAAACTCCTAGAAGAAAACACAGGAGGAAAGCTTCTTGACATTGGTGCTGGCAGTGATTTATTGGATATAGATACAAAAAGCACAGGCAACAAAAGCAAACATAGACAAGTGGGACTACGTCAAACCAAAATCTTCTGCACAGCAAAGGACAATAATCGATAGAGTGAAAAGTCAACATACAGAATGGAAAAAAGATTTGCAAACCGTTTCTCTCTTAAGGGGTTAATATCCAAAGTATAGAAGAAACTCCAACAGCTCAATAGCAAATAACAACAAGAAAAACAATTTTTTTCTTGCTCTGTTGCCTAGGCTGGAGTGCAGTGGCACGATCTCGGCTCACTGCAACCTCCGTCTCCCTGGTTCAAGCAATTCTCCTGCCTTAGCCTCCCAAGTGACTGGGATTACAGGCTCCTGCCACCACACCCAGCTAATTTTTTGTATTTTTACTAGAGACTGGATTTCGTCATGTTGGCCAAGCTGGTCTCAAACTACTCACCTCAAGTGATCCACCTGCCTCGGACTCCCAAAGTGCTGGGGTCACAGGTGTGAGCCACCACACCTGGCCAAAATACAAATAATTAGATTAAAAAGTGGACAAAGTACTTGTCCAAAGAAGACATACAAATGCCACCAGGGGCCGGGTATGGTGGCTCACATATGTAATCCTATCACTTTGAGAGGCCAAGGTGGGAAGATTGGATGAGGCTGGGAGTTTGAGACCAGCCTGGGCAACATGGTGAAATCCCACCTCTATAAACACATACAAAAATTAGCCAGGTGTGGTGGTGCACAGCTGTAGTCCCAGCTACTTGAAAGGCTCAGGCAGGAGGATCGCTTGATCCCAGGAAGTCGAGGTTGCAGTGAGCTGTGATGGAACCACTGCACTCCATCTCAAAACAAAACGAAACTAACATCATTTCCAGACCAGCTTGGGAACCAGCCCTACTATCTCTCAAAAGCCTCATTGTGTGAGTAATAAACTTTTCATACCTTTGGTGAATGTGTGGTATCATCAGGCTTGACAAGTGAACCGAATTTGCTGTGTGTGTGTATTCATGGATCCATCCCACCTCTGCAGGGTGGTACAGTACTGACCTTGACAACAGGGGTACTGACAAAAAGAAATGCAGTCCTTGACATCCAAGAACTGGCCTGGTTCATCACCTAATCATCGGTGTCTCCTGTTGATCATAAACAATTCCACAAAATATCAACATCAGACAAAGCTGCTCTGCAGTCATGGTAGATCAAGACGAAAACAAGACCAGTCTGGAATCAAGTCTGAGACACAGACAAAAATATGGACGTTGTCGAAACCACGAAATGACCAATCATCCCTCCACCCTGGCTGATGTGAGTGGCTCCTGCTTCCTTACTAGTTACAGCTTTCGTCCACTTAATTTCTTTTGCCTTGTAAATACAAATCAAGACATTACATCCTAGAATTACTCCTACTTTCTGACAGCAGCCAATCCAGATAAAAGTCCTTTTTCTTTAACCATCTCTGAAATCACCTAACATAAACCCCAAGCCCCCCAAACCCTAACCCTGTAATACCTTTTCCTTTATTTTCTTCCCCCTGCCCCCACCCGCAGACAGAGTCTTGCTCTGTTGCCCAGAGCTGAAGTGCAGTGGCACGATCTTGACTCACTGCAACCTCTGCCTCCCGGATTCAAGCAATTCTCCCACCTCAGCCTCCCAAGTAGCTGAGATTACAGGCTAACGCCACCACACCCAGCTAATTTTTTTGTATTTTTAGTAGAGACAGGGTTTCATCATGTTGGCCAGGCTGGTCTCGAATTCCTGACCTCGTGATCTGCCCGCCTCAGCCTCCCAAAGTGCTGGGCTTACAGGTGTGAGCCACCCTGCCTGGCCCTCACTGGGGTTTAAATTTGTATATTTTATTGTTTCTTTTTCTGTTTGTTCTCTCAGATTCTCATTCCTTTGTTTCTCTCACTTTGCCTTCCTTGGGGTACATGATCTTTTTTTAAAAATTCCATTTTGACTTATTGACATAATTTTTTAGTATATCACTGTTAGGATTTGAATGTTTGTGTCCCATCCAAAAATTAATGTCTAAACTTGATCCCCAATGCAGCAGTGTTGAGAGGCGGGGTCTTTTGGGAGGTGTTTAGATCCTAAGGACTCTGCCTTTATGAACATATTAATACTGTTAGAAAAGGGCTTGATGGAGGGAATCCCTCCCTTTTTACCTTTTCCCCTTTTTTTGCCGTGTGAGGACACAACGTTCTCCGACTCCAGAGGATGCAGCATTCAAAGCACCATCTTTTTTTTTAGACGGAGTTTCGCTCGTTACCCAGGCTGGAGTGCAATGGTGCGATCTCAGCTCACCGCAACCTCCGCCTCCTGGGTTCAAGCAATTCTCCTGCCTCAGCCTCCCAAGCAGCTGGGACTACAGGCGCGCGCCACCATGCCCAGCTAATTTTTGTATTTTTTTTAGTAGAGACGGGGTTTCACCATGTTGACCAGGATGGTCTTGATCTCTTGACTTCATGATCCACCCGCCTCGGCCTCCCAAAGTGCTGGGATTATATCCGTGAGCCACCATGCCTGGCCTCAAGGCACCATCTTAGAAGCGGAGAGCAGGCTGAGGTGGGCAGATCATGAGGTCAGGAGTTCAAGACCAGCCTGAAACATGGTGAAATGAAACCCGTCTCTACTAAAAATACAAAAATTAGGTGGGTGTGGTGTCGCACGCCTGTAGTCCCAACTACTCCAGAGGCTGAGGCAGGATAATCACTTGAACCCAGGAGGTGGAGGTTGCAGTGGGTTGAGATCGTGCCACTGTACTCCAGTCTGGGTGACAGGAGACTCCGTCTGTAAAAAAAAAAAAAAAAAAAAAAAAAAAAAAAAACTTTCCTACCTGCAGACCCCTAGTTAAGAGGATTACATGATACATGTCAGGTGCGGGTGGCTCACAGCTGTAATCCCAACACCTTGGGAGGTCGAGGTGGGTGGATCACTTGAGTACAGGAGTTCGAGACCACCCTGGGCAACATTGGGAGCCCGCATCTCCACAAAAAATTTAAAAATCAGCTGGGCATGGTGGCACCGGCCTATAGTCCCAGCTACTCAGGAGGCTGAGGTGGGAGGACCGCTTGAGCTGGGGAGGTCTAGACTGCAGTGAGCTGAGATCAAACCACTTCCCTCTAGCCTAGGCAACAGAGCAAGACTCTATTTCAAAAAAAAAAAAAAAAAAAAAAAAAAAAAAAAAAAAGATTAGATTAAGAATTTAAGAAACACACCTGCACATAGGCATAGAGTTTGAATTGTATACATAAGCTAACAAAACACCTGACTTTGAGTGGGTCTGGCGAGTTCCTCCCACCTTCTCCTTGTAGCCCGTTGCAGAAAAAACTCTCCTCTTTTCTAGTCTGTCTGCATCTTATTATTGGACCACAAGAATAAGCAGATCCATCTGGGAACAGAATCAGAAGTCTGGGTATTGATGTTTATCAAATACTGGGATGAGCCAGGTGCAGTGGCTCATGCTTATAATCCCAGCACTTTGGGAGGTCAAGGCGGGTGGATCACTTGAAGTCAAGAGTTTTGAGACCAGCCTGACCAAATGGTGAAACCCCACCTCTACAAAAATTAGCCACGTGTGGTGGCAGGCGCCTGTAATCCCAGCTACTTGGGAGGCTGAGGCAGGAGAATCGCCTGAACCCAGGAAGCAGAAGTTTCAGTGAGCCCAGATCACGCCACTGCAGTCCAGCCTGGGCCTCAGAGCAGAACTCTGTCTCAAAAAAAAAAAAAAAAAAAAAAAAAATACTGAGATGTTTTTGTTTTCGCATCAATTGATCATATGATTTTTTTCTTTTACCTGTTGTGGTAGATGACATTGATGAGTATCAAAAACCGAACCAGCCTCTCATACCTGGAACAAATCCTACTTGGTCATGGTGTATAATTCCTTTAAAACATTGCTGGGTTTGATTTCCTAATATTTTGTTGAGGATTTTTGTGCCTAAATTCACAAGAGATATCAGTTGTAGTTTTCCTTTTGTATGTATGCTTTTTTCCCTGGTTTTGGTAGCAAGGTAACCCTGGTCTCATACAAGGAGATGGGAGGTGTTCCCTTTGCTTCTATTATCTGGAAGAGATTCTACAAAATTGGTACTAATTTCTCTTTAAGTGTTAGGTGGAATCCTCTAGTGAAAACATCTGGGCCTCAAGATTTCTATTTTTGAGGGCTAAATAATAAATTTAAATTTTTAATGGTTGTAGAACTATTCAGATCACTTATTTTATATTGCTTGAGTTTGGTCGTTTGTGGTTTTGGAGTAATTGGTCCATTTCTTCTAAGTTGTTGAATTTATGAGCATAGAATTCTTCATAGAACTCTTAGTATCCTTTCAGTGACTGCAAAATCTGTAGTGACATCCCCTCTTTCATTCCTAATATTGGTGATTTGTACCTTCTCTCTTTTTATCTTTGCCAGTCTTGTTACAAGTTTTCCAATTGTATTGATCTTTTCAAAGATTCACGTTTTTGTTTCATTGATGTTTTTATCTGCTGGTTTTCTGTTTTCAATTGTATTGATTTCTGTTATTTTCGTTATTATTGCCTGCCTCTGCTTCCTAGTTTGCTCTTTTTTTTCTAGTTTCTTGAAGTAGGAACACAGATTTGATTTGAGACCTTTCCTCTTTTCTAATATAAGTACCTAGTTCTATAAATTTCTGTCTCAACACTAAACTCATGCATTGCACAATTTTGACAGGTGTATTTTCATTTTTTCCAGTTCTATGTATTTATAAAATTTCCTTTTGACTCCCTTTGTGACTCATGGGTTATTGAGAAGCATGTTTTTAAATAAGTGTTTAGAGATTTTCTTGTTGTCTTTCTGTTATGATTTCTAATTTGATTCCATATAATCAGAGGACATACTCTCTCTAATTTCAGTTTTTCTAAATTTGTTGGGGTTTGTTTTATGGCCCAGGTAATGTTCTATCTTGGTGAATGTTCCACAGGCACTCAAAAACAACGTGTATTCTGTTGTTGGGTCGAATGTTCTATAAATGGCATTTCGATACTGGTTTTTGGGGTTTTTTTTGAGACAGAGTCTTGCTCTGTCACTAGGCTGGAGTACAGTGGTATGATCTTGGCTCACTGCAACCTCTACCTCCTGGTTTCAAGCGATTCTCCTGCCTCAGTCTCCCAAGTAGCTGGGACTACAGGCTTGTGCCACCACGCCCAGCTAATTTTTGTATTTTTAGTAGAGACAGGGTTTCACCATATTGGCCAGGCTGGTCTGGAACTCCTGACCTCAGATGATCCACCTGCCTCGGCCTCCCAAAGTGCTGGGATTACAGACTTGAGCCACCACACCCAGCCTAATTTTTGTATTTTTAGTAGAGACAGGGTTTCACCATGTTGGCCAGGCTGGTCTTAAACTCCTGACCACAAGTAATCCTCCCTCCTTGGCCTCCCAAAGTGCTGGGATTACAGGCGTAAGCCACCACACCTGGCCCATTTTTAATTTTAAAAGAACCTCCATACAGTTTTCCATAATGGTTGTACTAGTTTACATTCTCCCCAACAGTGTGTAAGGGTTCCCTGTTCTCCATATCCTCACCAACATTTGTTATCTTTCATCTTTTTAAAAATTGTATTTTATTTTTATTTTAGAGATAGGTGTCTCACTATGTTGCCCAGGCTGGCCTAAAACTCTTGGGCTCATGTGATCCTCCAACTCAGCCTCCCTAGTAGCTGATACTAAAGGCATTCACTGCTGTGCCCAACTTTGTCTTTTTCTTTTATTTATTTTCTTTTATTTTTGAGACAGGGTCTTGCTCTGTCCCCCAGGCTGGAGCATAGTGGCGAGATCTTGGCTCACTGCAGCCTCCACCTCCTGGGTTCAAGCAATTCTCCTGCCTCAGCCTCCAAAGTAGCTGGGACTACAGGTGCATGCCACCATGCCTGGCTAATTTTTTGTGTTTTTAGTTGAGACGGGATTTTGCCATGTTGGCCAGGCTGTTCTCAAACTCCTGAGCTCCCGCCTTGGCCTCCCAAAGTGCTGGGATTACAGGTGTTTGAGACACCTTGCCCAGCCTCTTTGTCATTTTGGTAATAGCCATTCTGACTGGTGTGAGGTGATACCTCATTGTGGGTTTTTGTTTTTTGTTTTTTTTGTATTTTTGAGAAAGAGTCCCGCTCAGTTCCCCTGGCTGGAGTGCAATGGCACGATCTCGGCTCACTGCAACCTCTGTCTCCCGGGTTCAAGTGATTCTCCTGCCTCAGCCTCCCGTGTAGCTGCTCTACTAAAACTACAAAAAATAGCCGGGCGTGGTGGCACATGCCTGTAATCCCAGCTATTTGAAAAGCTGAGGCATGAGGATCGCCTATATGCGGGAGGCGGAGGTTGCAGTGAGCCGAGATCTCACCACTGAACTCCAGCCTGGATGACAGAGTGAGACTCCGTTTCAAAAAAACAAAATTTCCTTTGCCAATGTTAAGGACAATGCCCTGGAGACACATCTGTGCCTGTGCCTTTCTCCAAACATGATTTTGAGGTTCAATATTTAAAGGGGAAAATCGGGCTGTGGGGGAAAGAGGGAGGGTGTGGTCATTCACAGGTTGCAAGAGGAAAGGAGCAGGTAGGGGATGAATCAATTATGTATTCTGGCCGGGCGCGGTGGCTCACGCCTGTAATCCCAGCACTTTGGGAGACCGAGGCTGGCGGATCATTTGAGGTCAGGAGTTCGAGACCAGTCTGACCAACATGGTGAAACCCTGTCTCTACTAAAAATACAAAAATTAGCCGGGCATGGTGGCAAGTGTCTCTAATCCCAGCTACTCAGGAGGCTGAGGAACGAGAATCGCTTGAACCCAGGAGGCAGAGGTTGCAGTGAGCTGAGATTGTGCCACTGCACTCCAGCCTGGGTGACAAAAGCAAAACTCCATGTGTATATATATATATATGTGTATATATATGTATGTGTGTATGTATGTATTATGAGTGTTTTGAGAAAACCAACGCTTTACCAGAAAAACACCTGGGAAAGCTTCACCAGGGAGTCTTCCTCCACCACAATGCTCCTGCTCACTCCTCTCATCAAACAAGGGCAATTGTCATCTCATTTTTCCACACTTTTTGAAGTCCCCTTGTATTGTGGCTATTCATCCTTTTTCAACCATACGTGTTTGAAGCTATGTCTTTTTGGGTAGATATATGTGTATGCTGGTCTAGGCAGATGGGCCCCACAAAACCATTGAGCTCCTGTTATGCCTAGGAAGAGCAAGCATATATTTCCTATGGCTCTAGAGGATGCAGATTTAACTGAGAGTTAGACCTGGAAGTACCCAATAGTCCGTTTGAAGGATAAAGCACGAGCATCATACATGGGTCAACATCCAAGGACTTACATAGCACCTGGCACATCTCAGAAGATGTCTGTGTTGGCCGGGCACAGTGGCTCACATCTGTAATCCCGGCACTTTGGGAAGCCGAGGCAGGCAGATCATTTGAGCCCCAGAGTTCAAGACCAGCCTGGGCAACATGGCAAATCCCTATCTCTACAAAAAAATACAAAAATTAGTTGGATGTGGTGGCACATACCTGTAGTCCCAGCTACTCGGGAGGCTGAGGCAGGAAAATCACTTGAGCCCAGGAGGTTGAGGCTGTAATGAGCCAAGATGACACCTCTCCACTTCAGCCTGGGTGGCAGAATGAGACTTTGCCTCAAAAAGAACAAAAGAAAGAAACTGTGTGAACTGAAAGGGGGCTAAGTTGGGGGCAGATCCTAAAGGAATCCTTTGATTTTGTAGAAGGAAAACATAACATGCTCATTATTTCACTGAAATTTTTTTTAAATCCCCTTTGCCACTATCCTTTGGATTTTGCAATAAAAAGTTAGCTCCATAGGCCTAAATGTATTTTTTTTTAAATCATTTTTTTCTTTTGAGACGGAGTTTCGCTCTTATTACACAGGTTAGAGTGCAATGGCGGGATCTCGGCTCACCGCAACCTCCGCCTCCTGGGTTCAGGCAATTCTCCTGCCTCAGCCTCCTGAGTAGCTGGGACTACAGGCACGCACCACCATGCCCAGCTGATTTTTTGTATTTTTAGTAGAGACGAGGTTTCACCATGTTGACCAGGCTGGTCTCGATCTCTTGACCTCGTGATCCACCCGCCTTGGCCTCCCAAAGTGCTGGGATTACAGGCTTGCCCCACCGTGCCCAGCCATGTATTTTCTTTTTAATGTTCACCTAATTAAATTTCAGATCCAGACACTAGCCTTAATGATCGTCTTTATAATTAACTAAAGGAATCTCAGGTTCCTTTTGGCAGTTGAGGGGAGAGAGTCCAATCTCCATCATAAAGTTAGTTTACACCATCTGATTTGGTGAGGTGATTAATTGAGAAACTTTGACAAGAATGTCTGTCTTGAGCCCCAGTACAACTATAGAACCCTGTGAAATGCCCAGGATCATTGCCAACACCATCTTCATTAAGTCAAGCCTGTCCATGGTAGGAAGAGCAAAAGGTTGGTTAACAAATACTGAAGTACAACTATCGGCCAGGTGCAGCTGCTCCAGCCTATAATCCCAGCATTTTGGGAGAATCACTTGAGCCCAGGAATTCAAGAGCAGCCTGTGCAACATGGTGAGATCTTCTCTTTAATATAAACTAGGCCAGGCATGGTGGCTCACCCCTGTAATCCCAGAACTTTGGGAGGCTGAGATGGGCAGATCACCTGAGGTCAGGAGTTCAAGACCACCCTGGCCAACATGGCAGAACCTCCTCTCTACTAAAATCACAAAAATTAGCCGGGCGTGGTGGTGGGTGCCTGTAATCCCAGCTCCTCGGGAGACTGGGGCAGGGAAAATCGCTTGAACCCAGGAGGCAGAGGTAGCAGTGAGCCAAGATTGTGCCACTGCACTCTGGCCTGGGTAACAGAGCGAGACTCTGTCTCAAAAAAATAAAAATTAAAATAAAAAAATAAAAACTAAAAAATTACCCAAGCGTGAATGGTGGTGCACGCCTGTAGTACCAGCTACTTGGGTGGCTGAGTCGGGAGGATTGCTTGAACCCGGGAGGTCGAGGGTACAGTCAGCTATGATGGTGCCACTGCACTCCAGCCTAGGTGACAGAGTGAGATCTTGCCTCGAAAAGAAAAAAATCACACTATACCCCATAAATACTTACAATTATTATCTATTAAAAATAATAGGCTGTGTCATGGTGCAGTGGCTCACACCTGTAATCTCAGCACTTTGTAAGGCCAAGGCGGGTGGATCATCTGAGGTCAAGAGTTCGAGACCAGCCTGGCCAACATGGTGAAACCCTATCTCGACTAAAAAAATACTAAAAATTAGCTAGGCATGGTGGTGTGTGCCTGTAATTCCAGCTACTCAGGAGACTAAGGCAGAAGAATTGCTTGACTCAGGAGGCAGAGGTTGCAGTGAGCTGAGATTGCACCACTGCACTCCAGCCTGGGCCAACAGAGTGAGACTCCATCTTGAAAAAAAAAAATAATAGTAATAATAAGCCGGGCGTGGTGGTTCATACCTGTAATCCCAGCACTTTGGGACGCCAAGGTGGGCAGATCACTTGAGGTCATGAGTTCGAGACCAGCCTGGCCACCATGGCGAAACCCTGTCTCTACCCAAAATACAAAAATTAGCCAGGTATGATGGGATGTGCCTGTAATCTCAGCTATGCGTGCGGCTGAGGCACAAGAATCACTTGTACCCAGGAGGCAGATGTTGCAGTGAGCAGAGATTGCACAACTGCATTCCAGCCTGGGTGACAGAGAGACAACCTGTCCAAAAAGATAAATGTTTGTCCTTGAAATTATTACTTTAGCAAAGAAGACTTATAAAACCTTCAAATGACACCTGTAATTATAATTGAGAATATGTTGTCCCAAAAATTATGTTGCAAATTACATCTCTGAAACTCTAAGTGCTGTAAATAAGGATTTTGAACTATTGGCCTCAAGCGATCCTCCTGTTTTGGCCTCCCAAAGTGCTGGGATTACAGGCATAAGCCACCATGTCGGCCGTGGATTTCAGTCCCAACCTTGCCCCTCTGAGGCAGTGTAATCACAGGAAGTTGCTTCACCTTGTTGTGTTTCAGTTTCCTCAAATGCAAACGAGGACAACAAAAGGCAGTTTTGTGTCACCTCAGACATGGTCCTAAATAGGCTCATTGGGATGGTTCCCATTTTTTAATATCAGAGCATCGATCTCTAAAGTTCTGCCCCTAGGTTAGGGTGGGGGGTGTCAGAGCTGCCCTGCCTGTCAGGCTTTGTTCTCCAGCTGCCACTAAGAGAACACTGGAAATAGGAACACTGAGACCAGTAGCCCCATACTCAAGGTGAAGTTCGTGCACCTCTCTTCTGTCTCCCTCTTGCTCTTCCTCCCTCTGCGTTGACTCCATCTCTTGCTCCTCTGTATCCATCTCACCATCTCAATCTTGTTCTCTCTCTGTTCCTGTTTTTCTTTTTTTCCTCTTATCTGTGTCTTTCTCCTTCTCTTTTTTTTTTTTTTTTTTTTTTTTTTTTTTTTTTTTTTTTTATGGAGTCTCGCTCTGGCTCTCAGCCTGGAGTGCAGTAACGCAATCTCGGCTCACTGCAACCTCTACCTGCTGGGTTCAAGCAATTCTCCTGTCTCAGCCTCCCTAGTAGCTGGGACTACAGGTGCCCGCCAGCATGCCCGGCTAATTTTTTTATTTTTTAGTAGAGATGGGGTTTCACCTTGTTTGGTTAGGCTGGTCTGGAATTCCTGACCTCTGGTGATCCACCTGCCTTGGCCTCCCAAAATGTTGGGATTACTGGCGTGAGCCACCGAGCCCAGCCTCTTGGTATCTTTCTCTGCATCTCTGTCTCTCCTTTGATCTCTCAGTAAACTCTGGCTTCTCTTTCTATCTATGTGTTTCTCCCTATTCTTCTTCTGTCCCTCTGATTCCCCCATGTCTGTCTCTTTCTCCCTGATCTGTCAGGGTCCCTACCTGAGGAAGTGAGTTAAGTGATCCCACACCTGTCAGGGCTGGACCCCCTTGCTCTTCCCTGATCCCACCCACCTCCTTAACCCCCCTAGCCCACCGACTATTTCCCTTCTCCCCCGTGCAGACAGGTAGGTGGCAAACTCAAGGGCCACCGGGATCACACTGTGAAAGCACCAGCCAAGGAGACCAAAGCAGAAAAATTGGGGAGGGGAGCTGAAAGATCAAGACAGATAGAAGTAGAGACTAAGGGCTAAGGCATGGAGGACGCGGGAAGAAACAGGAGGAGGAACGTGAGACAGAGCCGCTGAAGTCCTTGCTGGAAGCAGATGGGATTAAATTAGAGACTAGACTGGGAGAGTGCCAGAGAGAGACACAAGGAGGATGCAGGTGAGGCATCTGTCGGCCTCCCTGAGGCCACGCAGCTAGGGTGTAGGTGGGCGGCAGCCGGAGGAGGCCTGGCCTGAAGCCAACTCACAGCTCTACTGGCTCCTTGCTTTGTCTCCCGCGTTTGCCTGCATCTGACGCGGTATTCCCCTCTACCTGCCTGCGTTTCTGACCCTCATGCAGCTGCTTCTATTTCTTAATGTCTCTCCCCTCCTCTTTGTTTCTGTCTCATTGACCTCTTGCATGTCTCTGTCTGCCTCCATCTCTTTCCACCTGTCTGTCTCTACCTCCCTACATGCATGTCTGTTTCTATTTCTCTCTTTTTTTTTTTTTTTTTTTTGAGACGGAGTTTCGCTCTTGTTACCCAGGCTGGAGTGCAATGGCGCGATCTCGGCTCACCGCAACCTCCGCCTCCTGGGTTCAGGCAATTCTCCTGCCTCAGCCTCCTGAGTAGCTGGGATTACAGGCACGTGCCACCATGCCCAGCTAATTTTTTTGTATTTTTAGTAGAGACGGGGTTTCACCATGTTGACCAGGATGGTCTCGATCTCTCAACCTCGTGATCCACCCGCCTCAGCCTCCCAAAGTGCTGGGATTACAGGCTTGAGCCACCGCGCCCGGCTCTATTTCTCTCTTAATCTTTCCATCTCCCGCCTTCCCTTGGTCTCTGTAGTCTCTTCTCGTGGAAACGAGGGTCTCACGCTGCATTCCCTTCTTTTTTTTTTTTTTTTTTTTGAGACGGGGTTTCGCTCTTGTTACCCAGGCTGGAGTGCAATGGCACGATCTCGGCTCACCACAACCTCCGCCTCCTGGGTTCAGGCAATTCTCCTGCCTCAGCCTCCCTAGTAGCTGGGACTACAGGCGTGCGCCACCATGCCCAGCTAATTTTTGTATTTTTAGTAGAGACGGGGTTTCACCGTGTTGACCAGGATGGTCTCGATCTCTTGACCCGCCTCGGCCTCCCAAAGTGCTGGGATTACAGGCTTGAGCCACCGCGCCCGGCCTGCATTCCCTTCTTTTAGGTACAGAAGCCGCCGCCCCAGGGCCTAGGTCGCTCAGAGGGTGGGGCCTCAGGACGACTCAGGGCGACCTAGCTCCAGATCGTTTATGCCTGGCCTCCACGGAGTCCCGCCTCCACCGGCACCGTCCCCAGTCGTCCTACGACTCTCACAAAAGGCCCCGAACCTCGCCGCGAGCTGTCAAGCTACCCATGGCCGAGGGCGCGCAGAAGCACCACTCCTAGGCCACGCGGATGGGCCCGGTCGCCCCCGCCCTGGAGACAGCGCAACTAGCCCCACGCACGGGAGAGGGGCGGGGCCTGGCAGTGGGAGGAGGTGGGTCCAGCGGCTGTCGAGGGCGGGAGTCTGCCGGTCTTGGGGAGCATGGAGGGGCGCAGCCTTGGAGGGACCCTGGGGAGACCGCAGGGTCGGGGCCTCGGAGGAGCCGCGTGGATGTAGGAAGGAGGTGGAGCCCGCCGCGGCCTCAGGGGGCGGTGCTGAGCGATAGGACCAAGACCGGGCCAAGGGGCAGGGCGGGAGACCCCGGGCGCGTGGAGTCCCCAGTGGCCCCAGGACTCGCGGAAAGGAAGGGCCTCTGGAGCTACTGGGGCGACGCTAGATCGACGCAGGTGGAGGCCTGCAGGGGGCAAGGCCGGCCGGAGGATCCAGAAGGGGCGGGACTAAAGGAGGTATTGGCCCTGAGGCACAAGGAACACCCTGGGTCTGACTGGCGCTTCTGTCTCAAAGATGCATGCCTGGTGCTGCCGCCACAGTGCTGCGGAGCTGCGCACCGCCCGGCACTGCGTCGCTCAAACAAGTGTCTCAGCTGTCATCGCTGAAGACTCTGCATCCCCAAGGACCAGTTTTGTAATGAAGAAAGGGTGTTTCAACCGCCTTGCAATGACTTGCAAGAAAGGGACGGTTTTCATGTCTCTTGAGGTCATTCCCAACTAGAGCAGTTTGTGCAGAGGAAACTGGTGACTCCTCAGGAAGCTTTTGCGCCTCCCTGTGGCATCTGCATCCCAGTGAAGACAATGTTTGCCCCACCCATGTAGAGGTTTGTGCAGAAGTTACAGCTTTGGCGGGGGGAGCCCATGTCCACTCAGAAAAATGTTCTAGCTCCCTCATCCCAAAATGAAAACTCATTTCTGGTTATTTTGTGGTTACCCTTTAAAAACACTTGACCTGGTCAAGCTGGTCTCCTGGCCCCCACCCCCACGCCTGTAATCCCAACACTTTGGGAGGCTGAGGTGGGCAGATCACCTGAGGTCAGGAGTTCGAGACCAGCCTGGCCTACATAGTGAAACCCTGTCTCTACTAAAAATACAAAAATTTAGCTGGGTTTGGTGGTGTATGCCTGTAATCCCAGCTACTTGGGATGCTGAGACAGGAGAATTACTTGAACCCAGGAGGTGGAAGTTGCAGTGAGCCGAGACCTCATGCCACTGCTAGGATAGATCCTGGGCAACAGAGGACATCTCAAAACAACAACAACAAAACAAAGACCAGGCCACCTTGAGGGAGCTGGTCTCCTGGCCCCTCCTTCCATCCCAGATCCACCCTGAGGCCACACGGAGGGAGGGGAATCACCTTTACAAATGCTGTGCTGAGTGTCCAGAAAGAAAGGACTCCGGTGAGGTCACACTTCCCAGCCTCGGGGATGGGGGCTTGTGGAGCAGGGGTCAGAGGTACTGGGGTGTGTGTGTGGGGACGGGGTCAGGGATGCAACATCCAGAACCACCCCCACCCCCAGCGATACTGGTGTTCACTCCCTTCTTTCCCAGGCTTGTTCCTCTGACAGGTCAGACCCATCACCTGGCCCCAGACAACCTCATCATGTCCCTAATTCACATCTTCAATCTCCCTTCCTGCTCATTCATCCCATAGACATTTACTAGAGCCCACTTGCTGTGGGTCTCCAAGTCTGGGGCTTCTGAGTCCCTTAAGCAAGCTCTGCTCCTTGTCCTATGGAGGGGCCCCATAGGCAGCTCCAGGAGTCCACACATAGGCATTTCAAAACGGGCTTTATTATTATTTTTTCAAAACGGGCTTTAAATACTTATCAGGGTGCCACACAAAGGAGCTGGGGTGAGAACGTGGTACATGTGAGTGTGAGGCTGGGGTGCCCTGAGAGAGAAAAAGGGGACCCATCTGTCAGGGCAGCTGGCGTGCCCCACCCCCACCCTGGGACTAGGGAGCAGAGTAGAAGCCCTCTCTGGAGGGTCCCAGGGCTAACTGGGAGCCAGCCCTCCCTTCGAGGTAGATCATCGGGGAGGGAACTGAGAAGCAGCTCCCACGGTGGCAGTGGCTTCCTCAGTGGTACTGCTGATAGCTGGGATAGCCTGGGGCTGGAGTGCCATCCTTAGGGGGCAGCTGGCTGGGGTCCTCCAGGAATGGGGGTGCTGGAGAGGGAAGAATCCGGTAAGGATGAGTGGAAGAGGCCAGGTGGCGCATTTCCCGCTCCCCTCACCACCATCTACCAGGTACTCACCATTTCGGAACTGCTGGGCGGTGTAGCGAGTGAGGAGGATGCCAACACCCTCAATGAGGGCCAACAGGATGCCCCCCATCATCGCTGAGCCCATCATAGCCAATGGACCACCTGGAGGAGTTAGGGGCAGAGAAACAGAGGTGAGGGCAGGCAGAACAGCAGAGAAGAGGCTGGGGTCAGGGCCAGGGCCAGGGGGCACTCACTGCGGGCAGCCAGCACAGCCCCGGTCAATGCTCCACTAGTGATAGAGTTCCAGGGATCCTCCTTGCCCCGAAGCCGCACCAGGCCACAGTCTATGGTGGAGAACAGGCCCCCCCACACTGCAAAGCTACCTGTAGTAGGACCAAGGCCTAATTAGTTCCTGAATTAGTTCCTGGGAAATCCCAAGAATTTACATTTCAGGGGGCTTCCAAGGCCTAAATGTTTTGGCCAAGAACAGGGAAAAAAAAATCCAGACACAAAGGCAGATAGCAAATCCCCAGAGAGTATTTCCTATCTGTCCCCATCCTGTGGTAGCTCCCACTTCAAGTTGTCTATAATCACCATCAACATTCCCTTCACCTTTATGGGGAGCTGACAAATGTTTACAAGCAGATTTATCTTCATACAGCCTTTAACAGAGTAACTTTGAGCTTCATAATCACCACACAGAGTTGGAATTCTGATTTGGGTTTCAGTGAGAAGAAAATAAGTTGGAAAAGCCAGTTAATATGATAGTTAAAATGTTTACTGAGGGCTTACTGTATGCCAGGACCTGTTCGAGGTACTGTTATTTGACTTCTGCAATTTTAAATTAGTTAATGTTATTAAAGTGTTTAGCATAGCAACAAGCACTTAGTAGTATGTAAATTACATAAACTACAAAACTACTGATAAGGTGGTTACTATTATCACCACCCCCATGGGACAGGTGAGGTTCAGAGGGGTTAAGCCACTAGCCCAAGGTCACATGGCAGGGAAGAGTCAGGACCTAAATTTAAACTCCAGAACCCACTTTCTTCCCCTCCATATTCAATTGTTGGAAAACATCACACCCCTGGAAAGTCTCCGGCAGGGGCTAGAATCTGAACCCCCAACTTGCAGCCTCGACCTGAAGGATCAATCATTCCCATCTTTGCCAAGACATCTCCTATATCTATGTCCCCAAGCCCCTCACCTCCAATCTGGGGGGCTCGGATCCTCACAGAGTTGGCACTGCCTCTCAACCGGTGCCGAATTCCCTGGGGAAAGGAAGAAAGGGAGTCAGGGCAGGGCTGAAGCCACTGGCAGATGGGTTTCCAGCTTTTAAGAGAGGGAAGAAGATGGGAGATCTGTTAGAGGTATCAGCAGTAGGGATGTGGAGAAGTGGCCAAGAACTAGGGGTGTGGAGGGTGCCCCAAAATGGATGTTCTCAGAGCTGAGTTGACAAGTGCTAATTCATTCATATATTTGTTCATTCATTCAGTAAATGATTAACAAGTACTGGCCAGGCACAGTGGCTCATGCCTGTAATCCCAACACTTTGGGAGGCTGAGGCAGGCGGATCACGAGGTCAGGAGATGGAGACCATCCTGGCCAACATGGTGAAACCCTATCTCTAAAACAACAACAATAACAACAACAACAAAAAGTAAACAAGTACCCACTATATGTGCCAGGCACCATGCCATATACAGGGATACAGCCATGAACAAGGTAGATCTGCTCCCTGCCCTCTAAGAGCTCACATTAACAGTGGGAGACACAGATCCTGAGCAAGGGTAAGTAAACAAGGCAGCTTCAGACAGCAATCTGCACTTTAGCAGAAACACCATGAAGAAATATGATTGGGGCTGAGGGGTCAGGAAAGGCCTCTTGAAGGAGGGGGAATTCGCGCTGAGACCCTGATGATGATAAACCTGGCCAAAGATCCAGGGAGGAGAGTTCCAGGAATCTAGGGGAGGGATGGGGCTAAATATGTAAATTGCAGAGACCTTGGCAAATAGATGGCATTAAAGCCACAGCATTTGTGATCTTCTGGGAAGGGAGGTGGTCAGAGAAAAATAATTATGTTAAAAGAATTCTCTCAACTTTAAGGCTGTCTTCCCTCTGGCAATTAAATTCCTGTCATTTTCCTCTATCCAGGTTTCTAAGCCAGAATCTGCCTCCAGGCAAAATGTGTCTGGTCCTGGTGCAGTGGTTCATGCCCCTAATCCCAACACTGTGGGAGGCTGAGGTGGGTGGATCACTTAAGCTCAGGAGTTAGAGAGCATCCTAAGCAACATGTTGAAACCCCATCTCTACCAAAAAAAAAAAAAAAAAAAAATTAGCTGGGTGTGGTGGCACAGTCCAGTGATCCCAGCTACTTGGGAGGCTGACGTGGGAGGATCACTTGAGCCTGGGAGGTGGAGGTTGTAGTGACCGTGATCACACCACTGCACTCCAGCCTGGGCGACAGGGCAAGATGCTGTCTGGAAAAAACAAAACAAAAAACAAAAAAACCCCAAAAGGTTGGGTGCAGTGGCTTACACCTATAATCCCAGCACTTTGGGAGGCCCACCAGGCAGGCAGATCACGAGGTCAGGAGTTTGAGACCAGCCTGATCAACATGGTAAAACCCTGTCTCTACTAAAAACACAAAAAGTAGGCGGGCGTGGTAGCAGGCGCCTGTAATCCCAGCTACTCAGGAGGCTGAGGCAGGAGAATTGCTTGAACCCAGGAGGCAGAGGCTGTAGTGAGCCAAGACTGTGCCACTGCACTCCAGCCCAGGCAACAGAACAAGACTTCATCTCAAAAAAAAAAAACAAAACAAAAAAACAACTTGGCTGGGTGCAGTGGCTCACACTTGTAATCCCAGCACTTGGGGAGGCTGAGGCAGGTGAATCACCTGAGATCTGGAGTTCAAAACCAGCCTGGACAACATAGTAAAACCCTGTCTCTACTAAACATACAAAAATTCGCCAGGTGTGGTGGCACATGCCTGTAGTCCCAGCTACTCGGGAGGCTGAAACAGGAGAATCACTTGAACCTGGGAGGCGGAGGTTGCAGTGAGCCAAGATCGTGCCTCTGCACTCTAGCCTAGGTGACACAGTGAGACTCCGTCTCCTTTCTTTTCTTTTTTTGCTCACCTTTAACTGTCTTGATTGAGTTATAGCGAGACTCTCTAAAAAAAAAAATCTGTTTAGCTTTGTACACACATTTAAGATTTGGTAATGACTCTTTGAACAACACAGCATTTCCACAGAGGAGCTTCAGTTGGATGGGGTGGAGGGTGGAGGACAGAGGTCATGTTTGCAATCCCTACAAAATCCCAGATACAGGAGTCAGGCTTGGCACACAGTAGGTGAGTGGGCACCAGAATGAAAAAGTACACGTGACTGACAGCTCCAAGCAGTTTTCAGAGCAACATCCCTTGTGGGTAAGACAGCTGACCCCACACCAACGCAGGGAAGGCCTGGACTCACAACAGGGGCATTGCGGAAACCCTTGATGGCCTGGAAGACTCCACCACCGATGACACCCATAGTGAAGGCTCCTCCGCAATCATCCACAATTCGCCATGGGCTGCAAGCAGGAAGGGAAGGACGGGGTTAATGTGAGCCCTCCCCTAGGCCCTGTCACACGGATTCTTTTCTAACTGGGAGAAACCAAGTCACCAGAATGGGAAGTGCCTAAGTAGGAACAAACACTTCAGATAAGGAGCTAGTCCTGTCAGTTTCCCCTGCATTAAAGCGAGAAATAGGGCAAACGGGGAGAAATATTAGTCTTCGTCCTGCCTACCAACCAAGGAATCAGCCAACTGCTTTACTGTGCTCAAAGATTAAATGAATTGGCACATGCAAGGAGCTGACGTTTCAATAAGTGAAATAGGCCTGTTAACTAACCAAGACAGATCGTCAGCAAAGCAGGACCGTCTCACACCCCTTCTCCGACGGTGAGACCGTCCAATCAAGCCCCGCCCCTTTTCAATCCAGTACAATTGGAAAAAACCAAGGGCGAACGCGGGGAGGATCCACCGCCCCCTCTGGCCTTCAATAGGCTCATCCGTGCCCCGTCCCCACTGACAAAGGCGACCTGGAAAAACACCCGCGGCAACTCTGGGGATTTCCGTTCAACCCCGTACTACCCCCAGCCGGGATGGATTCAACCAACGTGTTTTTTCGTTAACAAACAGGTACTAGATTACGAAGTCAGGAAAACGTGACGTGGTTCGGCCTCCGCCGCACCTTCTGAGGGGAGACAGTTGTGGCCCCTCATAACAGAACCCGAGTGACAGGAACCAAGTTGGGGGACTGGGAGATACGTTAAGAGTACCCCGAGTCTGGTACATGGTTCTGTGCGGCCGACGCCTCCCCCGCCCGACCCCCACGGCTGGCCTTGGCGTCGCAGCAAGTCCCGATGCCAGTGCCCATCGCCGTACCAAGGCTCCCGAGCGTACTCCTCCATGGCGCTGGCGTCCGGCCGCGCAGTCAGGCCACGCCCCCAGTGTTGACGCACACCGGCGTCCGAGCTTTCCGCCTATTACCGGGCAGCGATTGGGTTGCTACGCAACACGTCACACCAAGGACACACTCTTATTGGCCAATCGAGTGCGCCATTTGCTCACTCCCTCCTTAGCGTAGTCCAGTTACCTTCAAGCTCGGGGAGAGAAGACTTCATTCTGTGCCTTGGGAAGAGAGTCGTGTGGTCCCAGGTATCGTAGCGGCGACACGAGAGAGACGGCCGGTGTGACAGCCTTCCACTACCTGCACGACTATATTGGTAACGTTGGGGTGGGTGCATTCTTTTGGAGCTGGAGGAAGTGCTGCCCTCTGCTCCCCCATCCCAGCGCTTTGGTTTCTCCCACCCGGCGGTCTTGGGGGACGCTGGATGAGCCCATTTCTGGGGTGCGGGGTAGCCGCGCTTCTTAGGCGGTGGGCGGAGCCTGTTCTGTCCACCCAACTACTATTTCAATTGAATAGATGGGAGTCAGATGTGTACATGTTGAGGGGAGGCGCTCGTTTACGGGATCCAGATATGAATCCTTATCTGAGCTGCTTATCAGTTTGTCCTTCTGTTCTTAGGTCTGTCTGCTACCAGCTATGCCGCTGCCCGTTGCGCTGCAGACCCGCTTGGCCAAGAGAGGCATCCTCAAACATCTGGAGCCTGGTGAGACAGCTAAAAGCAGATGGTCCTACACGTTCCAGCCTCCACGGACACTTTTGTTGTTACCTAGCGTGGGCCAACTGTGCACCAAGCAATGGCGTGGCAGGCATTTTTCGTTGTTAACGATGTGGATTCCTCACATCCATCCCTACCATATGTCAAGTGGAGGAGGTTGGGGGAATAGTCTTTTTTTTTTTTTTTTTTTTTTTGAGACGGAGTCTCCCTCTGTGCCCAGGCTGGAGTGCAGTGGCATGATCTCTGCTCACTGCAACCTCTGTCTTCCAGGTTCAAGCGATTCTCCTGTCTTAGCCTCCAGAGCAGCTGGGAGTATAGGCACGCCCCACCACACCTGGTGATTTTTTTTTTGAGACGGAGTCTGGCTCTGTCGCCCAGGTTGGAGTGCAGTGGCACGATCTAGGCTCACTGCAACCTCTGCCTCCCAGGTTTAAGTGATTCTCCTACCTCAGCTTCCCGAGTAGCTGGCATTATAGGCGTGTGCCATTACACCCAGCTGATTTTGTTTTTTGGAGACGGAGTCTCGCTCTGTGCCCAGGCTGGAATACAGTGGCACCATCTTGGCTCACTGCAACCTCCCCTTCCGGGTTCAAGCAGGATTCTCCTGCCTTAGCCTCTCGAGTAGCTGGGACTACAGGCACACCACCATACCAGGCGATTTTTTTTTTTTTTTTTTTTTTTTTTTTTTTTTTTTTTTAGACAGAGTCTCGTTCTGTCGCCCAGGCTGAAGTGCAGTGGCACGATCTAGGCTCACTGCAACCTCTGCCTCCCATGTTCATGATTATCCTGCCTCAGCTTCCCGAGTAGCTCGCATTATAGGCATGTGGCACCACACCTGGCTGATTTTTTTTTTTTTTTTTGCAGACGGAGTCTTGCTCTGTCACAGAGGCTGGAATGCAGTGGTGCTATCTTGGCTTACTGCAACCTCTACCTCCGCAGTTCAAGCAATTCTCCTGTCTCAGCCTCCCTAGTAGCTGGGACTACAGGCGTACGCTGCCATGCCCGGCTAATTTTTTGTATTTCTGGTAGAGACGGGGTTTTAGTGTGTTGCCCAGGCTGGTCTCAAACTCCTGAGCTCAAGTAATCCACCTGCCTCAGCCTCCCAAAGTGCTAGGATTACAGGCATGAGGCATGGCGCCCAGCCACACCCGGCTGATTTTTGTATTTACAGTAGAGACAGGATTTCACCATGTTGGCCAACCTGGTCTCAAACTCTTGACCTCAGGTGATCCACCCCCTATCGGCCTCCCAGAGTGCTGGGATTACAGGCGTGAGCCACCACGTCCCACGGATGTTTCATTCTTAACAATACTGGGCCGGGCGCGGTGGCTCAAGCCTGTAATCCCAGCACTTTGGGAGGCCGAGGCGGGTGGATCACGAGGTCGAGAGATCGAGACCATCCTGGTCAACATGGTGAAACCCCGTCTCTACTAAAAATACAAAAAAATTAGCTGGGCATGGTGGCTCGTGCCTGTAATCCCAGCTACTCAGGAGGCAGAGGCAGGAGAATTGCCTGAACCCAGGAGGCGGAGGTTGCGGTGAGCCGAGATCGTGCCATTGCACTCCAGCCTGGGTAACAAGAGCGAAACTCTGTCTCAAAAAAAAAAAACAAAACAATACTGACTGGATGGGCGTGGTGGCTCACTTGAGTTTAGGGTTTCAAGACAGCCTGAGCAACAAGGCGAAACCCCATCTCTACAAAAAATGCACAAATTAGCTGTGTGTTGTGGTGTGTGCCTGTAGTCCCAGCTATTTGGGAGGCTGAGGTGAGAGGATTGCTTGAGCCTGGGATGATGTCGAGGCTGCAGTGAGTCGAGATTGTGCCACTGCACTCCAGCCTTGGTGACACATGGAGACCCTGTCTCAAAAAAATCCAAAAAAACATAAAACAATACTGAGCACCTAATGCCTGTGTTGGGCCTATAGTATGCCAGGTTAAATCCATGGATTACTCTGGGAGTGATGACACAGTATCTAATAGGAAGGATTGCTAAACTTCTACTGCTGTCTCCTGTGTGCCAAGTACAGTTTCAGTGAGGATCTGTCATTTAGGCTTATTGTGCTCTGGCTGCAAATCACACCGTATTGTCAGTAATACTAAAAACTGGCATCTATTTGAGGCTATGGTGTGGCACTGAAAACTACATCTTATCCTTATTGATAACTGACATCTATTACAAGCCTACTGTATGCAAGGCATAGACCTCCTTGTGGTTAATAAAATTGACAATGATCATTGATTTTCTTTTCCTTTTTTTTTTTTTGAGATAGAATGTCGCTCTGTCGCCCAGGCTGGAGTGCAGTGGGCCAATCTCGGCTCACTGCTACCTCTGCCTCCTGGGTTGAAGCAATTCTCCTGCCTCAGCCTCCTGAGTAGCTGGGACTATAGGTGCACACCACTGTGCCTGGCTAGTTTTTTTATTTTTTAGTAGAGACAGGGTTTCACCATGTTGGCCAGGCTGGATTGATTTTCTTTTAAGCCTACTGAGTGACCTGTCCCTATGGTATATGTATCTTGCTTATTTATTTATTTGAGACATGGTCTCATTCTTTTGCCCAGGCTGGAGTACAGTGGCACGATAATAGCTCACTGCAAGCTCAAACTCCGGGGCTCAAATGATCCTCCTGCCTTAGCCTCCTGAGTAGTTGGGATTACATACATGTACCATTGTGCCCAGGTAATTCTTTTGTAGAGACAGGGGTCTTGCTATGTTGACCAGGCTGGTCTCATGTTGAACTGGCCTCAAGCAATCCTCCACCTTAGTCCAAAGCTCTGGGATCACAGGCGTGAGCCACCACACCCAGCCTCTTATTAACAGTAGTGGTGATTATATAGCTGACATCTGTTTTAGTTCGGCTGTGTGACAGGCACTGTGCTGTTGCTGGTATATGCATTTCGTTATTTATTATATCCACAGCTGAAATCTGTTATAGGCCTACTGAGGGCCAGGCACTGAGCTAAGGGACACATCTTTTTATTCTGTGATATTGACTGACATCTGTTACAGGCTTTCTGTGTGTCAGGCCTCAGGAACTGAATGGATTCAGAGTAATGTTTGGATAAATCCATTGCCATCCAAACTCCTGATACCCAATATACGGGACTTACCCTGTAATCATGAAGCTTGCATGCTAAACAGATTGAACATATTGTCAGATTAATCCTTTACTGTTCAAACCCATTTTATCTAAATAGATTTGGATAACACAGTTTCACATATCTGAACTCAGGAACTGAACAGAGAAGGGTAAATTTTGGCCGGGCGCGGTGGCTCACGCCTGTAATCCTAGCACTTTGGGAGGCCGAGGTGGATCACCTGAGGTCAGGAGTTCAAGACCAGCCTGGCCATCATGGTGAAACCCCATCTTAAAAAAAAAAAAGAAAAGAAAAAAAGAAAAGGGTAAATTTTTTGATGAATCTCTATCAGCTCTGAAACCAGATAGCTTTGGCCAACAATAGAACTCATCATCTGAACCCAGAAACAGAACAGAGTTAGGTAAACTTTTTTTTGTAACCCTCCTAATACAGAGAGTTGGATTTGGAATGTGAGGGATACTTCATATCCTTCCTGGCATGCACACACACGTGTCTTTTACATGTGGCTTGTGTGAATGTGTGTGTGTGTGTGTGTGTGTGTGTCTAGGCTCTGTAGGATGAGGACTCCCCTGGTCCCTAACTGCTCTCCTCCTCCTTGATCTGCCAGAACCAGAGGAAGAGATCATTGCTGAGGACTATGACGATGATCCTGTGGACTACGAGGCCACCAGGTTGGAGGGCCTACCTCCAAGCTGGTATAAAGTGTTCGACCCTTCCTGGTGAGCCTGGATGAGGGGGAGCTGACTTCTGACATGACCCTTCCTGTGCTGACCTTGATTGTGAAGTACAGGGGGACACAAGGGAGGGGCCCTGGGGTGGAGGGTATTGGGTATCTGCAGGAACCAAGTTGCTACATGCTTGGGCCTGGCTCCTAGGGGATTGGAAGACAGTCTTTTCTCTTTAAGAGATGAGATTCTGGGGATCCTCCCTGTGGGGTCCTGACATGGGGCAAGTATAGTCAGAGACTGGGGAGACAAGAGTTGAGGATGTAAGGCGAGGACTTCTGTGCTGACGCTCCTCTCCTCCTGCGGCCCCACAGTGGGCTCCCTTACTACTGGAATGCGGACACAGACCTCGTATCCTGGCTCTCCCCACATGACCCCAACTCTGTGGTCACTAAATCTGCCAAGAAGCTCAGAAACAGTAATGCAGGTGAGTTGGCAGGTACAAGGGGGCCTTGAGTGATCTTAGCAGTTTTCACTGAGAGGCCAAGTAGAATGATAGTGGATCAGAGGGGCAGGTGAGACCAGGTGGGCCCAGCCTCAGGCAAGGGAGGTTGTTGAAGGCAGAGGCTGCTGGGTCCTGGGGTAGGAAGAGAAGGTCACTTCAAGACTCATGTCCTCAGATGCTGAAGAGAAGTTGGACCGGAGCCATGACAAGTCGGACAGGGGCCATGACAAGTCAGACCGCGGCCATGAGAAACCAGACAGGAGCCATGACAAGTCAGACCGGGGCCACGACAAATCTGACAGGGATCGAGAGCGTGGCTACGACAAGGTAGAAAGAGAGAGAGAGCGAGACAGGGAACGGGATCGGGACCGCGGGTATGACAAGGCAGACCGGGAAGAGGGCAAAGAACGGCGCCACCATCGCCGGGAGGAGCTGGCTCCCTACCCCAAGAGCAAGAAGGGTAAGCTGGGCAGAATGGGGCTGGTGAAACCAGCAAGGCACAGGGCACACTGAGGAAGCCTTCTCTCAGAAAGATGCCTGGACCTGGGCCCTGGAGGAGGGTGCTGTGGTCCATGGCAGCCAGGGGCTCCATTTCTTCTTGGGGGTGGGGCTCAGTGATCAGGGGCTCCTGGTACCTCTATTGAAGATCCTGCCCTGCCACTTCCACAGCAGTAAGCCGAAAGGATGAAGAGTTAGACCCCATGGACCCTAGCTCATACTCAGATGCCCCCCGGTAAGTGACAGCCCCTCATGACTCAGTATGTGGACACCATCCTCCTGCCTCCTTCCTCCATTCCTCATTGGGACCAGGTGGGCTGTGTCCGCCACATCTCCCATCCACATCCCCTGACTCTTTCATCGGCAGGGGCACGTGGTCAACGGGACTCCCCAAGCGGAATGAGGCCAAGACCGGTGCTGACACAACAGCAGCTGGGCCCCTCTTCCAGCAGCGGCCGTATCCATCCCCAGGGGCTGTGCTCCGAGCCAATGCGGAGGCCTCCCGAACCAAGCAGCAGGATTGAAGCTTCAGCCTTCCCAGCCCTGGGTTAAAATAAAAGTTTTCCGGTGATGCTGTCCACCATGCCTGAGTGGTTCCTTCGAGGCTGCCCAACCCAAGTCGGCAAGATGTACAACACATTTTATTTGCAAAAACTCAGCTAAGAGATAGTGTGGGGCTGGCAGGGGCTGGGGGCTGAGCTAAGGTGGGTCATTACGAGACAGCTTAGTCATGTTGGCCTTGCACGGGGCAGGGGTGGTGGGGACAGGGAGTTCGGTGTCTACCTCACCCTACCCCTAATACTGATCAGTTTGGTCCCAGCTGGGCCAGGGCAAGAAGAGAGAACGAGGCCAGGCCAACGTCTTCAATCCCAGCGGCTAGGAACCCTTCACCTTGGTGAGCAACCTGTGGTGGGAATGGGGAGGAAAGAAAAACACAAAGCTGGGCTAGGCTGGCAGGTGGGCTTCCTGAGCAAGCGAGGGCGGCAGTGGTGAGGCTGGTAGTCCTGGGGGTTAGTAACGGTGCCCGCCTGGGTCAGAAAGCTACACGTGGACTAAATAAATACAACATCTTTATTTGGCATTGGGTATCCTGACATTTGTTCATTACAGTTCCTTAAAAAACAAACCAAAAAAATCAGAACAAGTTAATCAAAAATAAAGATCCGATGGCCCTATTTACATATAGCAAAGACAGCCCAGGCATATTCCATGCACACACACACACCCCGTGCCCCGATACAGTTAAGGGGTTAATAAGCTTTGGGGAGTGCAGGAGGCAGGTTTCACAGTTCATCAATCCCAAGACACCCCGATGAGGTAGGGGTGCCTCACACAGCCAGTGGGGTATCAAGAGTGTGATTGGCAGCTTTATTTTTCCTCTCTAGATGTCTCCATAAATAACCCTGCATCTGGCAACTGACAGTGTCTTAAATACAATGAGATTCAGCCACTTCAAGGACTTCCACTTTTCCCACGCTCTGGATCATTAATGATCTGATTACACCACAAATCCCAAGTCCACTGGAGAAAAAAAAAAAAAAAAAAAAAATAGCCTCTACCGCCCGCCAGAAGGGCTGATGCAGAAATCTCAGCTCTTGTCCGGGACTCGCAAGAAGCCCATCCTCAAGGTGTCAGGGAAGCTGCCCCAAGGCCACACAAAAGACCGAACTGCTAACATGATCCAGAGCGGTGGTAAGGGAGGAGAGAAGGCCTCAAACTATGGGCAACCAAACCCCACAGGTAGGCGTCAGTCATTCCTGAAGAGCTTCGGGAGTTTTGTCCAGTGTGTCCTTATGGAGGTGGAGAGACTGCTGGGAGGGACTCTCCCAGACAAGACACCTCCAGCAGAGGGCACAGAGTAGGGGAGGGGCAGACAAAAAAAAGGCCTTGAATGACAATAACCCCCAACCCTGCCTCCAAAGAGGTTAGAGGGGACAGAGGAGGCAGCTCTAAAATTCCCTCCAGAGGAAGAGGATCAGCCTACCAGGAAGGGTTCACATGACACCCAGCCCTAGTCTCACGCCCCTCCAGAAGTCTCAGTGACGTGGGAGAAAAGACCATCTTCCAAACCCAAAGGAGCCAGGCCCCGGAGGGCGGCGACTTGGGTCCTGCAGATGCCCAACACCCTCCACCCAGTCCCCCTCCCTTGTGTCCCCCCATAGCTGCCAGCCCTCACTTCACCAGCACTGACTTTGGCAGAAAGGGCTCCGTGATGAGGTCTCCACGGTGGGAAGAAAGCTGTGGTGGCGGTGGCTGCCCGGGAGGCTGCTGGTGAACACAGGGCCCGGAGGCGGAGGCAGAGGCAGAGGCTATGGCTTTGGCTGCACCTCGGGGAAGGCTGTAGAGGTAGACGGCACCAATGACGAGCCCAGCGCCAAGGGCAAACAATGGGTCCACATGGAAGCCAAAGAGGCGAATGGAGGCAACAGTGGACAGCACAATGGACAGGGAGGTGGCAAAGCCCTTGAGGATGTTGTCAGCGTACTTGACAACCACAGCCACCAGTAGCCCACCGAAGGCCTGATTGAGCACCACGCCCCAGACAGCAGGCGTGTACCCAAAAAAGAAACCGCGGCTGGCCACGGCAGTGCCCTCAGCCCACCAGAGCCCCACCAGGCCCAGTGCTGTACCAAAGAGGCCCAGTTGCAGGTTGCGTAGCCACACAGAGCCTGAGCTGCCTTTGAGGATCTTCTCAAAGTAGACACCTGCGAAGCCGGAGGAGAGACAGGAGGCCACGACAGCTGCCAGGCCTGCCCCAGGGTTCTGATCCAGTGGCCGTGGGCCTCCCCCACCGGCTTGCTGTGCCTGGACAATGGCGACGCCAGTGAAGAGGAGCAGCAGGGAGGCCCACTGCAGCCGGGAAAGGCTGCGGTTCAGCATAAGCACGGAGAACAGCGCTGTGGTCAGGATCTTCAGCTGGTACGTCACCTGTGAGTGGCACATGGAAGGCACTGAGGGCTGACCCCAGCCCCCAACAGGTGCACGTGGGGGGCAGCATCCACTGTGGGCCCCCAGGCACAACAGAGGGACAGGGTGGGGTGGATGACAATAAAAACAGCAAAAGTAGCCAGCCACTGGCCATTGGCCAAGCTGTAGCAAAACAGCTCTGAGGTCCCTCCCAGAAAGTGCACAAAAGGATGGCTGTGCCAGAAAGTCCACATCCCAATCCCATTTCCTGGCTGTGTGACCAGGGACAAAGCACTTGCCCTATTTGAGCCCTGGCATCGTCTATAAAATATGGCTGAGGTATAGAAGTAGGTTATCTCAGCTGGGCGTGGTGGCTCATGCCTGTAATCCCAGCACTTTGGGAGGCTGAGGTGGGCAGATCACTAGAGGTCAGGACTTTAAGACCAGCCTGGCCAACATGGTGAAACCCCATCTCTTAAAAAAAAAAAAAAAAAAGAAGTAGGTAATCTTTGTGATGAGGGACTTGATACAAATGAATCAATAGCAACAATGTCAGCAAATACTTACATAGTGCTTACTATCTATCAGTGCAGTTCTAGGAACTACACATGAATTCATTCATTTAATCTTCATCTTCACAACACCATTCTGAAGTGAGTACCACTATAAGCCCTGATTTTTTTTTTTTTTTTTAGACAGAGTTTCGCTCGTTACCCAGTCTGGAGTGCAATGGTGTGATCTTGGCTCACTGCAACCTCGGTCTCCTGGGTTCAAGCAAGTCTGCCTCAGCCTCCCGAGTAGCTGGGAGTACAGGCACGCGCCACCATGCCCAGCTAATTTTTTTGCATTTTTAGTAGAGACAGGGTTTCACCATGTTGACCAGGATGGTCTCGATCTCTTGACCTCGTGATCCACCCGCCTCGGCCTCCCAAAGTGCTGGGATTATAGGCGTGAGCCACCACACCTGGCCTGTTTTTGTTTTTAAGATGGAGTCTCACACTGCTAGAGGGCAGTGGCACAATCTCAGCTCACTGCAGCTTCCGCCTCCTGGGTTCACCCGATTATCCTGCCTCAGCCTCCCGAGTAGCTGGGATTACAGGCACGCACCACCACACCCAGCTAATTTTTTGTATTTTTAGTTGAGACGGGATTTCACTATGTTGGCCAGACTAGTCTCAAACTCTTGACTTTGTGATCCACCCGCCTCGGCCTCCCAAAGTGCTGGGATTACAGGCATGAGCCACTATGCCTGGCTGTAACCCCTGATTTAAAGATGAGAAAACGAAGGCACAGAGAGGTTAGGTGACATGCCTCAAAATCACACAGCTGGAAAGTAGCAGAGCTAAGACTTGAACACAGGCAGCCTCGCCCTAGAACTCAGGCTCTTTAACCATTTCACAAAGCTGCCCACAAATAATAGCCTAAAGCTTATCTATCGCCAGCCAAGGGCTCTTCATAGATACTTCTTTTAAGTATCCTAGCATCTCAGTGAACAGGCATTACTGTTTCCACCCCCAATTCTCACAGACAAGGAAAGGGAGGTTGAGGGCATTCTGAGGACATTCTGGAGGTTAATACAGCCCCTGTCCTCTGCAATACCTGCCACCACGGCATTCTCATACTCCAGTCCCCATCCCTGTTAGTTCCTCTGGGTCCATGCTGGGCTTGGGGCTCACCTGGAAAGTGGCAGCTGGTAGGTTAGAGATGGCAACATACTGGAGGTTATTCTGCAAGGTGTAGATGAGAGAGGGCACTGCGAGCTTGAGTGTGTCCACATACTGCACCAGGACAGCCTCGTGGAGGAAAAGAATCAGGTGCTTCACGTTACCTAGGTGGGAGGAGAACCCTTTTTAGGACTGACAGCCATACATCGGGAACCCCTGAAAGCTGGGGCCAGGCCTGGCTCCCTGACTTCCCTATCCATCCTGCTCTCCACTTCCTGGGGGCTGGAATGAAGTCTGTGATCTTGGTTTTCCCTAGAGTGCAACCGTGTTTCCAGCAAGCCTTTCTGAGACTAAGTTTAATAGAAGCAAAAGAATCAACCATTGGTGTCTGCTAATCACAGAGCATGTCACTCATCTCAGAGCCTACCTCACTGACAGAGAGCCACATTCAAGGCAAGTACTCAATACTCAATACATGTGTGTACAATGAAATAACCATCATTAGGCCAGGCGTGGTGGCTCAGACCTGTAATCCCAACACTTTGGAAGGCTAAGATAGGCAGCTCATGAGGTCAGGAATTCGAGAACATCATGGCCAACATAGTGAAACCCTGTCTACTAAAATACAGAAATGAGCTGGGTGTGGTGGCATGCGCTTGTAGTCCCAGGTACTTGGGAGGCTGAGGCAGGAGAATTGCTTGAACTCGGGAGGCGGAGGTTGCAGTGAGCCAATACTGCACCACTGCACTCCAGTCTGGGCAACAGAGTGAGACTCCATCTCAAAAAAAAAGAACCATTATGAACTCAGAGTTTATGAAGTAGAAGCCCTAGGAGCTGGGCTGGAGGGCTGTCTCCCACACAGAAGAGAAGTTTAGTCTAGACTTTTAGACTTCTAGCTCCTCACTGGCCCGTGTGCTATCTGAGGACAGGGGCCATCTCCCCCTTGTCGCATCTTTCTGTCAGCCCTAGACACACACAGTTGCCTCTGCCCGATGAATGCAGGCCTGACCATTAAGCAGAAGTCTGCTTGGGACCTGCTCCAATGAAAACATGAGAATTGGGGTGGGCGTGGTGGCTCACACCTGTAATCCCAGCACTTTGGGAGGCCAAGGTGGGTGTATCACCTGAGGTCAGGAGTTTGAGACCAGCCTGGCCAACACGGTGAAACCCCGTCTCTACTAAAAATACAAAAATTAGCTGGGCATGGTGGTGGGCACCTGTAATCCCAGCTACTCGGGAGGCTTAGGCAGGAGAATCTCTTGAACCCAGGAGGTGGAGGTTGCAGTGAGCTAAGATTACACCACTGCACTCCAGCTTGGGCAACAAGAGTGAAACTCTGTCTCAGAAAAAAAAAAAAAAAAAAAAAGAATGAAAGAAAGAAAGGAAACATGAGAATCATTTGCTATGTAACAAGGCCTTTGCAAAGCTTGCTCCACTATTTGGCAGTTTATCTTTTAAGTCATAGCTGGGTGTCACTCCAGCAGGCAAAACTTCAACAGCCACTGAACAAGGTTGTCCCAGGAACTCCTAATGATGCTCATTCACCAAACCCTGTCCTTGCCCTTCATGTCACTAATCCCAGGAGTAATTACTGGTCTTCAAACTCTAATTCAGGGGAAAAAAATTTCAGGGGGTAAGGGAGGGAGAGGAGCTGAAATTGTGGCTGAGATGAAGGCCTGTGATTAAGACTGTAACTATCTGTTATTGCCATCTCCCATCAGCAATGAGGACAAGCTGCTCCTCAGCATTGCTAACCCATCTAACCCCATGGCCTGAGGCAGTGTTCACATCTACACTGTCCACAGGGTCAATAAAGGTAAGAGCAGGTATCTTGTTAACCTGGAGTTAACAAGTGGGTGAGTGCTCTCTTCAATGTAAACAATGGGCAAAGGTACATAATTCATCTTTATCCCTTTACTTATGCAAGACCTTTTTAGAGAAACAATTGGGCAACACTTCAAAGTAGAAGGCCTTCAGGGAGATGTTGAAATTAGTAGATAAACAGAACTCCCAATTTACAAGAGATGTAGAAGACAGAAGAATATTTGTTAAATTTTTGAGAATATTTGCCTCAAGGAGGGAGTCAGTAAGATCCAGACTACCCAAAGTCTACAAGACAAATGACCTGTTTTCTCCAACAAATTAATTGCAAAGACAAAAAAAACCCCCCCAAAAAAAACCCAAAAAAACAACAAAAAAAACCCCTAGAGTAACAGATTTAGAAGATACCAAACAGGCATCTGTTTGGTGGCTCACACCTGTAATCCCAGGATTTTGGGAGGCTGAGGCAGGTGGATCATGAGGTCAGGAGTTTGAGACCAGCCTAACCAACATAGTGAAACCTCGTCTCTACTAAAAATACAAAAATTAGCCAGGCATAGTGGTGCCCACCTGTAATCCCAGTTACTCAGGAGGCTGAGGCAGGAGAATCACTTGAACCTGGGAGATGAAGTTTGCAGTGAGTCATCTCAAAAAAAAAAAAAAAAAAAGATTCCAATTACAAAACATTGACTAAATACCAGTGAATTTTTAAAAAAACTTTTATAACATTTAAGAGATCATTATAAATTTGAACACTGACTGGATTATTTGATTATTTGACTTTTATTTTTTTTTTAGACTGAGTCTCACTCTCACTCAGGCTGGAGTGCGGTGTCACGATTATTTGACTATTTTTTATTTAAATTTTAAAAAGGAGCCAGGTGCAGTGGCTCACGCCTGTAATCCCAATACTGTGGGAGGCCAAGGTGGGTGGATCACAAGGTCAAGATATCGAGACCATCCTGGCCAATATGGTGAAACCCCGTCTCTACCAAAAATACAAAAATTAGCTGGGGGAAATGGGGGAGGGACAGTGAAGGGTGGGGAGTTGGGGAGAGATAGCATGGGGAGAAATGACAGATATAGGTGAAGGGGAGGAAGGCAGCAAATCACACTGCCACGTGTGTACCTATGCAACAATCTTGCATGTTCTTCACATGTACCCCAAAACCTAAAATGCAAAAAAAAAAAAAAATCTAAAAAAAATATATATTGACTTTGATAGCAAATGAGGGAAAACATTTATATAAGTGAAGTTTTCTGTTCAAGGATGTTGACGGCAGTGTGGCATAGCATGTTGAAAATAGAATACAGCCTGATTGTACAACCCTAAAAGATTGGCTTGATAAATTACTGTAATTCCAAATGATTATTATTCAGGCATTAAATGTGCTATGGAATAATATTTAATCATTTGGAAAATTTACAATGCATATGAATAGTATGCACAATCTGATCTGTTTTCTATATTGTGTGTGCAAAAAATAATAAAAGGACTGCCAGGAAATATGCAAAAAATATTAAAAGAGGTAATTTTGGGATGGTGAAAAAAAAAAAAATTAACTGGGCGTGGTGACACACGCCTTTAGTCCCAGGCTACTCGAGAGGCTGAGACATGAGAATCATTTGAACCTGGGAGGCAGAGGCTGCAACTCCGGCCAGAGCAAGACTCCATCTCAAAAAAAAAAAAAAAAAAGGCCAGGCGTGGTGGTTCATGCCTGTAATCCCAGGATCTTTGGCGGCCAGATCACCTGAGGTCAGGAGTTCAAGACCAGCCTGGTTAACATGGCCAAACCCTGTCTCTACTAAAAATACAAAAATTAGCCAGGCGTCGTGGCAGGTGCTTGTAATCCCACCTACTCGAGAGGATGAAGCAGGACAATCGCTTGAACCCAGGAGGTAGAGGTTGCTGTGAGCCGAGATTGCATCCACTGCACTCCAGTCTGGGCAACAGAGTGAGACTCTGTCCTAAAAAAAAAAAAAAAAAAAAAAAAGCCAGGCGCGGTGGCTCATGCCTGTAACTCCAGCACTTTGGGAGGCCGAGGTGGGTGGATCACCTGAGGTCAGGAGTTTGAGACCAGCCTGACCAACATGGTGAAACCCTGTGTCTAATAAAAAATTACAAAAATTTAGCCGGGTGTGGTGGTGAGTGCCTGTAATCTCCCGCTACTGGGGAGGCTGAGGCAGGAGAATTGCTTTAACCCGGGACGGGGAGGTTGCAGTGAGCCGAAAATTGCTCGCACCACTGCACTCCAGCCTGGGTGACAGAGCAGGACTTGTTAAAAAAAAAAAAAAAATCAGAAAAAGATGTAAGCCTGGGCAACGTGGCAAAATCCTGTCTCTCCAAAAAGTACAAAAATTAGCAATGCCTGTGGTCCCAGCTAGTCAGAAGGATGAAGTGGGAAGATTGCTTGAACCCAGGAGGTCAAGGCTGCAGTGAGCCAAGATCACACCACTGCACTCCAGCCTGGGCAACAAAGTAAGACCCAGTCTCAAAAAACACACAAAACAAACAAACCCCATACATTTAGGGGGTACAACTGCAGTTTTGTTACATGGATACTGCACACTGGTGAAGTCTGTGTTTTTAGTGTACCCATCACCTGAACAGTGTACACTGTACCCATTAGAAAATTTCTCTCTCTTGACTCGCCTACCACCTTTTCATGTCTCCAAGGCCAATTATTCCACTATGTCCATGTCATTTTTTGAATTATTATTTTTTGAAGTGGACTCTCACTCTGTCGCCTAAGCTGGAGTGCACTGGCGTGCTCTGAGCTTACTGCAACCTCCACCGTCCGTGTTCAAGCATTTCTCCTGCCTCACCTTCCCAAGGAGCTGGGATTAACAGGCATGCATCGCCTTGCCCAGCTAATTTTTGTATTTGTAGTAGAGACAGGATTTTGCCATGTTGGCGAGGCTAGTCTTGAACTCCCGACCTCAAGTGATCCACCCACCTCTGCCTCCCAAAGTGCTGGGATTAAAGGCGTGAGCCACCATGCCCAGCTTTTTTTTTTTTTTTTTTAAATTTTTTTGAGACAGTTTCGCTCTTGTTGCCCAGGCTGGAGTGCAATGGCACGATCTAGGCTCATGGGAATCTCTTGTCTCCCAGGTTCAAGTGATTCTCCCGCCTCAGCCTCCCAAGTAGCTGGGATTACAGGCATGTGCCACCCAGCCCGGCTAATTTTGTATTTTTAGAAGAGACAGGGTTTCTCCATGTTGGTCAGGCTGTTCTTGAACTCCTGACCTCAGGTGATCCGCTCACCTCAGCCTCCCAAAGTGCTGGGATTACAGGCATGAGCCACCACACCTGGCCTGTCCTATTTTTTAAATTAGTGTTAATTTTTTCATGTATGATTCCTAGGCATTGTATTTATTTTTATTTTATTTTTGAGATGGAGTCTCACTCTGTCACCCAGGCTGGAGTGCAGTGGGGTGATCTCCACTCAACACAACCTCCATTTTCTGGGTTTGAGTGATTCTTGTGCCTCAGTCTCCTGAGTCGTGGGGATTACAGGTACCCACTACCACATACAGCTAATTTTTGTATTTTTAGTAGTTGGCCAGGCTGGTCTTAAACTCCTGACCTCAAATGATCCACCCACCTCAGCCTTCCAAAGTGCTGGGATTACAGGCGTGAGCCACCGTGCCAGGCCAGTACTGTATATATATATGTATGTATTTATATTTTATTTTGAGACAGAGTTTCACTCTTATTGCCCAGGCTGGAGTGCAATGGTGGGACCTTGGCTCACCGCAACCTCTACCTCCCGGGTTCAAGTGATTCTCCTGCCTCAGCCTCCTGAGTAGCTGGGATTACAGGCGCCTGCCACCACACCCAGCTAATTTTTTAGTATTTTTAGTAGAAATGGGTATTCATCATGTTGGCCAGGCTGGTCTTGAACTCCTGACCTCAGGTGATCCACCCACCTTGGCCTCCCAAAGTAGTGGGATTACAGGCATAAGCCACAGTGCCTGGCTATTTATTTATTTTTTTGATATGGAGTTTCGCTCTTGTTGTCCAGGCTGGAGTGCAATGGCGAGATCTTGGCTCAATGCAACCTCTGCCTCCTGGGTTCAAGCGATTCTCCTGCCTCAGCCTCCCAGGTAGCTGGGATTACAGGCACGCACGACAGCACCCAGCTCATTTTGTAATTTTAGTAGAGATGGGGTTTCACTATGTTGGCCAGGCTGGTCTCAAGCTCCTGACCTCAGGTGATCTGCCGGCCTCAGCTTCCCAAAGTGCTGGGATTACAGGCATGAGCCACCATGCCTGGGTATTTATTTTTTTGATATGGAGTCTTGCTCTGTCACCCAGGCTGGAGTGAAATGTCGAGATCTTGGGCTCCCTGCAACATCTGCCTCCTGAGTTCAAGTGATCCCCCTGCCTCAGCCTCCCGGGTAGCTGGGATTACAGGCATACACGACAACGCCCAGCTCATTTTGTAATTTTAGTAGAGATGGGGTTTCATCATGTTGGTCAGGTTAGTCTTGAACTCTTGACCTCAGGTGATCTGCCCACCTGGGCCTCCCAAAGTGCTGGGATTTTTTTTTTTTTTTCAAAAAAAAAAAAAAAAAAAGTACCAAAACATTTATTCAAGATAATATGGGGGAATTTACTTCCATACAATATTACTCTGTGTGGGATTAACTTCAAAATAGAACGGGATAAGGACATAGGTAGACATATAGATTGGCAGTGAGTGGACAATAACTGATGTTGTTTTTTAATGAGCAGCCAGGAGTTGCTAACTGCTGACTCTGGGGGATGGGTACATGGATATTTTACTATTTGATTATTCTCTCCAATTTTGCATGTATTTGGAATTCTTCATAATATGAAGCTAAAGATGATTAAATCACATGTGCTACTTTATAAGTATAGACAATCACTCCTACAGTCCACACAGGCCAGCTCCCCACCTTTAGGGCTAGAAAAGTGTAAGATGCAGCTACGCATAGCTGGAGGGGTTCCCCAGGCAGGTTCAGATTTGGAGACAACTGAAGCAAACCCTCTGTGTGAACACACACACATACATGAGGAGTCCTACCCACCGCCCCCAGTGCAGCCCCCTCCCTGGCTCGTACCCCTCTTCTGTGCGAAGAGCAGCAGCAGGCAGGTGAGACCTTTGAGCACTTCTGCCATGACCACAGCTGTGGTGGCAAAGAAACGGTCTCCGGGCAACGTGCGGGCGTAGCGGATGCTGAGGATGAGAGAGGCATTCTGGACCACCAGCACGGCTAGGGATATGTACTTCAGGCGCCTGTGAGCTGTGGGGAACGGAAGGAGCAAGGAGTAAAGGAAGGGTCAGAAGCCGCTGGGGCATAGCCACACTGCCACCTAACCCCTCTCCTTTCTCACCCAGGACCCTCCTAGCCACAGCTCCTTGCTCCCTTAGCCTGCATGCCCTCACCCAATGAAGGTCTGATTACTAACAGCTGACTGCCTCAGCCATGAGCAGGAAGAGCCAGAAGGGAGAAATGGGCCCCACCCTGTCCAGTCCATACCTGGAACCCTTACCGAGGTGTCAGGAAATGGCTGAGGCAAACTCTGGCCATGTGCCTCGGCTCCCTCCCAAGTGAGAAGCAACTCTTTCCCCAGGCAGAATACCGACAACTACATTCTCCACGTTTATTGTTTATGTGTGCCTATCACTGGGTTAAGGGATTTCTATGGATTACTTCAACAGACTCTCATATCCTTCTCATCTCTAAAATAACTGCAAGGATTCCCATTTTATGGATGAGCAAACTGAGAATTTATATGAAATGATGCTCTTACTTAACGAGGGACTGGCCCATGTGAAGAATAAATCAGTGCAGGGAATGACGCCACTGTATGAGGTATGTTCACCCCCTAAGGACTGGTCTTTCTCATCTAAGAAATTATTCGATTCCATCACACTCAGAATGGTCTATATCACATATGGAATGATCCTCCTCATACTCAGAATGGTCTCTCCAACCCCTCCCTCCTGTGACAACTGGTTCCTCCCGACACGGAATAATCCACTGAATATAAGAATGGATTCCCCCATGCTTCCATGATTGAATCCTGTATCAGAAATGGTTATCCCACTAAGAATGGTCTGGCTCCCTCAAACAGATGGGGAAATATTTCCCTGCACTCCAAAGGGACCGTCCTCCCACCACCGCACACCGACCCTCTAGCTAATGAACTTTTCCTTGCTCTACCCACACTCACAATTAGCTCTCTCTGCTGTAAGGAAGGACCCGGCACCCTCAGAATGTTCTTTCTCCACCATATAACGATGAGCCTTCCCACCCGAACGTACAATGATATCTACCTCCATTAGGAAGGGAGCCCCCAGAATGATCTTCTCTGCCCATAACGAAGGACATCCCCATCCTCAAAATGGACCCTCTCTAGTCATATAAGGAAGGACTCGCCCCACCCTCAGAATAGTCTCTGTCCCTTTATAAGGAAGGAACCACCACCCTGAGAATAGTCTCTCCCATCAACGAAGAACTCCCACACCCGCAGAATGGTCTCTTCCACACGGAAGGACCCCACACATTCAGAATGGTTTCGGTGGCCTTAGCGTCCCCAAAAAGAAATACCCTCCACACTGACAATGGTCTCTACTCTCCATATGCGAAGGGATCCCACAATCAACCTCACAAGGTTCTCTTCTCCGCCCCCAACGCACTCACAAGGTGCACGCGCCCGCGCGCGCGCGCACACACACACACACACACACACACACACACACACACACGTCGGACCACACGGGATGCTCCCTCTCACTTTAGTAAGGAACATTCCCGACTCGTAACAATCGCGACCTTCGCCTCCACGCGACTGCTCGGCCGCAGACTGTCTCACCGGCACTCGCGGTCCCCGGCTCCAATGCACCCGTGGAAACCGCCCCTGGCCCAGCCGCTGCGGTGGAACCACCAGCCCCAACCGCTGCCATGTTGGCATCTGCCCGGTCCGTCCCCTCGGCAACAGTAGGCTACTTCCGTGTTCGTCACTTCCGCTTCCGGGCCACCTGCGTGCAGGTTGGGTAAGAGCCGGGATAGTCAGGGTGGTGGCTTTCCTCGTCCGCTCCTAAAAGCTCAATGTAAGAGTAGCCCCAGGACTTCCAAATTCTGTCGGATCGGGATGCAGGGTACACGGCCGGCTCGGCCTACCCACCGTCCCTACTCAGCTTCACCGGCCCATTCCTGTCACTAGACCCGCCTTGTCTTGGCGTTCGCTTCACTCGTCGCACTTTCCAGGTCACCCCGCAATCCCGTCTCCTAGTGTGAGTCACCCCTTTCATCTCGGCCTTTTATTGGCAGATTCTCTAGAAGGCACCGCCCTTTCCGCATCAGAAACTCCCAGGTGCTTCCTGGTTGGACTGAAGTTCCGCTCTCCCGTTCCCCAGCGAGGTCCCATCCGCCCTGTGGAGCACACGGGAATCTAGGGACGAAGACACTTTGAGCTGGCCGGGGCGGGTGAGGGCATACTGGCTGAAGCAACAGGCGAGTCAGGCATGTGAACCAGCAGATAAAAGCAGAGCAGGTGAGGATAAACAAGTGAAAATGCAAAGGAAAGTTGACGCAGATAAGGGAAGACAAGTGAGTCACCACTGAGGATGGCAAAGTAGACAGGTGAAAGGCTCACAGGTTAGCTAGCATTTGGAAACAGGGCAGGAGACCGGGTCGGGGGCGATGGCTTAAGTCTATAATCCCAGCACTTTGGGAGGCCGTCTGGCAGATCACCTGAGCTCAGGAGTTCCAGCCTATGGCGAAACCCTTTCTCTAACTAAAAAAAAAATTATCAGGCGTAGTGGTGTGCACCTGTACCCAGCTACTTGGGATGCTGAGGCAGGAGAATCGCTTGAATCCCATCTCAAATTTTAAAAAATTAAAAGCAGAGCAAGAGGGGACAGCTGAGGTTAGAACAAGGGAAATCAAGATGGAATAGGGCAGGCCAGGTAATCAAGTGTTAAGTAGAAATGGGAAGGGTGGGTATGTAAGGGTAAAGATGGGGGAGAGAGTAAAGATAAGAGTAAAACTGGTGACTGCACTCTGCACATCAGTAGACAAGAGCTACAAGATTACAGTCAACACCCAACTCCAGCACTGCCCTCACCAGTATCCTGATAGGGCTTTTCTTCTCCAACAGGGAAAGGGCTTCTTCCCTCCCCAGGGGTGGCAGGGAAGGTAGCTGCCCAGGCTGGAGTGCTGTGGTATGATACTGGCTCACTGCAGCCTCTGCCTCCTGAGCAGCTGGGACTACAGGGGTGCACCAACCACGCTCTACTAATTTTTGTATTTTTAGTAGAGACAGGGTTTCATCATGTTGGCCAGGAGAGTCTTGATATTCTGACCTCGTGATCCACCATACCCAGCTGGGGAGGTAGTTTTTTCTGCTACTGAGATGGCCATCTTGATTGGGGATATGCCCTAAACACTTTCAATATGCACAGTATCTCCAACAGAGAGCCCTTCTGCATGTACTGGACACGGCATAAGATCATGGACAGGGGAAATCAAGTTTTTGTGTGTGTGGTGTAGCTTCCAGAATCCTTCAAGCTCTTTAGGATGGCAAGACAAGACTGTGGCTTCATGAGGACAAAGCAGACAGTCGGTCTCAGCACACAGTAGATGCTCCATAAAAGCCTCACCCCTACAAATGGCCAGCCGCTTCTGATTCTATTACTTTTATTAAATAGTGGGTTTCCACACATGGCTTTTTAAATAATCCAGGCAGGGGGAGAAGAGAGGAGGGCACACTTGGAACTCCCCTCCCCACAATAGTGATTATTTACATTTTAGCAATTGGACAATCCCGGCTCAGGAGAAGGTTGCAAGAAATCTGCTAAAGTTGGAGGGGTTGCCCCAGGAGAACCAACAGCAAGCCTTATTTCCCCTAGCCCATCCCCCAAAAAACCATCCATCCCATCCTAGTGTCTGGTGGGGTCTGGTGGTGTCCATATCCCATTCCTTCCCAAATTCGTAAGTAAGGTTCTTCTCACCAGAATAAGAGCACTTTGGATAACAGAGTAGGATCCCCTCACCAAAAAAAAAAAAAAAAAAAAAAAAAAAAAAAAAAAAAAGCCTTGGAGTAACAGGGGATTACCTACCCCAGAATAAGGAATCCTGGGCTGAGGCAGGTAAGCAGCTTGACCCAATATGGGACCCTAGGCCAGGGGAAAGGGTCCCTTTGCTAAAATAAAAGCTACTGGGGTATTGGAAGGAAAGCACCCTTGCCCAAGTAAGAGCATATGAAGGAAATTTGTGTGATGGTAGGAGGAGGTGCCAATGTAGGGGTGACACGTCATCAGAATGAGTCCCGGGGCTCAGAATGGGAACAACTTCACGCAAAATAAATGTCGTTTAGCAAAACTGGAAACAAGAAGTTCCCCCTCCAGAATCAGGGACCACAGGTTCTGGGAAGAAAACTTCTTTGTAGGATTGGGAAGGGAACTGGGCAGACTTGGCTTATGTCTTCTAACCCCTGATCCTCAATCCCTTACCTTAGTAATACTGGACTTTAATGACCGGTAATGACCTGTAAAACCAAGTCAACAAATGTCCATCTATCCCTGTGACATGGCCATGGGATGGCTCTTCCCACCATTGGGGGCCAGGCCAGGCTTAGGGTAGCAAGGACCAGGCCAAAGGGGTGGGCCCTCCTTTTGGGGGGTTGAGGGGTGCATCCTCGGGTGGTGTTTGCATCCAGGGGTCCAGCAGGATCTCCTCCAGTGAGGGTCGGGAAGAAGGTTTGGGGGCCAGGCACCGGCGGATTAGGGCACAGCAGTCTGTGGGCCAAGAAGCACAGGGAAGATTAACAGTCAGTAGCAGGTCCCGGTCTCTGAGAGGGATGGTCTTGTGGGCCGGGATTAGTGAGGCCTCACCTGGGGAGACATGGGCAGGGAAGTGAAGCTCAGCTTCCAGAATTTCCTGGTCCCTCTCGAAGGGAATGTCCCCACACACCATGTCATAGAGGAGGATACCAAGTGACCAGACAGTGGCTGGGAGTGCATGGTACTGCTGTCGAGAGATCCACTCTGGGGGGCTGTACACCCTTGTCCCTGCACACAAGCCAGGAGTTAGACCACTCTCTCTCATGATGCCCTTCTCCAATCCCAAACTCCCCAGGACAGATGGCCCCATTACCACAATTAAGAGCACTCAATACAAAAAGCAGAGTCCCCTCACTACATAAAGAACAGCTAAAATAGCAGAGTCCCCTCAACAGAATAAGAGCACTGAAAAGTCACAGGATCCCCTTACCAGAGAAAAGAATATTCAGGATAGTAAAAGGATCCCCTTGCCAGAGTTAAGAATCCAGAACAAAGTTAGGGCACCATTAGAAGATGGACTTTATCAGAGGGCAAGGCTGAGAATCCCCAGTATTAGAAATTGATCATCTATCTTATATAGATGCAGTATGGGTCAAGGATTACAGGACACCCCACCACTGGAGGCCAAAAGTCACAAGGCCATCAAGTAAAAACAATCCCTCCGGTGAGATTTAGAGAAGCCTTACCATCAAAGTCAGTGTAGGGTTCATCGTGAAGCAGGGCACCAGAACCAAAATCAATGAGTTTGGCACAGCCACGGCGTAGGTCTATCAGGATGTTCTCATCCTTGATGTCACGATGGACAACTCCACGGGCATGGCAGTGCTGGATGGCTGCCACTACTTGGCCAAAGAAGCAGCGGCTTGGGCCTTCACCCAGCGGGCCCTTCTCTGTGATATAGTCAAAGAGATCCTGGGCGGGCAAAGGCCGCTCGAGGACCAGCATGAAGCCCTCTTGTGTCTCAAACCAGTCAAGCAGGCGGATCACGCCAGGGTGCCCACCACCTGCACCCACTTTCCATAGCAGTGCCACTTCGAGTGGGCATGAGACTGAGTCTGACTGGGGGCACAGGTTGGGTGGGAGGCAGGGAGAGAAAAAAGACAGATGTCAGGCCAACAGCTCTGAGGCTGACTTTTTTCCTAAGGTCAAATCATGGCCTCTTGTTCTCCTGACAGTGTGTCCTTGAGCAATTCACTTCCCTTCGTGGACTTCAGTCTCCCTAAAGACAGAAGCTCACACAGGGATTGGGAGGGTGAATCCAGCAAAGAGCCTGCACACATCTTGCATGTACTTGATCAATACATCTGAATAAATGAAAGTAGCTGGGCGCGGTGGCTCACGCCTGTAATCCCAGCACTTTGGGAGGCCGAGGCGGGTGGATCATGAGGTCAAGAGATTGAGACCATCCTGGCTAACATGGTAAAACCCCATCTCTACTAATACAAAAGTTAGCCGGGTGTGGTGGCAGGTGCCTGTAGTCCCAGCTACTCAGGAGGCTGAGGCAGAGGTTGCAGTGAGCCGAGATTGCGCCACTGCACTCCAGCCTGGTGACAGAGCAAGACTCCGTCTCAAGAAAAAAAAAAGAAAAAAAGAAGGTTAGTTCAGCCAGGCACAGTGGTTCATGCCTATAATCCCAGCACTTTGGGAGGCTGATGCAGGTGGATCGCTTGAGCCCACGAGTTCAAGATCAGTCTGGGCAAAAGGGCAAGACCCCATCTCTACACAAACACAAAAATTTGCCAGGCTTGGTGGCATGCACCTGTCCCAGCTACTTGGGAGACTGAGGTAGGAGGATCACTTGAGCCCAGAAAGCAAAAGTTGCAGTAAGCCAAGATCGCACCACTATGCTCCAGTCTGGGTAACAGAGAAAGACTGTCTCAAAACGAACCAAAACAACAACAAACTGGTTATTAACAAAAGGCCTTCAGCAGAAGCAGCACCATTATGTAGTGTTTTATGTTTTGTTCCCGGACATATCACAGATTAGAATAGTACGTCACACAGTAGGTGCTCAATAAATATTAAACAGATGAAAGAACTTGATAGCATAGACTCTGACAAGCAGTTAGCACTCAATAAACAGTTATTGTGTAATGGTTTGTTTTGTTCACAGAGGGACGTATCTGAAGCACTCCAACAGTGCCTGCTAACAAAATAGGGCTGAATATTTTGTTAAACAGGTAAAAACAATTAGTAAAAAAGGACCTAGCACAAAATGAGCTCTCAATAACTATTATGTAATAATTTGCTGAGTGTCTAGAATTGTCTGTCATACAGTAGGTGGTCAATATACCTTTGTTAAACAGCCGAGTGATTAATTGCAAAGGACTTAGCACAAAAGGACTTAGTGTTGTTTTGTCAGCATCATCAAGCACCTAGAACCAGTCAATAAAAAGCATAAAAGCAGCAGGGTGCGGTGGCTCACACTTGTAATCCCACCACTTTGGGAGGCCGAGGCAGGCAGATCACCTGGGGTCAGCAGTTCGAGACCAGCCTGGCCAGCATAGTGAAACCCTGTCTCTATTAAAAATACAAACATTAGTCGGGCGTGGTTGTGCGCTCCTATAGTCCCAGCTACTCGGGAGGCTGAGGGAGGAGAATCGCTTGAACCCGGGAGACGGAGGTTGCAGTGAGCCGAGATCGCGCCACCGCACTCTAGCCTTTAAGACAGAGGGAGACTCTGCCTCAAAATGAAAAAAAAGAAGGTATAAATGCTACTGGCCACAAAATCCGCTCCCCAGCGCTGAGCAGGCACACTTCGAGCAGCAACCTTCTGGGCTGAAGTAGAGCCCTCTCCTGGCCAGCCTGCTGACTTGCACAGCAGCAGACTTTCTCACAGAGATGCAAAAATTCTGATATTGCGCAGGCGCATCGTCTCCTGGGTCCCACGGACTGCGCAGGCGCAGTTTCCCCTAGAGTCCGCCAGGGGGCGCTCCCAACTGTACAACTCGCCCAGACCCGCCCTGATGTCCGTTAGCGCTACAATGGCCGGAGAGAAGCCGCCATCACCATGGCAACCAGTGACCTCTGCCCCTCGTTCCCCACCAGCATGCTCTGCGGGCAGCCCTCCAGCAGCGTTTGGAGGGAGGATGAAAAAGGATTGTTGTAGGGAAGACTCCAGGGCTCTAGGGGAATTGGGGTGAATCAGAACTGTATGTCACCCCAAGGTAGTAAACATGGGCTGGTAGGAGTGTTCTTACTGTTACAGGGCCCAGGGAGTCATACATCCCCTGGAAAAGCAAGGGGGTCAATCAATTCATCATCAATGATGGATAGGTCAGGAAGGGCTCCAAAAGTACTCACCAAGGGGGACCAGGCCAGCACACGATTCCGGGGAATCACTTTGATGGCCACCTGGAGAAGAGGGCCGTGATAAGGAGGCCAGCAGGTGATCCCCAGGCCCCTCCCAGTCTAGACCTGCCCACCTCCAGTGCTCCTCCATCCACCAGCACTCTAATCGTTCTGGTCCCCAACCACACCACCCCACACAACCCATACCAGGGCGTCTCCCCTGCCCTCCAAGTCCCCGGAACCAAGTTCATCTCTCCCACCCTCCTCAGCCCTGGGCTCTCCGTTCTCAGGCATCAGTACTCATCACTCCAAGTCCTGAGTTCTAGATTTCCTGATACCCCAGGCCCACAATCTTCCTATTTAGCTCTACGATACCCCAACTCTGTACCAGAGTCCTGGTCCGCATGACTTCACACTGGACATCTACCTCCAAAAATCCCATAAATCTCACATCTAGGTTCCCGCTTTCCCACACATACACAGCCTGGACCCTGGGGGTCGAGGACTTCCAGAAATCCTCGCCTTGAAGCCCCCTACCCTCCACACACAACCCCCTAGACCGACACACACACAAACATACAGACACACACCCGGTCCTCTACACACACTGCAGGCTCACTCCTCGGACGGACGGACGGAAACACACACACACACACACACACACACTCTCTCTCTCTCTCTCTCTCTCTCTCTTGGTCCTCTACACACTCTGCAGGCTTACTCCGTCAACCAGCATTCCATGCCCAGGACCCCCGACCCCGACACACGCACCTGACCCTCCCAAGACCCTCGTGATGGATACCTGGAGTCGATCTGTGACGCGGTGTCCTGCGAAGACGGTGCCAAAGCCCCCCTTACCCAGGAGGGGGCCGAGTCGGTACTCGGCCTCGAACGCTTCCCGATCCTTGCCTCCTACGCAGGCGGAGGCAAGGAAGTCAGGGTGGCGGCGTGCTGAGCCCAGCCACGACTCCCTCCCCACTGCTCTGCAACCCATCATTCCAACCCACCCCGTCTGGTTGCAGTAGGGGAGGATGCGCTCACCTGGCGGCGGCGTGGGGGTCACGGGGGGCGCGGGAGGCCCCTGCAGAGGCTTGGTCAACATGGAGGATGCACCGCGCAGAGTGAGCCCGCTGAACCCGCTAAGCCCGCAGGGCGTGGACGCCCGGGGCAGCGCAGCTGGGGAGCCAGGGCTGGGGGGCGCCAGGGTGGAAGACAGAGAAACTGGTGGCCCGGAAGCGCCCGCAGACGGCGCAGCGTTAAGATTCGCCGCGCGCGCCAGCCCCAAAGCTACTGAGCCGGGGCACGCGCCTCCCGGGAGAGTCACCCTGGGCGACAGCCCCGCCCACCTGGCTTTGATCAATCCGGACGCGGCACCTGCTGTACCACAGCCAATCGGAGCCAGTTCTTATTTGCATACCACCCTCTTCGTTTCAAATGCCCCCATATGCAAATACGCGCTTGGTTCTTCCGAGGAGGCGGGGCTTGCATGTAAATAAGGGGGCTCGAGGTGGGGCTCACACCAAGAGGAAACAGGTTCTGGGAATCCTTTTGCAGCAACCGCGCTTGTTTTGGTTGTTGCGCGGGGTTGTTGTTGGTAGTTGTGGTGATGTGTGTGTGTATTTACACTTAAAAAATAACTGCGCAGTATCCTTTCCTGGGACGTTGGTTTGCCGCCGCTGCCTCGAAATTAGCACAGAGATAGCGCCAGCCGGGCTTCTAAGAATTCGAGCCTGTGGCTATCCAGGACCCCGTCTCGAAAGCTGCTTGTCATCCTTCACCAAAGTCCTCCAGGAGACTGGTGGCCTTCACTGGAAGGCTGAAACCAGGGCCCTAGAAAAATCTGGTAGCCAGGGAGGGGGCACCCCCGCCATCACCGCCACGGGTGTGCATTGGTCAAAGGTAACATTTCCCATGGCTTAAGGCTGCTGTCTGTGGAGTGTTGAATGGAGTTTTTAACCCAGAGCCCTGAGCCCAGTCAGCAGGTCTAGAATCTAGAACAGCAGGGGGTGGTTCTTGGGGGATGGGGGTGAGCCCAGGGTGGTGGTGGCATTGGGCTGCACTTGGAGTTGAGAGGCAAGGACTGAGAGACATGATAGAGGCTGCTAGAGAAGTGGCAACTCTAGTATACAAATTTGTGAAAAACAGCCAGAGAAGGCACTACACCTCAGAAAGAAAAAGGCACTCCCAAGACACATGAACGCCATGATACACACAAACGCATACTGTCACATTCACGGAAACGACCTAAATACACATGCAGCCATGCACTATCATACAGAGACTGACAAACACTTTCAGGCGCAGGCACGCTGTTAGAAAAATAGTTACGTCCCAGAATGACACCCAGAGACACAGTTACAGAAAGGCACTCATGCAGACCTACATTGGCCATGTGATGACACAGAAATGTCCCCTCAAACACACTGACAGAACTTGTCACAAACACACTGGCACCATAAGACATGCACTGTCACAGCAAGACTTGTAGTGTCCCAGAAATGAGACACAGAGTCTGTCACAGGAAGATACACAGATGCTCCCGAGACACACGTGCACTGCTCTGAAGGCATACATGTACTGATGTGACAGAGCCACATTTTGTGGCAGTGTCACAAAAACAGGCATGGATAGACCTGTTCAGACATAGACACATACACCATCACATGTGCAGCTTATCAATGGAACAGACTGTCCAGAAATAGCTATCCAGAATCTGTGGCAGGAACACAAACGGACATCCACCCCATCAGACAGAAACAACAGATGCACTGTCACAGACAGACCCACGCAGGCATGCACACATCTTGGATTTAGACACAAACTCTGAGTCCCACACTCAGTCACCATCTGACACACCTGGAAACAAGCCCTCATCACACACACAACTGGAGACACTCGGTGAACTGCACATGAAGACTTGGACTCGCCACAGTCACACACACAGACAACACCGAAAAAGCATACATGTACTCTCCTTTGTTCACCCAACATTATTAGGGGTTTACTATAAGCCTGCCAAGCCTTGGTGGGGATGCTGATATTAGAGATGCACAAATAAGTCAGGCATCAAACCTGTGCCATGAAGTTTAACTGTAGTAGTTACTGGGGAAATTTTTAGATAGAAGTGAGAATGTCCTGGCGGGCGTGGTGGCTCATGCCTGTAATCCCAGCACTTTGGGAGGCTGAGGTGGGTGAAACACCTGAGATCAGGAGTTCGAGACTAGCCTGGCCAACATGGTGAAACCCCATGTCTACTAAAAATACAAAAAAAATAGCTTGAACCTGGGAGGCGGAAGTTGCAGTGAGCCAAGATCCACCACACCACCGCACTCCAGCCTGGCAACACACACTCAACAAACAGAATGTGAATGGGCTTCTCAGCAGGTGACCCACTACCTGTCTTGAAAGACAAAGGTTGGTGGCTCAGGACAGGGGAGGGCAAATTGCAGGCAAAGGCCAAGAAAACTGGACAAAGCAGCAAGAGATTGGCAGGGGCCAAATGGTACAGAAACTTCTACAAAAATAACACATTTGTGCCCTCTGAATGTGCCAGGCACTGTGCCCAGTAGTACATTACTTCCTTTGACCATGCCTATTCCCTCTCTATGATCACAAGCAGACAGCATGAGGGAGTAGTTATCACTTTTTTTTTTTTTGAGACAGAGTCTCTGTCACCCAGGCTGGAGTGCAATGGTGCAATCTCGGCTCACTGCAAACTCCACCCAACAAGTTCAAGTGATTCTCATGCCTCAGCCTCCCATGTGGGTGGGATTACATGTGGGCACAACCACACCTTGCTAATTTTTGTATTTTTAGTAGAGATGGGCTTCTCCACGTTGGCCAGGCTAGTCTCAAACTCTTAATCTCAGGTGATTCACCCACCTCAGCCTCCCAAAGTGCTGGGATTACAGGTGTGAGTCACTGTGCCCAGCCTAATCACCTCTCTTGTACAGATGAGACACTTGAAACTCAAGAGAAACTATGAATTGACCAAGGCCACACAGCTAGAAAATACCAGGCAAGGTTTCAAAGCAACTCTTACAACAAATAGATGCTTGGCCATTGGGTTCCAGAGATACTCTGCAGCCAGCCACTCAGCTAGCCATGCCCTCAACTGCAGAACCAGACATACACCCTGCCAGAGGGTCTCCATAAAAGATGCTTGAGAAAACCTAGAGGCCAGCCAGCCTTCTCTACCTTGGATCTACCCCTAGGGAGGGCAGGGAAAGAGGTGTCAGAGGACTAGCGGACAGGAACGAAGAGGGATTTAGCCATCCTTCACCTTCTAGAACCCACTAGGGGAGGCCCTTGTTTACTACCACTAAACTCATGTTGCCGCAAATGATCAGTTGTGCTTTTCCAGGGCTTTTCTTCATCAGATCATGGGAAGGAAAGAGTAACATTCATGGCGAGGCAGGCGGAGAAGCTGGAATTCAGGCAGGAAGTTCAAGCTCACAGTCCTCTGCTACCATCACATCCCAGGAAATACGATAGGCAGGGGTGGGGTCAGCAGGCAAAGATGCAGCTTTTCCAGTGGTAATTAGAAGGACGTTTAATAAGCAGCAAATCAAATACAAACTCCAGGACCCCAGACAGACCCTACTGGAGAGGATTCACACCTCTGAGGTCAAGCCAAGGTCCGTGCCATTCCCTCCTCTGCCCAGAAGCCCGACCAACCACTGTCCCAAACAGAACAGAGCCGCTCAGGGAAACTGACATTTGGTTTTATTGTGCCAAGGACATTACAGATGGCGGATCTTGTCAACACCTGCAGGGCACGGGTGCCCCATCTGCCAAGGCTGCTCCCACACTGGCTACACTCAAATCCTGGGTGGCAGCCGTGATCCCCAAAGATGTCCCCCACCCCAAGATTCCAAAGAGGCTAGTGGTGGTGGAAGCAAAAGGAATGCAGCAAGGTCAGGGTTTCATTGTCCAAGCTGGCCTGACACCTGCTGCCCTGCGCAGTGCACACCCTTGGCCCTGGGCCCGCCTCCATGCAGCTGGAGGCTAGAAGACAGCAACCCACATCTTTTCGCCCCCCCTCCATGCCCCATGACCTGCCTGGCCAGAAAGATGCCACCTTCACAGACCCAGTGCTGTCATCTATATCATTCTTGATTAGTTGATTTCATAAGATAAAAGTACATTTTCATAAAGAAAAAATTCAAGATTGAAGGCTCAGACATTCTTGGGGTACTGGAAAGGGAAATTTCCCACTTCTTCCTCCCACCTCCCTGGCATCAGTGTGGGGGGGGGGCAGCAACTTTTTCTCATCTTGGAAGGAATGAGGGGCAGGGAGACTTTCCTCTGTCTGAATGTCTCTCTCCTCTGGGGCTGCCTGGCTGCCAGTTGGTCTGTCTCTGTGTACCTCTTGTCTATCTTCGGCACCCTTGCCCGAGTCCCCTGTGGAATGCAGGGATGGTACTATGCAGGGTGGGGGGCAACAGGGCACGTCAGCTGGCAGAGAGACAGGTGATAGTGGCAGCAGCAATGAGAGGGAGCGCAGGGGTGGGTTAGCCAGAGGGAAGTGAGGAGGAGGGAAAAGAGGGGAGAGCAGGAAGAACAGAAGGAGGCAAGAGGGAAGAAGCCAAAGAAGGTTGAGGCGGCACCAGAGGGCAGGAGTGCTGGGGTTGAGAGATGGTGTCCAATCCCTGGGTCTCCATCAACTCTTGTCTGGGGGCGGGTCTCTGTGCACTTTGTTTTTCTTCATACTGTCTAGGTATTCCTGTTGGGACACTGCCAGCACCGATGCTAGGATGTCATCATCATCCCAGTCATTCAGACCTGCTGGGCAAGAGGAAGAGAAAAAGGATGATGGAGTGCTCTCAGCCTGCCTTCTCACCCTGTGCCAGTATTTGGGGCTCTGGAGAAATCCCATAGGACCCTTCTCACTCCTTTCTTAAAACAGAAGGATCTGCTAGGCCTGTGAAACCCCACTTAGATCCCAGGCCCCTTCTGGGGAAAATTCCTTGGGCCTGAAAAATCCCCTCCAGTACCTCTCTCTTCTTTTCTCGGGGAGATTGCCGGAGGCTCCAGATACCCCCTCTCAGGACTTGCCGCTTCTTCTAGTCTCTCCCAGCTCCTAGTAGCCTTCATCCCCCCACACAAAGGAGGCTTACCAAAGGCAGAGGGGGACATCTGCTGAATGAGGGCCCGGCACTCCAAAGCAGGGTAGAGGGACACAAGGGGGGAAGTTGCCCGGTCGGCCCCTGCCGAGAACTGACTGCTTGTACCTGAAGCAGACAGACAGTCAAAGGTAGGGACCCAGGATCCAGGAACCAGGACCCAGGACCCAGGCAGTGCCTCCTAACCCCCAGCACATTCCCTGTGAGCAAGTCACTGACCTGGTGCACAGGGTGAAGGAGGTTTGGCAAGAGCTAAGACAGTGCCTGGGGAAGGGGGCTTGATGCCCAGCTCAGCATGCAGCTCAGGATGCTCAGGTGATGAGGCTGAACTCCGCTGCCGTGGGGACCGGCTAGTCCACTCCTCCAGGCCACTGGAGGCTGCTGCTGTGGCTGAACTGCATGTGGCGCTGGCTTTCCGGGGCTGCAGTGAGGAAGGAAAATGCAGTAAGGATGACCAACAGCCATGACCCTCCTGTGACCCATCCCTGAATTCTGGCTCCCTTCCCAGGACCTTGGCTATGATATAGCTTCTACATAGGTCATCATCATCCCCACTCACAAGGCTCCTCACATGACAGGGGTGGAGCTCCTTACCCTCTCTCTCACATCCCTATAGCCAACCTGACAGGAAACCCTGTTACCTCTATCTTCAAAACAGATACAAATCCAACCCCTTCTCACCATCTCCATTGCCAGCACCGGCACCGGTCACCTGGCCCCTGCTTCTGCCCTCACCCGCCAGACTCTGGATGACTAGCAGGCAAGGCGATCTTGTTAAATCCCCAACCACATCCTGTCATTCCTCTGCTCACAATCCTCCCATGGCTTCTGCCTCACTCAGAGTAAAAGCCAAAGTCCTGGCCACAGCCCACAAGCCCCTACCCAATTGGACTCACCACCTCTCTGACTTCATCTACTACTACTACATTCTGTTCAGGCACACTGGCCTTCCTCTAGGTTGTGCCTGAGTCGCACCAGGTGTGTGGGCCTGCTGCCCTCCCCTGCACGTGCGTGCAGCTAACTCTCACCTTCCGCAAGGCGCAAATCTCACCTGCTCTGAGGCCTATCCTGACTGCGCTATTTAATACTGTGAACTCACATCCCCGCTCAGCCCCTTTATCCTGGCTCTATACTTTCCATCCATAGCACTTCCCAAGTAATTTATTCATTATGTTTATTGTTTATTTTGTGTCAATCTGCAAACATGTGAGCATCACAAGGATAGGGATCTTGGCCTGCTGGGCTCACCTATGTGTCCCCCATACATCGAAAACAATGCCTGGCACAGACTGGCAATAAGCATTTGTGGAATAAGACTCAGCTCTTGCCAGCCAACATTTACAATCACTCCAAACTCCTTGTGATTTTACAAATCCTCAGATGCTTGTCTGCCCTGCCCCTCCCTTCCCTAAAAATTCAACCTTCCCAGGCCGGGCGCGGTGGCTCAAGCCTGTAATCCCAGCACTTTGGGAGGCCGAGGCGGGTGGATCACGAGGTCAAGAAATCGAGACCATCCTGGTCAACATGTTGAAACCCTGTCTCTACTAAAAATACAAAAAATTAGCTGGGCATGGTGGCGCGTGCCTGTAATCCCAGCTACTCAGGAGGCTAAGGCAGGAGAATTGCCTGAACCCAGGAGGCGGAGGCTGCGGTGAGCCGAGATCGCGCCATTGCACTCCAGCCTGGGTAACAAGCGAAACTCTGTCTCCAAAAAAAAAAAAAAAAAAAAATTCAACCTTCCTCTGTGAAGACTAACTGGAGCCCCCACCTCCACTGATCTCCCAGCCACGGTCAAGGATCCCACCAGTGAGTTGTCTCCCTCAGCAGATGAGATCATTGAGGGCAGAGCAGTCCAGATCTGATGTTACATTCTCAGTAGAAACCTGGCACAAACGGGCAGTCAACAAAACCTTGCGTCTCTGAAGCTATCCAACATTCTTGTGTCACCAGCAGCAGTGGCTGCCCTCCTCTCACTCCTTAAGTGCCTGTTCTGCACAAGTATTTAAAGTTTCAAGGTATAATGCCAAAACTAAGACACAAGATGAGTTACAGGTGCTGGATGCTTCCTTCCCTCCCAGATGTCAAAACTGCTTAATTTTTTCCTGCTCGCTTGAGGGCAAAGCATGAGAAGTAATGGGTTCTTGGCCAAGCCTGTGACAGAGTCCATGACCCACCTGGCTGGGGCCGCGGACCTGGCGAGCCTGTTTCTCCTGATCCCGCAACCACTGCAGGTAGGATTCCCGAGCCACCTGCTCCTCGATGGCCTCATTTGTGGCCTCCCAGTCTGTGGCCCGTTTCTTGTCTTCTAGCATCTGCTGTTCAATCCACGACTCCTCCGATGTTTTTATGGCATTCTTCATCAGAGACTGCTCTGCAAACTGCAAGGAGGGAGAGGAGCAGGGATGTGCAATAACACTCTGAACCTGCCCAAGAGCCAGAACAGGCTCAGTGGGGTAGGTCCAAAGGCCCAGAAAAAAAGAAGACAGGAGAGCAGATGTTCCCACAGAGCAACCCTCTGCAGACCGCCTCTTGATCCGGGACTGGGGGAAAGCAGGCTGAGGGTGTGAGACCTGTCATTCCAACCTCCTTTGCTTGGAAAACCTGACTCCAACCCCAACCACCTCAACTGAGGCAGTCAGGTACCCTCCAGTCTGGGCCTTAATTTTTATTTCTTTTGAGATGGAGTCTCACTCTGTTGCCCAGGCTAGAGTGCAGTGGCGCGATCTCAGCTCCCTGCAACTTCTGTCTCCCAAGTTCAAGCGATTCTCCTGCCTCAGCATCTTGAGTAGCTGGGATTACAGGCAGGCACCACCACCCTTGGCTAATTTTTTTGGTATTTTTAGTAGAGACGGGGTTTCACCATGTCAGCCAAGCTGGTCTTGAACTCCTGGCCTCAGGTGATCCGCCCACCTCGGCCTCCCAAAGTGCTGGAATTATAGGCATGAGCCACTGCACCTGGCCTGGGCCTTAATTTAAAGAAGCCCCATCCAGAGATGACTGTTTCACAATGCTGAGGCCTTCCTCACATATGAGCAGATGAGACAAAGAGAAAAATCAGCTATGTGTGCACAGGGTGGAGGGAGTTCAAGCATGTGAGGGGTTGGGGGAAGCAGTGGGGGTGTGAGGGGATAAGAGGGCAGTATCAACATGGTGTGGGGTACTGTAAGTTACACGACACTACATGAGAGTACTGTTTTTCAGGCTGTGAGATCCAACAGTATTTAAAAAAAAAAAGAGAAAATATCAGAGTATATCCCAGGGAATAAGTGCAAATATTATTTCATGAAGCTTTAGTTAACATTATTTTTTTTTCATTTTTTAAAATTTTTCTATCACCCAGCCCAAAATGTCATAGTTAACATTATTTTTATGCACATATATACGCTACACACAAATGCATATATGCTAAATAATCATGTAAAATTTATTATTTTCTTTTTCCTGCAGACCTTGCATTCAGATAAAACGTAATTTTTTACTGTGGATAACAGTAAAAAAAAAATACATAAAACTATGTTAAAACAAGCCAATTAAAAAATAGTCAAAAAATCTAAACACACTCTGGCAGTGTTAAACACATTCCAAGTGTTTTTTCTACTTGCTCCATCAACAACAATCAACACAGGAGACTTCTGTAACCAAAGGTGTGGGCTGGGGGGAGGGTGTTTTCCCACACAGCGAGCAGCGGACACCTGGTGTCCTCCAATGCAATTCAATACCTAGAGACAGCCTAAGATCCCACAGGTTGAGGGCTCAGTCCCATAAGACTCCCCTCCTCCCACTCCCCTTCGGACACCAGTCGAAAGTCTGGGCCTCCAGAATTTCTGACTGACCGGCTATAAATTGGGATTCCCACAGTATTTTTGGGGGGAGTTCAATTAACTTGCTAGAGCAGCTCACAAAACCCAGGAAACACGTTTGCCAGTTTACATAGAGGAAATTACAAAGGATACAGATGAAAAGATGCACAGGGTGAGGTATGGGGGAAGGGATGTGGAGCTTCCATGCCCTCCCTGGGGTGCCACCCTCTAGAAACTTCCACGTATTCAGCTAGCCAGAAGCTCCCAGAACCCAATCCTTTCAGGATTTCATGGAAGCTTCATTATGTAGGCATTATTGATTAAGCCATTGGACATTGGTGATCAACCTAATCTTCAGCCCTACCCCCCTCCCCAAAGGCTGGGGGATGGGCTTAAAGTCTCAAACCCCTAATCCTGCCTTGGTCTTTCTGGTCACCAGCCCCCATCCTGAAGCTACCTACCGGCTGCCAGCCATCAGTCAACTCATTAGCATACAAAAAGGCATCACTTTGGAGTTTCTTAAGAATTTTAGGAATTGTATGCCAGGAAGTCACAAACACAATTCACCAAAGAAGATACACAGATGGCAAATAAGCATATGAAAAGATGCTCAACAGCATTTGCCATTAGGCAATTGCAAATTAAAATAATGAGATACCACTACACACCTAAGAGAATGGCTAAAATCCAACACAATGACAGTATTAATTGCTGGTAATAATGCTGAGCAACAGGAACTTCCAAATCATTACTGTGGGCATGCAAATAATACAGCCACTTTGGAAGGCAGTTTCGAGGTTCCTCACAAATCAAAATATAATCTTACAACACAATCCAGCAATCTTGCTCCCAGGTATGTATACAACTGGTCTAAAAACTTATGTCCACGAAAAAACCTGCAAGCACGTTACAGAAGCTTTATTCAAAATCATCAAAAACTAGAAGCAACCAAGAATGTCTTGTCTTTTCTTTTTTTGAGATGGAGTCTTACTCTTGTTGCCCAGGCTGGAGAGTGCAATGGCGCGATCTCAGTTCACTGCAACCTCTACCTCCTGGGTTCAAGTGATTCTCCTCCCTCAACCTCCCAAGTAGGCCGAGGCAAGTGGATCACCTGAGGTCAGGAGTTTGAGACCAGCCTGACCAACATGGTGAAACCCCATCTCTACTAAAAATACAAAAATTAGCTGGGTGTGGTGGTGCATGCCTGTAATTCTCAGCTACTTGGGAGGGTGAAGCAGGAGAATCACTTGAACCAGGGAGGCGGAGGATGCGGTGAGCCGAGATCTCACCATTGCACTCCAGCCTGGGCAACAAGAGCGAAACTCCCTCTCAAAAAAAAAAAAAAAAAAAAAAAAAAAAAGACCATATTGATATGAATAAATGACTGGAAAAATTCATAAATTAAGGATGAGTTAAGGACAAAAGACAGAGCTCCCTTGAAGAAGAATTTCAAATAATCTTTGTAAATACCTACACTCAAGGGGATGGGGGCATAACCATTTCTTAGGCGTGGGCTGCACACACTGACTTCCTTCCAGACAGTAGAGTATGGAAAAGGTGGGAAAGAGTAATCTTAAGTGGAGAAACCTAACAAACACTACTTCTGCCAGGTGATCAGGGATAACACCAATGGGCATAAATGACACTGATAGTATACACCCTTGAAATGACGTAATGAGAATGGCACTTAATCTCTGTGCTCTTCCCCTCTAAAACCAACAATCCTAGTTTAATCATGAGAAAAAGTCCAAAAGAGATGTTTCCTACAAAATATTTGATCAGTACTCCTTAAAACTGTCAAGGTCATTAAAACAAAACCGAGAAACTCACAGATAAGGAAGCCGAAGGAGGCATGCATACTTCAGTTAATAATAATGTATTAATATTTGGTTTGCACATTGTAACAAATGTACCATAATCATCTGAGGTGTTAATAACAGCAGAACTGTGTTTGGCAGGAGGAGGATATGTGTGAATTCTGTACTATCTCCTCGACTGTTCTGTAAATCTAAAACTGCTCTAAACAATTAAGTCTATTAAATATAAAAACTTAAAACATTTTTTTTTTTTTTTCTGAGACAGACTCTTGCTCTGTCACCCAGGTTCGAGTGCAGGGGTGCAATCTCAGCTTACTGCAACCTCCACCTCCTAGGTTCAAGTGATTTTCCTGCCTCAGCCTCACAAGCAGCTGGGATTACAAGCGTGTGCTACCATGCCCAGCTACTTTTTTTGTATTTTTAGTAGAGACAGGGCTTCACCATGTTGGCCAGGCTGGTCTCAAACTCCTGACCTTAGGTGATCCTCCCACCTTGGCCTCCCAAAGTGTTGAGATTACAGGCGTGAGCCACCATGCCCAGCCAAAACATTCACATTTTGGAAGAAAGAAAAAGAGGAAGCTAGGTGCAGTGGCTCATGCCTGTAATTCCAGAACTTTGGGAGGCCAAGGCAGAAGGATCACTTGAGCCCAAGAGTACAAGACCAGCCTCCCCATTACAGTGAGACCTTGTCTCTACAAAAAAATTTTTTTAAAAACACTGGCTGGGCATGGTGGCGAGCGCCTGTAGTCTCCCAGCTACTTGGGAGGCTGAAGTGAGAGGCTTGCTTAAAACCTGGGAAGCATAGCCTAGCTACAGTGAGCCAAGATTGCCCCACTACACTCCAGCCTGGTTGACAGAGTGAGACCTTGTCTCCCCACCCACCCAGCAAAGAAGAAAATGAGCCTTTAAACCAGGACAAGTCACAGATGAATTTTAAATACATAGTGGTAAGTGAAAAAAGCCAGTCTGAAAAAGGTACATACTGTAAATTTCCAATTATATGACATTCCAGAAAAGGCAAAACTATAATCAGTAAACAGATCGAAAACAAAAACAAGAAAATTCTGAGAAACTGTCACAGCCAAGAGGAGATAAAGGAGAAACAACTACGAAACAAACATAAAGTGGCATCCTGGATGGGATCCTAGAACAGGTAAGTCATTAGGGAAAAACTGAGGTAGTCTGAGTCAAGTATGGCCTTTAGTTAATAATATGTCGATATTGGTTCATCAACTATGACAAATGTACTATGCTAATACATTAATCATAGTGGGGCATATCGGAATTCTGGAATATGTTTGCAATAATTTTTTTTTTTTTTGAGACAGAGTCTCGTTCTGTTGCCCAGTCTGGAGTGCAATGGCACAATCTCGGCTCACTGCAACCTTCACCTCCCGGGTTCAAGTGATTCTCTTGCCTCAGCCTCCCCAGTAGCTGGGATTACAGGCACCCGCTACCACGCCCAGCCAATTTTTGTATTTTTAGTAGAGACAGGGTTTCACCATGTTAGCCAGGCTGGTCTTGAACTTCTGACCTCAGGTGATCTGCCTGCCTCACCCTCACAAAGTGCTGTGATTAGACGTGAGTCACCGTACTTGGCCTCTTTGCAATAATTCTATAAATCTAAAGCTGCTCTAAAATTAAGTTTATTTAAAAACAAAACAAAAAAGAATCCTATGCTAGAGGGTGTGTTGATGTTAGGGTATGTGTTTCCGAAAATGAAGCAGGAGTACTTTGTGTTTGTAGAAGTGAAACCTGAATAGAAGATATCAAAATCCCCAGCAGATGACCATGAGAGAGAAAGAGAGAGACAGAAATGAATGAGAACTGGCCGGGCGCGGTGGCTCAAGCCTGTAATCCCAGCACTTTGGGAGGCAGAGGCGGGTGGATCACGAGGTCAAGAGATCGAGACCATGCTGGTCAACATGGTGAAACCCCGTCTCTACTAAAAATACAAAAAAATTAGCTGGGCATGGTGGTGTGTGCCTGTAATCCCAGCTACTCAGGAGGCTGAGGCAGGAGAATTGCTTGAACCCAGGAGGCGGAGGTTGCGGTGAGCCAAGATCGTGCCATTGCACTCCAGCCTGGGTAACAAGAGTGAAACTCCGTCTCAAAAAAAAAATAAAAATAAAAATAAAAGAATGAGAATCTATCAGTGTGTGCTGGGAAAATGCACTGCCACCTTCTGAACACCTAGTAGGTCCCAGGCCCAGTGGGAAGCGCTTTCTGTATCAGCCAAGCTGCCAGCTGGAATACCTGTAGAATCTGCCTAGGTCACACAGCGAGTCAGTGGTGGGGCCAGGCCTGTACCCCTTGTCTCTGTGACCACAGCTATCTGTAACCACCATGATCCCAGGAGGAAGATACATGCCAAGACGCCCCGACCAAGCCCTAGCTCACTGCTCCCAAATAGGACTCCATATCCTAAAATGCCAGCCCTCAACGGGCACAAAAGATAAGCCAGATCAGACAGGTAAACCAAAACCAAAGAATAAGCCCTGAGAGATCTCCTTGAGTAACTCCCTACTAAAGGGTGAGACCTCAGGGGAGATCCAGAGAGGAGACAGATTATTTTTGTGAGTTGGGGCAAAAGAGACTCCAAGAGAGGTTTCTGACCTCTATATCCAGCAGCCATTCTAGGCACAGGAACCCACTCACCCCTGGTTTGAATGATGGCAGGCCCAGCCCCACACCAATGGTGGCCTTGTTAGGATTCACCACTGAATTATAGTGGATATTCCGATGGTAGCTGACACGGATGGGTTCGTCCTCATTTTGATGTATCCCATGGAATGTGTTGATGGGGTCTGCAGAGAAAGAGAAGGAGGGAGCATCCACAGCAGGCCAGGTAGGGCAGGCTCGAACGAGGTGCCATCAGTCCCTCACCTACCCACTGCAGAAGTACCTGTGCTGTACTGGTACACCTCCACAGGACGGTTGTACATCTCTGCCATGGCCTGCATCTCAATGTGGTTGCCATGGCAATTGTTTTTCCGCTTCCGGTTAATGTAGGTGGTAAAGTCCTCTGTGACATAGTTGGAGAAGTAGTCGGCATTCTTCATCTGCAGAATAGATTGGAAGGTCAAGGTTGGTGTGGAGAAGAAACCCTCCCACCCTGCCCCTTGCCCCAAGGCCTCCCTAAGTTCTCACCAAATAGTCCATGCAATGCTTTCGCACAACCTCATGCATGTCCTGGTCTCCATACACCTGGTCAGCTGTGGGGACAGAAGAAAGCAGCACCTTGGGGTCAGAGATGCCAGAAAAGAGTTCTGAATCATAGAACATCCTTTGGGGAGGAGGAGCCAGGGAACCAGGGAAACTCCCTTTTCTACCCCAAGGCCTGGAGAGTTCTTGCCCTTGTAGGCTAGAACTGGGTCACGGAAAAATAAGGCAGGCAGGACCAGACTTGAAGAACGAGAGAGTGCAGGTGAGAGGAACACAGCCACAGGCCTCTTGGGCAGATGACTTTGTCTAGGACACACGCGGCCACTCAGAGAAATCAAGAACATTCTAAGTTCCATAGGTTGGCTTCAAACACTATTGATTCCCACACCCCCACTTCACTTTCCACATGAGGAAACTGAGGTTCAGGGGGAGTTTGTAGTTTGTCCAAGGTCATAAAGACTCAGTTTGTGACAGAGTCAACTCTGGAATTCAGTTTTCCTGACTCCCATGAGTCAGCACGGCCTTTATAGGTTGAAAAAAAAAGGAACAAAGACAAAAAAGGAAAGGAAAAAAACAAAATGGGCTCTAAGCCCAATTCTGCCAGATACTAGAGAACAGAGTGACCAGAGGCAAGTGACCCAAGTGTTCTGAGCCTCATATGCCTCATCTGTAAAATGGAAACAAGAGGGTTAACAGACTGGGTGCAGTGGCTCATACCTTAATCCCAGCACTTCGGGAGGCTGAGGCAGACAGATCACTTGAGGTCAGGAGTCCGAGACCAGCCTGGCCAACATGGTGAAATCCCATCTCTACCAAAAATACAAAAATTAGCTGGGTGTGGTGGTAGGTGCCTGTAATCCCAGCTACTTGGGAGGCTGAGGCAGGAGGATCGCCTGAACCCAGGATGCAGAGGTTGCAGTGAGCTGAGACCGTGCCACTGCACTCCAGCCTGGGCAACAGAGTGAGACTCTCTCACAAAAAAAGAGGGGTAACAACATGGGAGGTCTTTGGTGAGGATTAAATGAAATAATGGGTATAAAATGACTACCACTGGGCTTGGGACAGAGTAGCCACACAGTAAATCAGAATTCCTTCCTCCATAGGGAGGCCTGAATATGGGATACTGAAGGTGACAGAGGTGAGTAAAATCCTGCCCCTACCTTCGGGGAGCACACAGTCTAGTAAAAGAGATAAGACACACATGCAACTAACTTTAGCTTAACTCAGCAAGGGCAGCCTGTGGCCCGAATAGTCCAGGCGTCGTGAGATTTGGTCAAACTAAGGCGAGAAGGAAACACACTCCCTCTGCTTCGCTTGAGGATCTTCACACATGCCGTTCCTTCTCTTCAGGACGCTCCTTCCATCCTCGTCAGCTGCCTACTTCTCAAACACCAATGTGTTCTTTATTTATTTATTTATTTGAGACAAGGTCTCGCTCTGTTGCCCAGGCTGGAGTGCAGTGGCATGATCACAGTTCACTGCAGCCTCGACCGCCTGGGCTCGAGCGATCCTCTCGCCTCAGACTCCCAAAGTGCCTGGATTATAGGTGTGAGCCACCGCACCTGGCCCAACATGTTCTTTAACACAGTTTCCCACTGCCCAGGACACCTCACCAGATTGTTATCAAAGGTGTGCATAGACTTCTGCCCGACCACACTGGGCTCCCACTGAAGGCAAAGGGCAGTTCACACTGAAGTCCACCCCCAGCTCAGGGCCCGATATAGTAAAGGAAATCAGGAGAAGTTTATTGAGCAAATGGATAGGCTGGGTAAGCCAGGGAGCTCTTCTCCCTGTGAAATTAAAGTGAGCTTGAAGATCATGCAAGTCTGATTTCTACTGGTTTAGGGAATGTCCCTTTGTTTCCCCAGAGGACCACTGCTCTGATGGGATCCCCCTTAGGGCACTGGGCTAGGATCAGGTCATATGGGAACACTCCTGAGTTCCTCCCTGTCAGTCTACCTTCGTGAAAACAGTCAGAAGAATGCCTTCCCTGCCTTCCCCTTCCTACTCTGGAGGGCTCTGTGAGAAAGGCTATTCTGAGATCAAAAATAGGGCCCACAATTGTCTCCAGTCCTCTTGGAGGCAAAGAGACCTGAAGGGTGAGGGGGTGTGGAGGCTGTGAAGGCGGGAAGGGGTAGCCCCTTCACCAATGTAAACAAGGATGTGGGTTCTGCGGCCACACTCTTCCCCGCCCCCTCAGCGGCATTTCCAGCAAGTCACATGTCCTGTGCACAGGCTGGGGGCCCCCTGCTGCTGCCTTTCTTAGAAGCCAGAACCACAGAGCCCGCACAGTGAGCTGCTTGAGGAGCTATTTCTGTAGGCTGAGCTTGGGGTGCTGGGAGGCAGTACTGTCAGCAACTGCAGTAAACAGGAACAAAGATGAGAGTGAAGGGGTTAAATAGGGGTTGGCTGGCCAGGCTCAAAGAGATAGGCTGAGGTGTTGGAGAAAACCTATCTCGATGGAAAAGTCAATTGTCATTTCCAGGCCTGGGAGTTCTATCTTCAAGAGCTCGACGCCAGATGCAGGAAAATGGGGGAAAGAGAGGACACCGTGGAACAGGGAAGGGAGCTGGGGGAAAACCCCGAGGGTCCCATTTCTCTGCCACTAACCTCTTTGCCTGGCAGAAGGGCTCTGCTGCCTCCTAGCTGTGTGGCAATGGATAAGGCCTTCAACCTCTCTGAGCTGAAATGTCCTCAGGCATAAGGTGGAGAGAGTAACTAACTCCCCTTCCATTTGCTGGGTGTTGTCAAACCTACACAGGAGGTCTGCCAAGCACCTAAGGCACAGTAGGTGGTCAAGAAAACAGGAGCACCATTTGTCATGAGGACAACGATTCCTTCATATTGCTAGTTACCCACAAGACAGCCAGAATGTTGCCAGAACCACTTATAAAGCCCTTCTCCTCATTTCTGTTGCAATTCCTCAGCCAGAGGAAAGCCCCAAATGCAGAGCTTAGGCTGCATGTTCTCTCCCGGCTCTCTATCTTTACTGAAACCAAAGGTCCACAAGTCTACCTCTGAGCCCTTAGTTCAAAACTTCAGCAGTCAAATTAATATCAAATTATCTATACAGGCTTCATAAAACAGGGTCTTAAAGTACGGACAAGTTATGACACTTCTGTACTTATCTGTAAAATGTAAAATACCAACTTCTCTCCTCAATCCTCCACTATTAGGTGATATGGTGTATTAAATAACATGTATTTAATCACAGCTTTTGAGGGAGGAAACCCACCACACTGATTGTAAGGTATACCCTAAGTTTGGAATCATTAATGTAGAAGAATATATGCATCTCCAAACCAAGGAAAACAGCAATAGTACCCCCCACAACAAGGAGAATAGAAGGATTTCTCCAATAATATAAGGCAGGAAAAGCATCTAAGCACAGAGCTAAACACATAGGAAGTACTCAACAAGGATTCCTTTTTGGCCAGGTGTGGTGGCTCATGCCTGTAATCCCAGCACTTTGGGAGGCCAAGGCAGGTGGATAACCTGAGGTCAGGAGTTCGAGACCAGCCTAGCTAACACGGTGAAATCCCATCTCTACTAAAAATACAAAAACTTAGCCAGGCATGGTGGCCGACACCTATAATCCCAGCTATTTGGGAGGCTGAGGCAGGAGACTCACTTCAACCCAGGAGGCGGAGGTTGCAGTGAGCCAAGATCGCGCCACTGCACTCCAGCCTGGGCTACAAGAGCGAAACTTTGTCTCAAAAAAAAAAAAAAAAAAAAAAGAATTCATTTCTCTGACTTTCCTAGCTCCACCTCTGTCCTCCAGAAAGCCCTCCTCTTCCCAGAAGGCTGGCACACAGGGCTAGGGGCCAGGCTAGACTTCCCTTTGGAGGGGTCTGAGGTTGGGGGGATGACCTGCAGAGGAAGGGGAATTCAGAGAACTTGTTTTGATAGAAACTGAAACTCCTCCTCTTGCTGACGCTGCACTTGTGGGCAATCTGCACCTGTTCTCCCCTCCCAGAGGCCAGCTAGAAGGGGGTCCCCCACCATTCTACCTCTGTTCCCATCTCCAACAGGGCTCAGAAATCCTCAGTACGATGCTACAATTGGTTCCACCAAAGACTTTTCACACTCGAACTCATTCTATTCTTACCAAAACACTCTGACTTTACACAGGGGACACAGAAATGTGGTAAAGCTGACCTGGAATCACACATCTAGAGGGGGTGAAGGTAAGGCCATGCTCTCAAAGGTAGCTGCTGGCCCCAGGTGATATTACCACCCTCATCCCAGTCTAGCTACCATCTTAGTCACCTTACTCCCTGGGGCAGGACCTGATCTTGTGTGCCTCAGTTTCCACACCAGTACAAGCAGGCATCAGCTAGAACCCAGGAAAGACATGGGAATGGGCAAAGATTATAGATATCAGGGGCTGTAACTCTCCCTAGGGCCACAGAGGCCAACCTCACCCTCCCCATATGCACCCCACTTCTTTCCTTTTTCTGGACACATAGACGACATAGAAATGCACATGTGTATACACACCCAGCAGAGCCTGCCAAAGATGCTCCCTGAAGCTAAATGCTCACCCAACAAATCCCACAACAGAGAACTATCACATTCAACGAGCAGACGCCCTTGCCACCAACCAGGAAAGACTGAAGATGTGAGGCTCTACAAACTGAGGAATACTCTATCCCACCAACCTCTTTCCTAGCCTCTGGCTGGGTAGGTGAAGGACAGGGGAAATAACCCTAAGAGCTCTAACAGACTAGCCTCAGCCTCTCTCCTCTGCTGTCTAGGAGAAGTCCTTATGTAACCAATGTAAACTAACCAGTATGTACCCAGATTTATGTGAAGAAGCAAGACACGGGAGCCTGAATTATCTTCCTATAGGGTCCTACCATTTGCTTTAGAGACAGCTGAGAACTGCCTACTCCCCAAATAGCTGCTTACCTGCCAGAAGAGCCATAGCAAGTTCCATTAAGGGCAAAAAAGGAACCTTGGTATCTACAGGGAACCTAAAAACAAACCACACAAATATGTGTACACACAGCCACAGAGGGAGACAAGGACCTGGTCTGCTCCACACTACCCTCCTAGTCCAGTGGGAACCCTGGTCCCACTGAGAACAAATCTCCTGAGGATATGAGCCAGGACAAAGGTCTCACCCGCTTGTCAAGCAGCTGTGGTGTGACCTGGTCTGTGGCCCCAACTACCACAACTGGCATACCCTCAGTGGGAGAGACAGGAGAACTCATCAACCTGGATAGCCTAGTCCCTGAGATATGTGCTGCTCTGCTTAAGGATTCTCACTGCAAGAATGAGAAAAACTGAAGGATACAGGGGAGAGAGGCTGAAAGAAACTGGTGTATAAGAAATGGCCCATGGGAATCTTCTTCCTTCTGTGGCCTAGTTCAACCTCAGATATCAATGTTCTGACACTGGTTGTATGACCTAGATAGGGTAAGGTCTTGGCTTTCTTGAGGCCTCAGTTTCCCCATTTATAAAACAGTCAAAATTGATCTCAGATCCATCCCTCCTAGTGCTGATGGTCCAGGTTCCAAGACCAAAAGGCCCAGAGGAGTGGGCCTAGCTAATGTTTCTGGGCCTCATCCTGGTAACATGCACAGACCTTGCTGCTCCCCTATGGCTCATGAAGAAACAACCATGTGGCCTCCACTTTGCCCACAGAAGCTAGCACTAGGACCCTGTCAGGGTTAGAGGTTTTTGCTGAGTCAAAGCCACATGGAGGGAGGGAGCAAGGGAGAGATGCAGAGTCACGTTTCCAAGAGGAGGTTATCTGAGCATAGCAGGGACAGGGTGGGCCACTGAGGCTACCTCTGAGGCTCAGGTTCCTATGCTCACGAGTCCCCAATAAGAGGAGGTGGGAGAGAACTGAGTGCAGCCAATGAATATTGGTTCACTCAGGGGAACCAATGGCAGACAGGCAGCTACCTGGGGAGTAGGCAGTTCTCAGATGTCTCTAAAGCAAATGGTAGGACCCTACAGGAAGATAATCCAGCATTTTGGAAGGCTGAGGCAGGTGGATCATGAGGTCACGAGTTCGAGACCAACCTAGTCAATATGATAAAACCCCATCTCTACTCTCTACTAAAAATACAAAAAAATTAGCCAGGCATGGTGGCACACACCTGTAATCCCAGCTACTCAGGAGGCTGAGGCAGAACTGCTTGAACCTGGCCGGCGGAGGCTACAGTGAGCTGAGATCGTGCCACTGCACTCCAGCCTAGGTGACAGAGCGAGACTCTGTCTCAAAAAAAAAAAAAAAAAAAAAAAAAAAAGGGAAGATAATCCAGGGGAACAGAAGGCAGAAACCCACCTGCCTCAAGACTCCCAACAACACAGGGCCACATGCTCCTACTTGGAGGAGGTAAGGCCCAGAGACATTAAGGAACACAGCCAAGGTCATCTGCCAGTTGACAACCAAGCTAAGAAGCTAAGGATCCTAGGATCATAAAAAGAATGTGTCCTGGCCAGGCACGGTGGCTCATGCCTGTTATCCCAGCACTTGGGGAAGCCAAGGCGGGTAGGTCATGAGGGTCAGGAGTTCGAGACCTGCCTGACCAACATGGTGAAACCCCCATCTCTACTAAAATACAAAAATTAGCCTGGCATGGTGGCACAAGACTGTAATCCCAACTACTCAGGAGACTGAGACAGGAGAATCACTTGAACCCGGGAGGCAGAGGCTGCAGTGTGCCGAGATTATACCACTGCACCCCAGTCTGGGCAACAAGAGTGAAACTCTGTCTCAAAAACAAACAAACAAACAACAACAACAACAAAATGTGTCCTTTGGACACCTCTGGGTTCCCAGGCCAGCTCTGACTAATGGCTCTGAGCATGTCATTTCCCTTTCTATGCTTCAATCTTTTCACCTCTCATGGGATAATGATCCAAGTTTTGCAAGTGAACCTGAAGCACCCAGCTGAATGCCTATCACACAGCAGGGGTCAAGGAAACAAGTGCTCTCTACATTTGCAACACCACTCCCCGCCCCCAGCTCCAACTCTGCTAAACGTTCCTTCCACTATTCAACACAGGGCAGGAAGTCAACCTGTAGGGCTTCACGCTACAGCCTAAGCTGACTGCCATCTGTCCCCATCCAGGCTAGGCTGGAAACGGGGGGAGGGGGCAGCAAAAAGCCCGGGGACAAAGTCCCCTTCCCAGGCACATGTACTATGCACTCTGCACCAGGGAAACCTCCAGATAAGGCCTAGAGACCAGGGGCCATGTACTTCTGGGGAGAGGCCACAGACTTCTGAGGTTTTACAGAGAAAAGCCAAAGGCAGCCTAGTCAGGGGAAATGTGTAGTCATAGCGCCGATAAGGAAAGGCCTTCAACCTGCCGTGGTCAGCTCTTCCTGTAAGTGGAGGCCCCCTTACTGAAGGCCCCAGTGGGAGGAAGGGTCGGGGGTATTTGGGGAGAACAGCTAGATATACATACACACACACACACATGCGCGCGCGCGCACGCACACGCACTCTCTCTCTCTGCTCTTGATATGAGTTACTACATAAGCCGGGTCCTCACTAGCTGGCCCCAAGGCCTACCCTCAATGACTGCCCAAGACTCAGATGCCTGCTGCATTCTCTGATCCTAACTCCACCAGCAGCCCTGCTTACCCCACATCCGGCCTGAGGTCTCGACACGGGGCCTAGCACCTAACAGGTCCCCATCTATTCTTCCTTTGCCTTCCTTTTGTCCAAGATGCCCCCAAACCCAGCTCTTCCTCTGGGAAACATCCCAGGGAGAACAGAGACTTGAGCCAGAGGTGTAGGAGGGGTGAGTTTTTTCCCAGTCCAACAGAGCCCACTGGGCCTCTTCTGCTTGGCAGAATAGAGAGGAGATCACTCACTCCACCCTTTCAACAAACACATGTGACTCTGAGGCACCACTGAAAATGGCATCTGGGTTTTACAAATACTACTGTTCCTTGAGAGTCTGCTATGTGTGTCAGGCACTAAAGGGATTTACCAAAGCAACTTCATTAAATCGTTACAGCATGAGGGTCTTTTAGCCCCATTTTATAGACGAGGAAACAGGCTCAGAAAGAAGAGCTGCTTGCCTAAGGTCATACCGAGAATCAGTGGCGCAGCCAGGGATGGAGCCTGAAACAGTCCAGCCCACCAGTAGACATGGGGGTACCCACAGACGGAGAGAACAGCAGACCAAGAAGGAACTCAAAGAGGCACTGAGAATCAACACCATTTCACAGATGGGAAAACCAAGGCCAAGTGTCACAGCAGTTATGAGTCAGGACCAGAACTAGAAGGTAGGTCTTCTGACTCCCAGCTCAAAGCACCTATCAGAGGGTACTTTTCCTTGGTAGGTATCAGAGCATCAAAGGGAGGATCAGGTCACACTCCCAGCTTCCCCTTCACCCTAGCACAGGATCTCACAACTACCTATTGGGTCACACATTCAGAGCCAAAATTGCCTCAAAGATCCAGCTCAGACTGGATAGCAGATGATATTAAGGCATTATTAATTCTGTTAGGTGCAGTAATGGCATTTTGATTATGTTAAAAAGAAGAAAGTCTGTATCTGTCAGAGAAACATACAGAAATATTTATGAATGAAATGATCCAATGTCAGGGTTTTGCTTTAAAATACTCTTGTTTCAGGGGAGTGAGAAAGAGTGGGTGGGATAGTGATGAAACAAGGCTGGCCATGTGTTGACTGTTTTGAAGCTGGATGACGGGTACATGAGGGTTCATCCTTCTTCTTTCGTGTAAGTTGAAAAAAATGTATATAAGAAATTTGTAAGCCGGGCGCAGTGGCTCAAGCCTGTAATCCCAGCACTTTGGGAGGCTGAGGCGGGTGGATCACGAGGTTGAGAGATCGAGACCATCCTGGTCAACATGGTGAAACCCCGTCTCTACTAAAAATACAAAAAATTAGCTGGGCATGGTGGCGTGTGCCTGTAATCCCAGCTACTTAGGAGGCTGAGGCAGGAGAATTGCCTGAACCCAGGAGGCAGAGGTTGCGGTGAGCCGAGATCGCGCCATTGCACTCCAGCCTGGACAACAAGTGCGAAACTCCGTCTCAAAAAAAAAAAAAAAAAGAAAGAAATTTGTAGAGATCTAGTTTCATAGCCCGCATACACACAGATTGAGGAACAGACTCACAACACACCAGAGATGGGATCTGGGTATAAACCTAGGGGTCCTACAGCCCAGGGTGACAGCAGTGTGCTATGGTTAAGAGCATGGGCCTCAGACTAATCTAACCCAGACACTGAATCCCAACTCTACTACTTACTTTACTCCAGAAAAGTCACCTCCCCCATCTCTGAGCCACTTTTCTCTTCTGACAAATGGAAGCAACAGTAGTCCCTACACTCACCTAGCTTAGTGGAGAATCAAAGAGGTTTCCTGTAGCACCTGACAGACCAATGTGTCCCAAAGGATGTTATTTTCTTTATCACTATTCTTGCTATTATTAGTATTAATCCTCCACCACTACAAAGTCTCAAGACCCACAGCTAAAGGTCACATATCAACTTGAGAGTGGAGTCTAGAGTCCCTAAAAGATTAGCTAACTGCCTCAACCCTGTCTCAGGGGCTATTCCTGATAACTGGGACACTGCTTAGGGGCAGCCCTAGGCCCTTAAGGACTAAGGCAGAGACTCACCTACAGCCCGGAAGAGACAGGCGCCATCCTCCTTCATCTGCTTGATGATGAAGCCCTTCTTGTCCCGTAGGGCCTTTTCAAACCAGTGCTCCTGCTGGAGGGAAAAGGTGGGAGTCAGCAACAGGGAAGACCTGTACTCCCTCCCCTGGGCCCCGACCTTAAGCTCCTGAGGGGCCTAGATCATTGACAAGAGAGGACGCTGGGCAAAGTAAAGTTCTCAGCCCTGTTTGACCACTCCATGAATGTGAAGTAGGAGACTCTTATAGGGAATCAGTTGCCGGGTGAACCTAAGACTTGCTTCCCAAAAGGGTCCCAAGGAACCTGAGAACAGTGGCCCCATCTGCCTTCTGCTGATCCTGAAGGGCCTGGCCCAGGGAGCCACATTCCACCAGACAGCCAAAGACTCAGACCCAGCAAGTGTCTGGGTGGAGAATGTAGCTCTACCTCAAGGGGTTTCATCTAGGAAAGATGTTGAAGAGGAAGTGAGTGGCAAGAGCCTAGATCCTGAATCTGACAAAGAGTTAGAGGATTCCAAGATATACTGTATAAGTAACAAGTCTGCAAACAATGCTCTCATCTGTAACTAAACACATTTAACAGATACACATACACACACATTTATACACATATATTCTTATGTATGTATACGAACACACATACACAAAATTGGGAAGACTAGACAGCAAAGTATCATCCCTAAGTGCTGATTTTATTAGCAATTTTATTTCACTTTCCATTTTTTTTGAGACGGAGTCTTGCTTGCTCTGTCGCCCAGGCTGGAGTGCAGTGGTGTGATCTTGGCTCACTGCAACCTCCACCTCCCAGGTTCAAGTGATTCTTCTGCCTCAGCCTCCCGAGTAGCTGGGACTACAGGTGTGTGCCACCATGCCCAGCTAACTTTTTGTATTTTTAGTAGAGATGGGATTTCACTATGTTACCCAAGATGGTCTTGATCTACTGACCTCATGATCTGCCCGCCACAGCCTCCCAAAATGCTGGGATTACAGGCACGAGCCACTGCACCTGGCCCATTTCCCTTTTATAAAGGTATACTAAACCCAAAAAGCTTTGAAAATCAAAAGTCTCTATCTAACTCATTTGGCATGATAATCTGACCAGAACTGACAAGAATCTATCCCACTTGGGGCGAATATTCAAATATTTCAATGTAGACAATATTCAGGTGTTTGATTATGAAGTACTGCCTTAGACCCTGCTGGAGGTGTTATATAATACAAAGTATATACACCAGGTGAGGGTTATAGATTCTGAATTTTTCCTAAATTTCAAAGCACATCTGGCACCACAAAGGTTCAAGTTAAATGAACCTGTATAAATACATATTTTTGAATTTAAAAAAAATGACCACATAACCTCTTAAAACATAATTTTCATTTCAAAACAAAACAAACCAGAAGCAGCAGATCAACCTTTCCTGGGTCCCTCACGCCCTCTGCTGGCTACCAGAAGCAGCCAGCCTGACCCATCAACAGGGCTGCAAACAACAGGATCTCAAGCCTGCTCCCTGGGGACACGGCCCTACCCAGGGATTTATACGATCCAGGCTAACAGAAATCAGACATAGAGGCCCACCTATCCATAAGGCTATTTTTCCCCAGCTCAGGCAAGGGGTGGAACCCATCCCCTAGGAAAGCCAGTGGAGAGGCATCTCTAGCAAAGTTGTAAGCACAAAGTTCGGAAGCAAAGAGCTTTGGGTTCCAACCCCAGCTTCGTCACATTGCTGCCCGACATCAGTCTCAGTTTCCTATGGAGTGGGGGATACGTTGATCTACCGGACAGAGCTGTCAACAGGTTCAGAGGAGTATCAGGACCTAAAGATTATTTTTAAATAACGTACCATATACTGGGGGAGGTTGTTGCCAATCACAGAAGTGGACGAAATCAGCACGGAGATTATGTACAACTGAGACGCCCTCAGAAAGTCCTTCTGAGTAGCTGGACAGGAGGGGATGAAGATTTGACAAGGGAATACCCAGTCAGCCCCAACATCAGGGCCCATACCTCAGGAAGATGTGGCTAGATTTCTAAAGATGACAAAGGCACCTGGAAGCCCTTAATGAGCTTCTATGGGCAGCGCAAAGACTCCTTTTTGTATACAGCATTCCAGTGGTCCAGGTGCCCCTCCTTGCCCCCGAGCCTGTGGATTAACACACTCCCGCCAGTTATCCCTAAGTCCATCCTGGCCCCACAGGGTTAGCCATCTCCCAGAGTCATGGGCCTGCCCCAGCCAGGGGTCTCCAGCAGGAATGCTGCAACCATAACTATAGTCCCAAACCTGACAGAAGAAAAGGTTCTTAAAAAAGAAGGGAACACAACAACTTCCTGCCTGTGGAGAGAGGGGGAAAAGAGAAGAAAAGGAGATCAAACAGGAGAGGGGCTCCCATTATCCAGCCAAGAAAGACTTACCAGGTAGCTACTAAGATCGATCCTGGGCTGGGCAGTGAGGACAGTGAAATGAATCAGATTTAGTCTCTACTCTTGATAAGTTCACAAACTACTTAGCAGAGAGGCAGGGAAACTGGTAACCACCACAAGGTATGAATAGGGCTGTGAAAAAGGTGAATACCAGGTGTTGTGAAACAGAAAAAGGGGCCCAGTGCGGTGGCTCACGCCTGTAATCCCAACACTTTGGGAAGTTGAGGCAGGTGGATCACTTGAGGTCTGGAGTTCAAGACCAGCCTGGCCAACATGGTGAAATCCTGTTTCTACTAAAAAATACAATAACAAATTAGCTGGGTGTGGTGTTGAATGCCTGTAATCCCAGCTACTGAGGAGGCTGAGACAGAAGAATCGCTTGAACCTGGGAGGCAGAGGTTGCAGTGAGCCAGGATCATGCCACTGCACTCTAGTCTGGGTGGGTGAGAGAGTGAGACTGTCTCAAAAAAAGAAAGAAAAGAAAAGAAACAGAGACCTGATCCAGCCATTTAGGCGAGCACCTGAGAGGAGGTGCCACCTGAGCAAAGCATTAAAACATCAAGACTTCCAAAAATGCTTGTTAACTGGATGGGAAATGAAGTCACTTCTGCCACAAAGCACCAGGGATGCCCGGAGCCCAGCTATGAATTCCGTAGAGCTAAAGTTCTGGGTAGTACTAGGCAGGTAAGCAGGGAGGGCCAGGAAGACGAACTCATATTAGCTGAATACCTACCCCACGCCAGATGCAAAGAGTGACCTCATTTAATTGTCCTGACCACAGTCCAGGTGGCAGGAAACATTACCCACACTTTACAAAGGCAGAAAGGAGGCTGGGCGTGATGGCTCACGCCTGTAATCCCAGCACTTTGGGAGGCCAAGGTGGGTGGATCACCTGAGGTCAGGAGTTTGAGACCAGCCTGGCCAACACGGCGAAACCCCATCTCTACTAAAAATACAAAAAATCAGCTGGGCGTGGTGACGTGTGCCTGTAATCCCTGTATCTCGGGAGGCTGAGGCAGGACAATCACTTGAACCTGGGAGGCGGAGGTTGCAGTGAGCTGAGATTGTGCCATCGTACTCTAGCCAGGTTAGGCAACAGAGCAAGACTCTGTCTCAAAAAAAAAAAAAAAAAAAAAAAAGCCGGGCATGGTGGCTCAAGCCTGTAATCCCAGCACTTTGGGAGGCCGAGGCGGGTGGATCACGAGGTCGACAGATCGAGACCATCCTGGTCAACATGGTGAAACCCCGTCTCTACTAAATACAAAAAATTAACTGGGCATGGTGGCACGTGCCTGTAATCCCAGCTACTCAGGAGGCTGAGGCAGGAGAATTGCCTGAACCCAGGAGGCGGAGGCTGCGGTGAGCCGAGATCGCGCCATTGCACTCCAGCCTGGGTAACAAGAGCGAAATTCCATCTCAAAAAAAAAAAAAAAAAGGCAAAAAGTGAAAGGAGCTGGAGTTTGGATACCAGCAAAGCCTAGTGTAGAGACAACAGGGAAGGCTCCCATGAGCCACAGCATGGAGGACATACCTTGCAGTCCATTCATGAAATACCCTTGTTTGTCTCTAAAAATGAAAGAGACCTGAGTAGGCCCCTTGGCACAGCAGGGTTTGGGTCCTGGGCCAGTCAAATTGGCATCCAGGCCTGGATCTAGAGGCTGGACTGCTAGCCACCCACTGGCTTTGGCATCAGCAGCCTGAAGAGTTTGGGCTCTGGCCTTTCTCTCTCTTTCTCCCTTTGGGGGTAAAGCGTTGCTTAGGAAGGGCTGCTAGGAGTTGGGGGTAGGGGATAGCTCAGCCATAGATAAGTTTAAGCTCCAACAGTGCCCTTGCCTGAGGAGGTCAAGTCCAGGCTGTGAACCTTGCAAACCCATTGCAGAGCCTGTGGGAAAGTCCCTACCTCTGAGCCTCCACAAAAAGGCTGAGTAAAGCTCTCTAACACCAGAGGATCCCAGGAGCCGAGACAAGATTGTCACCTAGTGGTCTAAAGGCCCAAGTGAAGTTGGAGGAGGCTGTGGAACCCAACTGACTTGGGTTCCAATCTAGCTCCACCAATTAGCCATGTGGTGAACTGCTTTAAGTCACAGTTTTCCAATCTGTGAATGGGGACATCAAGCCTCCCAATAGGGATGCTGAGCAGACTCAAGTATTAAGGGCTTCCCCTGTAATATTTGAAGGGAAGAGACCACTTAATGAGTTCCCTTCCCTTCCTTGGAAGGGAAAAAAGCCTCTGTAGTAGGCTGATTAACAGCCACGCAAAGATATCAAACCCTAACACCCCTGGAACATGTAAATGCTAACTTATAATGAAAAACGTAGGGCCGGGTGTGGTGGCTCATGCCTGTAATCCCAGCACTCTGGGAGGCCAAGGCAGGCAGATTGCTTTGAGCTTAGGAGTTCAAGATCAGCCTGGGCAGCATGGTGAAATCTCATCTCTACAAAAAATACAGGCCAGGCGCAGTGGCTCACACCTGTAATCCCAGCACTTTGGGAGGCTGAGGCAGGTAGATCATTTGTGGTCAGGGGTTCGAGACCAGCCTGGCCAACATGGTGAAACCCTGTCTGTACTAATAATACAAAAATTAGCCAGGCGTGGTAGTAGGCGCCTGTAATTCCAGCTACTCAGGAGGCTGAGGCAGGAGAACTGCTGTAACCTGGGAGGTGGAGGTTGCAGTGAGCCAAGATTACACCACGGCACTCCAGCCTGGGCGACAGAGCGAGACCCCATCTCAGAAACAAACAAAAATAAAAAATTAGCCAGGCATGGTGGCTTGCACCTGTGGTCCCAGCTACTTGGGAGGCTGAGGCTGGAGGATCACTTGAGCCCTAGAAGTGGAGGTTGCAGTGAGCCAAGACTGCACCATTGCACTCCAGCCTGGGTGACAGAGTAAGACCCTGTCAGAAGAGGGGAAGAAGGGGAAGAGGAAGGGGAGGTGTTTGCAGATGTAATTAACTTACATTATTAAATCTGGAGATGGGGGGTTATCTTGGAGTATCAGGTAGGACCTAAATGCAATTACAAGTGTCCTTATAAAAGAGAGACAGAGGAAAATTTAGTAAGAACAGAAGAGGAAACCACATATACAGAGAAGGCGATGGTGAAGATGGAGGCAGAGATTGGAATGATGCAGCTGTAACATAAACCAAGGAATGCTGGCAGCCGTGAGAGGCTAGAAAAGGTCTGAATTCTCCTTGAGAGCTTCCAGGAGTATGGTCCTGCCAACATTTTGATTTGGATATAGTGAAACTAATTTTGGACTTCTGGCCTCCAGAACTGTGAGAGAATAAAATTCTGTTGTATTTTTTGTTTGTCTGTTTTTGAGATGGAGTCCTGCTCTGTTGCCCAGGATGGAGTACAGTGGCAGGATCCTGGCTCACTGCAAACTCCGCCTCCTGGGTTCAAGCAATTCTCTGCCTCAACCTCCCAAGTAGCTGTGATTACAGGCCCTGTCACCATGCCTGGCTAATTTTTGTTATTTTTAGTAGAGATGGGGGTTTCACCATCGTGGCCAGGCTGGTCTTGAACACCTGACTTCATGATCCACCCGCCTTGGCCTCCCAAAGTGCTGGGATTACAGGGGTGGGCCACCGTGCCCAGTCAACTTCTGTTGTTTTAAACCGCCCAGTCTGTGGTAGTATCACAGCAGCCGCAGGAAACTAACACACCCCCACTGGTAGCAATCCTTGGTGTCTGAGCCCTAGGACCTCACGACTGTGAGACAACATAGCATGGATCCCACTCTTCAGGGTCCACCTACCTAGCATCCTCCAGGGTGAGAAGCTAGAATTAAGGCAGCAGGGCCCTGGAATCTCCCCTCTCAGCCTGGGAAACTACTGACTCTGCCTATGGATGGATGGGCTGCCACTGAAGTGGGAAGGGGACAAAAGATGGCAGCAGCAGTGGCAGCTCATAGACAGATGTCTTCCCAGAGCCCACGGCCAAGAGGTATTTAGTATTCTGGGATTCACAGTTCTGTCTCAGCAGCCCTGGTGCCAAGACCACCCCCTCCAGCAAAGCACCCAGAACACTAGCCTGGCTCCATGGACAAAACACAGGCAATCCATCCAAAGAGAAACATAGACACACTGCACTCTAAGGACCAACACAACCCCTCCAGGGCAGAAGGGAAGAAGAGCAAGGCCCCAAGCTTTGGCTAAGCCACTGAGGGGAGGGGGATTAAAAACCCCCAAAATTGGCCAGGCATGGTGGCTCACACCTGTAATCCCAGCACTTTGGGAGGTCGAGGAGGGTGGATCACCTGAGGTCAGGAGTTCAAGACCAACTTTGTCAACATGGTGAAACCCCATCTCTACTAAATTTACAAAAATTAGCTGGGCATGGTGTTAGAGGCCTGTAATCCCAGCTACTCGGGAGGCTCAGGCAGGAGAATCGCTTGAACCCGGGAGGCAGAGGTTGTAGTGAGCCGAAATCAGGCTGCTGCACTCCAGCCTGGGTGGCAAACCAAGACTCCGTCTCAAAAAAAAAAAAAAGCAAAACAAAAAACAAAAACCAAGATCCTGTTATTCTGCTATTCAGCAGCAGAAAGGAATGAAGTATTGATAAATGCTACAACGTGGATAAGCCTCGAACGTACTATGCTAACTGAAAAAAACCAAGTAACAAATAACTGCATACTATTCCATTTACATGAAACATCCAGAATAGACAAATCAATCAAGCCATAAAGTAAATTAGTGGTTGCCAGAGGCAGGAAGGGGATAAGGAAATTGGAGGCTGATAGCTAAGGAGTGCAGGATTTCTCAAGGTGATGAAAATGTTCTAAAATTGACTGTAGTGATGGATGCACAGATCTGTGAATATATTAAAAGCCAATGAATTGTACACTTTAAATAGGTAAATGGTATGGTACATGAATTACATCTCATTAAAGTTGTTAAAAGAAACACATCCAAGGGCTCAGCACCAGCCAAGGAGGACGCTGAACACTGCTTGAAGTGTCCTAGCATAACCCCCAAAGGTCAAGCGGTCCCACTTAAAACTTGCATGAAGGGTGAAGGGAGTGGCAGCAGGGAATTAAAGAAAAGACTACAACTTACTTCAGAGCAGTGAGTCTAACCTCCCTCATCACCACTACCCATTTCATGGAGGGAGAAACCAAGACCCAGAGAAGGAAACTGCCTGAAGACCACAAAAAAACTTACTGCAGAAACAGGACTCATATCCATATTGCCTGGGCAGCGACCCTTTCCTGCTTTCCTACCAGCTAGCTACCCAATTCCAGGTGGGGTAAGGGGAGCCCAAGAAATCAGCAGGTTCCTAGATGCCCAATGAAGGGCTTTTGCTACCAAAGATAGGTTACTAGGAGTGGATAAAGTCTTCTAGGAAGAACCAAGATGACCCTGGGGCAAACTGCCCATTCTGGCCAAGACGAAGAACCCGCCAAGGTCCAAGGTGAGCAAGGTCACATACTCGCACCTGGACATGAATGAACTTTTGCAATAAAGGCAGCTGATGGGGGAAGTAGTTTGCCTAAAGCTATAAGGCAGGTAAGGAGGAGACACTGAAGTCTGGAAGGTGATGAAAGAATTGAGGGATGATGGCTCAAAGCTTGCCTTGCTCTGAAGCCCAAACTCCACATACAACTCTACCTCTCTACACCACTATCCAACATGCCTCCGGACAGGAAATCCCACCGAGCTTGTTCGCTACAACATGGCTGCCCACAAAAAATGGCTGTTCTTCAACCCTGAGCCTCATACGAAACAGGCTGCTTGTCCTGTCCACCAAGCTTGGATGGCTGAGAGGGAACAGAGGAGCCAGGAAGAGAGGGGAGAAACCCAGTTCCTCCTCAAAAGACATCCATCATTCTTTATCACCTCCAGGTCCAGAGAGCTTTGGACTGAGTTCCCTAAAATCCCAAAGCTAAACAACACCTCACCAGCATCTTGCCTGACCAGTAAGAAAACTAAGGCCCAGACAGCATAGGTAGAACCTACCCTGGTTTACCCAGCAAAGCCCTGAAAGACCCAGAGTTGGATCCCAGGCAACAACTATGGTACCACACCCAGCTTCTTCCACCACCTCAGTTCATATGCCCCTTCTCAAAGAGCTCTCTGTGGGGTCTCTAAACTCAAGATGCTTACAGGCCGACCTTTTCACAGAGCAGACTCTCAGCAAGGCAACCATGCCTGGTAACCCTTGACATCACCACCCACCCAGCACCTGGACCCCAGGGTACCAAAAAGACTCCTAAAGGGAGTAGAGATACATTTAGAGAATCAGGACAATGAGGAAGCCTAAGTAGTCAGAACCAGAACCAGAATCATCATCCAGACTCCCTCTCAACAACTCCCTCTCTTCCCAAGGGATCCAACTCACCTCCAGGCTACAAACAGCCCTAGTGACAGTTTAGGACCAATACTGCAGTGGTAGGAGGAATGTTCCTTCTTCTCATCCCCAAAAGCTCTCCAGTTGGACCAGGTGAGGAAGGGAGAAGAGGATCATCTTTGTCCCAAGAAGTGCAGGGACAGAAAGCCTCTCCTCTGTCATTGGGAAGGGCAGGTTTCATGAGCCCATAGAACGTGACTTTTTCTTTTTTTGAGACGGAGTCTCACTCTGTCACCCAGGCTGGAGTGCAGTGGCATGATCCTGGTTCACTACAACCTCCGCCTCCCAGGTTTAAGCGACTGTCCTGCCTCAGCCTCCCAAGTAGCTGTAACTACAGGCGCGTGCCACCACACCCAGCAAATTTTGTGTATTTTTAGTAGAGACAGGGTTTCACTATGATGGCCAGGCTAGTCTTGAACTCCTGACCTCAGATGATCTGCTTGCCTCTCAAAGTGCTGGGATTACAGGCATGAGCCACCATGCCCAGCCCTTTTTTTTTTTTTTTTTTTGTTTCGTTTTGTTTTTTAAATAAAGATGAAGTCTCATTATGTTGCCCAAGCAGGTCTTGAACTCCAGGGCTCAAGTGATCCTCTTGCTTTAGCCTCTCAAGTAGCTGGGACTACAGGCACACAGCACTATGCCCAGCTTACTCCTACGTTCTTGTAAAGACAAGTATAAGGGACTGTAAGGGGCGTAAGGAGGTGTTTCTGAGTTACAATGGCAGCACAAGATGTTCCTTCTCTTTGCACCTGGAACCAGGGATGTATATCAAGGGAGGGGGAGTAAGGAAGTGTTTTTGAGTTCTCATGCCAGCACAGGATGTTCTTCCTCTGTCCCTGGGACCCGTGATGTACCGCTCCCTGCTTCTGTGGAAGGAGAGAAACTACCTGACCAGACAGAGAAGAAATAACTGGTCCTGACCCTTGAGTACAGATGGCTTATCGTGCCAGAATGATGGGAGGAAGGGAACAAGAACAAGGGGCTCAAGACAAGGCTTGCGGCCCCTGTGAATTACAGATTTACCTGAGCCGAAGGGAAAAGGAATATGGGAGGAGAGTTTCTCCAGAGTGGCAATGTCCCAAACCCCTTTTCTGTCTCTGGGAAGAAAAAAGCTTGTCAAAAGCAGTTCAGAACTTATTACATGACCTAGAGGTGAGAAGCAAGCATAGCTGGGTCAGGGAGAGACTCGAAATCACTCTTGGTTTCAGAGGAGAGGCTCCACACTCCATGTCCCGAGGACTTGACAATCTTCTCACAGAAAGGAGGAGGACCTTCTTGGCCCTGGCCACAAGGGGGTTCAGAATATGGGGTTCATATAACCCTGAAGAGCATCCAAGTCCATCTGTCCAATGGGAGAGGATGACCTCACATTCCTCTCCCTGGACAGAAAGGATTGCCTAGTGTGGTAGGAGGAGAGCCTCATGCCCAAGTGAGAGCCAGGCCCCAGTCCCTAAGGCAAAGGATCTCTTGTCCCAGAGCAAAAGTTTGGCCCCAGACTCTTTTCCTCAGAATCCTACTCTATTCATATCTCCAAGGGGAGCTGGAATCTGAGGCCCAAACCTTATGTCTCTAAATGACACCTATGACTGGGGTGTATGTATGTTGTCTGAGGTGAGGTGACAGTACCCTCAGGGTAGTTTTAGAAATCAGCTCCTAAGGTGGGGAACAGGCCTTTGCACACCTGGGGTAGGATTCAAACCCTTGGGGGTAGACTCAGGACCCCGTTCCACAGGGATCCTTTATCCATGCCCCAAGAAAAGGGTCTCAGGGGTCAGGTCTGGGGGAGGAGTCCTCCTGTTTCTCAGGGGAACATCTCAAGTTTCTTGAGAAAGAAGCTCAGACCTTACCTCTAGACACAGAAGTCACCAGCGTATGTATGAATCTCCTGTCCCTGAAAGAAAGCTCAAATGTCCTTGATAGAGTGGCTCTCAGGCCCTTAACGGTAGGCAGAGATCCACAGGGAGGCCCCAGACATCATCTCTGGGATCCTATGTTGCCCATGTCTCCCTGCAAAAAGTCTTATATCCCTGGAAAAAGCTTAGAAGATCCCTCTCCCCAGGGTATTAAAGAGGATGTTATGTGTTTATCAGGACCCTGATTCTAGAGGGACTCTCAGGCCCCTGAAGACAGAGTTAGGACCCTTGAGCTCTCAGGTCTGGCTATTCAGTGGTCCTGTGTTCTATTACCCAGCAAAGTGGAGAGGGTTGTCCTATATGCAGTGTCTCAGACTCTTGAAGGGGCTTAAGGCTCCTTGCGGATGTTCATATCCCTTCTCTGAGGTCTCTACTTTGATTTCCCTGGAGGGCTAATCCCAAACTTGTATCCCAGAGAAAAAGACCTTTTAAGCCACTGAACACAGACCTAAGTCTCTTGGGAAACCTGAGACTCCTGTTCAAGAGGGGCGAGATCCTACCTGTGTCTCTTGGAGAACTCTCACCTACTGGCCCTACAAGATGAGGTCCCAGGAGCTGGAATGACGACTACAGACCCTAAAAGAGGCCTTGGATCCCACCTTTAAGTCTGCCACTTCATCGTAGGCCTCTAGCCCCAAATCCCTAGAGGGGAGGAAAGAAGGTGTCTCACACCCCTACCACGAGAGAAGACTGTCAGGCCTAGTGAAAAGGCCTAGATCCCTTGGGGCGATCTCAAACAGCCTTCGAGTATCTTCACAGTGTGGGGTCCCATCTACTGTAGCTGCCCACCCATCACCCCACAGCTCTTACCTGCTCGACAGTGGCGGGGTCCATAGCCTCGATGCGTGCTGCAGCAGCCTCATACTCGTCCTCACTGTTGTAGCCTGCGCCGACCTCCTCACGCTCGGGACTACCCCCTCCAACCGCGCCAACCCCGGGAGCTTGACGTCGCCGCTTGCTGTGCCCAGGCCCGGAGCAGCAGCCGCCCACGCCTACGGCACCACCCACACCCACCACCACGCCCGCGGCACCCACACCCGCCGCCGCTGCGCCCAGCGCGTCACCGGGCCCGCCGCCGGGCCCACCTGGGCCCCCACAAGGAGGTGGAGAAGCCTGTTGTGGCCGGGGGCCCGCCACTGCACCAGGCGGCACTGCTAGCGCCCAGCGGTGAAGAGCGCCCGGTGGTCCTGGTAGCGGGCCTTGAGGCGGTGGCGAAGCTCGAGGACGGGCCCCCACCACGCCGGAGTCACGGTCGCGATCGCCTCCGCCCACGCCCGTGCCGCCGCCGCCCACGCCCACGCCCCCGCCGCGCCGCGGCGCCGGGGGCAGCGGCCCGGGCGGCGGCGGCTCGTTGGCAGGGTCGGCGTCGGGAGGCGGCGGCTTCTTTTTCGGGAGTATAGTCATGGCTGCACCGCCGAGTACCCCCCAGCAAACCCGGCGCAGAGCACGCCGGGAGAAAACCCGGATGAGGGGGCTGGTGTAGTGTGCGAAGCACGACGGGAACGGCGAGACCCGGATAAAGAGATCGCGGCACCGGTCCGAGAACCCGCGGCGGCGGCGGCGGCGGCGGCGGCGGCGGCGGCGACGGCGGCGGCGGTGGCGGTGGCGGTGGCGGCGGCGGCGGCGGCGGCGGCGCGCGGGTCACGCCGGGAGGAAAACCCGGATGTGAAGTCCAAGATGAAGGCAGTGCGGCGAGTTTGTCGTAGCTTTCTTTCCAAGTCCAGCAAGCTTATTGCTACGCTTGTTCCGGCCTTCTGCCTCAAAGGAAACAGAACCAAAACAAGCACCTCTTCACTCCGCCCCCTCGCAGGTTCCTGCACTACCGGGTGGGGCCCCGGGGCGCTGCGCACGCGCGCCAGGGCACAGCCCCGCCCCTCGCTCGGAAGTACGTGGGCAAAATCGTCGCCGCCGCCACAACAATTGCTAACACCAACCAATTGAGCAGCTGCGTGGGTCCTCGACGACGCCCACGGGCCAATCAGAGGCGAGTGCTTGCCCTCCGGTGCCCTCCGTCTCAAATTTCAGTCAAAGTCGACACCCTCGTTCCCAGCCTTTCTCCCTGTCGGTCCCGTCTTGCTCTTTACTTTTCTCCCCGAAGCTCTGACTCGCAGGCGTCGTTACTGTGGACGGACAGCGTGGCCTGTTCCACGTACGAAAGGAAAAACGCCTCCCCTCCAGGCTTCCAACTTGAACGCTGTCAGCCGGACTGACAGGAAAACAGCAATAGTCCAGAGCATAGCATTCCTCTTGAGCGTCACTTCCGATCCCACCCACCTGCAGATACCCTTCCGGGGGAGGTGAACACCGCTTCACCCCGGCAACAGCTTAAGTTCTGCGGTGATTGGTTAAGAGACGCCTTCACTCCCGTCATACCGACCAACCTTGAGACCGACAGGCACCGTGGGGACAGTGGTGGTTTGTGAAACAGACACGCCTTCTTTGGCGACACAGCACTCTCGCCCTCGCGGTGACCTCCCCGCCCCTATGGCTAATGCGCAGGCGCGGCCCAGCCTTTTAATTTTTTTTCTGATTGAGACGAGGGTCTCATTCTGTCGCCCAGGCTGGAATGCAGTGGCGCGATCATAGCTCACTGTAGACTCCAACTCCCAGGTTCAAGCGATTCTCCTGCCTCAGCCTCCCGAATAGCTGAGACCAGAGGCGCACACCACCACGCCCGGTTAATTTTTTTTTTTTTCCACTTTTTTTGTAGGGACAAAGTCTCGCTATGTTGCCAGGCTGATATAGAGCCCCTGGGCTCAAAGGATCCTCCCGCCTCAGCTTCCCAGAGTGCTGGGATTACAGGCATGAGTCACCGTGCCTGGCCAAGCCTAGCCTTTTTCTAAAACTAAGTTTGCTTGGGTCGATCGAGATTTATGAACCACCTCTGTCACCAGTCAGTGTCTCGCAATGGGGTTGGCAAAATCCCTGCTATTGAGTGGCTGGAGAGCTACACAGTAATTCTAGCTCTGCTCTTCCTGTCTGAGTGATCTTTGGCAAGTCATTTAGCACCCACTCCGTCCTCAATTTTTGTTGTTGTTGTTTACCTTTTTTTTTTTTTTTAGACGGAGTCTTCCTCTGTCACCAGGCTGGAGTGCAGTGGTGCGATCTCAGCTCACTGCAACCTCCGCCTCCCGGGTTCAAGGGATTCCCCCTGCCTCAGCCTCCCGAGTAGCTTGGACTACAGGTGCAACACCACCATGCCCGACTAATTTTTTGTATTTTAGTAGAGACGGAGTTTCACCATGTTGGCCAGGATGGTCTCGATCTCCTGACCTCGTGATCTGCCCGCCTCGGCCTCCCAAGGTGCTGGGATTACAGGGGTGAGCCACCACGCTCGGCCTGTTGTTTACTTTTTTAATGGAACGCTTCACGAATTCACGTGTCATCCTTTCACATGGTGCCATGCTGATCTTCTCTGTATCATTCTAATTTTAGTATATGTGCTGGGAAGCGAGCACCCATCCTCAATTTCCACTCTATAATAAATTGGCAATGATAATTCCAATCTGAGGATCAGAGATTAATGCTTGTAAAGGGCCTGGTGCTGTGCCCACCACATAGGAAGTGTTCAATAAAGTAGTCTGTATGGTGGTGCAGTGGAAGGACCCCAGCCTTTGGAGCCAGAAAGACTTCAGTTCCAGGCACAGATGGACCATTACCAACTAAGACCTTGAGGAACTCATTGTGTTGCTTTTGGGATTACCCATGTTTAAAACGGGAATGATAATGCCTGCCCATACTATCTCAGGGAATGGTTGTGGGGTTCAGATGAGCTGATGAACCAAGAAGGTATTTAGAGTTCACTTCCAGTCTTAGGAGACAAGCCATACAACAGGTTGACTGAAAGAGACCATGGGAAAGCTGTTTTGAATAGGGCTTTGATTCCCTTCAGATACTAACCCTAGTTGAAGTTCTTCCCTGAAAGGCATTAAGTAATAAATGGGCTCTAGTAGTGTTTTCTGCTCATGAGACTTAATGGGAGGAGGGGACTTTCATGTTTACCGGGCCTGTTGTGTTCAGGGCTCTGTGCCAAATACCTATGCACATTATCATATTGAATCTTCTCATGATCATCTCACTCCAGCCCCATATATTCCACTCACTACACATCTAAAACTGAACTGATGATAGTAATCATGGCTACCTTTCACGAACTACTTACTATGTACCTAGCACTGAGTGCTAACAGCTTTGATGTTCCCTTTACCAGGGAATAGTACTCCCATCCAGCCACTGCTCAAGCCATAACCTGGGGGTCAACCTTGACTGCTCCCTCTTCCTCAACTCCCACATGCCTGTCAATCCCAAGTCCTGCCAATTCTACCTCCCAAATCTCTAGATTCTCCAATTCTACTGCCACTACTCTGGTCCAAGCCACTGTCACCTACCACCTGGACTACTATGAAAGCCTCCTCCCTACTTTTCTTCCTTCCAGGACTGTTTATATCCACTCTTCACAGACAGAATGATCCCTCTGAAACAAACTTCGTTATGACTTTTCTGTTTAAAAGCCTTTAGAGGTCCCCACTATCCTTAGGATGAAGTTCAAAATTTGCATCATAGCTTCCAAAGCCTTTTGTTATCTGGCCTACCTCTCCATCCTTCCTCTCCTCACAGGCTCGCACTCTCCTCTCTAGCTGGACTGAACTACTTTCAGTTCCCCGAAGGCCTGAGCTCACTCTCTAACCTCCAGGTCATTGCACATGCTGTTCCCTCTGCCTAGAACATTGCACCCTTTCCTTTGCTGCCTGGCTAAGTCCAACTCATTCCTTGTGTGTTGGCCAGGTTAGGTTCTCCTGCCATCTGCATGCTTCTATAACACATGGATCTTAGTTCTGCCACACCATGTTGTAATGACTTAATTGTCTGCCTTCCATGCTCAACTCTACAACAGAGACAATGTCTACTTTGCCCATCTTTGTATTCCTAGGGCTGGCATGTGATGGAAGTTAATAAATATTTGGTAACTAAATATATTATCCCTGTTTCACAGATTAGCAACCTGAGGCAAGAGAAGGTAAATGATTCTCTCACCCAGGGATTGGAACCCAGGTCAACCTGAATCCATGGTCTCTGCTCAGTGCTCTACAGAACTCAGCCACACACTAGCCTGGTATAGCCAGTAGCCAAGAAGAGAGAATGTAGGGGGTGTCCGCAAGGAAGGGAAATTTACCAAACCAAGAGATGCTTTTATTAGGGTTAAATTCCCAGAGTTGTTTGCTGTCAGGAAGCCTGGGTTTAAGTCTCCTCTAACCAACTTATGTGTTTCTCTGGGTCTGTTTCCCCATCTGTGAATGAGGAGACTGGAGCAGATGATATCCAAGGAGGAATGCCTCAGGACCCCCTGGCCTTCCTCACTGACTGTAGCTGGACTCTTCAAACCACGTTCTTTCATTACTCCTGGATCCCCATCTTTCAGAATATATCAACAACCATCCATCTCCCATACCTTGACCCATACCAGCCCTTCTCCTAGCTAAAAGGGATCAAAATCAGAGTGTTTTCAACCCCTCCAGCCCAACCCAGCCCCCAAACCCACAGAGCCAGGAGATAGTCAGTCCTCATCTCTCCTCTCAGGTTTTATTGACTGATGGAAACTACATCTTTGTCAGCCGCCAGCTCCATGGGGACAGTGCTGGGGACAGGGAACCTGAGATGATGCCAGATTTCAGCCTGAGAGCAGAGTTCTGGAAGGTGACTTGAGGGAGAAGAAAGGAGTATGTGAAAAGGAATTGTAAAGGAGGAGGAGGAGATCAAGAAGTTCCTCCTGTCTCCTATAACTCCCAAGTTCAGGAACATCCCAGGCCTGAGTCCCTGATGCTTCTGGACTCTTGCCCAAGAACATGGAATCAGCCCATGATCTCCAGACACCGCCCAGCTCTTGCTGGCTGCCAGGCTCTTATCTCAGCCAGTCCAGACTCCAGCCCAACCCAGGAAGGAAGCAAACCAGAGGAGAAGAGAGGAGGAAGAGTAGTTAGAGGTGGCCCCCTGATTAGGGCAGATGTAAATGCTGCAGCAAACTGGTCAGAGGCTTTGCATAATGACACGGCAGCAGCTGCTATTGCTAGAGTTTGCTGTGGGCCCAGCAGAGGATAGGGTTGCGGGGTCCCATTTCCAGCAGCCAGGGAAGGGGATGGTGAAGTTTGTGCTATCTGAGTGTGTGTTGGGAGAGGCAGCCTGACCCCTCAGACAAGGCCTGGGGATGGCAGGTCACTGCAGAGGCCACAGCCCATGAAGCCTGTGTTTGCATTCCAAGCTTCGGAATTTGGGAATTGTTGGGCTAGATGGAGGGTGAGGACCTCACTTAGAGGCCAGATCAGAGGTGAGGGTTCTCTTCTCTGAACCTCCAAATCTCCATATCCCAGCTGGAGGGAGAAGGAAATCTCAACTCTCCTTCTTAGGCCAGAGCTCAGATGTTGGATCAAAGCTTTACCTTCATCTGAGAGCCTGAGGGGGAGGAGCATGCAGGAGTCCAGCTGGGAGAGAGGGGCCATTCCCAGTGTGCTGGGACAAGGAGGCCAGGGGCCTGTGGAAGCCCAGTGCTTCAGTTACCACCAGGAAAAATGTCTGAGATGGGGGGAAGTTTCCCATTCCCTTGCTACTTCCCCACCATGTGGACCATTTCACAAAACTCCATTGCATAGTTCTCGGTGGGGGGCAGAAGGGGTCCCCAAGCCTGCACCTCTCTGCCTCCCAAAAATATGGCTTTGGAAAGAAGTCCCCAGAAATGAAGAGGGCCCTCTGAATGGGCAGGTCTACCCCTCACAGGGATGAGATCTTGACAGTTTCGGGGAAGAGGCAAGGGGTACCCAGGCTGGAGTTCCTGAGGGTGCTGCTGGCCCTGCCGCCACCGCCAGGGGAGGAAAGTTGGCTCTCATCTGGGGTGTTGGCAGGAGGGGTAGGGATACTGATAATGGCAGCCACGAAGTCCCGGCTGTCACAGTTCCGGTCAAGGCTGTCATGGGGCTTGGCATTGAGGCTTGAGCGGCTGTGGACAAGGGTGGAGAAGATGGAAGTCTCTTAAAAAGTTATCTTAGGCTGGGCACGATGGCTTATACCTGTAATCCCAGCACTTTGGGAGGCCAAGGCGGGTGGATCACCTGAGATCAGGAATTCAAGACCAGCCTGACCAACATGGCAAAACCCCATCTCTACTAAATACAAAAAATTAGCCAGGCATGGTGGCACATGCCTGTAATCCTGGCTACTTGGGAGACTAAGGTGAGAGAATCACTTGAACCCAGGAGGTGGAAGCTGCAGCTGAGATCACACCATTGCATTCCAGTCTGGGTGACAGTGAGACTCTGTCTCAAAACAGAACAAAAAAATAGATGAAGAATGAGTTCCAGACAAGATAAACCCAAGCTCCTAGCATGGAGGGGTTTGGGTTCAAGCGTAACTTGCTAGGCCTGGAATCATGAAATCTCAAAACCACTGGTGCAAGCTCTGAGCTTCCCCAGGTATGGCTTGCAGGTAGGAGGGCTGCTTACCTCTGAGGGGCAGGGCTCCTGTGCAGCCCTGCCAGCATGTCCAGCTCCTGCATGCTGCCACGGCTGACTGAGGCAGTGGAGTTGGCAAGGCGGATGGCACGGCGTTTGGCCCTGCGAGGGCAGCAAGAAGACAGCAGGCTGCCGGGCCCCGTTGGCTGGGAAGACACAGAGGTGCTGCGGCTGGTGCGGCCACCCAGCGAGACAGCTCCCAGGGCTTCACTGAAGGTAAGCTCATCTGTGAACTCATGGCACTGTGGGCAGAAGGGAGGCAGAGTCACGGGGCATCCCAGGGGAGCTGATCTCACCCTCAAGCCTTTGCTCAGGCTGTTTTCTCCTTTCTGGAAATTGCTCTCTCTTCCCTTCCCTTGCCCATCCTTCAAGGCTTGGCTCTCCTGTAGCCTCTTTCAGGAAGCTCTGTGTGATTTCCACAATTTGTAGTGAGCCTCCCATCCAAGGGAGAGAGCTGGCATGGGCACAGAGGGACCCCCTATATTCTGCTATACCACCTCACATTAGGCCTTACCGTTGTCTTCTCCAGACAGTGCAGCAAGTGGTGATGTTGCTGTTCGAAGGCAGAACGGTTCCTGACACACAGAGCCTGTTCCTCGCCACTGCCGCTGTCCTGGAGTGGATGGAGCAGAGCGATAAGGGCAGCACCTTCCTCTCACTGTCATGGCTGACCCTAACCCCAGTCCAGACCCCAACCCACCTCAAGGCCCCCATTCTGCTTGTACTGCAGGAAGGCATTAGTGGTACCACTCTTTGCCAATCGGATCCTTGCCAAGCGCACCTTCTGCAGAGAGAGGAGATAAAGGGTCAGGGGGTAAGCCCCAAAGTAGACTGGCTTGGGGTGTGGACAGTAGGAGGTGCTCAGATGGGAAATGTGGTTACCTGCTGTGCTCGGCGCTTGTCAGCCCGCTGGTTCTGGTGGTAGATGCGGCTAAAGTTGGACACAATGACTGGCACAGGCAGGGCAATGACCAAGACGCCACTGAGTGAGCAGATGGACCCGAAAATCTTGCCAGCAATGGTGCTGGGCACCATGTCTCCGTAGCTGGAGCGAGGGGAGGTAGGTCAAGGTCAGGAAAAGTGCCCACCTACCTCTCAGTCCCCCACTCCATCCCATCTAACCCAGCCTAGCTCTGTGACCCTGGTCAGGCATTCAACCCTTCTGAGTGCCTTGGTTTCTTGCTCTGTAAAACGTCGGGGGGGTGCCAAATAAGAAATGGGCCTGGCCCTCAGCCCCTACTATCTGCTGCCCCTGTCCAAGCTATATACCAGGCACCTGAGTCAGCTGGAAATCTGTGAAAACCAAGTAGAGGGGAGCAATTCTTCAGAATTCACAGGCAGTGAACACAGCCTCCTGGGGAGAGAGTCCCAGCACCACAGGCGAGCCGAAGGGCTTCAAGTCCTGGGAGGAGTGTTCTGTTGGTTTTGGCTGCTTCTGTCTTACCTGGTCTAGGTAGGACCCCCTTCTCATTCCCCTATAGGGGAATCCTTGATAACTGTCCACATATGACGAAACAGGGAGGAGCCTTGAAACCCCCCTGCCTTTCTCCATGCCACCCACCTCCCACAGAGATAGAGCAGAGTCAGCCTTACTAACTTGTTCACAGAGAGCTCCCCTGAAGATCAGGGAGGTTCTGTAACTGACTCGCCAAAGATCACACTGCATACTTTGGTTCTGATTGCAGAACCAATCAGAATTTCTCCACAGAAACACAGCCTCTGCAGTCTTCAGCCTCTAAGCCCTTTCTCAGGCTGTGCCCTAGGATGGCTGTTCCTTATTTCTGTATTTTGACTCATTTTAAGCATGCAGGACTCTGCTCAAAAGTCTCTCCAACTTGGCCATTGCTCGCTCTGTGATGTGTCATCTCAGACCGTGTCCTCAACTATGAGGCATGGGCAGCCATCCACCCTCACAGAGTTGTTGTGAGGACTTGAATAGAGTAAAAGCCATCAAAATACTCAGTTCCAGCCCACTGTAAGCACTCAGTATTTGTCTGTCGGTCTGATCCTGGGCCTCCAACCAGAATTAATGTCTACTCTTTAGAAACCCCAAATCAATTTTTTTTTTGTACTTCTATGAAGGCACTGAGCAAACCCAATTCATTCAGTCATTCCTTCAATGAACACTGAGCACCAACTGTATATTCAATCCCAGTGATGGAAACTTAGAGAAGGATCACAGCATCTGCCCTAGACAATATCTTTAGAAAGCTCATGAGTTTGAGGTCAAGAGATCGAGACCATCCTGGTCAACATGGTGAAACCCCGTCTCTACTAAAAATACAAAAAATTAGCTGGGCATGGTGGTGTGTGCCTGTAATCCCAGCTACTCAGGAGGCTGAGGCAGGAGAATTGCCTGAACCCAGGAGGTGGAGGTTGCGGTGAGCCGAGATCGCGCCATTGCACTCCAGCCTGGGTAACAAGAGCGAAACTCCGTCTCAAAAAAAAAAAAAAAGAAAAAAGAAAGCTCATGAGTTTGATGATTCCATTTGATACTTTTATCCCAACTGTTTCTTCTGCAGTGATTGACCAAAAAAAAAAAAAAAAAAAAAAAATGCTGAAAACATCTTGTTCTGGGAAACATCCAGGAATCGCAAAGGCACAGAAGTAGTGCCCCACACAGCAGACAATTCTAGAAGGTTGCAGACATGAGTCCCCAAAACAGAAAGCCAACACCTATGTATCCTGCACCAGAAACATTCAGAGAACTTTCACAACTGTGATGCCATTGAATCCTCTCTAGATGATGAAGGGATCGGCATTTCCCATTTTACAGAGGGGAAAACTGAGGCCACGAGAAAACGACATCAACAGAAAGACAGCAGCTAAGATAATCCTTGAACCCAAGTCTCCTGACCTAGAAAATTAAGGCATTGTCAGAGCTGGGAGGGATCTGAAGAATAAGTCAAGCTCCCTCAGTTTATACAGATGAGCAAACTGAAGCCCAAAAGGAGAAAGAGGCCAGGCACTGTGGCTCACGCCTGTGATCCCAGCACTTTGAGAGGCCAAGGTGGGTGGATCACCTGAGGTCAGGAGTTGGAGACCAGCCTGGCCAAAATGGTGAAACCCCATCTCTACCAAAAATACAAAAATTTGCTGGGCGTGGTGGCATGTACCTGTAATCCGAGCTACTTGGGAGTCGGAGGCAGGAGAATCACCTGGGAGGCACAGGTTGCAGTGAGCTGAGATCTTGCCACTGCACTCTGGCCTGGGTGATAGATAAAACTCTGTCTCAAAAAAAAAAGAAAGAAAGAGAAAGGAAGGAAGGAAAGGAAGGGAAGGGAAGGGAAGGAAGGAAGGAAGGAAGGAAGGAAGGAAGGAAGGAAGGAAAGGAGATCATTCCTTTAAACTTCCTAATTTTGCAGAAAGGGTGAATGTAATTGATTGGGCAGCCTCCAATACAGAGTCCGCACTCACCCAAGTGTGGTCATGGTGACAATGGTATACCAGAAGGCCGCAGGGATGCTTGTAAAGTTGGTCTTGTTTGTGCCCTTCTCGGCATAAAACATGACAGTGGCAAAGATGATGATGGCCATGGTTAGGGAAAAGAGGAGAAAGCCCAGCTCAGAGGCACAGCTCTTAAGTGTATAGCCCAGAATCCTCAAGCCCTGTGAGTGCCTGGAGAACTTGAAGATACGGAACACTCGGAACACACGCAGGGTGACAAAGGCGCCTGAGACATCGTCGTTCTTGGGCACCAAAAGCCCAATGTAGTAGGGCAGGATGGCCACCACGTCGATGAGGCTCATGACACTCCGCAGGAAGCGGCAACGGCTGGGGGCGGCAAACAGCCGCAGGAGGTATTCACCTGTGAATATGAGTACACAGGCTGTGTCCATGCAGAAAAAGGCCTGTGGGAAGCGTTCACCGCAGGGCTGCTCCCTCGAGGACCTGCGTGCAGAGCCGCGGCATGGGATGGTCTCCACCACATTGGCGATGACCGACACAGCGATGAAGAAGCCGGTCACATAGTAGAAAACGAGGGCTGCAGTGCTCGTGTGTGGATTCTCAAAGGCCCGCCACAGTCGCTGCCTCAGGGAGCTGCCTGCTGGCAGGGCTGGGCCATCCCCGGTCTGCTCGGCCTCCTCGTCCTCTGCCAGGCGCTCAGCATTCTCCTTCTTTCGGTCCCTATACTCTTCAAGGCAGCAGTCACCGACTAACTCGGGGACCAGGCCATAGAAAGCCAGCTCTTCATCAAAGGCCTGGATGCACTCCTGTCGCGGGCAGTGGAGCCGTCCTGTTCGGTAAAAGTTCAGCACGTGGCGGAACATGTCCGGGTCCCGATCAAAGAAGTACTCGCCTGAGTCAGCATCATAGAAGAATTCCTTCTCTGAGCTGCCCAGCAAGGTATCTGGGTAGCGGTCCAGAGTATTCTTCCAGGTCTCAAAGCGCCGTCCACTCACATTCACCACCAGAACCTCATCTCCTCGAGATGCCTTCACCCCCGGGGCGGGGGGCAGGGGCTGCTGGGCCAGGGGCAGCCAGCCCACCGCTGCCGCCCGAGCAAAAGGCAGCCACGTGGCCAGGCCTGCCGCCATCGTGCCACTCCCCAAGCCCAGGGAGACTTAGCGGGGGTGGCGTTTAGGAGAATATGGCTGTCTCCAGGATGGTGGGGGCTTGGAGATGCCTTGAGCCACCTGAACAAGGAAACTGGGGGTGTCTAGAGAGGCCAAGAGGAACCAGGAGGAAGAACTAGAGAGATGGGCAGGAGCTTGCGGGACATTTATAGGGCCTAGGAAGGGCCTGGGCAATGTCCTGAGGGACTGAGAAGGGACTTGGGGATGTGGAGAAGAGCAGAAAAAGGGTGGGGGGATGGGGCCAAGAAGGAGCTGAGGAAGGGTTTAGAGACACTGAGATGATTCTAAAGGAGTCAGCCTGTGCCTAAGAGGTGTCTGGGGGGCATCTAGAGGGGCCAAGACACACGTGGGGAGTTGTCTACACTCTCAAGAGTCTCAGGGAAGGCAGAAGGGCCTGGAACTCCTTTGCAGGGCTGGAGAGGAGACTGGGGCATCCAGAGGGATAGAAATGGGACCTGAGGTGCTTGAAAGAGGCTGAGAATGCCTGGAAGTGGGGGTTCTAGAGGGGCTGAGACAGGTGAGGACAGTTGCCCACACCCTCAAGACTTCTAGGAGAAGCATAAGACAGTTGGAGCCCCCTCACGGATCTGGAAAGGGAGCTGGTGCATCTCGAGGGGTGGGTGTGGAGCCAGGAGGTTGTAAAGAGGCTGAAAGGTGTATTGGGAGTGCCTAGAGCTGCCAAGAATAGCCCGGGGGGGGGGTGTCTGTACTATACAGGAGTTCTGGGGAAGAAAGGAGAGGCGAAGGCCTCCTAGTAGGGCTAGAGAGGGGAAGGCATTATCTAAAGGGTTAGAGAGGGGCTGGGTTATTTTTTGAGAGGCCGAGAGTTATCTGGGGGAGGTGAGTATCTAGAGGGGCCCAGAAAACCTGGTCGACACTCTCAGGAGTTCTACAGGGAGGAGAAAGGGGCCTGGGGAATTCCAAGGGACTAGGACTCAAATGTTAGGAAGTTGGGCACAGTCCCAGAGCACCCAGGGGATCTATAAAGACTAAATCAGAGGAAGGGGGTTACCCCAAAATCGGATTAAGATGGGGTGGGATGTTGTAAGGGAGTTGGGTGTGTCTCCAGGGAGGGGGTGCTCCTGGGCTTTGCAGGAAGCTGGCAGGGGAGGCTGGGAGAAGGCTGGGTCCCACTGTTGGGGGCAGGTCTGGGGAAACCACACCCCGAGGGGCTGGCGGTGCTTGCCGGGCAGTGGCAGTAGCAGCAGCGGCAGCAGAAGGAAGAGAAGCAACCACAGCCAGGCGTAGGAGAGAAGGTGGCATAGGCAGGGGGAGGGCTCGGGGTCCCCGGAAGGATGCCTGGGAAGGACAAGGTCCAGCGGGACCCCTGGGGACTATCCCAGGATGGGCTAGGGTGTGGGGGCTGGACCAGGAAAGGATGAGGACAGCGCTAGTGGTGGTCCCCCTCCCCCCACCTCGGGCCGTCCTCACCTGTGTCCCCGCTGCAGCAGCAGCAACAGCGGTGGGGCTGGGGGTACCAAACACCCGAGCTCCTGGCACCCTCTGCAGAGCTGCCTGAGTTCTCCTCCTCCTCTGGCTCTCTCTCCCCGCCCCTCCAAGCTTGCCGGGAGATGAAGAGAGAGGCAGGGAGGGGCCTCTGGCTCCCTGAGCCCCCTCCCCTAGGATAGCCAGAGAGGGACCCTGGGGAGACTCCGCCTCCTACAAAGCTGGTTGGGCCTCAGTCGCGTCATCTGGAAAATGGGGGTGGCAGGGAACTTTGCCAATTCTCCTCACCTCCTTCCTGGACTCCCCTTTCTTCCTGCCCAGCTCCTACCCCCTCTGCCCCCAGGGGCCCCCACCCCCACTCGCCTGAATCAGCAGCACTTAGCAGATCCGATCGATGGGGAGGCGTCTGTTAATGGCCCCAGAGCGGAGTGCCACAGGGAATGATGCAGCGCTGTCCCCTCCCTGCCCCCCTAGACTGTGGAAGGGCAGGAGAACCAGGGGTAATTGCTGGGGAGTGTTTCTCCAGACGGCCAAGTCTCCAAAGCTGCCCCTTGAGGAACGCAGCATAGGTTAGAGCCCCTGCTCTAAGATTTCGGCTGTGGGACTGGAGCACGCAACTTCCTGTTTTTAGATATGAAATGAGGGTAAAGGGAATGTAGAGGGGGACAATCCAGGTCCCACGCCCCTACCAAGTCATCTCCCAGGCAGGCCCCATTCCGAGGGGGGTCTCCCTTATCTGTCCACATCCAGTGGCCTCAAATCACACCTCCTCCGCTAGAGGGCTCTGCTTCTGGATGGCAGGAGCACTGATTATGGAGTGCCTCTGGCTGGCTAACAGTGGGTTCAAACTCCAGCTTTGCCACTGACTTGCTGCATCCTTGAGCAAGTGACTTGCATTGTTTCCTCAGTTGTAAGATGGAGAGTGTTATCCTAACTCGATAGCGTCATTTGGAGCATTACATGATGTGAAAGGGCATAGGACATACCACCAGGGATGCTTAACCTTAAAGGAGTGTGATGATGGGGGCATCGTATCACAGGGCCAGGCCTAGCCTTTGATCCAATTTACCCACCCATGTAATCTTCCATTTGCCCACTTGGCACACTCCTGATTTGTCCATCTCTACGGCCATCCTTCCACCTACCCATCCACCCGTTCTCCCACCCACACAACCAGTTACTCTAACCATCCCTCCACCCACCCATCTGTCCACTTAGTTGTTAATCCACCCACCCACTCATTCATCCATTTGTAAGTTCACCCCATCCACCTAACTATTCACCAACCTATCTGTTTGTATCCATCCTCCACCCATCTCTGTCCACCCAGAACACACGCAGGGCGACATCCTCCACCCATCTCTGTTCATACATAGCTCCACTCATCATTTTTTCCCCCACTCTTTACCTTTCCCATTCATTAGCTCATCTACCCATCCATCCATTCCCCTATCCATTGGTTCATTTACTCCCAACCTGTCCATAAACCCATCCATTCACCTATCTACCTAATTCATCCATCATCCATTTGTCCACAGACCTATTATCTACCTGTGCATTTACATCTCCACTATCCATCTTTTATCCACCTACCAATCTATCTACCCATTTATTCATCCAACCACCCATCCATCCATACGTCTATCGTTTATTTTTCAACCTATCCATCATCAGTCCATGCAACCATCCACTTATCCATCCATCAGTCCATCTAATCACTTATCCATCCTCCTATCTGTCTACTCATCTACACCCGCAATCCCATACATGTCTACCCATGTACATATCTGCAGGTATTTCAGCTCCACTCAGTTTGAGGGGTTGGTCAGCAGTAAATGGAGACAGGCTGGATGAGGGTAGGGAAAAGAAAGTAATGTTGCAGCCAGAGACCTCCCTCCCTATTCCAGTGGTGTGAACCTCCCCGCCCCCAGCACATCCCTCCTGGTTGAAAAGAACGAGACCAGACAGTCAGTGGGTGGGCCCGTCTGGCCAGATGGTATTTTGGCTGCACAGCCTTTACATACACACACACACGTGTTGCTAGAACGCTGAACATGGACCACACACCCACCCAACATCCCCAATCCCAAATGCAGAGTAGCCAGGCTCCAGACATAAATTAAAAAATAAAATAAAATAAAATAAAGAGTTGGTCTCTGGGAAGGAGAGCTCATGCAGAGATAAAGGCAGAAGCCCTTGGGAGCCAGGACCAAGGAGAAGGAGAAATCCCTGCCCCTTCCCTCAGGATCCCCACTTCCCAGTGGCTTCTGCCCTAAGACAGGATCATTAACACTAAGCGTCAGGCCTCTAGCCCCTTTAATGTCCAGTCTCCTAACATATTTGATTTTGGCTCCAGCCTTCATTTTCCCACCACAGCCCAGGGGAATGGCATCCTAGCGGGTAGGAAGGGGAGGGGGTGGGTACAGCCTGCAGGTCTTTAGCTGGTTTCTCCTGGCTCTAGGTCTGGGTCAGGAGACCCCACGCACTCCTTGCTGAGCCGCACAATTTCCTGGGACAGAACTTCCATGTCCTAAGAAACAAATGAACCATCAGGGGCCAGAGAACGGGACAGGCTGCTCCCTTGCCAAACCTAGGGTATCATCTGTGATTTCCTTCACGCCCCTTCGTTAATCAATGCTCAGCTGTGTCTGGCCTGGGATGGGAAGGTACTTGGAGAAGCTCACAGCGCCACCAGCAGTGGGCTGGGCTCAAGTCATGAAGATGGGTGGCGAGCTACAGATATGGGAGTGCAGCGCCTCCTGCGTCATGGTGGTGCTGCAGGATACACCACCACTCTGGCCACCTGCCCTTCTACTAAGTGTGCACTTACTTCTCAAAGGCAGGAGCTGGATCTGACTCCTTTCTGACTCTCAGAGATGGGGGAAGTCTTTGGGTGGCAGGTTGGGCAAAAAGATGGGTATGTGGGCCCATGGGGGATCTATTGTAGGCAAACAGGTGAACAAATGAATTGTCCAGAGGACAGATGGAGATCAATAGGCAGGCAGGAAGGTCACTGGGTGGGTGAAAGGTAACATAAGGGGCAACTGATGAGTAGGTAAGAGAATGATCTGTCAGGAAATGGGTGGCAGGACGAAGTAGACAATGAGATGAATTAGTAGTAGGTTGGATAGATGGACAGATGGGCAAATGGTTGGGTGAATGTGTAGATAAATGGATGAGCGGGTACATGGAAGGAACAAATGGGTAAGTTGATGAGAGGGTGGAAGATGAGAGCATGATGGGGTAGCTGAGTGGGTAGGAGGATAGCTGGGAGGATGGGCTGGGTGGGTGGGTGACCCATGGGCTGTGTGGCTGGGTAGGCAGGCGGCTGGGTGAACAGATGGGTAGGCTGGCAGGCCACACTCGCCTTGTGCAAGTGCATATTCTTGGTGAGCTGTTCCTCCAGCATGTTCTGCAGCTTCTTGTTCATCTCCCGAAGGTTCTCGTCGCCTGGCTTCACCAGGTCTCTCAGGACGCTGCCCAGCCCGCTGCGGTCTGTGTGGCCTGCTGCCACAGACACATCTGCAAGGGCCCAGGCTGAAAACCACCCCCTCGGCAGAGCCAGGCAGAGCCGGAGGAGAAAAGAGTGAGACGAATACCAGGGGAGAAGGGAGCAGGAAAAGCCACGCCATGTAGGGCAGAGGCTTTGACATAGGAAACCTAGCTCTGTCAGTCACTAGCTCTGCGGCCCTGAGAGATGAGGATAACTCATGGACTGGAAAGATGCACATGACTGCATGTGAAGCACAGAGCACACAGAAAGCCCTCGGCACATGTTGGTTGGTATGATTCTGATTAATAAAGAAAAATCTGTGAAGGAGAAGGTTTGAAAGAAAGAAGCACAAGCAATGAAGATACAGAGAAGGAAAATGTATGGATACAGACAGCAAGACAAGATGAAGGCGGTGGGTGAAAAAGAAACAGGAAGAGAGAAGGGAGAGAGAGGGGAGAGGAAGATGAGGCATAGGGAGAGGAAAGGAGAAAGCAGACAGAGAGACACACTGGAGAATGAGAGTGGAGAGATGACAGAGACAGAAGAGGGAGGAGGCGAGAGCAAGAGACAGCACTTTCCTGTTCTCCCTTCCATAGGTCATGGTCTTGTCAGTAGCTTCTCTGAGTTCCAAGAGGAGAGGAGAGAAGCCCAGGCATAGAAAGGAGCGGGAAGGCCAGGTGAAGGCTGGACCAGGGCTAAGGGTGGGGAGCGGGCACTGACCGATCCGGCTGTCCATGACGTAGGTCTCAATGATGGCACTCTTCCGGCAGAGGTCCTCTGCCATGGAGGCACTGCTCACCTCCAGGTGCTTCACCTGCAGGATGGCCCAGCCCACTTGAGACCTCTCTACTGTACATGTTCACACATGAGGCGTCCCGGCCATATCCCACATCCCCAAGGGCACTTCAAGTGAGGATGGGCAGGCAGGCAGGCGGGCAGGCGGGCAGGCAGGCAGGCGGGCGGGCGGGCAGGCAGGCAGGCAGACAGGCAGGCAGCACCTTCTCTTCCAGCATCCATTTCTCCTGCTGTGTCTCTGCCAGCCGCTGAAAGAGCTCAGCCACTTCCTCATCTGACAGCTCTGCTGGCCGAGGGGGCTGGGCCTGAGGGCTGCTGGATAAGGACTGCAGGAAAGAGAAGGGGAGAGGCCAGCCCCAGGCTTAGCACCACCCACCCCAGACAAGTGTCAGGTACTGGGGCGGAGAACCAGGCCAGAGGTAGGTGAGAGAACACAGACCCTGAAACTGGGACTGTAGGTCCATCTTGGTACCCTCAGACTGTTTTCCCCTCTGCCTAAACGGGGGTAGAGAGTAACGACATCAGAGCCTTATGGAGAGGATTAAAGGAAGATCCCAAAGCACATGAGATTTAACTTTCAGCTGACAGGAAAACTGGAAGAGAGAGGGACATGCTAAATCATACTATCAGGAAGCCAGCAGACAAACCCAAAAGGTAACATACTTCCTGTGCGGCGACTGGGCTGGCCTCTTCAACAAGCTGGTCTCAGGAAAAAAGGGATCACAGTAAAGAGATTTAAGGGCCAGGCCGGGCGCGGTGGCTCAAGCCTGTAATCCCAGCACTTTGGGAGGCTGAGGCAGGTGGATCACAAGGTCAAGAGATCGAGACCATCCTGGTCAACATGGTGAAACCCCGTCTCTACTAAAAATACAAAAAATTAGCTGGGCATGGTGATGCGTGCCTGTAATCCCAGCTACTCAGGAGGCTGAGGCAGGAGAATTGCCTGAACCCAGGAGGTGGAGGTTGTGGTGAGCCGAGATCGCGCCATTGCACTCCAGCCTGGGTAACAAGAGCGAAACTCTGTCTCAAAAAAAAAAAAAAAAAAAAAAAAAAGAGATTTAAGGGCCATAAAACAACCAGATATAACATGTGCTCTGAATCTGAATGCTAGTTTTCATAAAACCAGCAAGAAAGGACATTCTGGGGCAAACTAGAGAAATCTGATGATTAAGGTCAAAGTATTAGATAACATGATTTTTTTTTGTTTTTTGGAGACAAGAGTTTTGCTCCTGTTGCCCAGATCGCAGTGCAGTGGTGCAATCTAGGCTCACTGCAACCTCCACTTCCCAGGTTCAAGTGATTCTCCTGCCTCAGCCTCCCGAGTAGCTGGAATTACAGGCGTGTGCCACCACGCCCAGCTAATTTTTGTATTTTTAGTAGAGATGGGGTTTCACCATGTTAGCTAGGCTAGTCTTGAACTCCTGACCTCAAGTGATCTGCCCACCTCCACCTCCCAAAGTGCTGGGATTACAGGTGTGAGCCACCGTACCCAGCTGATGACTTGAAAATTTATCAAATTGGGAAGGTAGAGACAACAGTTGAATAAAAACAGGTTAATCTCATCTAGGTTTTAAAAAGAGAGAGAATTCTGGAAGAGTATAAACTAAGAATTTACTTATTTTTTCTTTTCTTTTTTGAGAAGAAGTCTTGCTCTGTCACCCAGGCTGGAGTGCAGTGGCACGATTTCAGCTCACTGTAACCCCTGCCTCCCAGGTTCAAGCGATTCTACTGCCTCAGACTCCCGAGTAGCTGGGACTACATGTGTGTGCTACTGTGCCCAGCTAATTTTTTTTTTTTTTTTGTATTTTTAGTAGAGATGGGGTTTTACCATGTTAGCCAGGATGGTCTTGATCTCCTGACGTTGTGATCCACCCACCTCGGCCTCCCAAAGTGCTGGGATTACAGGCGTGAGCCACGGCACCCGGCAATAATTTGTTTTATTTATTTATTTATTTAGAGATGGAGTCTCACTCTGTTGCCCAAGCTGGAGTGCAATGGTGTGATCTTGGCTCATTGCAACCTCCACCTCCCGGGTTTGAGCAATTCCCTTGCCTCAGCCTCCCAAGTAGCTGGGGTTACAGGCATGCACCACCATGCCCAGCTAATTTTTGCATTTTAGTAGAGACAAGGTTTTCCTATGTTGGCCAGGCTGTTCTCAAACTCATGACCTAAAGTGATCCACCCGCTTCAGCCTCCCAAAGTGCTGGGATGACAGGCGTAAGCCTGGTCCTGAACTAAGAATTTACAATGGTGACTTCTGGATGGTGAAAATTTTTTTTTTACATTAAGGTTTTTTTGGGTTTTATTTTTTATTTATTTATTTTTTAAGACGGGGTTTCACCATGTTGGTCAGGCTGGCCTTGAACTCCTGACCTCAGGTGATCCGCCCGCCTTGGGCTCCAAAGTGCTCGGATTACAGGCGTGAGCCACCGTGCCTAGCGGTTTTTGTTTTTTTTAGAGTTGGGTTTTCACCATGTTTCTCAGGCTGGTCTTGAACTCCTGAGCTCAAGTGATCCACCCACCTTGGCCTCCCAAAGTGCTAAGATTATAGGCATGAGCCACCACACCCAGCCAGACATTTAAGGTTTTAAAAAATCTTTGCTGGCTGGGCACAGTGGTATGTGCCTGTAGTCCCAGCTACTCGGGAGGCTGAGGTGGGAGGATCGCTTGAACCCTGAAGTTCTGGGCTGTAGTGCGCTATGCCAATTGGGTGTCCGCACTAAGTTCGGCATCAATATGGTGACCTCCCGGGAGCAGGGGAACATCAGGTTGCCTAAGGAGGGGTGAACCGTCCCAGGCTGGAAACAGAGCAGGTCGAGACTCCCATCCTGATCAGTAGTGGGATTACGCCTGTGAATAGCCACTGCACTCCAGCCTGTGCAACATATTGAGACCCTGTCTCTTAAAAAAAAAAAAAAAAAAATCTTTGCTCGTGTGTGTGTGTGTGTGTGTTAAGATGGAGTTTCACTCTGTTGCCTAGGCTGGAGCGCAGTGGTGCGATCCTGGCTTACTGCAACCTCCACCTCCCGGGTTCAAGTGATTCTCCTGTCTCAGCCTCCTGAGTAGCTCAGATTACAGGCCCCCACCACGCCTGCCTAATTTTTTTTTTGTATTTTTAGTAGAGATGGGGTTTCACCATGTTGGTCAGACTGATCCCGAACTCCTGACCCCATGATACACCTGCCTCGGCCTCTCTAAGTGCTGGGATTACAGGTGTGAGCCACCACACCTGGCATCATTTGTGGTTTTTAGAAAATGTACTACAGTGAAGGGGAAATTAGCCCACAGATGATGAAACAGAGAGTCAGCAAGAGAGAGAGAGAGGATTATTGGCCTGTCCCCCATATAACAATCTGAATCCAAGTTGGTGGGCTTGGAGAGAAGGTGACAAGAAAATATGTGTGCTGTGCCCCAAAGTAGGATATGGTTTTAGGTAAGGAGAAAAGGAGAGGGGTTCTCAGATTTTTAGGTTGGGAGAAGCTGGGGCTGTAGGTTCTTCCTTGCCCCTTACCCTGGCTGGAACAGCCGAGCTCTCCTTTTCTCGCAAGATCTCCCGGTAGCTGAAGGAGGAGATGCTACTGCTGTCCCCTGTCTGAGTCCGGCTTGGTGAGTTCATCTCTGAGAGAACCAGCTCCTCAAGGCCTGGGTGGTGGAGGGAAGAGAAACTTGAGCCCCAATCCCCGTGAGTCCCAGGATAGCCACCAGTAGGAAGCAGAAATAGATTTGACAGAGATGGAAAGAGAGACACCTAGGCATGGGGAAAGGCAGAAGCGGATGGCAGGACAGGGCGAGACAGAGACAGAAAAAAGAGCTGAGGCCAGGCGCAGGGTAATCCCAGCGCCTGTAATCCCAGCACTTTGGGAGGCCAAGACGGGTGGATCACTGGAGGTCAGGAGTTCAAGAATAGCCTGGCCAACATGGTAAAAACCCATCTCTACTAAAAATACAAAAATTAACTGGGTGTGATGGTGCACACCTGTGATCCCAGCTACTAGGGAGGCTGAGGCAGGAGAATCACTTGAACCCGAGAGACAGAGGTTGCAGTGAGCTGAGATGACACCATTGCACTGTCTCAAAAAAAAAAAAAAGAAAAGAAAAGAAAAAAGGGCTGCCTTTCTGGAGAAACACATACAAAAGGAGAGAGAGAAAATGGAAGAGGCTGGAGAAACACAGCAATGTGGGTACACGTGGGCCTCAAGTGGCAAACAGACACACTCGGACACAAGGTTCAAAGAAAGGAAGACAACTAGAGAAGGCACAGGGCACAGCCACTTGCAGAGAGAAAACGCCAGAGATGGAAAGCCAGAGCAAATGGCAGAAACTAAAGAAACGAGCCAGAGCAGAGACAGCAACAGAGAGACAAAAGATGCAGGCAGGCTCTCGTAACCATGCACCTAAATCTCATAACCATGCACCTAATCTAATGGACAAGGTGAATGTATGGTATACAATTGTAACCTTTCCCAAGATTTTTACATTCATCTGTAATAAAACAGAAACAGAACTCCTCCTTTATAAAGAAAGGTTACTTCAGGAGACTGAGTGCCTCAGAGAAAAATTGATTTGGTGAGAGATACATCTGTTTTGCCACGTCACTTAAAGCACAGGCACAGAGCTTGTGCGGCTGCTCATGTAGCTGCTTCTGGGTGTCAGGGAGGGGGATGACAACACGCCCTCAAGGATCTCCAGCAAGGGTGGGGTGGCTGAATTGGGGATCCATAGGTATCCCGAGTAGGGGAACAAGGGACCAAGTTTTCTCTGAGTCTGTGATCTCAGAGATGCACCAGAGCCATCACTGCATTTTACTTACTTAAATATATTTATAGGCCATCCCTGTCTAAAAAAAGGCTGAAGCAACTCAAGTTGTGTGTGTGTGTGTCTTCTGCTTGAAGTGGCAGAAATAACAGATTGGATTAGCTGTAAAATGAAAACACCACAGTGTTGCTGACTGTCTTAAGTCTGTCTCCCTAGCTCAACTGGGGGCTTCTGGAGGGCAGGGACTCAGGGAGTTTGATATCAGGGACCCTGGACTTGAGTGTAGAGATTTATAGAATGAGAGATTATATACAACAGATTTAGAAACACCAAGTGAGGTGTGGGAGTGTGTATAGTACATACAGTGAGGAGACAGAGATATAAACAGACAAACAGAAGAAAGAAAGAAAAATGAGACAGAGAACAGTAAGAAGAGATAAAGGAACAGAGAAAAGAAAGGGGGGAGGAGAAAAGGAGAAAACTAGAGAAAGAAAGTAAGGAGATGAAGGCAAATATAGAGGAAAGACAACAAAATGAGAAAGAGGCAGAGACAGAAACAGAGAAGACAGAGCAAAAAAGAGACAGAAAGAAAGAAACAGAGAATGCAGAGAAAGAATCAGAGGAGAGACAAAAGGTAAAAGACAGATGGAGCTCTAGAGCGACAGAAGCAGGAAAGCACAGCTGAGGAAGATTCAGGACTGACCTGCAGCCTGCAGGCCCAGGCCCTGCCTTCCCCATGCCTCAGCCTCCTCTTCCTTTCCTGGTCCCTCACCTGAGCGGCTCTTGCTGTTAGTGAGGATGTCCTGCAGCCGCTCCTGAAGCTTGTCTGCCCGTTTCCGTTCCAGATGCAGCTGCCGCTTGAGGTCCTTGAGCTTTGGGGTAGGGGGTAAGCTTAGGACTGAGGCCCAGTGGGCCCAGAGGAGGAGGCCACTGGTAGGAGGGAGCTGTGCTTGGGCACCCCTCTGTCTTACCGCAGCACTGCCCTTCTTCTCCAGGATCCTCTGCCCATCCACTGTGTCCTTCACCTCCTGTGGGAGAAAGCAAGCATGGCTGGTGGGTGCTGGAAGGGTTGCCTGCAGCATGCTCCCTCCCTGCCCTGCTGCACACTGAGGATCAGGGGTGTGTCTGGGGCTGTGCAGGGTTCGCTGACCTGCTTCAGGCCGCTAATGGTCTTCAGGTGGCAGTCCCGCTCCTCCTGGGCCTGCTGGAGCTGATCCCGCACATCCTGTAGTTCCTCCTCCTTGCCCTGCAAAGCAGAAAGCAGCTCAGGCCTTGGCTAGGGAAGCCTCTGTCCTCCCAAGGGGCCCGTCAGTGTCTGGAGAGAGGAACACCATCATGCGAGAGGCACCTTCAGCTCGGCAGCGTGCTGCTCCCGACATTGCTTGAGGGCTTCCTCTTGTTCCTGCTGCTGCTGCTGCAGGGATTCCTACAAAACAAGTCCCAGGTCTCGCCACAGCCCCTCAGAAGACATCATCCCCAGTTAGGGGTATGAGGGACTGCAATGGGGGTCCAGAAGTATGCAGAAATGACCCCTCCTGCAGGGAACCCCACACGCCCTTAGGCAGTATACAGAAGTTCACATCTAGGTCTGCCCCATTCACATGGTTGACCTAGATTTCCATTACCATTTTCTCTTATTTAACAAAACATAACACAGCACTTACTACGTGCCAAGAATGTTCGAAGGGTTTTACATATATTAACTCATTTTCTATAATTCTCCCATAATACCTAGATGGTAGATATTATTGTTATCCCCTTTCTACCATTGATGAAAAGAGGCCACAGAGAGGTAAGATAACTTGTCCAAGGTCACACAGCTAGGAAGCAACCCAGCCAGGATTTAAACCTAAACAAACAACTGGCTCCCGCCTGTGCTTTTCACTGCTACATGACAATTCCTTTCAATGTATTATAAGAGTTCCAGAAAATGGACCGGGCGAGGTAGCTCACGCCTGTAATTCCAGCACTTTGGGAGGCCAAGGTGGATGGATCACAAGGTCAAATCAAGACCATCCTGGCTAACTCGGTAAAACCCCGTCTCTACTAAAAATATAAAAAATTAGCTGGGCATGGTGACACGCGCCTGTAGTCCCAGCTACTCAGGAGGCTGAGGCAGGAGAATCACTTGAACCTGGGAGGCAGAGGTTGCAGTGAGCCGAGACGGCACCACTGCACTCCAGCCTGGATGATAGAGCGAGACTCCGTCTCAAAAAAAAAAAAAAAAGGCCAGGCGCGGTGGCTCACGCCTATAATCCCAGCACTTTGGGAGGCCGAGATGGGTGGATCACGAGGTCAAGAGATCAAGACCATCCTGGTCAACATGGTGAAACCTTGTCTCTACTAAAAATACAAAAATTAGCTGGGCATAGTGGCGCACACCTGTAGTCCCAGCTACTCAGGAGGCTGAGGCAGGAGAATTGCTTGAACCCAGGAGGCGGAGGTTGCGGTGAGCCGAGATCGTGCCATTGCACTCCAGTCTGGGTAACAACAGCGAAACTCCGTCTCAAAAAAAAAAAAAAAAAAAAAAAAAGAAAGATTTCCAGAAAATGGCAACAAAGATTCTTTTTCTAAGACAGAATCTTGCTCTGTCACCCAGGCTGGAGGGCAGTGGCACGATCTCAGCTCATGCAACCTCTGCCTCCTGGGTTCAAGTGATTCTTCTGCCACAGCCTCCTGAGTAGCTGGGATTACAGGTGCCAGCCATTACACCTGGCTAATTTTTATATTTTTAGTAGAGACGGGGTTTCATCATGGCCAGGCTGGTCTCCAACTCCTAACTTCAAGTGATCTGCCCACCTCAGCCTCCCAAAGTGCTGGGATTATGGGCATGAGCCACCGCACCCAGCAGGTTCTTGTTTAAATAACATCAGTGTATTGCATTAATTTCCTGACAGAAGTACAGTTTCAGGAGAAAGAAGTGCCTTTCCAAATTTGCACAAAGGCAGGGCAGCCTTGAACATGTGACAGTCTGTCCTATCTAATGGCCATCCCCTAATCCAGTCCAGAGGGCTGCTATTGAGCCAGAGGACTATGAGGATATCCCTAAGATCAGAACATCTCAGAAAGTTCCAGGGCCTGACTACTCCTGCTTCTATGGTTTGACATGAGGGCTCCAGTCATGGTGAGGACCAGGCATCACCAACTCACCTCGGCTTCCTTCAAGCGCCGTTCAAACCAGCCCTTGGCTCCATCCATGGAGTGTACCTGAGCTTGAAGTTCTTCCACTGTCTGCTGGAGAGTCTCTAGCTCCCGTGTCCGGGCCTGGGATGGGGCAGACTGTCATGGGCCAGGCAGGCAGAGGAGTAGGCACCTCACACACGCCACACACTGGCCTATCAGCAAAGCTGTGGTTTCAGAGGAGGAAGGGCATTGTCATCTACCCACCCACCTTCTCCTCCCGGATCTGCCCACGGAGTTCCTCCTCCTGACGCTTCTTGTCTTCATGCAGCTCTCGAAGCTCACGTTCATAGCGGGCACGCACCCCCAGCACCTCCTTCTCATGCCGTAGACGGACTGCTCCCAGCTCTTCCTTGTGCTGGGATTTCTCTTGCAGCGTCTCCATTGCCAGCTCATCCAGCATGGCCTTCCGCTTCTCAGCACTCTGGGGGCCAGGAGGATGGCAGTCAACTTCCTTCCATAACACCAAAAAAAGGCCTCCCATCCTCTTCCCATGCCCAAGCAACTAGCCAAACTCCATTCCCTCCCGTCTCCATTGAACTGGCTAAAGCACTCATCACCCATCCTTATGGAACTGGTCACTTCTTTCTTTCCCCTCCCACTGTCATGGATTTGGCCAAGAAACTGGTCAACCACAAACCAGTCAATTTTCCTTTCCCTCTTAAACCCACATATTTTGGCTATACCACCTCCCTGCATCCTCCCATGGCTCATCGACTGAGCCAATTCCTACCCCTCATCCTCCCCGCTAAACTTTCATGTCAGCCTACCTTCCGAGCCTCCTGTAGTTCCTGGGTCAACTGCTCCTTCTCCTGCCCTATTTCTTGAAGTTGTTCCAGCAGCCGACTATTGGCCCGTAATGACTCCTAATGCAGACACAAAGGGGATGAGTTTGATAAAGAGCACCCGGCAGGTGCTAGTCACCCAGGACCATCTATTAGACCATCTCCCTTCTCCCTGGTAAAGTTGGTATTGTGATCTCAATTTCTGGATAGGAAATATAGCAGAGACTGCTACTTGCTCCCCAGTATTCATTCTCCCTTACTTCCTTATCAATACAATGTATAGTTGGGCATACAGTTGTCTAGCAGATATTTCCCCTCCTCCCTCACCGTTAGGTGTGGCCATGTGATTTATTCCTGTATACGCTGAGTGTAATTTAGGTTATGCTCTTAAAGGAAAGGGGCACGCTCTTCCCTGCCTCCTTTCCTCCTTCCTTCCCAATAGAATGCAAACATGATGGTTGGGGAGCTTCAGCAACCGTCTTGGATGCCAAGATTAAAGTCTTGTGTTGAAGGTAGAGGAACAGCAATGGAGAAAGGACCTGGGTCACTGATAATTGGAAAGCCATCACTCCATCCCTGAACAACCTACCTGGACTTTTAACAAGAGAGAACTAAATTTCTATCTTATTTAATCCATGATTCTTTGGTTTCTATTATGGAATCAGAATGGATATCCTTTGGGAGGCTGAGGCAGGTGGATCACCTGAGGTCAGGAGTTCAAGATCACCCTGACCAACATGGTGGAACTCCATCTCTACTAAAATACAAAATTAGCAGGGCATGGTGGCAGGTGCCTGTAATCTCAGCTACTTGGGAGGCTGAGCCAGGAAAGTCACTCGAACCTGGGAGGTGGAGATTGCAGTGAACTGAGATTGCGCCACTGCACTCCAGCCTGGGCGACAGAGCAAGACTATGTCTTAAAAAAAAAAAAAAAAAAAAAAGAATGGACATCCTAACTAACTGAAGAGGCTCAGTTTCAGAGAAGTGAATGACTTTTCCCAGGACACACAGGTACTAATAAGTTAAGGAGCCAGACTGGAGCCTAGGTCCTCCTAATCCTAGTCTTCCTATTCCACCTTATTGAGGACTTCACTGGGCCATTACTTAGGGAACTAGGAGGAGACAGGCCAGAGCCAAAGGTGTTACCTGGAGCTGGGAGTTGAGGTCATCTTTCTGTCCCATAAGGTCCTCATACTCAGCCTGCCGCTGCTGCAACTCAGCTGTGAGCCCAGTGGTCTGTTCCCGGAGCATATTCAGTTCTTGGGTCTTTGCTGTTTGGATCTGGAGAAAGCAGTGGTAATGAGAAGTAGAGTAAAAAGGACCCCAGGGGCCAGGCACAGGGTATGAGCCTCCCAGATCCAGGGAAACAGGGAGGAAGGTGGGAAGAGAACCAGGAAGAGAGAGGTAATTTCAAACAGAAAAGCAATGAAGAGAATGGGTAAATGTGGTATTCCATCCAATGGAATATCACACAACAATAAGAGAACAGAGCTGTGCTGCACATGGATAAACTTACATAATGCTGCCAGAAAGAAGTCAGAGACAAAGAGCAGCTGATTCCATTTATATGCAGTTAAAGAACAAGCAAAATGAATCTTTGTTGCTAGAGATCAGAATAATAGTTACTTCTGGGGAAGCACTGACTGTGAAGTGGTAAAGGGGACCTTCTGGGGTACTAAAAGTGCTTTATTCCTTGATCTGGGTGTTGGCTATGGCAGCAGTGGGGAGAGAAAGGGAGAAAGAGAGTAAAGAGCGACAGAGGGAAGGAGAGAGAGAGAGAAAGGAAAAGAGGATTCACTGAGTGTACACTTAGGATTAATGCACTTCATGCACTTTACTAGAGAGAAGCTAGAATGCAAGAAAGGCAGATAGGCTGGGCACCATGGCTCACGCCTGTAATCCTAGCACTTCGGGAGGCCAAGGTGGGAAGATAGCTTGAATCTAGAAGTTTGAGCCAGTCTGAGCCACATAGTGAGACCCTGCCTCTACAAAATAAATTTTTTTTTTTCTTTTCTTTGAGACAGAGTTTTGCTCTGTCGCCCAGGCTGGAATGCAGTGGCGCCATCTCGGCTCACTGCTGCCTCCGCCTCCCAGGTTCAAGTGATTCTCCTATCTCAGCCTCCCAAGTAGCTTAGATTACAGGCACCACCAGACTCGGCTAATTTTTGTATTTTTTTTTTTAGACAGACTCTCGCTCTGTCACCCAGGCTGGAGTGCAGTGGCTCAATCTCAGCTTACTGCAACCTCCACCTCCCAGGCTTAAGCAATTCTCCTGCCTCAGCCTCCCGAGTAGCTGGGATTACAGGCATGCACCACCATGCCCAGCTAATTTTCTTGTATTTTTAGTAGAGATGGGGTTTTACCATTTTGGCCAGGCTGGTCTCGAACTCCTGACCTTGTGATCTGCCTGCCTTGGCCCCCCAAAGTGCTGGGATTACATGCGTGAGCCACTGCGCCTGGCCTAACTTTTGTATTTTTAGTAGAGACAGGGTTTTGCCATGTTGGCCAGGCTGGTCTCGAACTCCTGACCTCAGGTGATCTGCCCACCTCTGCCTCCCAAAGTGCTTGGATTACAGACATGAGCCACCATGCTTGGCCAGTAAAATTTTTTTTTTTTTTTTTTTTTTTTTTAGACGGAGTTTCGCTCTTGTTACCCAGGCTGGAGTGCAATGGCGCGATCTCGGCTCACCGCAACCTCCGCCTCCTGGGTTCAAGCAATTCTCCTGCCTCAGCCTCCTGAGTAGCTGGGATTACAGGCACACACCACCATGCCCAGTTAATTTTTTGTATTCTTAGTAGAGACGGGGTTTCACCATGTTGACCAGGATGGTCTCAATCTCTTGACCTCGTGATCCACTCGCCTCGGCCTCCCAAAGTGCTGGGATTACAGGCTTGAGCCACCGCGCCCGGCAATAAAATTTTTTAAAGTTAAAACAAAAACGTAGGGATGGATGGCCAGAGAGAAAAGGGCTAGACGCCAACAAAAAGGAGCAACAGAAACAAAGACAGGAGAACAGCATGGAGCCAGACCACCCTACCCTGATGTGGACCAGAAGCAGATGGAGATGGGGGAACTAGAGAGGGATCCGCAAGGGCCCCCAGGCGTCCTTTACCTGCTCCAGGGCAGCCAGGCTAGTCCTCAAGGCATTGTTCTCGGCCAAAAGCCCTTCCACTTGTTCCTGTGCATCTGCACTCTGGATGGATACCTGGTCCCACGCCCACAGCAGGTGAGAGCGGGTCCAAAACAGGGGGACAGGACCTACCTGCGGCTACGAAAGGACACACACACACACACACACACACACACACACACACACACGAAGGTTTGGGGGAAGCAGGACCCCTGGGACCTTGCCTGCCTATGTAGTACCCACTCAGGCTGCCCCATCCTGAATCCCAGCTCCCTGAGCCCACCCAGTACAGCATACCTGATCTTGTAGGGCCCGCAAAGCTGCCGCATGTTCCAGGCGTTCCCCCTGCCGCTGATCTCTCAGCTCTGCCAAGCTCTGTGGAGACCAGGGTAGCCCATTTTACATGTCAGCCTCCCCTGGTGTAGAAATAACCATACAGACTCCCTCTTTGACCACCCAACAGCATGTTCCCAGCACCTGTGGGTCTCAGATTACCCAGCCAGCAGGGATCTCAAGTTCACCCAGACTCCAGGTCACTACCCTCAGGGCCTGGGACAGAGTCAATCCCTCTATCCCAGCCTCCAAGATCTCAGACACACCTAGGCTCCTGGCCCTAGCTCCTGCGCGGTTCAAACTCACTCAGCTCCCATCCATAAAAGATCTCATACTCACCCAGTTTCAAGCTTGGGAGCCCCAGGATTCTGACACAGTCAGCCCCATGGATCTCAGATGTAGTCAGCACACAAGGATGACAGCTTCATCCAGTCTCCCAATCCCAACCACCAGGGGTTTCAGACACACTCATCTCCCATATCCCTACCTCCCAAGTGAGATCCACCCAAACTCACAGTCCCAGATCCTAGAGGTCTCAAACTCACAACCTCCTAGTTTCCAGGTCCTGGTGAACTCTCAGACTGACCCTTTCACCTGTCACTCTGCTCCCTAGTCTCTTGGGATCTTCAGACCCAGTTCCTGAGGTGGGGGGGGGATCTCAGCTTTATCCAGACTCCTGTCTCAGATCCCATGTTCCTAATTTCTAGGGACTTGAGAACCACAAGCCACCATATCCTCCATTCCAAGGAACCTCAGACTCACCTTTTCTAGAAGGAAATCCAGAGGCTTTATTCATCCAGTCCCCAGTCCTCAGGAGCCTCAGACCCATCTAGACTTTTGCTCCAGCCCCTGGAGGTCTCAGACTGACCAACTTTTTGTTCACAGCCCCCAAGGATCTCAGGACCACCTAGCCCATTATGATCCCACTTCCTAGGTGGTCTTAGGCCCAAGTCAGTGCCCAGATCCTGAGAGTCTCAAATGCACTCAGCCTTCAGCCCCAACTGTCTCACCCTTGAAAGTCATATATCTACCCAGCCATGTCCTCACTCCTTGGGAGTCGCAAATTTACTGACATCCCAGACCCCTAAAGATCAAAGTCACCCAGCGCCTAGGGAGTTCTGACTTACTGCAATGCCTGGTCCTAGGCCCCAGTGACCACAAATTTATCCAGACTGTGGTTTCGAACCTCCAGGAGCTTCAGATTTATACAAACTTACAGCACACAGCCCCCTAAGTCCTTAGCCCCCTGAGATCTTACATTCATGAATACTCCTATAACAATTCCTAGGTCTCTCCAGTTCCCATTTTCATAGCTCCTGGGGCAGGGGGGCCTAGCACCGATTTCCAACACAGGAAATCTCAGACTCCCCAACCAGCCTCCATGGACCTCAGACCTCTCCAGGCTCCCAGTCTTAGCCCCTACCCCAGGGATCTCAGAACTCAGCCCCCATCACCTGATTGGCAGCTTCAAGTTCCTGCTGCAGCTTCTGAGTTCGAGCCAACTGAGCTTTGAGATCAGCTTCCTTCCGTTGTTGTAATTCCTCAATCTTGTTCCTAGGGATGATGGGGGAGGGGGTGTGTTGGGCATGGCTTGAGGCCCAGTCTCCTAGCTCTGCCCCTGTAGTCTTCACTGGGCCCTGTCCCCATTGTCCACCAATGCCCGCAAATCTAGCAGTTACCTGCTGTCATTAAATAACGTCTCCTTTTCTGTCTGCAGACGGCAAAAACTAGGCACAGAAAGACAGATATAGATGGGTCAGTTCCATAAGTCAATTCCCCCCTTGGCCCTCAATACCCCTGGGAAAAAGAAATTTACCTTTCTTGTTTTTTTTTCAGTTTCTCCGAGAGCTGGGGAGAGGAGTACAGACAAGAGATAACACTGAGAACAATATAAAGACAAAAATAAACTTAATCAATACAGACACTTCTTATTAAGTCCTTTTTGGAAGCCAGGATTTACTCATGTTATCTTTTTTTTTTTTTTTTTTTTTTTTGAGACGGAGTTTCGCTCTTGTTACCCAGGCTGGCGTGCAATGGCGCGATCTCGCCTCACCGCAACCTCCGCCTCCTAGATTCAAGCAGTTTTCCTGCCTCAGCCTCCTGAGTAGCTGGGATAACAGGCACACGCCACCATGCCCAGCTAATTTTTTGTATTTTTAGTAGAGACGGGGTTTCACCATGTTGACCAGGATGGTCTCGATCTCTCGACCTCGTGATCCACCCGCCTCGGCCTCCCAAAGTGCTGGGATTACAGGCTTGAGCCACCACGCCCGGCTTACTCATGTTATCTTGTGGAATCCTCGAAGTAGCCGTGAGAAGTGAGTAGTACCAGTTTTACAAATGAGGAAACTGAATCTCAGAAAGATTAAGTAATTTGGTTGCCTAGCTGGTCAGCAACAACAATATTATCTCCAGCCAGATCCTTCAGGCTCCAAAGTCTAGTATTTATGCTCCCAAAATAGTGGCCAATGGCCATGTTATAGAATGGCTAGGCTGGGAGGCCTGGAAAGTGGGATCATGACTGGCTGCCTCATCACTGGGTCTCCAGGTCCTAAGATAAGAGCCAGGAGTCTGTAAATGCTTCCATGAATGAACGAGTTAAGTGAATGGGCAAAGTTGAGAGGAGATGGATGGGATGAAACTGTCATGCACAAGATATAGTAGGACCACATTAGCCCATTCCATACTGAAAGTAACTTTGAGACACAGGTGTGAGTCTCTCCATTTCACAAATGATGAAACTGAGGTTTTGATGGGGTACAATGCCCCTTCTGCCCTCAAAAGTCAGATTGAGAGTGGAATGGGAAAGAGTCCAGCAGATTGGGAATAGAATGGGAAAGAGCCAAGCAGCCCCACCTTAGCAAGTTCTTCCTGCAGCCTGGATGTTTCGGCCTGCTTTGAGCTCTGCAGGGAAGGATGAGGAATGGGAGTGTTGTTGTCAGCAAGGACAGAGGAGAGGTCTTCCCCTGCCCTCCTGCTTCCCTTACCCCATCAGCCCACAAGATGGTGATGTCACAGACATCTCTGTGGGACCATAGGCAGAGGCAGAACATCTGCCTTGCCTCTGGCATCCCAGCTCCAACAGACCCAGATTCACCTCTAAGCCTTGCAGCTGCTCCCAGAGCAATCTCTTCTCCTCTTTCTCCATTTCCCATTTCAGCTCCACCTCTGCCAGTGGCATGGGGGCTGGGATGGTGGGGGCAGGGCCCCCTGGGGAGTCCCCCTGGCCCTCACTGACAGCTGAGGACTTCCCGGCTTCTTTCCCATAGCGTTCCTGCAGGGCTGGTAAGTAGAATAGGAATACATGATGGATGAGGTGGTCTCTGAAGTCCCTTGCCATGCCTCGAATAGAGGGAGAACTGGCATTCAACCCCTCAGGTGGCAGAGACCCTGTGCCAAGTGACCACATGCCTAAAAGACGAAGGTTCAGCCCTAGCCACAATTCTTACAATTTTTTTCTTTTTTTTTGACAGGGACTTGCTCTGTCACCCAGGCTGGAGTGCAGTAGAGTGATCATGGTTCACTGTAGCCTTGACCTCCTGGGCTCAAGTGATTCTCCCACATCACCCTCCCAAGTAGCTGGGACCACAGGTATGTGCCACCACACTGGGCTAATTGTTTTATTGTTTTGTAGAGACAAGGTCTCGCTACATTGCTGAGGCTGGTCTTGAACTCCTGAGCTCAAGCAATCCTCCCGCCTCAGCCTCCCCCAAAAAATCTTTTTCCCTAGACAGTCTTGCTCTGTTGTCCAGGCTGGTGTGCAGTGGTGCAATCATAGCTCACTGCAGCCTCCAACTCCTGGGCTCAAGCGATCCTTCCATCTCAGCCTCCCAAGTAGCTGGGACTACAAGTGCACACCACCATGCCCGGCTGATTTTTAAATTTTATTACTTGTTGGGCCGGGCGCGGTGGCTCAAGCCTGTAATCCCAGCACTTTGGGAGGCCGAGGCGGGTGGATCACGAGGTCAAGAGATCGAGACCATCCTGGTCAACATGGTGAAACCCTGTCTCTACTAAAAATACAAAAAACTAGCTGGGCGTGGTGGCGCGTGCCTGTAATCCCAGCTACTTAGGAGGCTGAGGCAGGAGAATTGCCTGAGCCCAGGAGGCGGAGGTTGCGGTGAGCCGAGATCGTGCCATTGCACTCCAGCCTGGGTAACAAGAGCGAAACTCCGTCTCAAAAAAAAAAAAAAAAAAAAAAAAAAAATTTATTACTTGTTTATTTATTTATGAGACAGAGTCTCCCTCGGTCACCTAGGCTGCAGTACAGTGGTGCAAACTCTGCTCACTGCAACCTCTGCTTCCTGGGTTCAAGCAAGTCTCCTGCCTCAGCTTCCCAAGTAGCTGGAATCATAGGCATGTGCCACCACACCTGGCTAATTATTCTATTTTTAATAGAAACAGGGTTTCACCATGTTGGCTGGGCTGGTCTTAAACTCCTGACCTCAGGTGATCTGCCTACCTCAGTCTCTCAAAGTGCTAGGATTACAGGTATGAGCCACCACGCCTGGCCTAATTTTTTAATTTTTATTATTTTTTTGAGATGGAGTTTTACTCTTGTTGCCCAGACTGGAGTGCAATGGCATGATCTTGGCTCACTGCAACCTCTGCCTCCCAGGTTTAAGCGATTCTCCTGCCTCAGCCTCTAGAGTAGTTGGGATTACAGGCATGCGCCACCATGCCCGAATACTTTTTTATTTTTAGTAGAGACAGGATTTCTCCATGTTGGTTAGGCTGGTCTCAAACGACCAACCTCTGGTGATCCGACCGCCTCAGCCTCCCAAAGTGCTGGGATTACAGGTGTGAGTCACTGGGCCCAGTCAATTTTTTTATTTTTAGTACAGATAAGGTCCTGCTATATTGCCCAGACTGGTCTTGAACTCCTAGCCTTGAGATCCTTCTGCCTTGGCCTCACAGAGTGCTGGGATTACAGGCATGAGCCACTGTGCTCAGCCTCTTACAAATCTTTCAAGCCCTACCAACCACTAAGATCCTGTTTACTATTAAATTAGCTCAAGCTGGATTCATAAACCCCATTCTCAATCCTTCAAGCGCCACCCATAATCTTTTAAGACCATGTCCACCATGTGCCACCCTCGACGTACAGCTGAATCCCTCCTAGAGCCTCCCAATTCCCACCCACATTCTATTAAGTCTCCCTCCTGGTCATGGAATCAGCTCCTACCACCACCGAAGTCCCAGCTGCTCTCGAAAGGTCCACACACCACATGCTCCCACACGCTATCAAGCTTTCTTTCAGCTTTCATCCCAAACCCCACTTATAACCTGGGCTCAGAATTTTCCCAACACTCTATTCACTTTCTCCACTTAGCAAATATCTCCTTCTTGACATTCAAGCTGCTAATCTGTAACATTTGCTAGGTAGCAGAAAGTTATCTAATGCAGAATGATACCACCTTTTATCTCTACTACAATCTTCCAGGTGACAAGACATCACTACATGCACTATGTAGATGACAAGACGTTGGCTCAGAGAGGCAAAATGGCTTGTCCGAAGCCACAAAGTGCATGGGCCAACCATAACTCTGAAGCTCTTATCCCTACCCTGAGAGGATGACAGCTTTCCTTGCCCTACTCAAGCCCCAGGGTCTCCGCATCCCCAGGAGGGCCTCTATGTACCTGCCACATTCTTCTGCAAGGCTGTGTTTTCAGCCTGTAACCTCAGCAGCTCCCCATCCACAATGGGCCCAGCTTGGGCAACCCCTGCTCCTGCAGCCCCCTCCTTCAGTTGCTGGTTCTCTCGCTCCAGCTGTTCCATCTGGCTGCAGAGCTGAACAGAGGAAGAAAAGGGCAAAAAAGCAGAGAATCAGAACGGTATTTGCTGAAACCTACATAGCATTTGTCCATGCACTTTACAATTCACTTAATTCCCATCATGACCCTATGATGTAGGTGCCCTCCCACTTTACAAATAAGGACATTGGGGCACAGAGATGTTAAACAATTTCAAATTCACACATCTTTTTTTGTTTTTGAGACAGAGTCTTGCTCTGTCACCCAGGCTGGAGTGCAGTGGTGCCATCCTGGCTCGCTGCAACCTTTGCCTCCCGGGTTCAAGCGATTCTCTTGCCTTAGCCTCCCTAGTAGCTGGGACTACAGACCCTTGCCACCACATCCGGCTAATTTTTGTATTTTTTTAGTAGATACGGGGTTTCACCATGTTAGACAGGACAGTTTCAATCTCCTAACCTCATAATCTGCCCGCCTCAGCCTCCCAAAGTCCTGGGATTACAGGCGTGAGCCACAGTGCTTGGTCCACACCCCTTTTAAGTGGCAGAGTTAGAGGATACCAAGAGCATACCAAGCATAAGGACACCAAGAACAATTTTCCCCTTCCTACTTCCAACCTCAGAGATGCAATCCAAGACCTCAGGCTCCTCTGGAAGTTATCAGTGCTACAGACAGCCTTACTGCCACCCCTCTTCTGTGGAGGGCTCTGTGTCCTGGATCCTAGGTCTAGAGACAGCTCCCTCTCATCCTAGGCACCACAAAGAGCTTGCAGGGCATTTCCAGGGCCAAAAACTGATGACAGCTCCTGCATTGCCAGCCGTTAGCCTTGGAGAGGCATACAATGCCAATAAAACTAAGCCAGCCCCTGCCCAACTCCTGCTAAAGTATACTTCTCAAAGTAGTCCTGAAAAAAATCCCTTGTCCTCCTTTCAGATGAGAATACCAAGGCCTACAGAGAATTTTTATTTTATTGTCTGCAATATTTTCTTTTTTTGAGATGGAGTCTTGCTCTGTCACCCAGGCTGGAGTACAGTGGTGTGATTTCAGCTCACTGCAACCTCCACCTCCTGGGTTCAAGCGATTCTCCTGCCTCAGCCTCCTGAGTAGCTGGGACTAGAGGCATGCGCCACCCTGCCTGGCTAATTTTTGTATTCTTAGTAGAGACGAGGTTTCACCATGTTGGCCAAGCTGGTCTTGAACTCCTGACCTCAGGTGATCCACCTGCCTTGGCCTCCCAAAGTGCTGGGATTACAGGTGTGAGCCACCACGCCCGGCCTGCCTGCAATATTTTCTACCCAGAACACCCATTCTTTTATCCACGTATTCACATAACTGGGTTCTTTGCATTCTTCAGTGCTCTGCTCAGATGTTGCCTTTAAAGTAGTATCCCTCAACACAGAAAATTCCAGTACTCTCTGTCACAGCACTCTGTTCATTTCTTTCTTACCTAGTACTAATCACAATTTTCTTTTGTAACGTAGGGTTATAAGCACAGATTCTGAAACCAAACTGCTTGAATGTGAATCTCTACTCTGTCATTTACCAGCTGTGTGACAAATTACTTAATCTCCATGGAACTCAGTTTTCCTCGTCTGTCAAATAGGGACACTAATAATATCTCATAGGCTTGTTTCAAAGATTAAATGAGTGAATCATGTAGAGTACTTCAAACAGGACTCGGCACACAGAACACCATATAAATGTCAGCTATCACTACTAGTATTATTTGTTTACTGTTATCTTTCTCCCCATCCCACCTCCAGAATGTAAGCTATCCAAGAGTGGAGATCATTCTGTGCTGCTTACAACTGGATTTCTAGAACATAGAGCATGTGGTGGGTACTCAGTAACTATTTGTTGAAGGAACAATTGAGCTGAAATGTCGTGGTGAATAAGGGGTGGTGGCAGGTTTAACATAGGTCTCTCTGCGAGCACTTCCAGTTCCTGGGAGGAGTGGGAGGAGGAAGGGGAGTATGTAGGAAGTCCCTACAACTGCTCCAGTGCCAGCCCAGGACAGGTGCAGGGAAACAAGCTGTATTTATGGAAGAATATCTGCCCCTGCCTCATTCTGCAAGAATCATGATACCATGGAGGCTGGAGGCAGGAAGCAGTGAGGAGTCAGTTGGTGAGACCAGCAGTTATGTGAATACTAGGGGCTCTGAACTAGGGGCAAGACAGGGGGCACTGGAATATATTATGTAAAGGAGTGATGTCATAACATCTGCTGGTCAGAATAGCCTCTGTGGTGTGAACTAAGTAGAAGAAACTAGAAGTGAAGAGACCAGGGAGGCAGCTGTAGAAACAGCAGATAAGAGGTGGTAGAGGCTAAAGCAGAGGAGGGCCACAAGGTGGATATAAAACTTTTAAAAAGTATGCCAGGCGCGGTGGCTCATGCCTGTAATCTCAACACTTTGGGAGGCTGAGGCGGGCAGATCACCTGAGGTCAGGAGTTTGAGACCAGCCTGGCCAACATAATGAAACTCTGTCTCTACTAAAAATTATAAAAATTAGCTGGGCATGGTGGTATGCGCCTGTAATCCCAGGTACTCGGGAGGCTGAGGCAGGAGAATCACTTGAACCTGGGAGGCAGAGGTTGCAGTGAGCTGAGATCAGGCCATTGTACTCCAGCCTGGGTAACACAATGAGACTCTGTCTCATTTAAAAAAAAAAAAAAAAAGCATGGATAGGTGCAAAAAATAAATCCTCTTTTGCAACCCAGAATTCATTGTTCAGCATGAATTTTGATATCTATAAGAAGGGATATTGTTAAAAAAAAAAAAAAAAAAAAAAAAAAAAAAAACATGGACTGTGCCACACACCAAGTGATCCATCCAAAAACAAGGACTGCAGCCTAAATTTCAAATACCAGAGACTGAAATTTTCAGCCTTGCTAAGGGAACACCTTGATGTTTGAACCTCTGTGTTTTGTACAGGGGATTCTCTGAACTAGTTTGTTGTGGTTATAAAACAATTAGCAAAATAGCCTACATTTGTATTTGCTTTCTATTCCATACTTCTGTACCACATTGTTTTCTCTCAAAATCCATTCCTTTAAAAAATAAATGTTGCAGAAAAAAAAAAAACTTTTAAAAAGTCAAATATTTTAGAGGGAAGATGAATTAATAGAAGGATAATATTATAGCTAATGCTTCCCTAGCTGATACTATGTGCAAGGCTCTGTTCTAAGTGATTTACATACATTTATTCATTTAGTCCTCACAAAATCCCTGTGAGGAGGCAGGTACTGTTATTATCATGACTTCTATTTGATATTTGGGAACCAAGAACCAGGCAAGTTAAGTGTCTTGCTCAAGATTACAGTTAGTAAAACATAGAGCCAAGATTTTAATCTAGGCCTTCTGGTTCCAGAGTCCTGCTGGTAACCACTACTTGCTCAAGTGCCTCTCCTGGTATTGTACCTGCTTAAAGGTTATTTTCAGATTTTGTTTTTTTTTTTTGAGACAGAGTCTTACTCTGTCGCCAGGCCGGAGTGTAGTGGCATGATCTCGGCTCACTGCAACCTCTGCCTCCTGGGTTCAAGCGATTCTCCTGCCTCAGCTTCCTGAGTAGTCGGGACTACAGGCGTGCACCACCATGCCCAGCTGATTTTTGTATTTTTAATAGAGATAGGGTTTCACCATGTTGGCCAGGACGGTCTTGATATCTTGACCTTGTGATCTGCCCGCCTCAGCCTCCCAGACTGCTGGGATTAATACAGGCATGAGCCACTACGCCCAGCCTCGGTTTTGTATTTTTAAGGTCATAGGCACTATATTCTCAGATGGAGCCTTAGAAATACCATTTTTGCTGCCATGAGACTTTTTTCCTTAAAATATACTAAAAACATAGACTTTTTTTTGAGATGAAGTCTCACTCTGTTCCCCAAGCAGGAGTGCAGTGGTGCTATCTCAGTTCACTGCAACCTACACCTCCCAGGTTCATGCGATTCTCCTGCTTTAGCCTTCCGAGTAGCTGGGATTACAGGCACATGCCACCATGCCTGGAGAATTTTAATTTTTTTATTTTTTAGTAGAGACGGAGTTTCACTATGTTAGCCAGGCTGGTCTTGAACTCCTGACCTTGTGATTTGCCCGCCTCAGCCTCCCAAAGTACTGGGATTACAGACATGAGCCACCACGCCTGGCCAACATAAACAAGTATTAACTGTTTACAGAAGATAGATGAGGGAACAAAAGACAATGCTTCCAACTGCCCAGTAGATTTAGAAACAGCCAGGACACTAAAATCAGTGGAGAGACATAATTAGTAGATCCAGGATGAATTATCTGGAAGAGGTAGAACCTCAGGCTTATGTCAGATGAAGAAAAGGGAAGAAGCTCGAACACTTTTCCATTCTATATTAAGCATAAGAACTTTACCTAACCCTTCCCCCTCCCCCCGCCCCACCAAATAGCTTGGAGCTCCATAGCATCAACCCCACGTTATACACATGGAGACTTGAAGCTCAAATAAAAGGAGTGACTTAGCCAGGAACCAGCTGACCTCAGGGCTCAAAGCCTTCTAATCCCAGCACAGTGAGTGGCTCCATCTTTCAAATTACTGCCCCCCAGCAGCAATCCAGGACCTGCTTCAGCACCACGGACAGTGCTCCAGGGCCAGACCCTGTCCAATCACTCTGCTGATGTTAGGTTTCAGCCCAGATGGACCCTACCCCTCATTTCCCCGTTGACTATCCCAGACACCAGCACCTTGCTGAACTCGGCCATTAGCGTGCTGTTCTGCAAACGGAAGTCCTCCTCCTGGCTGTGCAGCTTTGCCTGCAGCATCTCATTTTCACTCAGCAGTACCTCAACTTCCTGCAGTGGCAGACAAGGGCCAGGACTCCAGCAAGGGCAGGAAGGATGGGGAGGTAGGGCAAAGAAACAGAGAGAGGGAGAAAATGACATGGGTAGGGGAGGATATAGGGTACAGAGAATGAGGTGAGATAGGAGAGAGAGACACAGGGAGGGACAAAATGAGAGACAGGATGGAGAGAAAAAGACATGGGAAGGTAGAGAAAAGGGAGTACAGGGAGGAAGAGAGCAGAGGAAAAGACGAGAAGATAATGATAGGGGAGCGAGGAGGTAGAGATGGGGAAACGGGGGGAGTGATAGAAAAGGGGAGAGGGATTGGGAGGAAGAGAGTGAAAAAGATGGAGAGAGGAACAAACAGAAATCAATAGGGAAAAAACAGAACAGGGAGAAGAGAAGGAGGGGTCAAGGAAATAAATGAGTTAGGAAGAGAGAGGAATGGTGGGGGAGAAACAAAGAGTCAGAGAGAGAAAGCAGAAAAAAGAGAAATCACAGAGACAGATGGGGGAGAGAGAAAGAAGATTGGGAAGAGAAACGAGTGAGAGAGACAGGAACAAGAAGACAGAGACAGAGACAGAAAGAGACGCAGAGAAAAGGATAGCGAGAGAAAGAGAAGGAAAGAGACAGAGTTAGAGACAAATATAGGGAAACACGGACAGATACAGCAACACATGGCAGTGAGGTAGCAGCAGACATAAGGGCACACAGAGGAAGAAAGGCCAGTACAAGAAAAGCTCAGCATATACAGATAGCCCACCAAGACAGAGTCTCCCAGTCACACTCACCCACCAGGGATCCCCTTACCTGAGCTTTCTTGCTCTTGCTCAGTGCCTAAAGTGGGGGTGGGTGGGAAGAGAGCTAAAGTGAACAGAGACGGACTGCCTTACTAGGGTATGGAGACAATCGTGCCAAGCGTTTTGGGAGGACAATAGAGGTTGCAGGATGGGAGCATCTTCAATCACAGAACATGTGTGACAATTTGGAGCCCAAAGGAATGATAGAATGAGTGTGTGAGTGAGTGAATGAATGCAAGTCCTGCCCTGGGGCCCCAGTACACAGAAATCATCCTTTCTTGGAAGCTCTTGAGGCTGGTAGGGGGATGGGGGAGATGGTATTTAACCATTTGCGGGCTGGATCTCCAGGCTCAGAAACTGTGGCTTCATTGCTACATCTGTCCATACTTGTTTCTGTGGGTCTCTCCCACACAGTGTGGAAACTGTCACTCCCCTGCTAGGCAGCCAAGAGCATTGCCAGCTTAGGGGAATCAGCATCCTACCAAAGAGAAGCACAGCTTCCTGACTGCCAGATTTTCTGCATTCTGTATTCGTTCATTTAACAAATATTTATTGAGCACATATTATGTGTTAACATTGTGCTAGGTATGGGGACAGAGCAGCGACAAAGGAGAACCTTGAATGTCTTGAGGGGCCACAATAGGTTATATTCTATCTCATCTCTCATCTTTAGAGTATCTGAGAGGTGAGTTTGCTGTCACTTTCTCAACTGGACCAGGACAGGGATGGGAAATAGGAGCACAAGCTAGGAGTGTGAGTGGAGGACAGGAGGCAGATTCGAGGCAGATTTACTGATAGATTTGAATATTTAATTAAAAGTCAGTGAATGAGAATGAGTAACTGAAATTAGAAATGAATTAAAAGTAAATTAAAATTAATCAATAAATTAAGCAGGATTAGACGAAATTAGCAAACTAAAGAGAATTCCATGAGATTTCTTTAAATGACTACATGAAAACAGCATGCAAAATTAGGTCTGGTTCACTGCAGCTGCTCACTGAAGGGATGAATGAGTCAGATAGGTAGAGCAAGGGTGGACGGGTAGGTGGATGGGTGGGTGGAGGGAGGTACCTTCTGAGCTTTGCTGAACTCCTTATCCAAGTAGGCGACCTTCTGTCGAAGACTGGCAAGTTCTGGTGTCGGGAAAGCAGGGTATCTCAGCCTCAGCCAGTGGCAAGCAACTGAAAGGGCTTCCTGCCAGGTCTCTGAGGAAAAACCTCAGACTCCATGCCCCAAAGCCACCCCCATCTAATAAGGCCCTCTTGGCTCACCAACACCATTCTTGCGTAGTTCATCTGAAAGCTGGTAGTTGTTTGTCCGGAGTTCTAGGAGCTGAGCCTTTGCGGGAAGCAGGAAGGGAAAAGACTTGGTCAGGAAAGCACCCCTACCCCTACCATGAGGGAACCAAGCTCCTAAGTTCCCCAGACCTTACGCCTTCCATATGTCTCTTTAGGTATTCCTTAAGACCTGTATGTGCTGTACCCAAAGTGAGCTTCCAGGCCCTCAGACCCTGGCTCACCTTTTCCACCTCCACTTATAACCCCAGCCAGGCTCCCATCTCCATCTCACACTACAATCCACACTGCACTCGATCCTAGAGCACTGCCCCAGTTAGGTTCTTGCTTATGTGAGTTCCCTGGCTCTCCATGCCCACAGGATAAAGTTCCTCCTCCTCATCCTGGCTGACCTCTCCACACACTGAACACACACTATCAGGGGGGTTGTCCATCTTTCTGGCCAGACTTGGAAGCCCCTGAAGGCAGCGGGTAGAAGCCTGTCTTCTTCCCTCTTTCCCAAGGGAAGAGGGTCTAGTATTCTGTCCAACTTTCATTGACTCAGGGGACTTTCCAGGGTCCCCCCACCCCGACTTCCAAGTCTCTCAAAATACATCCAGGCCCCCTTCAAGAATTAAGGGAGAGCTGGGTGCGGTGGCTCACGCCTGTAATCCCAGCACTTTGAGAGGCCAAGGTGGGCGGATCACGAGATCAGGAGTTCAAGACCAGACTAGCCAATATGGTGAAACCCTGTCTCTACTAAAAATATAAAAAATTAGCCAGGTGTGGTAGCACACACCTGTAGTTCCAGCTACTTGGGAAGCTGAGGCAGGAGAATCGCCTGAACCCAGGAGGCAGAGGTTGCAGTGAGCTGAGATTGCACCACTACACTCCAGCCTGGGTAACAGAGACTCCGTCTCAAAAAAAAAAAAAAAAAAAGAATTAAGGGAAAGTGCTGGGCACAGTGGCTCACACCTGTAATCTCAGCACTTTTGGAGGCCGAAGTGGGCAGACCACTTGAAGTCAGGAGTCCAAGACCATCCTGGCCAACATGGTGAAACCCTGTCTCTACTAAAAAATACAAATAAATTAGCCGGGCATGGTGATACGCGCCTGTAATCCCAGCTACTTGGGAGGCTGAGATAGTAGAATTGCTTGAATCTGGGAAGTGGAAGTTGCAGTGAGCTGAGATCATGCCACTGCACTCCAGCCTGGGTGACAAAGCGAGACTCTGTCTCAAAAAAAAAAAAAATAATAATAATAATAATTAAGGGAAAGTGAAGTATGGGCCATTCCAAACAGCATCCTCTTCCCTATCACCCCTGTAGGGCCCTGAGGCTGGTTCTACCCAGCAAGGCTGGTTCCTTCCCGATAAGGAACTCACCATTCCTTCCCCTACCAGGATTTTTCCCTCCCTGCCACGGCACCAGCCTCCACTCCCTATCCTCTGGTAGTCTGCTCAAGGTCAGAGGCGTTGGTCTTCATAGAATCTTTTCTGCTCCTGTCCTCCTGAGGACCCAGTGATCTGTCTCTCCAAGTCCTGGTCCAATTGGAATATCCTTTGTATCCCTTGAGACTCCTTTCCCAACAAAGCCTAGTAGTTCTCCCTAATACATGGCCCAGTGCGATCAATGTTCCTCATTCAAGGGTACCCCCACTCCCCTCAAGAGCTCCCCAGTCATGATCCAACAGGAATGGCCCTACACCCTTCAGAGTACACCTCTACAAGGTCTTGGGTGGGCCAGCTGGATGACTCTAAGAATGACTTAGAATCCCCTTCAGATGACAGTGGTCTTCCCTATTCATGGGCCAATCAACTCACCCTTCCATTCTCAGTGTCCCTCACACAGGAGAGCAGGTTTCCCTCATTCAAGGACCAATGGGATTACCTGTCCTCCCTCAGAGTTCCTCCCCTCCCCACGCAGGACCCTGTTCAGAGTCCCCCAGTAGGGAACCCTCTTGACAAGGGCCCATTTATAGTGCAATGCTATGGCCTTTCATTGCATCTCAGAGTCACCTCAAAAGAATCAAGTGGAGGTACCTCCCGAAAGCCCAGTGATCTCCCCTCCTTGTAGTACAAGGTATCACTCTTTTACCTCCTCTAGTCCTTCCTCCAATTAATGGGATTAATGGTATTACCCATTCATGGACTTCTTCACCCCAGGCCTAATGGGATCACCCTTAATCATCCAATGGTGCCGCCCCTCTTAAGATGCACTACCAACCACCAATGGCATAGGATCTCCACCTCCCAGGAACAATGACAACAACTGGGGTCTTTCCTCAACCCCCGGGTACAGTGGTATCACCCAAAAACTTACCACCTCCCACCCACTAATGGTTCTGCCCTCTCAAGGGCTCCCCCCACCATGACGCAAACGACCCAATACCCGCTTCCTTCCTCTCCAGACAAAATGGTTTCGCCTTCTCAGGATCTCCTTCCCTCAAAGCCCATTATCATCACACGCCGACGGTGTCCCCTGCACGAGCCCAAAGTCTCGTCCCCTACATGTCTGAGTAAGGTACCGCCTACTCAAGGGCGCTCTCCCCCGCCCACAATGCTAACAGAGTCCAACCTTCAAAGCCCCAGAATATCTCGGAATCCAATAGTCTCACCACTCCGAGCCTCAGTTTACCTTCTCCAGACCCACCCCCTAAACTCAGAGTCCATCCCAACCAACCCCTTCTCAGAGCTGGTGGCACGACCTCTCTCTACCCCGCCCTCGGTCGCCTAGCCGGGTGGTCTTTCCCACCGCGAGCAGCACCTGCATCCGCTGAAACTCCTCCTCAGACAGAGCTTGCGCCATGTTCCTCCCCCCACCCCCCCGCCAGCTTTCTGCGCAGACGCAGCTCGTGCCTCCTGTCAGAATTAAGGTCGGACCAAACCACTGGCCAGGAATGGAGGGGGTAGAACGTAAATCCAAAGGACAGCATTTTGGAGACGCAGAGAAAAGAACGAAACCGACGGGTCAGGTGAATTGTAATATAACGTTATACCAGAATGTAGGTCATCTGATTTGCTTTTGGACTCTTCTAGGCCACCCATTGTGGTACGACATTATGACATCCCCGTCTCATGAGTGGACTCGTCGCTAGGGAAGTCTTTGCCGACAGAAAATAACCCTTCCGCGTTACTCCTTTAATGAGAATGGGTAACTTAATAACCATAGAAATGAAAGCGGAAGCTTCGCTCTGGTCTTGTTCCCGCCCTCCTCAGGGCGACCCCAAAGGGGAATCCCACCTCTTGTAAAGCCTTTGGCTTTTTTAAGATTCGACAGTGATTTTCTTATCATGATGCTGTACGTCACATTAGGTAAAGGACTTAGCCACCAATAAATTAAAAATAGCGGAGTGGAAAGAATGACAGTGAATCAAATGAAAAAGCTTCATTAAAACAAAACAAAAACAAACCAGGGTGGTGAAACATCAGGATCATTCAATTAAGTATTAGAACCCACTGTAATCCTCACCGATCTGAGAATAAGAAATGGTATCTCAGTGTAGCTAGCCAAGGCCGGGCGCGGTGGCTCACGCCTGTAATCCTAGCCCTTTGGAGTCCGAGGCTAGGCGGATCACTTGAGGTCTAGGAGTTCGATATCAGCCTGGCCAACAAGGCGAAACCCTATTTCCACTAAAAATACAAAAATTAGCCGGGCGTGGTGGCGGGCGCCTGTAATCCCAGCTACTCCGAAGGCTGAGACAGGAAAATTGCTTCAACCTGCCAGGCGGAGGTTGCAGTGAGGTGAGATCGCGCCACTACACTCCAGCCAGGGGGTAGAGCGAGAGTCTGTCTACACACACACGCACACAAAGCAGCAGCCAGGACTCCTTTCTTGATTTAATTAACTTTATTAAAAGATAACACTATCAATCTGTCTATATGTATAAATGCACGAATTTTAAGGGTACAATTTAGTGAGCTTTGACTAACGTATACAACCTCGTAACCACCATCACAAGCAAGATAGGGAGCATTGGTTCCTTTGTACCCTATCCCAAACCCCACCCCCTACCACAGGTAACCAGTGATTGGCTTCCTGTTACCTGGATTATATTTGTCTTGCAGTTTCATGCAAATAGAATGAGAGAGGATGTATTCTTTTCTGTCTGGCTTTTTTTCACTCAGCATAATGCTTTTGATATTCATCCAAGTTGTTTTGTGTATAGTTTTTTTTTTTAATTTTTATCGATGAGTAAAATTCCATAGTATGAGCCGAGCAGGCTCAGTGGCTCACGCCTATAATCCCAGCACTTTAGGAGGCCGAGACAGGTTGGTCACCTGAGGTCAGGAGTTCAAGACCAGCCTGGCCAGCGTAGTGAAACCACATCTCTACTAAAAATACAAAAATTAGCCAGGAGTGGTGGTACACGCCTGTAATCCCAGCTACTCGGGAGTCTGAGGCAGGAGAATCGCTTGAATTCTGACAGTGGAGGTTGCCGTGAGCCGAGATTCCCCACTGCACTCCAGCCTGAGTGACAGAGGGAAAACTCTGTTTCAAAAACCAAAACAAAACAAATTCAGCGTATGAATAGACCACAATTTGTTTATCCATTCTCTTTTCTTTTCTTTTCTTTTTTTGAAATGGAGTTTCAGTCTTGTTGCCCAGGCTGGAGTGCAATAGTGCAATCTCGGCTCACCGCAACCTCCGCCTCCCACGTTCAAGTGATTCTCCTGCCTCTGCCTCCCGAGTAGCTGGGATTACAGGTATGCACCACCATGCCTGACTATTGTTGTATTTTTAGTAGAGACAGGGTTTCTCCATGTTGGTCAGGCTGGTCTCAAACTCCTGATCTCAGGTGATTTGCCCTCCTCAGCTTCCCAAAGTGCTGGGATTACAGGCGTGAGCCACCGCACGGGGCCCAAGAACCATTTTAATATATGTTCTTAATTTATTTTTTAATTTAACTTAATTTATTTTTTATTTTTATTTTTATTTATTTATTTATTTATTTTGAGACGGAGTTTCGCTCTTGTTACCCAGGCTGGAGTGCAATGGCGCGATCTTGGCTCACCGCAACCTCCGCCTCCCGGGCTCAGGCAATTCTCCTGCCTCAGCCTCCTGAGTAGCTGGGATTACAGGCACGCGCCACCATGCCCAGCTAATTTTTTGTATTTTTAGTAGAGACGGGGTTTCACCACGTTGACCAGGATGGTCTCGATCTCTCGACCTCGTGATCCACCCGCCTCGGCCTCCCAAAGTGCTGGGATTACAGGCGTGAGCCACCGCGCCCGGCCCCTTAATTTATTTTTTAGATAGAGTCTCCCTCTGTCACCCAGGCTTGAGTGCAGTGACATGATCTCAGTTTACTGCAAACTCCGCCTCCCAGATTCAAAAGATAGTCCTGCCTCAGCCACCCACGTAGCTGGGATTACAGGTGCCAGCCACCAAGCCCAGCTAATTTTTGTATTTTTAGTAGAGACGGGGTTTCACCATGTTGGACAGGTTGGTCTCACACTCCTGACTTCAAGTGATCCTCCCACCTCCAACTCTCAAAGGACTGGGATTACAGGCATGAGCCACTGCACCTGGCCTCTTTGTATATTAGGAATATTAACAACTTTTTTGAGGGGGAGGGATGGAGTTTCATTCTTGTTGCCTAGGCTGGAGTGCAATGGCGCGATCTTGGCTCACTGCAACCTCTGCCTCCCGGATTCAGCTACTCAGTTCTGAGTAGCTGGGATTACAGGCACGCACCACCATGCCCAGCTAACTTTTGTATTTTTAGTAGAAACGGGGTTTCACCATGTTGGCCAGCTTGATCTCGAACTCCTGACCTCAGGCCTCAGGTGATCCATCTGCCCGGGCATCCTAAAGTGCTGGGATTAAAGACATGAGCCATCTCACCCGGACTTTTTTTTTTTTTTGAGGCAGGGTCTCACTCTGTCATCCAGGCTGGAGTGCAGTGATGTGATCTTGGCTCACGTCAGCCTCAACCTTCTGGGCTCAAGCAATCCTCCCACCTCAGCCTCCTGAGTAGCTGGGACTACAGGCACAGGCTACCATCCTGGAAAAAAAAAATTTTTTTTTTAATGTTTTGTAGAGATGAGGTCTCACTATGTTGCCCAGGCTGGTCTCAAACTCCTGGGCTCAAGTGATGCATCCACATCTGCCTTCCAAAGTGCTAGGATTTCAGGGGTGAGCCACCACACCTGGCCTACATTTGTTTTGTGTGTGTGTGTGTGTTTGTGTGTGTATGTGTGTCTGTTTGAGATGGAGTCTCACAACGTTGCCCAATCGGAAGTGCAGCGGTATGATCTCAGCTCACCGCCACCGCCACCTCCACCTCCAGAGTTCAAGCAAGTCTCCTACCTCAGCCTCCCGAGTTGCTGGGATTACAGGCACCTGCCACCACACCTGGCTAATTTTTGTATTTTTGGTAGAGATAGGTTTTGCCATGTTGGCCAGGCTGGTCTCAAACTCTTGGGCGCAAGTGATCTGACTGCCTTGTCCTCCTTAAGTGCTAGGATTATAGGCGTAAGCCACCGTGCCTGGCCGTTGCCTACATTTGTAATATATAAATTATGTTGTTGGCTGGACGCGGTGGCTAACACCTATAATCCCAGCACATTGGGCCGCCGAGGTAGGCTGATCATGAGGTCAGGAGTTCAAGACCAGCCTGGCCAACAGCATGAAACCCTGTCTCTACTAAAAATACAAAAATTAGCCTGGCGTGGTGGCACACGCCTGTAGTTCCAGCTACTCGGGAGGCTGAGACAGGACAATTGCTTGAACCCAGGAGGCAGAGGTTGCAGTGGGCCGAGATTGTGTCACTGCACTCCTCGGCAACAGAGTGAGACTTCTCAAAAAAAAAAAATAAATAATAAAATAAATTATGTTGTCACAGTCTCCATTCCATACTTGATCCCCTGACCTCCTGGTTGTATTTTTAAATGTTTCATACATTAGCAAACTTTTTTTTTTTTTTTTGAGACAGAGTCTCACTCTGTCACCCAGGCTGGAGTGCAATGGCACGATCTCGGCTCACTGCAACCTCTGCCTCCCAGGTTCAAGCGATTCTCCTGCCTCAGCCTCCTGAGTAGCTGGGATTACAGGCATGTGCCACCACACCCAGCTAATTTTTGTATTTTTAGTAGAGACAGGGTTTCAACATTTTGGCCAGGCTGGTCTCGAACTCCTGACCTTGTGATCCACCCGCCTCGGCCTCCCAAAGTGCTGGGATTACAGGCATGAGCCACTGTGCCCGGCCTAACATTTTTTTTTTCTTTTGAGATGGAGTCTCACTCTGTCACCAGGCTGGAGTACAGTGGAGCAATCTCAGCTCACTGCAACCTCTGCCCCTGGGTTCAAGCAATTCTCCTGCCTCAGCCTCCTGAGTAACTGGGACTACAGGTGTGTGCCACCACACCCATCTAATTTTTGTATTTTTAGTAGAGACGGGATTTCACCGTGTTGGCCCGGATGGTCTCGATCTCCTGACCTCAAGTGATCCACCTCCCAAAGTGCTGGGATTACAGGCATTGATAAAGATCGATGGGTTTTGACAGATGCATTTAAAAGTGTTCCTCACATATATTCACATCTCAGTATGTTGCCCCAGCTAGACTGCAGTGGCTATTTATAGATGTGATCATTGCACACTGCAGCCTTGAACTCCTGGGCTCAAGTGATCCTCCCACCTCAACCTCCCAAGTAACTGGAAGTACACGTGTGAGCCACTGTGCATCTTTATATCCTCTCACTTGTTATTGTTGATATATACAAAAGCCATTGATTTCTCTGTTAATTTTATATCCTTCCATTTTACTGAATTTTTTTTTTTTTTTTTTTTTTTTAGACGGAGTTTCGCCCTTGTTACCCAGGCTGGAGTGCAATGGCGCGATCTCGGCTCACCGCAACCTCCGCCTCCTGGGTTCAGGCAATTCTCCTGCCTCAGCCTCCTGAGTAGCTGGGATTACAGGCACGCGCCACCATGCCCAGCTAATGTTTTGTATTTTTAGTAGAGACGGGGTTTCACCATGTTGACCAGGACGGTCTCGATCTCTTGACCTCGTGATCCACCCGCCTCGGCCTCCCAAAGTGCTGGGATTACAGGCTTGAGCCACCGCGCCCGGCCCTTTACTGAATATTTTTTATTGTTAGAGTGTTTTATCATTGATTCTTTAGGGTTTACCAGGTACAAAATCATACCATCTGAAAATAGTGATATCTTTATTTATTCTTTTCTAATCAATCACACCCACACTGGCTCTAATTGATTTATCTTGCCTAATTACCATTTTCCACTAACAGGAACAAGGGCCCCTTTGAGAAATGGCTGATTGCAGGACTGGGCAAGAAAAGTACAAGATTAGCCTGGAACATCTTGTTTTACCACACCTTTAAAGAATTTGAATTAAAAAAGGATCCAGGAGTCCAAAGTGATCTAAATAAATAAATGGAGGTGAAGGGAAAACTCTTCCTCACAGAGGAATGCCAACTAATAAATATACAAGGAATGATGGAATTGGAAAATAGCTATTTGCCTGTAGTCCCAGCTACTCAGGAGGCTGAGGCAGGAGAATCGAATGAACCCAGGAGGTGGAGGTTGCAGTGAGCTGTGATTGTACCATTGCACTCCAGCCTGGCAACAGAGCAAGACTCTGTCTCAAAAAAAAAAAAAAAAAGTGGTTCATTTTGCCTAAACTGTAGAAAAACTGTGGTTTCTGCAGAACATCTGCATTCTCTCTGAGTCTAGGATTCTGGGATGTGCTAGGTAGATAGTGCATACGTGACTAGTCTCCACTAAAAACACTGGGGCACTGAGTAATGAGCTTCCCCAGTAGACAACCCTTTGCACTTTGCACATGTTGTCACAACTCATTACTGGAGAAATTAAATGAGTCTTATTTGGAAGGTTGTGCCTGGTCCTCCAGATTTCAGCCTCTTGCTCAAGGGAGGTACAGAGTATAAAGAAGCCTGTGCATGGTTTCCTGGATCCCAACTGTGTCTTTTTTTCTTGCTAATCCTATCATGTAGCTATCCTTTTGTTTTAGACAGAAACAGAGTCTCCCTCTGTCACCCAGGCTAGAGTCCAGTGATTCAATCTTGCTCACTGCAACCTCTACCTCCTGGATTCAAACAATTCTCCTGCATCAGGCTCCCAAGTAGCTGGCATGTGCCACCAGCTACTATTAATTATTGAATTTTTAATAGAGATGGGGTTTCACCGTGTTAGCCAGGGCATAGTCTCAAACTCCTGGCCGCAAGTGATCTGCACACCTCAGCCTCCAAAAGTACTGGGATTACAAGCATGAGCCACTGCACCCGGCCAACTTTTTTTTTTTTTTTTTGAGACAGAGTTTTGCTCTCGTTGCCCATTCTGGAGTACAATGCTGAGATCTCGACTCACTACAACCCCTAACTCCTGGGATCAAGCAATTTTCCTGCCTCAGCCTCCCAAGTAGCTGTGATTACAGGCCTGCCCTACCATGCCCAGTTAATTTTTGTATTTTTAGTAGAGATGGGGTTTTACCAGGTTGGTCAAGCTGGTCTCAAACTCCTAACCTCAGGTGATCCACCTGCCTCAGCCTCCCAAAATGCTGGGACTACAGGTGCGAGCTGCCGCCTAAAGTGCTGGGATTACAGGTATAAACGACCGCACCCTGACCTCTTTCTTTCTTTCTTTCTTTCTTTTCTTTTTTTTTTTTTTTTTTTGAGATGGAGTTTTGCTCTTGTTACCCAGGCTGGAGTGCAATGGCATGATCCCAGTTCACCGCAACCTCCACCTTCTGGGTTCAGGCAATTCTCCTGCCTCAACCTCCTGAGTAGCTGGGATTACAGGCATGTGCCACCATGCCCAGCTAGTGTTTCGTATTTTTAGTAGAGACGGGGTTTCACCATGTTGACCAGGATGGTCTCGATCTCTTGACCTCGTGATCCACCCGCCTCGGCCTCCCAAAGTGCTGGGATTACAGGCTTGAGCCACCGCGCCCAGCTTCCTTCTTTCTTTCTTTCTTTCTTTCTTTCTTTCTTTCTTTCTTCCTTCCTTTCTTCTTTCTTTCTTTTCTCTTTCTTTCCTTCCTTTCTTCTTTATTTCTTTTCTTTCTTTCTTTCTTTCTTTCTTTCTTTCTTTCTTTCTTTCTTTCTTTTCTTTTCTTTTCTTTTCTTTTCTTTTCTTTTCTTTCTTTTTGAGCCAGAGTTTGACTCTTGTTGCCCAGGCTGGAGTGCAATGGTTCGATCTCTACTCAGTGAAACCTCTGCCTCCCCGGTTCAAGCAATTCTCCTGCCTCACCCTCCCTTGTAGCTGGGATTACAGGTGCCTGCCACCATGCCTGGCTAATTTTTTTTTTTTTTTTGTATTTTTAATAGAGACGGGGTTTTGCCATGCTGGCCAGGCTAGTCTTGAACTCCTGACCTCGGGTGATCCACCTGTCTTGGCCTCCCAAAGTGCTGGGATTACAGGAGTGAGCCACCGCATCCAGCCTTTTTTTTTTTTTTTTTTGAGACGGAGTCTTCCTCTGTTGCCAGGCTGGAGGGCAGTGGCATGATCTTGGCTCACTGAAACCTCTGCCTCCCGGGTTCAAGCAATTCCCCTGCCTCAGCCTCCTGCGTAGCTGGGACTATAGGTACGCACCACCATGCCCGGCTAATTTTTTATATTTTAGTAGAGATGGGGTTTCACCATGTTGGCCAGGATGGTCTCGATGTCCTGACCTCGTGATCCACCTGCTTTGGCCTCCCAAAGTGCTGGGATTACGGGCCTAAGCCACTGCACCTGGCACCCTCCTCTCTCTTTTTTTTTTTTTTTTGAGATAGAGTCTCGCTTTTTCTCCAGGCTGGAATGCAGTGGCTCGATCTCAGCTCACTGCTACCTCTGCCTCGCATGTTGAAGCTATTCTGCAGCCTCAGCCTCCAGAGTAGCTGGGACTACAGGCGCGTGCCACCACACCCAGCTAATTTTTGTGTTTTTAATAGAGACGGGGTTTCACCATGTTGGCCAGAATAGTCTCGATATCTTGAGCTCATGATCCACCCGCCTTGGCCTCCCAAAGTGCTGGGATTACAGGTGTGAGCCACCACACCTGGCCCACGCCCAACTAATTTTTATAGGTTTTGTAGAGATGGATTTTTGCTATGTTGCCCAAGCTGGTCTCCAGCTCCTGAGCTCAAGCAGTCAGCCTGCCTCAGTCTCCCAAAATGCAAGGATTACAGGCATGAGCCACCGGGCTGGCCACAACTATTCTATTAATCCAAAATTATTTAAAGACAAAATTTTAAATGGAAAAGCCAGCCAGGTGTGGTGGCTCATGCCTGTAGTTCCAGCACTTTGGGAGGCCTAGGCCAGTGTATCAGTTGAGACCAGGAGTTCAAGACCAGCCTGGGCAACATGGTGAAACCCTGAATTTACTGAAAATACAAAAGTTAGCTGGGCTCGGTGGCATGCGCCTGTAATCCCAGCTGCTCAGGAGGCTGAGGCACGAGAATTGCTTGAATCCGGGTACAGAGGTTGCAATGAGGTGAGATTGCACCATTGTACTCCAGCCTGGGTGACAGAGTGAGACTGTCTCAAAAAAAAGGAAAGAAACATAGAAAAACGAAATTGAAACCAAATTTGTACCATAGATATGCTTATTGCTCATTGCTAGAGATATATTTGTTTCTAGGTCCTCTCAGTGAAGAAACATGGGATGGACACACACACACACTGGTTCTCATTATAACATAACTCTCTTTTTCTGTCTATATATAAAACCATGCGATTCTGATACCTCCAATTCCAGTTCAACACTGCAGAGTAAACTTTTCTTTTCCCCATCCATATTTGTCAGTCTTTTCGTAAGTAACTCCCATTATTCCTAATATAGTTGCTTGTTTCCTCAAGCCTAGATAATACAAAGGAATTTTCAGAATTGCCTAACCTATACCACTTCAAAAGCAAATCTACTTACCAGAGTACAACATTTGTTTACAGACTTTTTTTTTTTTTTTTTTGCGGCACAATCTCAGCTGACTGAAACCTCCACTTTACGGGTTCAAGTGATTCTCGTGCCTCAGCCTCCCATACTTCTTTTTTCTTGACACAGGGTCTGACTTTGTCACCCAGGCTGGAATGCAGTGATGTGATCACAGCTGACCGCAGCCTCAAACTCTTGGGCTCAAGTGATCCTCCTGCCTCAGCCTCTTGTGCAGCGTGGACTACAGGTACACGCCACCATGACCAGCTAATTTTTGTTTTTGAGACACAATCTCACTCTGTCACCAGGCTGGAGTACAGTGGCAAGATCTTGGCTCACTACAACCTCCCTCAGCTCCTGAATAGCTGGGATTACAGGCATGTGCCACCACACCCACCTAATTTTATTTTATTTTATTTCATTTATTTATTTATTTATATAAAGACGGGGTTTCACCATGTTGGTCAGGCTAGTCTTGAACTACTGACCTCAGGTGATCCACCCACCTTGGCCTTCAAAGTGCTTGGATTACAGGCATGAGCCACCACACTCAGCCTTTTTCTTTTTTTTTTTTACTTTTTTTTGCATTCACTTAGGGCATACCACCTAATTTTTTTTTTTTTTTTTTTTTTTTTGGTAGAGACGGAGTTTCATCATATTGGCCAGGATGGTTTTGATCTCTTGACCTCGTGATCTGCTTGCCTCGGCCTCCCAAAGTGCTGGGATTATAGGCGTGAGCCACTGTGCTCAGCCTACAAAAAATATTTTTAAAAAACTAGCCAGGCATGGCAGGACATGGTGGCTCATGCCTGTAATCCCAGCACTTTGAGCAGCAGAGGCAGGAAGATTACCTAAGGTCAGGAGTTCCAGACCAGCCTGGCCAACATGGTAAAACCCTGTCTCTACTAAAAATACACAAATTAGCTGGGTGTGGTGGCACATGTCTGTAATCCCTGCTATTCAGTAGGCTGAGGCAGAAAAATCGCTTGAAGCTGGGAGGCGGAGGTTGCAGTGAGCCAAGATTCCACCATTGCACTCCAGCCTGGGCAACAAGAGTGAGACTCTGTCTCAAAAATAATAATAATAATAATTATATATATATATATTACTATATATGTTACAATTTCAGAGGTCCTCTAATTCCACACTATATGTGTGTGTGTGTGTATATATATATATATATATATATATATATATATATTAGAAATAGGGATCTTGCCATGTTGTCCACGGTGATCTCCAACTCCTGGCCTCAAGCAATTCACCTGTCTCAGCTTCCCAAAGTGCCCGGATTGCAGATGACAGCCAGCATACCCCACCCATTGTTTACAGGCATTTTTAAGGTAAAATTTACATAGTAAAGTTCACAAATTAAAATTCATAACAGCCTGATAAAGGAATACACTCAAGTAGCTCCCACCCCTATCACAATATAGAATGTTTACGTCACCCCAGAAAGTTCTTTCCCAGCTGTTCTCAGACAGTCAGTCCTCTCCCCGATGAAGCAGTGAGTGTTATAATTTCGGGAGTCCTGTAATTCCACACTTTGGGAGGCTGAGGTGGGTGCATCACATGAGGCCAGGTGTTGGAGACCAGCCTGGCCAACATGGTGAAACTCCGTCTCTAAAAATACAAAAATTAGCCGGGTGTGGTGGCGTGCAACTGCAGTCCCAGCTACTCGGGAGGCAGAGGCACAAGAATTGTATGAACCCGGGAGGTGGAGGTTGCAGTGAGCCAAAATCATGCCATTGCACTCCAGCCTGGGCGACAGGCAAGACTGTCTCAAAAAAAGAAAAGTAAGAAGTTGCGCCGGGCGCAGTGGCTCAAGCCTGTAATCCCAGCACTTTGGGAGGCCGAGGCGGGTGGATCACAAGGTCGAGAGATCGAGACCATCCTGGTCAACATGGTGAAACCCCGTCTCTACTAAAAGTGCAAAAAATTAGCTGGGCATGGTGGCACGTGCCTGTAATCCCAGCTACTCAGGAGGCTGAGGCAGGAGAATTGCCTGAACCCAGGAGGCGGAGGTTGCGGTGAGCCGAGATCGCGCCATTGCACTCCAGCCTGGGTAACAAGGGCGAAACTCCGTCTCAAAAAAAAAAAAAAAAAAAAAAAAAAAAAAGAAGTTAAGAACTTGGCAGGGGGCGGCGGGGGGCACATGGCTATCCAATTGTTCTAACATTATTTGTTGAAAAGAATCTCCATTCTGCACGTTGCACTTTTTTCAAAAGTCAATTGGCCATATATGTGTGGGCCTGTTTCTGGAGTTTCTATTCTCTTTAATTGATATAATTGGCTGTCTTGACACCAATACCACAATATTTTGATTATTGTAGCTTTATAGTAAGTCATGAAGTCAGGAAGTGCAGGTCCTCCAAATTTGTTCCAGGTTTTCAAGGTTTTGTTTTCGTTGTTTTGTTTTGTTTTGTTTTACATTTCCGTATAACTTTTAGAATCAAATTGTCAATTCTACAAAAACGTCTGCTGGGGATTTGACTGGGATTACATTGATTCTATAGATCAATCTCAGGAGAACTGTTATCCTTTTTTTCTGGAGACAAAATCTTGCTCTCTTGCCCAAGCTGGAGTGCAATGGTGCAATCTTGGCTCACTGCAACCTCCAACTCCTGGTTCAAGCAATTCTCCTGCCTCAGCCTCCCAAGTAGCTAGAACTACAGGCGTGCGCCACCACACCCAGCTATTTTTTTTGTATTTTAGTAAAGACGGGGTTTCACCATGTTGGCCAGGATGGTCTCGGTCTCCTGACCTCATGATCTGCCCACCTCGGCCTCCCAAAGTGCTGGGATTACTTACAGGCGTGCGCCACCACGCCTGGCCGTATTTTTTTTTTTTTTTTTTTTTTGAAAAACAGGTTTGCTCTTGTTACCCAGGCTGGAGTGCAATGGCACAATCTTG